>NC_135891.1:107441218-108106218 GCF_964194155.1 Cetorhinus maximus
ATCTATATCGTTTTGGAGATTATGGCTATCCTCTACACTATCCACTACTCGGCCAATCTTTGTGTCATCTGCAAATTTTCCAATCGCGCCCCCCACGTTCATGTCCAAATCGTTAATATATAACAAAAACAGCAAGGGTCCCAACACCAAGCCCTGTGGAACACCACTTGAGACAACTTTCCATTAGCAAGGACATCCATTGATTACCCTTTGTTTCCTATTACAAAGCCAACCTTTTATCCAGTTTGCCACATTACCCTGAATCCCATGGGCTTTTACTTTCCTGACCAATCTGCCATGTCGGACCTTGTCAAATGCCTTGCTAAAATCCATGTACACAACATCCACTGCACTACCTTCATCAACCCTTCTTGTCACTTCCTCAAAGAATTCAATCAAATTTGTGAGGCAAGACCTTCCTTTAACAAATTCATGCTGACCATCCCTGACTAGTCCACGCCTTCCCACATGACAGTTAATCCTATTTCTCAGGATTGATTCTATTAATTTGCTCACCACCGATGTAAGACTAACTGGCCTATAATTTCCTTTGATCCTTTTTAAACAATGGAACTACGTTTGCATTTGTCCAATCCTCCAGTACCTCCCCTGTATCTAAAATGATGGAAAATCATCCTCAGAGCCCTATTAAATAAATAAATAACCCCTATTAGTATACAATAAATTCTATCAATCCCACTTGTAGTAATCTCTATTAAAAGTAAATTTTAAATTTTGAAAAGTTAGTATTTTTAACATAATTTAATATCACTGTAATCCCATTCCTTGCCCTTTAATCAAATCTAGTGAGGATAAAGAACATAGCAGCCTTAAGGCACAGTTATTATCACACAGGGTGTCACTCTTTAAAAAAAAACATTATTAAGAGAGCTAGCATCATTCTCCAGCTGTTCTATTAAGATTACACAGAACATTATTCATGTAATCCAGGCACTAAAGAACGGCTCTGAGAAATCTAATCAATCAACTCATACTAACAGTCACATCTAAATTGTCTTAAGACATAGCAAACCTGGGTGGTATTTTATGAAATCTTAACTTTTACATTTCTCTGGGTAAGATTAACCCCTCATTATAGTGAATAAGGTGGAATTCTAGCACAGCAAATATTGTGATTCATCTTTTAAGGGCTGTTGTATATAACAATTTGTTTGTAACTTCTGCTTGTGCAGGAATCCTCCCAAACAGCAGTGTGGCCCTAAAGACCCCCTTTTCCCCATACAATTTCTGAAAAACCTGGAACAAACATACGTTAAAAGAAATGAATGTTAGAAAGAACTTATCGACCACTTCAAATCGTCCATTGTGATTTGCAGTTAATTAAGTACTTTTTGAAATACAGGGAATTTTTATCAGCCAATGTTTATACACAAATGGCAATGAGGTAAATGGCCAGGTCATCTGTTTCAGTCATGTTGATTGAGGCGTGTCCAAGACATCATCCCCGCTCTTCTTCATATGGGATCTTTTACATCTAGCTGAGAAGGCAGACTGGGCCTTAGTTTAATGTCTCATTCGAAAGACAGCCCTTCTGACAGTGCAGCACACCTTCAGTACTGCACTGAAAAACCAACCTGGATTATGTAACCAAATTTCTGGAGTTGGGGCTGGATTTTCCCAATCGAGGTGTGAATCGGGTCGTGAAATGCTGAACTTAGTGTTTTTTTTCCCCCTGGAAAGTTTTCATGTGGGTCAGGAAGGCCTGGAGTACAAAACACACACACACTTCTTCTGAGGTTAAGGTCTCTATCGCAGGCACCACAGGAAAATTGCATTGTCTCCCGTACATAATTTTCATGCACTGGTGTGGATTTTGGAAGACCTGAAAAAAAACACCTCCTTGAAGAGTTTTTGACCACTTGGGAAGCCTGCTGAGGAGCTTGGAACATTCTGAAAGGTAAGTGCAAAATGTTTTGACAACTTGAAATGTCACCATTAGATGCTGTATTATGATGTAGATGTGTTTTAATGCAATGATTCATCATAGGGAACAGTGCTGCAAAAAGGTAAGTTGACTCCTACATTGACCACCTTTATGTAAGTGTTGTCATGCATTAAAGTATATTTTTCAATGGAGGAAGTGTAACCTTTGCTGCTAAAAATAAATCTGCTTTTGAAGTTGAAAGAAATCCCAGCACCTGCTCCCCACCACTTATTGACATGGATTGACATAGATTTAAAGTGGAAATGGGACACCATTCTGTTCTGTCAGTTTCATGCAAGGTAGCTGGAAGCTTTTGTTATGACAGTGTAAGGAACATATCTTTTCATTTCTGTTGGACTGTGAATTAAAATTACACTGGCTGCAGTTTGAAAGACATGTCCACTGGAACAGGATGAGCTATATAGACAATGTTGCAGTCCTGGAACAGAGTGTGCCATGAAAGACAAGATGGTACCAGAGAGGAGCCCTGACCAAAGGACCAAAGGAGCTGTCTGACAACAGCAGTTTAATTGGCTCCTGACCAGGTGAAGAGCAGGGCAGCAAAAAGAACCTGGCCCACAAAGAGAAAACATCTAAAATCTCTTTTCCTCATATCTCTATAACCTAATCTCTCTCGGAGGAAACCCCTGTAAAAAGGAAAAGGGGAAAACCACTATTAGAGACATTGAAAAGCAAGTTTTCAACCAGTGAACTAAGTAATGAAAGTGCTGGAAGACGACCTTGTGTCAGCAACAAGAACTGAAAGGAATTTGGAAGACATTGATCAAAATCAACCCATTGAATCCTGTACTCCGGATTGGTGCTGTTGAACTGTTTTATCCCACCCTTAAAACCCATGTTTTACGTGGTGTGTGTGTGGGTGTGGGGATTTAAGTGTTAGAAGTTAGCAGTGTTAGAAGTTAGCAGTTCATATTTCTTTCTTTTACCACTAGTTAAAAGCAATTTGTTCAATAAACAGTTATTTACTTATTAAGTTTACAAACCTGGTGCTTGTATTCTGTTAACCTAAATTAAACAATTGGGTAGAATTGGGGCAATCTGGTGGTTTGGTCAAACTTTTCGCATTTGTCACAGCTCGGGGAACAGTGAGGCTTGATATTACAGCGCACTATCCCCAGTGAGTCGTGACAACAGCTATTGTGAATGCTTGGCTGTGTTTCAAAAGCTTGTCATAGCTTCTGTTCAGCTCAGCAGGTTGTCTATTGGTCCAAGAATGACTGAACTTTTTAACAGCCAGTAATAACAAAATAGTTCTCTGATGTGGTTTCTAAAATAATGTTGGGAGCTGGGCTGCTGTGTTGGAGAAACAAGGCATGCTTTCTAACTTGGCCTGCCACCACACCCACACTCCTCTCAAATTCCACCACAGCTCGTAAAATGCACTGCAAATCTGCCCCATTTGGAAAGACAAAAATCCCGGGAAAAGTCACATGGGTCAGGTGGGCAGTTTGGAAGATGTAAAAGTGCACAGTTCAGGCTTTCCTGAGCCTCCCGGAAAATCCAGCCCTTGGTCTTGAATCTACTCTCTAATAGGCAAGAGTGTTACCGCTTAGCTTTGCTTGACATCTTACCAATTTAATACTGAAAAATAAAGGCATTATATATTCTCAGGGATTCCATGAAATCTCTTTGAGAACCTCCCTTGCCAGGAACTACAGCTGCAGTTATTATGCAGCTAGAAAACAAATACAACACTGTTTGAACTTATTGGCACATTTAATAAATACCGCTTTAAATTTTTTTAATTAGAAAAACTTATATCTAGTCTCTGCTGAGAAGAAAATCAATCTTAAACACAACTAGATGACATCTAGGACTCTCAATCCTGCTTCTTTATTTTAATTAGTTATTTTTCCATTTAAGAAAACCTGGCACCAAAATTCAATTACTTTTTGAGTTCTGATCTTGTGTAGTTTATCGAACTAATGGAAATGTGATCACGACTTAGGCTCAGCTATTTGTTGCACAACTTGGCAGCCATTCATGACATCACAGTACAATTAAACTACTGAAGCTTCTAAGAGATTGGAGCTGTCTTCTTGGCTTCAATGAAGGGCAGATGCAATGACACACGGTGAATCAATAGCCTCCGTTCTAAAAGATATGTCGGATAATGGTTTCACTTTAGACTGATTCAGCAGTTTCAAAATTATAACAATTGCATTCAGCTTTGCTTCATTTTATTTTTTTTCCCCCTCTCTTCTTTTGCCTTCCTCTCCTGAGGGCACATATCCTGGGTAAACTTGTCATGTCTACCAGTATGCCTTGTGCTCATGGTGCCATTTCCCTCAGTCTGTGATCTTACAAAGCAATCTTAATCACTACCAGGCCGAAGGGAGCAACGACATGTTTGGCAGACTCAACAACATTTTCCGGAAAGATCCATTAGGCTATCACGTCACTAATTCATTGAGGGCATCGCAGCCATGAAGGATCTTGTACTTACAGCCTACACCTACCTCTTGTATTATGTTCTTATTCATCGCTTTTATAAATTTAATGTTTATACAACAGTTAATGGCCTCAAAATAGTGGCTGCAGAATGGGTTCCAGCCAAACAAACAGTGATGTCAAACATCTCTTCTGTAATTGTGTGGTTACACAAATGCAAGAGATTTGCCCAAGCAGTTTAAATTTAAATGGTTACAGTGTAATGTCAAAACTCTGGGACTATTTAAATTATCACAGAGGAATCAGAATGGTTACAACACAGAAGGAAAGCAAAGCATTCAGCCCGTCAGCTGAGCCAGCTCTTGCAAGAGCAACTCACCTATTCCCATTCCCCAACCACCCCTTTATCCTGTATCTCTGTAAACATTTTCCCTTCGGATAATTATTCAATTCTCTTTTCAAGACCTTGATTGAATCTGCTTCCAGCACACACTCAGTCAATGCATTCCAGATCCTAACCACTCACTGTCTAAAAGCATTTTTCCTCATGTCATCGTTGCTACTTTTGGCAACCACCTTCAATTGGTGTCCTCTGGTTTTCAATCCTTCCACAAATGTGGACAATTTCTTTGAATCTACTCCGTCCATACCCCTCATGATTTTGACGGCCCCTATAAAATCTCATCTTAATCTCTACTCTTAAAAGGAGAACAGACTCAGCTTCTCCAATATTTATTATTCGTTCATGGGATGTGGACGTCACTGGCTAGGCCAGCATTTATTGCCCATCCCTAATTGCCCTCGAGAAGGTGGTGGTGAGCTGCCTTCTTGAACTGCTACAGGTCACCTGTTGTAGGAACACCCACAGTGCTGTTAGGAAGCAAGTTCCAGGATTTTGACCCAGCGACAGTGAGGGAGTTTTCTTCATCCCTGGGACAATTCTTGTGTATCTTTCTTGTACCCTCTCTAATGCCACTAACTCCAGTTAGCTTAAAAAGTCTCCAAGGGAGACTGAGCATGTTTTGAGCCGAGTTTCATATACAATGAATCTGTGTACACTTCATGTGGTATCAGTCTCTCAGCAATTCAATTATCGCCTCCAGAGAGCCCCACTGACACTCTCCAAGGGTCAGATCAGGCTCCAGATTCTCACTACAAATTTAGTATCAGTGAATCACACAAACCGCTTGGCAACTATGCTAGTGTAACGTTAATGTGCCATTTTATATTTTGAACTTCTCCTCAGTTTTCTCTTTGAAAGACTGAAATGCTTTGGTTTCTCTAAATGTTCCCCATAACTAAATCCTCTGATATGAGTCAGTCATGTGGTTGTTTTCTCTAGACTGCTTCTGAATGTCTCCCTTGGGTCTTGGTAAACAGAAATGGATGCAATACTCTTACGTGGACTGACCAGTATACAACTTGCTCTGAAGCATGCTCTGCTGTCGTAGCTACATAGTTAAACATTTTATTTCTTCTCTTGGGTGTGCTGAACACCATTTTCTCTACAACTCTTTCAACTTCACCCCTATCAGTTTAGATACAAATCATGGAGCACTTCTGTTGCCTAACTTTTCTTAAGTGAAATACTTAACACTTCTCTGAATTTTATTTCATCGATTACTTACATCTTTTACTTAACTTGTTTTGAAGCACCCCTAATTGCCGCCTCATATAATTGTTCCTCTCCATCCCTTTAGCATTCTCTGTGAATTTGTAAACTTTGCATCAAGCTGAAGTTAAGACTCCAATATAATTTTAAAAAACAGTTAAGATCACAACACAAATCCATCCAGAATTTCCTCTGCTCCAATATAACACCCACAAATATTGACTGACCTTTTAGCCACTTTCTCATCTAATCCCAAGATTTTGCAAGAAGCTCAAACAGTTTAAGCAATAGGCTTTCATGCAGAAGCTTATCATAGGCAATTTTGGAGCCTAGATGCTCTTTGCATCATAGGACGTGCACTTTGGATACCACTTCCTGAGCATCAGGCCGGATCTTCACCCTATGGATCCATGTTGGTTGCTAATTACTAAGTCATCATACAAGGAACCTTGAACTTAATTCTGAATAATCAATTCCATAATTTCAGTTGGATTTGAGACTGTTGTGTCTGTATCATTTGCAAGTAAGCACCATTGTGTACTCATCAGTATCTTACGCATTGCCAATTCTTTCAGAGGCACTTGATGAAAAGGCAAGCTGAAACTTAATAGAAGCCAACGGCATGCTCTCACTATAGCACTCACACACATCCTTGATAAAACTTGTGTCATGATTAATGTTGTTCCATTGAGAATAGTACTGATCCCAACATCTAATGGACAATAATAAGTCACTATGAAATTACTACTCATTGAGATTGTTTATGTAAGTATCCTACCTTTTCTTGGTACTGACGGCGCGATGAATCCAAAGACTGGATCAAGGCAGTTGCATGACCAATAAACATGGCATAGCAGGTGGCACCCACTATCATGCTTAGCATTGTTAGCCAGATATCTGACATGCTTTCTGGAGCTTGACGACCATACCCTATGCAGAGCATGTGGCTCATTGCCTTAAACAGTGCAAAAGAGTAGAGCTCACTCCAGGAATCATTCTGTTGAATAAAGAAAAAGAAAATGGAAAATCAACAAAGTATTTAAAGACGTTGGTGAAGTATATTGTTCCCTTTTCCATATTTATGGAAAATCCCTTTATTTGAACCCTTTAACATTTGAAAATACAAAGCAGGCCAACTTTTCTTTTCTTAAAAAAGGGGAATTTGCTGTTTGAATGTGATATTGTAATAATTTCATTTTTTGGCTTTAGAGAGGAGTATTATATGCAAGTAAATAGAAACATAAATAGCATTTGCTTTGTAAATCACTGCACTTTGAGAGTTCAAAATAACCATATATTACAATGAATTTCTATCTTTAAAAGATTAAACATTTTGCAGATAGCAACACTTAATGTGCTTACAGAATAGTCAGGTAATATTACTGCCATCCTGCCTCAATTAAACACCTGGGAGATAATCTTAAACTGTAATGTATGCATACTTATGATTATACTTAACTTTCAGTTGAAGCTTCGTGCTACAGTGTCCTGCAGCTCCACTCGCTTCCTCATTTTAAAAGGAGCTTCTTCCGCTCTCTGATGTAGCCATCCACCTCCCTGTGCCTTACCTATGTGTACTTGCTGTTGTTTCAAGAACAACCGGCTGTCCTTGCTCTCTGAAACTGTCCCTGTTCTCTGAAACTGTCCCTGTGGTTGCTGGTGGTGAAGTTTCAGCCTGCCTGCTCCTCACTGCAGCCTCCTTCAGCCTTAGGGTCCATCTTTTGACCACCTGCTTTCACAGACCATCCACCTGCCATTCCCCTGTGAGCCTTAGGCCTCCACCCACTTGCCTGGCCTTAGGCCTCCTGCCTTGAGCCATCGCCACCATTTAACATCACACTTCCCTACACATCCCAAATCCTAACCTTGCGTCCCTCCAACATCAAGACCATCAATTCAGACATCACAACCACACCCCCTTGCACCCCCTATCTTGGAAAGGTGAGCTAGTCAAGCTATGCCTAGAGGCAAGGAATTAAGATTTTTCTTATACTGTTTCCTGGAACTTTGAATTTACCTAAACAACACCAGCAACAACTTGCATTTATATAGTATCCAAAATGTAGATAATGCCCGAAGGACACAATAATATATTTCACTGTGTCTTAGCACAAGTCTTACAGGATCATCTAAAAGTGGCCTGGAGCACACTAGCATTTAAAAAAACTTTAGAATTACTCAGCCTTTTGTGAAAATAAAGTTCTTTAAAGCTTTAAATGTGGCAATTTTATTTATTAGAAAAATGATCTTAAAAGCTCCACTTTACACAAGTACCCAATGATTTAATATTTAGTGGACATCAATAATTTTAATAAAACATCGCTTCAGAAAAGTTATATGAAAGATGAGCTCGGTGACAGTGAACTAAATGATAAAGCTTTTTAGATGGCCTCATGATGGCCAGATGCCTGGTTCATTTTCATATCCTCTTACCTTAATGTAGAAAACGGCATTCCAAGAATTATCGACTTGACCCAATATTGCAGTAGTAATGGTGGCAAAACTATCAGTGCTAGTCACCATTACTTCACTGCAAGTAAAAGCAACTTCTGGAGTCTGCACACATGCAATTAAACATAGAGATCCAGGAGTTGGTGTCAGTGACTCTATGTTTCTCCAGAGGATGGGCAGTTGAGTAGTCAAAAAAGACTGTACAACAAAAGTAAGACTAGATTAACTCAGGACAAAATATAGTTCATTGATCATAGAATCATGGATTATTACAGCACCGTCACAGGTCCTGTGACACCACGTCTGTGCCAATTTTTCTCCTCACACAAAATTACCTAGTTCAAACTCTACACTCCCACCATACCTTACAATACTGCTCTTGGTCAAGCAGCCACTTAATTCCTGTTCTATATGATTTTCCCCACTTTGCTTCAACCATATTGTGTAACTTCCTTTAATTCCTTCGCTAATTTTCTTAAATTGGTGTCCCCCCATTGCCATCTCATGAACAAGTGCGAACAATCTATCACAATTATTTATCATAACCCTTTATAAACTTGAAGACTTTTATCAAGTGGCCCCCACAAACCCAGCACCTCCAGAGTGCAATTAGTTACAAATTGGAGAATTAACGAAAGCTTCCACTTTTAGTCTTGCCAACCTGTGACAGACCCCGATTGAGTATTTTTTAAAGCCACAATGACTGTGGGAACAGGGCAGTAAGACATTGCTCAAGATTTCTGGGCACCATCACCCTGTTTGTACCGACTGAATGCCTCGAACGTCAGACCTATATTTTTATCGTTATTTGTACTGTATTGTGCTTACCTTAATACTTCTGAATAAGGTCATTAATATTTCACATATGCAAGAAGAAATTTTAGCATGATCAATTATTTGCCAGTTGCTATCAAGTGCCCGAGGTCCATGCAATTATGGAAAATAATAGAAATTCTACAGTAAAAGCAAAACATTTTTGTGATGTTATGAAACCAATGAATGTAGAACACAGAGGGATTCCTTTCAGTCCATTGTGCCTGTGCCAGAAGAAACTAATTTCTTCATAAAATAATGTTAAGTACAGTTTGAGCTGTAGGGTTGAATAAACTCTGCAAGTGATCATTTTCAAATTACTTTAATTATGGAGAGTTAAAACAGTTCTCAGCATTTTCAGCATGGGTGAAGGATATTTTTATTTCTTATTCGTCTCCTCAAAACATACCCGAAAGCAAATGTTAAAAATACTTGCAGCGTGACTGCTAAATTTATTTTTTAAGTTACAAACATACAGGCGTTCTGAGGTGCATTTTAATGAGAAATTTCCATTTGATGGACGGAGCACAGTCTAAATGGGAGGTTAGTGTCTTCCAACAGCGTGGCTGCTGCAAGAAATATACCAAGAATAAATGTGTCTATAATTAAGTTTGACAGAAATGTGTGACACATGATGGTTATGAAATGCGTTATTACAAATAGATACAGAGATGTATGAAACATTAATCTCCTCCCCACGTACACTTTCTATTCTTCAGAAAATGATGAAACATGAACAACTTATTAATAATTTACATTGAGAATAAGTTCCTTATTCCCAATAGGAAAAAGCTATGATATATTGATGAGGTAGTCAAAAAAGACTGTACAACAAAACTGAGACTAGATTAACTCAGGACAAAATATAATTCATTGCTCATAGAATCATGGATTATTACAGCACCGACACAGGTCATGTGACACTATGTGCCAATTTTTCTCTTCACACAAATTACCTAGTTCAAACTCTATTCTCCCACCATACCTTAAAATACTGCTCTTGCTCAAGCAGCTACTGAGTTCGTGCTCTAAATGATTTTCCCCACTTTGCTTCAACCATATTGTGTAACTTCCCTTTAATTCCTTCTATGATTGTCTTAAATTGGTGTCCCCCCCACCATTGCCATCTCATGAACAAGTGCAAACAATCTCACAATTAGTTATCATAACCCTTTATAAACTTGAAGACTTTTACCAAGTGGCCCCCTGCACCTCTGTTCCAGTGAGTAAAGCTTCTTAAGTCCTTCCTGTAACCAAGCACTTGTGGTAACATCTAGTAAAGTTAGCCTATACCTTTTCCATTGGTTTAAACCTTGCCTGTAATAGGGTGTTCCAAACTTTATGCAGTGCCTAAAATTTCCATTAAGTTTAACATTAATTTTGTTTTTGTATTTAATGTCTTTCAATATCAAACCAAAGATTTCATTTGACTCTCTTAATGGCCTTATTACACTGTTAATCTTGCATTTATATTTCTGGTCCCCTACCTCATTTAAAACCATAATATTTGATGTATAGTTTATTTGTTAATTGTAGTTGATGTGTAGTTTATTTTCCCGTTCTTATTTCCATGGTGTATCACTCCATATCAATGTTAGTGACAGAAATGAACTATATAGAACTGTAAGCTGCAGATAATATTTTGTTCCTTCCAACTTGAATGTTGTAGAGTTCAATAGTTTATAATGGAAGCAAATGAATAACCATTTCCAAACTAAAGAAACTGCATATTAATACATATCTTTTTTCATTGAATATTAATACAATAAACCATTTCTGTTTGAGGTACAGTTTAATCTTGACAAATTTAAAACCAAAGGACTATTAGGATTAGAACAAGAATTCCATACACTAGGGCTGGAATTTCCCAGCGCCCCAGCAGTGGGACCCCCACAGCGGAGTCGGCGCGCCACTGAAATCTCCATTCACATCGGCGGGACCAGAAGATCCCACCAGCACAAGGGGCTGGAAAATTCTGGCCGAGGAATTTGATAATATTTGTACATCATTCCTTTAATTCAGTAATTTGCTTGAATGAGAAACAAAATAGCTTAACAAAACATTTTTAATGGTAAAGCACTTAACTTTCATTCATAATGTATTCTTGTATCTAGACATGTCACAGTAACTGTACTGTGACTTTTAAATGAACAAATCATTATGTATTTAAGAACTTGCTTGTACTAAATATAAATGAAACAATGTATGCCTAATAAGTTACGCTTCTAATTTTAATATTAATTTATGTCCTGATGCACATTTAGATCAATACAGATCACATCAAAATTTAAGCACTCCCAGGAAAAATTCATTAGCAACTCCAACTTATTCTTTTCTTTACAAGAGTGCAGTCTGTTACTTGATCTAATACAGCACAATGTAGGCAAATTGATTTTGCCAGATGAAATGGCATTGATGGACTCTGGAATGGGGTCATAGCTAAAATTCTTCAAGAACGGAAATGCTTTAGCCAAGATTTTATATTACTTCACTTGATGTGGTATGTTATAGATCACTGGGAGTCTGAATTACATGAATGTTGTAATCTGGAGCTATGGGTAGAGCTGGCAAAGGCTCCCACTTTCTTTCCATCACATAGCTGACCAGGAATATTTCCCGCTCTTACCGCCTGCCATTGGCATGTGTTGGAAGGATTTGCAGGTTGATAAGCAACCGGTTTGTCAGCGTTATGAATGCATCTTCCTTGGCCATCAAGCCCTGAGGTGGGATTTGAACCCGGAGCTTCAGGCTCAGAGGTAGGCACGCTACCCACTGCACCACAAGACCTTGATTACTTCACATACACCAACCTAAATCAATCCTGACGTGTTTTGTCATGTTGGAAATTACATTATATGAAAGAAACGGCAGAAACCAAAATGTTATGTGACAATTAAAAAAAATGATAGGGAATACTGCCTTATAGTATAGAATTCTATTTTGGTACTTACCACCATATTATTTAAAGAAACCCAACAATCATTTGGAAAGTCTTGAAGCAATGGCACAAGAAACTGTAGGCATCCATCCCAGTGGCACAAGAGAAGCATCATTCCAATAAGATTAAATATTCTCATGACTGCACTGGCAAGGTCATAGGTCATATGAAAGATCTTTTGGCAAGAGAAAAGAATATAGTTATAATTACAGTCTTTGCTTTCATGTTTCAAGTCATTTATATAAATACAGATAATCAGAAAGCAGAATGCAAATGTGAAAAATTATGCAACTAGCACCAATAGGATAACTAACCTTAATATCTGGCGGTTATCAACAGAGCCCTGCAATTGTATAACTACTTAAATTAATGGGTGCTCTAAACTCCATTATTTTTTGAAATAATAATTAGCATTTAATGAGCTTAAAGCCAGATGTCCTTATGTTACACAAAATATCAAGCTTTACAAATGCTGTGCATGGTTACTTGGTCATATTAGAATCAATGGAGCAAAGGGGAATTTTTCAATACATACATAACAGATTTCTAATTACAACTTAAGAAAATACAATTATTTTATCTATAATTTAGCACTTAAGCAAAATGAACATGAATCTATTATGCTTATTGCAATGGTAATTATAAGTTGCTATAAAGTTGTTTCTGGGTATCACTTTCTTCTCTACACACGATTCAAAACAACCATTGCACTCTTGTCCATTCTGAAAGTGCCATCAAATTGTCTTAGTCCGCTGTTGTCTGACTCTAATAATGTCTCAGCCTGCTTAGCTTTATTAGACTCCTGGGTCGGAGTTTCAAGTGGCCCATGGGGAAATTTCAAAATCGCGGTCCCGGATTTCGGGCCAAATTTTCATGGAGTCGGGGAGAGTTCATGGAGGGGCTAAAAGGGTTCCCAACCAAATTCCGCTATTCCCGACCCCACTCTCGGGGTTTGCGATTTTTAGGAGTACCTTTTAAGGGTGCAGACTGATTCAGGTCGTCAGCCAGCACCCTGCACTTCTGACCTGGCTGGCTGCATTGTGGGTATAGGTATGTCCTAGTCCTCCACAATTTTCATGGAGTCAGGCCAACTTTTCAAAAAGTTGTGGTTCATGGCACCTCAGAGGTGTCATGAACCACAGTCTGCATGAGGGAACCTTTTGAAAAGTCAGTTCAAAAGATCCTCCTCATGCCCCATGCCAAGATATGCCCCTCACCAACCCCATATGGACCTTTAAACTCTCCATGCCAAGCTATGGTGCTTCTATGCCCATTCACCTATCATACACTGTATAGAACAAATGAATCCTTTGGTGACAATAGAATGTGGAAAAAAAGGCTTTTTAAAAAATCATCGATAACTTTCCACTTTCAAAAAACTTTCTACTATAGACCAATAAAAATGTCAATCATCCAGATCCTTTAAAGTATCAATAGCTGAAACTGCAGGCACTTGAAACCTCTTTATCTTGTGAAAATAAACATTGTACAATTAACATAGGAGACCAGAGAGCCAGAGCTGTTAATCAAGCAATGTTTTCCATGGGGCTCAGGTATTTAAGTACTCGAGTAGATTTCTGGGCTCTCAGCCAAACCTGATTATGCATTCTTGGCTGAGAGTCCAGACCTTGACCTGGGGGGCATGAGATGACACGGATGGGGCATGAGTGTGTGAGGTGTGAAGAGTGAAATGTGGAGGGCCTTATTTTTTTTAATTGTAACTAGAACAAAGTCCCACTCCACCAAGTGGTGGTGCAGCCCCCAATGGCATCCCGCAGCCCCTGTAGTTGCCTCTAAACTCTTTCTTGGGTCATTTGGCCCAACTGCAGCTCACACCTACCCCCCACAATGAAAATCCCGTCTTTCCTGGCACTTTCTCCCGAGGTGGTCAGGCTGAGTCAGGAGTTTTCCCAACTCCCGCTGCCAGCTGGATGAAAATCCGGCCCTTGGTCTCAGGATCCCGATGCCTCAGGGCTAGTTTGGAATTTTGCAAATGCTGGCATGAGTAGAGGGAATGGGAAACATGCTCACTGCCAAATAACAGTCTATCGAGCTCCTTAAGAAGTTTGTTAAGCAGCCTGTGCAGTTGGGAATGTGATTTTTAATTTTTATTCTGATGAACCTAAGGAGAACGGTGCATGTGAGTGCTCAGCTGTCAGGCTTACAACAGAGACATCGGAAAGTCTAAATTTGGAAAAACTGAAGCTTGATAAGCCAACTAGCTGCCAGGCACAGCACTGTGCCTTTTCTTTGTTTACATGACCAGTTTCTTCCATGTTCCAGCTCCTGGCCTTCTAAGGAGCTGCCTGCTCTAATCAACAAGGCAGCGGCAGGCCCCAACATGGCTGCAACCTGCCTTTGTCACTGGCACCAGAAGGGCAGCTCCCACCTCCTGGAGGTGCTCAACACCACTAATTGGGCACCCTGCTCGCCTCCTACTCAACTGGGGCATTTGAATTTAAAAAAAAAATAGCTTTGCAAGAGTGACATAGTTAAGGTCAGGACTCAGAATTTATCCTGATGTCAGATTCCAGATCCTGGTTTTGAAAGTCCAACCCTTTATCTCTGGTTATTTCTTGCGAAACCTAAATTCCTATAGTGCAATAAAGCCATCTGCCTAAATTCTTTATTTGAATGATATTTGCCTTATGGGTTTAATTATTACCCATTTGACCATATTACCATTGAGTCTGTTGATATGATTTACATCAAACCTCTTAAGAACACAAGAAATAGTAATAGGAGCAGCTCCTCAAAATTGCTCTGCCATTTAATACGACTACGGCTGACCTGTGACCCGCACCCCCGTATCCTAATTCAAAATTCTAAAGATTTACTACCCTTAGAATGAACAAATTTCTCCTCATCTCAGCCCTAAATGGCTAACTCTTTATTCTATTGGGCTCCCTAGTCCTAAATTCCCCAGCCATGGGAAACAGCCTCTAATTATTTCTCCTCTCAAGTCCTCTCAGAATCTTGTATGTTTCACTGTCACCTCTCTCAGCACTTTTGAACTCTTCTAAACAAAATAAAGTATAGGCCCATTCTACTCAATCTCTCCTCACAAGGCAACTCTCTCATCTCAAGGATCAACTTAGTGAATCTTTGTTATTCACCACTAAGAGGAGAATATCCTTCCTTACAGGTGCAGAGACCAAAACCGTACATGATATCCTAGGTGCGGTCTCACCAAGGCCCTGTGCAATTGCAGCAAAACTTACCTTATATTATACTTCAAACCCCTTGCAATAATGGTTAACACATCATTTGCCTTCTTAATTTTTTGTCTACATCTCCATGTTAACTAGAGAGTTTCTCTATTTATTTATGTCAGAGTCAGTATTTATTGCCCATCCCTAATTGCCTTTAAGCAAGTGGTGACGAGTCACCATCTTGAACTGCTGCAGTCCATATGATGTAGATACACCTGTAGTATTGTTAGTAATAATAGTGAAGGAACAGCAACACATTTCCAAGTCAGGATGATGTATCAATTTCAAGGGGAATTCATATACAAGGACACCCAAATAAATCCCTCTGAAGATTAACATTTAATAGTTTATCATTAAAAATATTCAATTTTTCTACTTTCCTACCAAGGTAGTTTGTTTTCATTTACTTTATACTATGGAATCCACTTAAAACACAATTTCAATAACTATTTTATTTTTATTTTTAAGATAAAAATGTGTCATACTACAAGTAAAATGCAATAATTTATATGATTTTCTTATTTTCTGTTCCTAATGTTAATCCAACCACAGAGATTGGAATGTAGAAGAGAATAGACAGCACTTTACGAGATGGAGCTCATTCACTAAACAAAGATAACATTCTAACATTCCTTCCAAATTCACAACCTCTACCACTTAGAAGAACAAGGATAGTAGGGGCATGGGAACACCATGACTAGCAAGTTTCCCTCCAAATCACAAATCTTCCCAATTTGTAACCTTTAAACCGTTCCTTCACCGTCGCTGGGCTAAAATCCTGGATCTCCCTCCCCAACAGCATTGTGGGTGTGTCTACATCACATGTGACATCAGAGGTTCAAGAAGGTGGCTTACCACTGCCTTCTCTCGGGCAGTAAAAGGAAGGGCAATAAATGCTGGTCTTGCCAGCAACATTCACATCCCAAGAATAAGTTTTTTAAAATTCAATTGAGTAAGAATAACCAGTTTAGGAATTACAGAGGTAGTGTTGTACATCAAGGTGCTGAGAAAACATACTCTGAACAATCCTAGTCATCATCAGAAGCAATTCCACATGGTTGTACACATCTTATTACATAATATTGTATGGAATTCAGTGAGTTGCTTACTGATTTTGACCATTAATAGAAATTTCATAGATAGAATAAAGATCAAGTATCAATTGGAAAAATCCAGCCTCAATACCATGGCATTCGCAAGCTGCAGGCATCAAAAGGGCACCTCGTTGCAGTTTGGGGTTGAGCTGGCTCAATATCAGGTGGTTGAGCTGGCCGAGAAGAAGACATTATGGTGTGGGGCGCAGCAATAGCGCATTCCTTGCCTCACATGTACAATTTTAAAGAGCTTTTCTTTTTGGGGGCAGCTTCCCATTAAAATTGGGCCGAATGTCCATAGTGCTTGCTCTGCCCAGTTTTCTGTCAAGATTGTAACCGGGGCCGCAGGACCAGGATTTGCATGCCAAAAGGGCACACCGCCTGAAGTAGACAGACTCTGGCTGTGCAACAGAATGGCACGGCTGAAGCACTGGCATAAAAGGGTTGGGGTAAACCATTTTCAGGCTTCTACCGCCCTGTCACACCAAGATGGGCCAAGTTAAAAGCTAAAAACAAAAAACTACTGCGGATGCTGGAAATCCAAAACAAAAACAGAATTACCTGGAAAAACTCAGCAGGTCTGGCAGCATCGGCGGAGAAGAAAAGAGTTGACGTTTCGAGTCCTCGTGACCCTTCAGCAGAACTGAGTATAATTAGTATAGAAAGTTAAAAGCTAGCCCATTGCATTAAAATTTTGTTTACCAGCCTCGGTTAGTCCCTTTTGCTAGATTATTGCTATACTGCTGTTTCTTCACAGAGAATCGTTAGAGCGTGGGTGGTTTTGCTACAGGGAATATTTGAGGCACAGATGTTGTGTTTTAAAGGAAAAGTCAATAAACATTTGAAGCAGGAAATGTTATACAGCTATAGAGACCAAGGTGAGCGAGTATGGTTTTGAATTGCTATTACAAAGAAATAGCACAGGCTTGAATTTTTGAGCATTTTAATGTAAAATACCATTGGTGCTTTTTCAGTGGAATACGTTCCTACATCCCTCTGACCTGTGCTTAGCTTGCTATCTGGAAAAATACAAATGGTAGTGCCATCTTAAGGGTTTAGATCCACCCGAAAGTAGACTCCCTCCCTATCTGCGAGAAAGAGAGAGAGTTTGCCAAAAGCAGTCCACTCTTAATCTGTTTAGCAGAGCCTGCCCACTCCCATCCCACCACCCCGTGAGATAGGTTCTTCACCTCAACACTTTACACTCTGCTGAGGAAGACTCTTGGCTGCTCTACCAAGAGATTTTGACACCTCTTCCACCTGCTGAGATTATCTGCCAGCCCTAGATCCTGCCCCAAGAAATAGTTTCCCTACCTTTGCTTTTCCCCCATGCCACTTACCATCTTCCACTCCTCATCCCAATCCTATTTCACTGTTCATCCATCCTCCTCCTCCATTGGTCTCCCTCCTCTTCTCCCTCACTTAGTCCCCGTCCCATCTCCTATCCCCCTCCTCATCTCCTACTGGCTTCCTCATCCTTCTAAATTTCTCCCTCTTTTTACCTCTTCGTCCGCCATCTATTCCCTCATTCACTCCCCCCCTGCGCTCCCCTGCTGTAAGTCCCGCCTTCCTTGGTCTTAAATCCTCTTATACAATATCATGCAAGATCTACTCGTAATTTAAAATATATCAAAATGGGACAAATCCTTTCATACTTTAACTCTTATTTCAAAATGCCAGCAGCACATACAAATTTATAGAAGCGAAGTTATAATTTCTGGAAGGTGGCAGTTAGTGA
The DNA here is from genome assembly GCF_964194155.1 of Cetorhinus maximus. NCBI lineage: Eukaryota > Metazoa > Chordata > Chondrichthyes > Lamniformes > Cetorhinidae > Cetorhinus > Cetorhinus maximus. The sequence goes on from NC_135891.1 coordinate 107,459,434, forward strand.
GCAGGCAGTGACGTTCATATCCAGAAATCCTGGAGCAGCAGTTTCTGTTGGGGTATAGCTTGTTTGGGAATGGTGGGATGCAGGAGATCTTGCTGACTTATGTCTGTGGTTAGCTGCTGAAGTTCTAGGTAGCTGTCACTCAGTCACAGTTTACTGTCATCGTGACACCTTTTATCCCCCCCATTCACTCACTGTCACCCACGTGCATGCTCAAGAAGCTCCCTTTATAAGAAGGGAACCTGAAGCCCAAATCCATGAGACATATTGCATGTAAGCACCATTTAATGGGGTTTTCCTGCCATTAGCATTATTACAAATTTTCCTCCCATTATTTTGCAGGTATGAACGAACGCCTAGCCAGTGATTCAGATTAAGCCAGTATCTCATGGTAGCAAAGCTAACAGTGCAGCTGTAAAAGATTCCTTCCTGATAAGTAATAACTTTATTGGCCTTTAACAATTGGTGAGCACCAAACAGGAAAGCAGGAATTGAGGGAACTCATTGTTACTTTAATTTAGCTTGGCAATGAAACTCTTGCACATTATTGTGTGTGTCAGGTCTTATCATGGGCTAACATCAGGTGCATAGCCAGATGGGAAGTTTTGGAATTAACAAACGTATGGACCGTCATGCCCAGTGCCTCTTCACTGGCAGGAATTCTGGGCTGCTGCTTTAAATCCAACCTACAGTCTGAGAAGATGAAGGTCACCTCCTGCTGACATTTATTAACTGTTACAAATGGATAGAGAACCCGAGCAGTCTCACTCCCGTAACCAGGACAGGCATATTTTTTTGTTCTTGGGTTGGAAATAATTCAAGTCCACCGTAGTTGTACCACCACAGACCTTGTAGGGTATCCAGCTATCAAGCAGAGAGCTGGATTCTTGTCTCACATCATATGTCGGATACGGAAGCCAAGCACCACTCCCACAAAGCTGTATTTATGCTGTGCCAATCTAAATGATGCCACTACACCAGTTGTGATAATGTGGGTGAATGGAAGTTATGCCAGAATAACAATAACATGGCTATTTGACATGCACAAGGCAAGTTGGAGTCTATAATGGGATTCTTCAAGCCTAAAAACTTTGTAGTATTAATGGCCCTGCAAGGACAAATCAGTATCAACATGACATCTATATTTTCATTCTCAGATTGAAATGGCTCAAAGCAATATGTCCAAGACTGTGTCCTGTTCAGCTATCTTACATTTGCTATGCTGTCAGACTCTTAACACATAGCGTGACTGACCAAATATATGGTAAGTGTAAGATGATATTTTCACTCCTGGCCAGTTACTTTTTTCCCCAATGGCAGCCAAAGGCACCGACCTGGAGAACTGCTTAATTAATGTGTATTTATTACAAACACTGCTTGTAGATCCATGGAGTGGGTTTTAAAAGGATAATTGCAGGAATTAGGTTGATTAGTGGTGTGGTAGTAATGAGTTTCTGATTGGTAATGGTACTTTTTCCTACCTGTCTGGTGATGATCAGATATTTGGGAAAATCAGTAGTTTAACTGAATAGACAACAGCTATTTAAGCTGTGGTCAAACAAATTTCACATCTCTGATGTGCATGTGACATCTGCTAGATCTATTTTTTTTCATAAAGACATTACAATTTATCCAGTAAAAGTAACATTAACATTACTTTGATTCAGAATATAATTTCAGCAAATGCTGTACAACACCGATATAGGAAACACCTTCATACATTAGATGCAGTCACGGCTGCCAAGGATGGGGCCATCGCAGTGTTGCTTGGATTGCTGCACATCATAAGAATGAGTAATGGACATCATGGCCAACTTCATGCTATCTGATGGGGACCGCTCGTTGTACTCACTTCTATGATACCACTGTGCAAATTGGCTGTTGCCCAGCATGCATGCTGAGGTCACAGAGCACACATCTGCTGAAGACTGTTGAATGTAAGTAATGGTGATCTATAATAATATTTCCAGGCGCCATTGAAGCATAGTAGTCAGGAGTGGGGGGGAGAAGCAGAACTGTTCCTTCTGGAGGTGCAGAATGTGTTGTGGGGTAAACACTCCAGGATGTGTTGCAGGGAAAGGAGGCTCTTTCAAGCTTAGGTTTAACTTGACTGGAGTTGGGGGTGCGGAAGTCAATGCAATTTCTGATATCATGGGCCATGAGTGCAAATGTACAAGAAACTTCTGGACATTCATATTTTTATAATGGGGAAACACAGGAGTAATACAACACACATGTACATCACAATATGTGAGAAAGGGACGAAATAGCTGCCTGTGCTTTGGGGAAACATAGGGTGATCTCTTGTGCTGTTGCCAGTTTTCAATGGGGAAAATAGATAAAAGGGTTATTGCTAGCAGACAAGGCAACAGCCACCTGCTTGATGCATGAATGGTAGAGCTGCCCCTGTCATGGAACTTGTCTTCAGAATGGTAAAAGCAGATGTTTCTGAGATTGCCTCCCTAGCGAAGCATAAGCAGTGAAGCAGGTATTCTCGGACAAGTCCAGGTAGGAATTTGCAATGGGCGTGACAAAACGGCACCTGGGTATAAATCTGCCTCCCTGTCATGCCGCCTCAGATCTTCTTCCTCCTCCAAAACCAGATGGAAATGCACATACATACAAATTCCCACCTTCAGAATGGTGTTTACACCTACTTAAAATTGTAGCTGCCTTTACAAGCAGGGTAGAGAATAGGAAGTTAGCATAAGCACCAACAAATGCAAGAAGTAGATTACAATTCCATATCAGTACTGAATATTGCAAAAGTATTAAATGAATTGAATCCAGCATTAAAATTCTACAGCTAATAATGGCTTCTCTTCAGTGGTTTATCTAAAATGGCTGAACTGCGTTCTAACCAGCATGTAACATGGTGCCAACTGGTACTTTGAATGAGCATTGTGATCAGCCACAACTGCTAAACTGTGACTGAGCTGCAGAACAATGCTTTGGGTAAACACAGGTCCTGATGATGTGCCCCTTGCTTGGCCGATCCCACAATTGGCCCTGATGCTTTCATTAATCCTGAAAATGTCACTATTAGCACAAAATTAATCACAAAGTGTGCTGACATTAAATAGATAGCTTATGAAATTCCTTTGCGCACAGTTATAATGCAGGTATTAACGCAATTATTTTAAGATTAGATCTAGCCCCTCTATTAAAATAGTCAAGGAAATTAGTGTTTGTACATTAATGCTAACAGAGCGTGACTTGAAGGCCATCAAGAACACTAGCTATGATTTTTTTTCCAAGTCAGTACGATCCAGTTAAGGAGTTATAAATGACACCGACAGTGCCTGAGACAATAAAAAATAACTACCAAATAACCAGTTACTCGGAACACAAAAAAATAATTGTGATGGGTTTGATGAAGGCTGTATATCCAACCATCTGTGCTCAATACAACACGCTTCCTTCCTGTCGCACCATCCCTAGCAATAAATATAGCAGCCAAAAAAAAAATCAGAACCAAGAGCACATCACACCGATTATTTCAAATAAAGCAATGAAGGTGCCTACAATTTTACCTTACAAATACTAAACATACCAGACAACTTTGAGCATGAGGATACTAGCGTAACTTATATAAAAGCGTGAAGAAAAAACATGAGCAGAAAAAGACTTGCATTTTGTAGCATCTTTCATGACCACAGGATGTCCCACAGTGCTTTACAGCCAATGAAGTGCCTTTGAGATTTAGTCACTGCTATAACATAGGAAATGTGGCAGCCAATTTCTGCACAGCATGCTCTCGCACATGGCAATGTGATAATGACTAGACAATATGTTTTTTTGAGTAATGTTGATTAAGGGATAAATTTTGGCCAGGATACCAGAGCTAACTCCTCTGCTCTTCTTCAAAGTAGTGTTGTGGAATCTTTTCACTTGGAATCTGAAAAGGCAGAGAGGGCCTCGATTTATTATTCATCCCAAAGGCGGCACCTCCGACAGTGTAGCACTCTCATTGCACTAGAGCGGAAGCCTTATTTTTTGTGCTCAAGTCTCGGATTGGGCCAAGAACCCCACAACCTTCTGACTCAGAGGGAAGAATGCTACCAATTGAGCCACAGCTGATGCAACTACCACTAAATGCAACATTTCACAATGAAAACAAAGAAACAGAGCACCTGATCAAAGTACCAACTCGTCAAAATAGCCGTCATGTTCAAAAATGAGAGTTTCATTTTTATAAATAAAAACACTGGTTTTTATTCATTGCACATTATTTGAGGTTTTTGTTTCTCAGTTTAACTGTGTCTTTATCACTGCTTTTCTGGTTGCTGTGATTAGGAAGCCAAAAAAGCACTAGTGTCTGAGATACCTCGGTGTCAATTCATTGTTTAAGCTTCTCTTAAAAGTCACTATTTGCTGTCATACATTGTGGTTCTGGCCTACTGTTTAGATAGGGCAATAGTATGCTAGATCATGTTGCAAGTCACTGACCAAAGGAAGATTCTGATGATAACCCCTGATGTAGGGAGACGAAGGAGTAATTTATTCGCCCTATGTTTATTTTGGGGTGCAATGCTCCCTCAACCTGAAAACTATTTCCTCTGCCTTGCACAAGGGTAGGTTCGTGCCGACCAGTCGCCAACCAGCAAACAGTTCATGGTTGGGGCAAGGGTTAAGGCTGTAGCTCCAGCTTTATCATGAGAATCTTTTGGGGCCTGAGACCCCAAATTTCCACAGACTGTCCAGCACATTCCCTCAGTAATTCAGACAGGATTGTAGCAGAAGGCCCGGAAATATATTGGGACCTGGATGTACCATCAGCCATGCTAGAGGAGGTCAAACCCCAACACAAACACCTAGTAGATCTTAGGCTGATATTGCTGGATCCTCAAGCCAATTTGCAAGTTCCCCCATTTAGCTTGATGGATATGTACGGCTAATGCAACAGCATCTTACACATTTTATATAGGTCTTTTCACATAATAAAATGTCACAAGGTGTAAAGATATAAAGGCCTTAGAACGTGCAGAGAGGACAGTCTGTGGAAATTTGGGGTCTCAGGCCCAAAGAGATTCTCATGAGCAAGCTGGAGCTACAGTCTTAAACCTTGCCCCAACCACAAACTGCGTGCTGGTTGGTGGCTGGTCGGCAATGAACCTACCCTGCGCAATGCAATGAGGGACTTCAATTATGCAGAAAGATTGGAAACATTAGGACTGTTCTCCTTGGAACAGAGGTTAGGAGTTGAACTAATAGAGGATTTAAAGTGAGAGGCTATTAAAGAAAAACTGTTCCATATGTGTGCCAATAACTAGAAGTAATAGATTCAAAATCATTGACAAAAGATGTCTCTATAGCAGTCCCTCGAAGGGAGAAGACGCTTGCCACAGGTCAGAACTGACCAGGAAACTCTCTTACTGCCGGTGATATTGAAGGATTTACAGGTCAACAATCAACATGCTTGGTCATGCCACGCATGCACCTTCCATGGCCATCAAATCCTGGGGTAGGACCCAAGCCCAGAGGTATGGACGCTCCCTGCTGCACCACAAGACCTCCGGCAAAAGATCTGGAGGTGAGTAGAAATGCTTTCACTCAGAGTTGCTTTATCTGAAAAGCAGGTGGAGGCTGATCCCAAGAATATTCTTAAAAGGCAGCTGGACAGCTTCAGGAACTTACAGGGCTATGAATAAAAAGTGAGGATGTGGGACTAAGCTCGACTAGTCTTTCCAAGAGCGACTGAAGACACAATGGGCCAGATGGCCTCCTTCAGTGCTGCAAATTTCTATGATTCTATGAAGGTACTTAACAAAGATGAGGACATAAGGCAAGTGCTGTACAAGGTTTTTGGTTATCTCTCCAAAATCATGTTGAAAAAGATAAGTTTAACGGTCTCTTCAACAGGGAAAAGTAGAAGTCGTAAAATGGAAGAAGTAGGGGTGGTGCAGCTAAAGAAATTAGGGCTGGAACAGTGGAAGGTTCTATCACTAGATGTAGAGTAAAATTAGGTATGATGGGTAGGAAGCTAGAATTAGAAGAACAAAGGTTGAAGACCAAGGAGTCAGGGCATAGGGCTGGAGAAAGTTGCAGACTGAGGGACAGTGAGACCATGGAGGCTCATTTTGAGAAACAAGCAGTTCTAATGGGTAGGAGAATGAAACATGATATAGGCAGAGTCTGAAACAAGTTGAAATTTGTGAAGAGTGGAACTTTTAAGCTCAACGAGGTCATTACAGGAGAATTCAAAACTAGAGATAACAAAAGTGTGGATAGGAGTCTCAGGAGGTGTAGCGGAGAATTAAAGAGAGAGGCAGGTGCTATTATGGAGGTGAATGTAGAGAGTCTTGGTGAGAGATAGGATGTAAAGCTTGAAGATAGCTGAGTGCAGCTCTCAGTTAAGAGCCATTTCTTGGTCAGTGCTTGAAAAAAGCAAAATCTGTTGAGGCAATAGGTTAAGGAACATGAGGGTTGTGGAAAATACAACCACTTCCCTGTCACCATTGTTGTGGTGATGTTTTACAGGTCAAAACTTTCTGCCTTTTGAAAATTGTCTAAACTATTTGCCGCTCTGAACTACAGTAACATGTCCATCTCTTACATTCATTTAAGTTTCTTTAACAGGCAAAAAGGATTGACCCATAATTTGCAGTTATAATGAAGGCAAAATTGTTAGCACTCACCATCATTACTCTATAAAACTAATAGCAACTTCTAGAGTCTGCCTATGCATAATCACTCAACAAAATCTAGAAGTTGCTGACAGAGATGCCTTGCTCCTCCACAGGCTATACTGTTGTAGTCTTGGCAGATGTAATCAACATAGCGATTAATGTGAACTTCAACCTTTTACATACTGCTCTTGCTGTAAAAACTATCGCAAATGTTATGTCTTGGTGAATGCGACGAGTTAATAACAAGTCATAATTACTTCTGAACAAGCTCTCTGTCCCTGGAAAGCAAACATTATAACTGTGGAGTTTTATTCCCTCAGAAGAACATTTAAAAATTACATAGCCTATAGAATAATAAAAAATTATGATATTTCAGATTCTACCTTAATCCCATGTTTAAGTCCCACTTTTCATTTTGCTTTCTGTAAAATGACCAAAGTGTGAATTAAAATACATGCTTTTTACTTCCTGCTTTGCTGGCTGTGAGACTCTTTCAAGTTGATTGGCTGATCAGCCTGCCTCCTGCTTGCACTTGTTAGGAGACACCAAGGATAGTGCCAAACTCAAAGTTGGGTTGCAATAAAGGAAATCCACACTCCAGAGCACAGAAAATCAATGAGAGCAGATTTTAAAGAGGTTAGAGGCAAGCACTTTTCCTTCATCACTGACCACAAAATCAGGGCCAATATGTTTCTTGAAAAGTCAAGTTTTTTTTGTGCCCATCCTGTACATAACTCAGAGTGATATTTTGCTGTCATTTTTTTCCTTAATGTTATTTAAAATTACACAGACGTATGAAAGGAAGAGTTCCTCTGTGTGTTACTTTTGATCTGTTTGTAAATCCTTTTATAAATGAAGAATTAGCAATTTGGTTACACCTAACACACAGAGGAAATTTTCCTGCTATGGTGACAAATATTTTATAAATAGGAAGTTAATTCTGGGATTAGTCAGAAAAATAATTGCTTTTGCACTGTTTTTCAATTTTAAAAATAAGTACAATGTGTAACTAATAGATCTCCCATGTTGTGGTCCAAGATCGACGGGCACTGTAGTTCTTATGGTTTCACAGCAAGCTGAACATGACAATCATTCATCCATCTCTGCACTGCGATACAATAAATGTATGGAACCAATCTGTCACCTGACAGGCACAAGATTAAAAAATGGCACCTGCCGGTGATAGTGAAAGAAACAGACAACGTTATATCTGTAATACAATTCACTTTGCAGAACGTGTTTAAGATACAAGCAACTATGGGGTGAAATCGTCTATACCAGGAGCACAAAATAAGCTTGCAGCAAATTGATAGCCAATTTTTTGCAACGCCCAAGCTTCTATCCCACTGAAGTTCACAAAACAATAGTTCAAATTCTTTTTGGAGACTCATTTGCTAATCTCACTGTCACTCTTGCTTGGTTTGAAATTAAAAGTCTTGATAATATTTTCAAAACCAATGGAAATTGAAAACTTTGTGGTGAAAAATGAGTCGCCAATTTGCTATGAGCTTGTTTTCACTGCCGGCCTAGATCAATTTCACCCTTTTTGTTCCTCTCTTCTCAGAGCATCTCATTCTCAGTTACTCACATTACACAATGTAATCTTCCCACAGTGCTTTTGCTCAACATTGGAGCATAGGAAATAGGACCAGGAGGAGGCCATTCGGCCCCTCAAGCTTGGTCCATCATTCAACCAGATCACAGTTGATCTTCTACCTCAATGCCATTTTTCCCACACTATCCCCATATCCCTTGATATCTTTACTATCGAGAAATCAATTGATCTCTGTCTCAAATACACTCAATGACTGAGCCTCTATAGCCCGCTAGGGTAGAGAATTCCAAAGATACATCACCCATCTCAGTCCAAAATGGCCTTCCTCTTGTTCTGAGGCTGTTTTCCCTGGTTCTAGACACCCCCCCAACCAAGGGAATCATCCTTCCTGCATCTATCCTGTTGAGCCCTGTAAGAATTATGTACGCAAATGATATCACTTCTCATTCTTCTAAACTGTAGAGCATACAGCCCCAGTCTCCTCAATCCCTCCACATAGGACAATCCCGCCATCCTAGGAATCAATCTGGTGAACCTTCGTTGCACTCCCTCTCTGGCAAGTAAAGATTCAGTCACTTATTTATTTGCTCTTTCTTTCCTCCCCTCTTCCCAATACCATTTTTGCTCAGTTATTTACACGATTATAAAAGTGTATTTTTCCCACCCTTTGTTTGCACGTCTACAGGGGTCAATTCTCACTTTCACTTCTCCAAGGACATTGAATAGGCCATCGTTTTCCATGATCTGGGCCTGGTTAACAAAAGACAGGCTTCGATCCTTGTGGCTGATTTTGTTATCAAGATACCTCACAAATATTCCCTTCAATTCCCCTCAGCAACACAAAAAGAAATCTAACCCTGAACAACGTCTTTAGTTAATACAAAAGCAAAATACAGCGGAGGCTGACACTAGTGAAAACAGAAAATGCTGGAAATACTCAGCATCTGTGGTGAGAGAAGAGTTGGTGGCTGGGATTTTACGAGCCTATTAGGGATGGGTGGAACTGAAGGCAATTTTTCAGGGCTGCTGGTAAAATGTCTGCAGTGGCACGCCCCCGCTCATCTTTTGGATAAGACGCTAAACCAAGGCTCCATCTGCCCTTTCAGACGAATGTAAAAGATCTCGTGGCCCCATTCGAGTAAGAAAAGAGAATTCACCTGGTCTCCCGGCAAATATTTGCCGCTCAATCAAAAATAGATTAACTGATTGTTCATCTCATTACTGTTTCAGAGACTCTGCTGTGTGCAAATTGGCTGCAGTGTTTATCTACAAAACAACACTGATTCCACAATAAAATTCATTCACTGGCTGCAAAGTCCTTTGGAATAGCTTGAGGATGTGAAATACATCCTGTAAATGCCAGTCTTCCAATTAATGTTAACATTCAATAGTTTACCCAAGAAAAATTAAAGTAAGTGGATGATGCACAGAAAACAGACCTCTGTTTTTGGAAAGGGGGCTCATAACAAATGCCAGCTATCTAGTTTTTGGCATACAACAGTAATTTTACTGATTATGGAGTTGTTAGAATAAATATAATAATGCAGATACCAGATAAAGTCTTGACTTGAAATGTTAACTCAGTTCCTAACTCCAGACCTGCTGAGTTTTTCCAGCATTTTTTGTTTTTATTTCAGATCTGCAGCATCCATAGTATTTTACTTTTAGTCTATAGAAGAGGTTGGAGGAACAAAACACAAAATATCACTGTATGGGATACATACTCAACACCAAATTGGGGAAAGAAAAGGGGAGTGGGACTAATTGCAAAGGTCTTACAAACAACTATACCAGCACAATGGCCTGAATGGCCTCCTTGTGTGCTAAATGATTCTATGCTCAACTTCTCCATAATGTTTGTTCCTCAGACAATACACTCACCAACACATTAACAAGCCCAATCTCTTGTACAATTAGGATTTGGTTTTAAATTTGGAGTAAAAGTAGACACTGAGTTTACTGTCCAACAATGAAAGAAAACTTTTACCCTACCCTGGCCAGCATACACTTAGACCTGGACAGATAAAACTAGCTACACATATCATTTCTGGGTAGGGAACACTTAATAAATAATCCTTTGTATTTTCAAAATGATACCAGTTGGTATCCCAGTGAACTATTGCAAATCTCTGAGATTTGCACCTCTGGGTTTAAGATTCTGAAGGGATTTTGTAGGATAGGCACAGAGGCTGCTTCTCCTGATTGTGGAATCTGGAATGTGGGATGCATTCTAAGGATACGGGGGCAATCATTTAGGATTGAGATTGAGAAATTTCTTCACTCAAAGGGTAGTGGATCTTAGGAATTCTCTCCTCCAGAGGCCTGTGGATGTTCCATTGTTGAATATTGAGATAGATTTTTGGTCTCTCAGAGAATAAAGGGGTATGTGGAGTGGGCAGGAAAGTGGAATTAAGGCCATTGATCAGGCATAAATCACTGAATGGCAGGGCAGACTATGAAACCATATGGTCTACTCCTGCTCCTATTTCTTATGTTTCTAAAGGGAGACCTGAAACCACAAATACTTCTTTTTATTCATTAATTGCCCATCCCTAGTTGCCCTTGAGAAGGTGCTGGTGAGCTGCCTTCTTGAACCGCTACAGTCCATGTGGCGTAGGTACACCCACAGTGCTGTTAAGGAGGGGGTTCCAGGATTTTGACTCAGCAACAGTGAAGGAACAGCGATATAGTTCCAAGTCAGGATGGTGTGTGGCTTGGAGGGGAACCTGAATGTGGTGGTGCTCCTATTTATCTGTTGCTCTTGCCTTTCTAGATGGTAGCAGTTATAGGTTTGGAAGTTGTTGACTAAAGGGCCCTGGTGAATTCCTACAGTACATCTTGTAGATGATACACAGTGCTGCCACTGTGTTTTGGTGGTGGAGTGAATGTTTGTGGATGTGTTGCCAATCAAGTGAGCTGCTTTGTCCTGGGTGATGTCGAGCTTCTGGAGTGTTGTTGCAACTGCACTCATCCAGGCAAGTGGAGAGTATTCCATCACACTCCTGACTTATCATTTGTAGATGGTGGACAGGTTTTGGGGAGTCAGGAGGCGAGTTACTCACCACAGGATTCCCAGCCTCTGACCTGCTCTTTTAGCCTTTTATATGGCTAGTCCAGTTCAGTTTCTGGTCAATGGTAGCCCCCAGGATGTTGATAGTGGAGGGTTCAATGATGGTAATGCCATTGAATGTCAAAGAGCATTGTGTGGCACTAATGTTACTTGCCACTTATCAGCCCAAGCCTAAATGTTATCCAGGTCTTGGGGCATATGGCTATGGACTGCCTCAGTGTCTGAGGAGTCAGAAATGGTGAACATCGTGCAATCATCAGTGAACATCCCCATTTCTGACCTTATGATGGAAGGAAGGTCATTGACGATGGAGCTGAAGATGATTTTGCTTAGGATATTACTTGAACTTCTTGGATATCCAAATCTACCGAAGCCTTGCTTTTATACACATTTGAAGGAAGTACTGTTTAGCAAAATAGGCTCAAAATCCAAGATAAAAACAGAAAATGCAACTGTGGAGAAAGAAACGGAGAGAACATTTCAGGCTGATGACGCTTCATCAACCTGAAATTTTAACTCTTTTCTTCTCTGCCGATGCTGCCAGACCTGCTGAGTTTTTCCAGGTGATTCTGTTTTTGTTTTGGATTTCCAGCATCCGCAGTAGTTTTTTGTTTTTATCTCTGTGTTTAATTGACTGCCACTCCCCTTCAAGAAATGCCTACCTTGAAGAAGTACTGCTCTGCACTCCGACAGGATTTCCGTATCTGTCTTCTGCCTTGTTCACCTTCATTGCTTTCCATTTCTCTCCTGGTGTTTGACAAGGTGTTTACTTTCACAGCCATATTTCCTTTCTCAGTGACTGTCTCCGTCTCCAACTTACCCCACGTGGATTTCAACTGAAATTCCATCCCTCTTGTTTCGAACCCACCCAGGATTACAGGTATCTCCGGGACATAAAACGTTTCTCGGACTGCTGTTCCCGTCGCATTCTGAGAACCACACTCAGTGCCATGCGCCGCCATATGAACACACTCGACCTCTCCCTCCAACATCACCGCCACACCCTTTTTCAAAGCTGCACGTGCACCCAGTTTCATTTCATTCTTCGTCTCATCCGACACTTCAACAAGAAGCTTTTTCTCTTTCTCTCAAGTGCTAAGGAACGCAAGCTCCAACAACTCATCGACACCAACACCCATCTAGGACCCTCCACCCCTGCCGGTCCCTCCGTCCCCACCCCATCTTCCAATCCCAGCCCCGGCCGTGTATTCACTATACCCCCTGACCTTCCCGTCTCCGATGCTGAACGTTCAGTGCTCAGCAAAGGACTTAGTTTCATACCCTTACGTCCTCATCTCAATGAATTTCGGGCTCGGCACGATGCTGAACTCTTCTTCCGCCGTCTTCGTCTCCGTGCTCACTTCTTTGGGCAGGAGTCCTCTCCCTGTTCAACGGATCCTTTTACCCACCTCCAATATTCTCCCTCCACATGGACCCCTCCCTCTGGATTCTTACCTTCTCTCGATCTTTTCATTGAGAACCGTCGGTGTGACATTAGTCGTCTCAATTTCTCTGCTCCTCTCACCCATTCTAAGCTGTTTCTCTCTGAACTTACTGCACTCCGTTCTCTCAGGTCCAACCCCAACATTGTCATCAAACCCGCTGACAAGGGTGGTGCTGTTGTTGTCTGGCGCACTGACCTCTACCTTGCGGAGGCTGAGCATCAACTCGCAGACACTTCCTCCTACCTTTCCCTGGACCATGACCCCACCACTGAACATCAAGTAATTGTTTCCAGGACTGTCACTGACCTCATCTCCTCTGGAGATCTTCCTCCCACAGCTTCCAACCTGATAGTCTCCCAACCTCGGACGGCCCGCTTCTACCACCTACCCAAAATCCACAAACAGGACTGTCCCGGCAGACCGATCGTGTCAGCCTGTTGCTGCCCCATGGAACTCATTTCTCATTATCTTGACTCCCTTCTCTCTCCCCTTGTCCAGTCCCTTCCCACCTACATCCGTGATTCCTCTGACACCTTACGTCACATCAACAATTTCCAGCTGGCCCGAACCGCTTCCTCTTCACCATGGACATCCAATCCCTCTACACCTCCATCCCACACCAGGATGGTCTGAGGGCCCTTAGCTTCTTCCTTGAACAGAGGCCCGAACAATCCCCATCCACCACTACTCTCCTCCGTTTGACTGAACTTGTTCTCACACTGAACAATTTCTCCTTTAACTCCTCTCACTTCCTCCAAATAAAAGGTGTGGCTATGGGTACCCGCATGGGCCCCAGCTATGCCTGTCTCTTTATGGGGTATGTGGAACATTCCTTGTTCCAGTCCTACTCCGGCCCCCTCCCACAACTCTTTCTCCGGTACATCGTTGATTACTTCGGTGCTGCTTCATGCTCTCGTCGGGACTTGGAAAAACGTATTATCCACCCCTCCATCATTTTCACATGGTCCATCTCTGACACTTCCCTTCCCTTCCGTGACCTCTCTGTCTCAATTTCTGATGATAGACTGTCCACCAATATCCATTACAAGCCTAACGACTCCCACAGCTACCTAGAATACAGCTCCTCACACCCCGCTTCCTGTAAGGACTCCATCCCATTCTCTCAGTTCCTTCGCCTCCGTTGCATCTGTTCTGATGACGCTACCTTCAAAAACAGTTCCTCTGACATGTCCTCCTTCTTCCTTAACCGAGGTTTTCCACCCACGGTGCTTGACAGGGCCCTGAACTGTGTCCGGCCCATCTCCCATGCATCCGCCATCACGCCTTCTCCTCCATCCCAGAAACATGATAGGGTCCCCCTTGTCCTCACTTATCACCCCACCAGCCTCCGCATTCAAAGGATCATCCTCCGCCATTTCCACCAACTCCAGCATGATGCCACCACCAAACACATCTTCCCTTCACCCACCCTGGCGGCATTCCGTAGGGATTGTTCCCTCTGGGACATCCTGGTCCACTCTTCCATCACCCCCGACTCCTCAACCCCCACCTATGGCACCTCCCCATGCCCACGCAGAAGATGCAACACCTGCCCCTTCACTTCCTCTCTCCTCACCGTCCAAGGACCCAAACACTCCTTTCAAGTGAAGCAGCATTTAACTTGTATTTCCCCTAACTTAGTCTACTGCATTCGTTGCTCCCAATGCGGTCTCCTCTACATTGGAGAGACCAAACGTAAACTGGGCGACCGCTTTGCAGAACACCTGCGGTCTGTCCACAAGAAAGACCCAAACCTCCCTGTCGCTTGCCATTTTAACACTCCACCCTGCTCTCTTGCCTACATGTCTGTCCTTGGCTTGCTGCATTGTTCCAGTGAAGCCCAACGCAAACTGGAGGAACAGTACCTCATCTTCCGACTAGGCACTTTACAGCCTTCCGGACTGAATATTGAATTCAACAACTTTAGATCTTGAACTCCCTCGTCCATCCCCACCCCCTTTCCGTTTCTCCCCCCTCCCTTTTGTTTTTTCCAATAATTTATATAGATTTTTCTTTTCCCACCTATTTCCATTATTTTTAACTCTATACCTGTAATGCCCTGTCAGTCTTTCCACCCCACCCCCACTAGAGCTGTACCTTGAGTGTCCTGCCATCCAATCTTAATTAGCATATTCTCTTAGATAATATCACCACCTTCAACACCTCTTTGTTCCTTTATCTGTGACATCTTTTGATTATCTGCTCCTATCACTGCTTGCTTGTCCCTACAACCACCCCCACCCCCCCAACTTCTCTCCCACACACCGCCCCCCCCCCCCCACCTTAAACCAGCTTATATTTCACCCCTCTCCTATTTTTACTTAGTTCTGTTGAAGGGTCATGAGGACTCGAAACGTCAACTCTTTTCTTCTCCGCCGATGTTGCCAGACCTGCTGAGTTTTTCCAGGTAATTCTGTTTTTGTTTTGAAATTTTAACTGTTTCTCTCTCTCTACAGATGCTATCAGACCTAACAATTAAATAGGTTTGCTAAAACAGCAGAGCTTTTTCCTGTTACAAATGATTGATGGCCCATAGCGTAGAAAGTCCTAATTAAATGTCAGTATTACATGAAGTATGGTAAAAGAGAATTTGCAATTCCTGCAATTTATATAGCACAAAAATACGGTCAATCTAACTTCAAATTTAACTTTAGTTCAAGTTACAATAACATAATTGGCTGACCTCCAAGATCTCTCCTTCTATAACAGTTCTCTAGCCCAAGATCGCAAGGACAATTGTAGGGCCTTTATTCCATCCAGCTGAAATTGGTTAACTTAACAGGGACAAATTGAACTTGGGAACTCCAGAGTATCTACAGATTACTGAATTAATCAATATTGAATCATGGAACCAAGCTTGTAAATTATGTTCATTAGAAAAACATTAGATCAATCCACTGACTGGTCTATCCACCTAGTGTCGCTATGACTATTGCCCAATACATTTCTAGTGAGCTTCATTTGGTGTGAAATTGAACAAAATTAAGTTGATTTCTTATGATAATGGCAAAATAAAGAGGGGCTACATGGATGTAGTCAACTTTGTATTTGTTTGTTGGGTTTGTTGAAGGCCTAGACTCAATGTAGGATAGCACCAAGGTTAAAAAGAGTGGCAGAGAAGATGAGGTAAAGGGGAGGCTAGGTTGGGTTGATTACAGGACTAAGGCAGAAAGGATAGGGAGGGGGAAAGATGAGACAGTAGAAAAGAAGCCCTGTGATTTCTCACTGATGCTGCTAAGTTCCACATAGATGTATCAGGGAACTATGCCACCCCTATTGAACTTAGCATTGTCTATGAAAGGTACCAAAGGTACTGCCCTAGGCAATTGGAAAGGATCAGCCACCTATTAAAGTTAACCCAAGTGATCACGTTTCACAATACATTCTAGCCAGATGCTAAATGCAGAATGAGATGCCCATGTATTTTCATAAGTAGTAACTGCAATTGCATATTCTATCTTCAGCTGAAATAATATTGTGCATTGTGTAAATCAAACCACCCGGAGGCTGGTGTTTTCTATGTAAATATTTCTTAAGCAAGATCTTTTCCCAGGTGGTTCTGTCAATATTTGTCCTCTCAAACCCTCTGATCTTTACAATCTGATCACTTTATATTGCACGTTCCCTTTAAATACTAAATGCCATCTACAATTGACCTTATACAAAAGTATGCAGCGCAGTTTATGATTTTCTGTGTTATGGTTCAGTAAGGATTGAATTTGGATGCAAATCAAGTTGCTGCAGATAATCAATTTTTCATTTTATTTTGTGTGTTATGCCTGAAAATTTAAGTATCTCAAAAATATATTGTGACTAAAATGTCCCATTGCATGTCATATCTCTTGAATTTTCTTTTCATATTTTGGTAAATGTTAAGAAAATAATGTAATAAGTTATTCAAGCATTCTACATTAAATGAAAATAATGCTGTTGGCAATGACATTTGGAGATTGGAAGGATGAAGAGAGAGCTTGTTGAACAACTGATGCAGCGGGACTTCATAACATCCTTTTACCTCTGGTACTTAGGTCTGGATCCAACCGAGACTGACAAGATGAAAGTCTCCTCTGCTTGCCAGCTATAAAAGTTTTATTTGAAGAGAGTTCGTTGACAGCCGCAGCATAGATTTTGGGCTTGGTTATGCAAAACAGGCCATAACTAAGCAATGCTGGCACTCTGAGATGCCACAAGCTTATTTGGTGTGGGAATTTGTCCGTAAGGGACACACTTCTGAAGTTACAATCCATGTGTATTGTTGCAGCATTGTGGAACCTTAACTCAACATCTAACTGAATCCACAGCTGCCATTGTATGGACAAGTTGAGAAAGGTCACTGTAACAATATCACCCACTTGGAAAAGTACAAAACTTACCATTTCATTTAAAAACATTAGACTTCATGTTCACCGGTCATGATTTCACATCAAAAAATCCATTTTGGTTTACCATCGTGCATTCAATTTACTTTACAAAGCCTTCTATCTGTAAAAGATAAATGTCTTCTATCGGTAAAATATTAGGCTGACTTGAAATTATACAGGTTTCATCTTGGCTAAATTTTGTGCTTGAACATGTATTACTTCTGTTATCACTGGAATCATTTTAATATTTAGAAAGACTATTACAGCTGAAATTACTTTTATGGACATTATTATATCAAAATGTTGGTATCAAATTCTCCTGTTCATTATTTTAAAGGAGGCATTATCCATTTAAAATAAATGAGTCAACAGCTTTATTGAAATAGCAGAAAGATGTATTTGCTTTAAGTGCACTGAACATTTATACAATTACATCAATTGTAATGATGTCTATGCTTATATCTTTGAGTTAAAAATGTATTTCCTAAATTGTCAAGCAAGTGAGGAACAGTGAATTAATCAGACCTTCATTTTAATTCTCCACCTCATTCCCACTCTCACATCTCCGTCCTTAACCTCCTACACTGTTCTAATGAAGCTCAATGTAAGCTTAAGAAATATCACCTCACCCTTTGACTATGCATTTGACAGCATTACAGCCTCAGCACTGAGTTCAACAATTTCAGATCATAACTTCTCCCATTTTTTCAAATGGCAGTTCTTGGCAATGATTCTGCTATTTCCCATTTACACCTCCTCCAGACTCATTGTTTGTTTCTTTTCTTGTCCCGTTACCATCTCCTTTTGGCTGGCACCAACATCCCTTCCACCACTTATTTCTTTCATGCCTTCACCCTAACACAGGTCTTCCCCTTTGTTCTTCCCCGCCTGCTTCTCCCTTTCCCAGACTCTGTAACTGCTTAAAACCTGTCATATCTCTAACTGTTTTCAGTTCTGTGAAAGGTCATTGACCTGAAACTTTAACTCACAGATGCTGCTTGACCTGCTGAGACCTCCTCTGTTTTTATTTCATATTTCCAGCAGTATTCTGCTCTTATTTTACTGAATTGTTTTCGTATTTTTATTACGCTGTTCTTGCCAAGAGCATGCTTTTAATATTGGAATGCAAGAGCTAAGAATGAGATCACAGTATGAATCTGGTGAGAAAAATGATACAGAAAAATTAAAAGCAATAATAATCTAGACTCCAGGCTACAGCAAAGTGGTTGACTCTTAAATGCCCTCTGAAATGGCCTAGCAAGACCAATCAGTTGTATCAAACTGTTACAAAAATCACAAAAAAGGAACGAAACCGGACAGAGCACCCAGCATCGGCTTAGGCACCAGGAACGACAATGACAGTCTCAGCCCTGTCGACCCTCCAAAGTCCTCCTTACTAACATCTGGGGCTAGTGCCAAAATTGGGAGAGCTGTCCCACAGGCAAGTCAAGCAACAGCCTGACATAGTCACCCTCACGGAGTCATATCTTACAGGCAATGTCCTGGACACCACCATCACCACTTCTGGGTATGTCCCGTCCCACCGGCAGGACAGACCCAGCAGAGGTGGAGGCACAGTGATGCACAGTTGGGAGGGAGCTGCCCTGGGAGTCCTCAACATCGACTCTGGACCCCATTAAGTCTCATGGCATCAGGTCAAACATGGGCAAGGAAACCTCCTGCTGATTACCACGTACCACCCTCCCTTAGCTGATAAATCAGTGCTCCGCCATGTTGAACACCAATTGGAGGAAGTACTGAGGGTGGAAAGGGTGCAGAGTATATTCTGGGTGGGGGACGTCAATGCCCATCATCAAGAGTGGCTCGGTAGCATCACTACTGACCGAGCTGGCTGAGTCCTAAATGACATAGCTGCTAGACTGGGGCTGCGGTAGGTGGTGAGGGAACCAACAAGAGGGATAAACATACTGGACCCCATCCTCACCAACCTGCCTGCCGCAGATGCATCTGTCGGTGGCAGTGTCGATAGGAGTGACCACCGCAAAGTCATTGTGGAGACGAAGTCCTGCCTTCACATTGAGGATACCCTCCATCATGTTGTGTGGCACTACCACCGTGCTAAATGGGATAGATTTTGAACAGATCTAGCAACTCAAGGCTTGACATCCATGAGGTGCTATGGGCCATTAACAGCAGCAGAATTGTACTCGAATACTATCTGTAACCTCATGGCCCGGCATTACCCCCATTCTACCAGTACCATTAAGCCTGGGGATCAACACTGGTTCGATGAAGAGTGCAGGAAGGAATGCCAGGAGCAGCACCAGGCATACCTAAAAATGAGGTGTCAACCTAGTGAAGCTACAATACAGGGCTACCTGTGAGCCAAACAGCATAAGCAACAAGTGATGGACAAAGCTAAGCGATCCCACAACCAACAGATCAGATGTAAGCTCTGCAGTCCTGCCACATCCAGGCTGAGTGGTGGTGGACAATTAAACAACTCACTGGAGGAGGCGGCTCCACAAATATCCCCATTTTCAATGATGGAGGAGCCGAGCACATCAGTGCAAAAGATCAGGTTGATGCATTTGCTACAATCTTCAAGCTAGAAGTGCTGAGTGGATGATCCATCTCTGCCTCCTCCGGAGGTCCCCAGCATCACAGACGATGATATCACATGATATCAAGAAACGGTTGAAGGCACTGGATACTGCAAAGGCTGTGGGCCCTGACAATATTCCGGCAATAGTACTGAAAGACTTGTGCTCCAGAACTTGCCGCGCCCCTAGCCAAGCTGTTTCAGCACAGCTACAACACTGGCATCTACCCGGCTATGTGGAAAATTGCCCAGGTATGTCCTATACACAAAAAGCAGGACAAACCCAACCCGGCCAATTACCGCCCCATCAGTCTACTCTCCATCATCTGAAAAGTAATGGAAGGGGGTCATCATCAATGATATCAAACGGAACTTGCTTTGCAGTAATCTGCTCACTGACGCCTAGGTTGGGTTCCGCCAGGGCCAGTCAGCCACCTCCTGACCTCATTACAGCCTTGGTTCAAATATGAACAAAAGAGCTGAACTCCCAAGGTGAGGTGAGGGTGACTGTCCTTGACATCAAGGCCGCATTTGACCAGGTGTGGCATCAAGGAGCCCTAGCAAAACTGAAGTCAATGGGAATCAGGGGGAAAACTCTCTGCTGGTTGGAGTCATACCTAGCACAAAGGAAGATGGTTGTGGTTGTTGGAAGTCAGTCATCTCAGCTCCAAGGCATCACTGCAGGAGTTCCTCAGGGTAGTGTCCTTGGCGCAAACATCTTCAGCTGCTTCATCAATGACCTTCCTTCCATCATAAGGTCAGAAGTGGGGATGTTCGCTGATGATTGCACAATGCTCAGCATCTTTCGCGACTCCTCAGATACTGAAGCAGTCCATGTTCACATGCAGCAGGCCCTGGACAATATCCAGGCTTGGGCATACAAGTAGCAAGTAACATTCGCACCACACAAGTGTCAGGCAATGACCATCTCCAACAAGAGAGAATCCAACCATCACCCCTTGATGTTCAATGGCATTACCATCACTGAATCCCCCACTATCAACATCCTGGGGGTTACCATCGACCGGAAACTGAACTGGACTAGCCATATAAAAACTGTGGCTACAAGAGCAGTTCAGAGGTGAGGAATCCTGTGGTGAGTAACTCGCCTCCTGACTCCCCAAAGACTGCCCACCATTTACAAGGCACAAGTCAGGAGTGTGATGGAATTCTCCCCACTTGCCTGGATGAGCGCAGCTCCCACAACACTCAAGAAGCTTGACGCCATCCAGGACAAAGCAGCCCATTTGATTGGGACCACGTCCTTAAACATTCACTCCCTCCACCACCGACTCACAGTAGCAGCAGTGTGTACATCTACAAGGTGCACTGCGGGAATTCACCAAGGCTCCTTTGACAGCACCTTTGAAACTCACAACCACTACCATCTTGGAAATATATTGCCATTCCTTCACTGTCATTGGGGCAAAATCCTGGAACTCCCTCCCTAACAGCACTGTGGGTGTACCTACACCACATGGACTGCAGTGGTTCAAGAATGCAGCTCACCACCACCTTCTCAAGGGCAACTAGGGATGGGCAATAAATGCTGGCCCAGCCAGCGACACCCACATCCTGTGAATGAATAAAAAATAAAATAGATTGTGTGATTCTAAAAGTTAATACAATTCTGTTTGGAAGTGAAGAATTTCAAAAATCTTCATCAATCCAGTTATACTGCATTCAATCTTATTCTTCTGGTCCAGTACCAGCATCTTTAGTATGAGTAGATCTGTACATGGGAGGCACCTTTACTATTTTAACCCTAATGTTTAAAAGAGTTTTAAGTTCTCCCTCTCTAAGTCTCCATTCTGAGCCAATATTGAAAACATCAAACTTGTCTCCGGGAATTAATTCAAAGGTGGTACAAGAGAAGACCAATGTGATTCATACTCCAATTTTCCATCCTCTCATTTTGAAAATCTGCTAACTTCTATTGAACGCCTTACCCTGAGGATCTGGTCGCAGTCTGGAGATTGCGATGGGAAACTCTAAGCCAGAGCTGAACACTACATCACACATTGTGGCCATGTTCCACCAGCTTCCTGAATTAATCTGGACAATATCTAGAGTTCACGTGCAAAATGCACTGGTAATTTGAAAACAATCATAGCTTTGAAATTTGCAGAATCCACTAAATGCCATGAATATAACAATAAAAACAGGGAAGTATTTTAGTATTATATAGTATTGCTTATGAGATAACTATAGGAGTCTTTTTCCCTTTTAAGGGCACTTTCAGAAGCCTAGTTTCATCTTATGCAAAGAATAAATATATTTTTACAGGATTGACAGTCATCAAAATGCAAAAAAAAATGTTTTTGTTACTGTTAACAGAGTTAATGATAAATATGAATGGAAAACTGAACATAGTTAACACAAATGTTTGTTTCCGAATAATTCAAAAATTACCTTGGTGATTTTCATTGAATTTTGGATTATGCATTGCTCATTGGCTGAATATTGTTTTCCCCATACTACTATTCTCAGGAAATTGAACCAATTTTAAAAAAGTGGTTACAAGTACACAGTACATTAATACTTAACGTAAGTAAGGCACAAATATGTATAATTATTGAAAGAAAGAACCTGCATTTATATAGCACCATTCATGATCTCAAGACATCCCAAATTGCTTGACAGCCAATGAAGTATGTTTTTTGAGTGTAGTCATTGTTGTGATGTAGGAACTGCAGCAGCCAAATTGCAGACAACAAGATCCCACACACAGCAACCTGATATTCACCAGATAATCGGTTTTGTTGGCGTTGGTTAAATATTGGCCAGGGTATCAGGGATCACTTCCTTGCTCTACTTTGAAAAGCACCATTGGATCATTCACATCCACCCGCGATGGAAAATAAGGTCTCAGTTTCACATTTCATCCAAAAGACTGCAACCATGCAGCACTCACTCAATACTGCACTGAAGTGTTAGCCTATCTCATTAGCTTAGGTCTCTGGAGTGGGACATGAACCTGCAACCCTGTAAGCAAGAGGCAAGAGAGCTATTTCTGAGTCAAGGCTGTAACTTTACATTACATGAACAGATTTCGGCATTTAGCATACATAGGGAAACAAATTACATGCTTTTAATTGATATTTTTTTTGGATAATTCTGTTACATATTTATCAAAATAATACTAATTGTAATGTAATACAGGGTATTTACTTTCATAATAAGCTATAAAACAGTTGAAATATATGAAATAAAACTCCAAATCACAGGAGCTCAAATCGCACAGCTCAATTCAAGAGTCATTGATGTTATATCTATTGATTGTGGGAGCCTGCCACCTATCACATTCCAACCAGACACCTACAGTTAAGAAAAAATAATGCAATAAAATCGTCCAACCTCTAAATATTGGACCAAAATTTTCTGTAGCAGGGCAATGACTTGCCCTGTTGATAATATTCTAGGCTGCAATATGCTGAAGGTCTGAGTTTGAAACAGCATGGTGCCCTCTACAGGGCATCTGGGATCTGAGTGAATAGTGCAAGCAACCATGTATCTCCTTAACCAATTAAACTGATGGATTGCAAAATGAGCATCAAGGATTAAGAAAAAAGTATAAACTAGAGTGGGTGAATTCAGTGCCAAATAAACAGAAAGAGAAATAAAGAGAGGGAAAGAAATATTGGATAGAGAGAGAGAGAGAAAATAGATTCAGAAAGAAAAAAGATTAAAAACTTTTCATTTTAAATTTACTTTATTTTTAAATCTCCAACAACAATTACAACCTGAAGAAATGAGACTCCATTCTTACAATGGTTAATTTTCAGTACTGGAGCGGTTGACAGGTTTTGCACAACCTCACCACATCTTTGTGGAGGTGTGGCCAGTAAAAATGCTGGATTATGCGGGCTTGGGTTTTTCATTTCCCGACTTGTCCAGCCATCAGGATTTATTGGGCAAGTTTCAATATTTCCCTCAGTACCTCAGCAGTACCATTAGCTGGTGGATCACTGTCCACTCCTTGTCTGAAGATCTGGGGAGAGGTGAGAGTGGTGGTTGGGGTCTCCAGTTCCTTATTTTTAAAATAACTCTTTGTGACTCCCCCCTCTTCAGCTTCAGTTTGGGCAGTCTGTGCTAACTATTTTAGCGCCAGGTCAGCTTGTTGAGTCATTACATCCTTAGAGCCTTCTAAAC
Source organism: Cetorhinus maximus (assembly GCF_964194155.1). Lineage (NCBI taxonomy): Eukaryota > Metazoa > Chordata > Chondrichthyes > Lamniformes > Cetorhinidae > Cetorhinus > Cetorhinus maximus. The sequence continues at coordinate 107,483,206 of NC_135891.1, forward strand.
TTCTGAAAAAGGTTTTCAGAAAACCTGACGACAGGGTTATGCTTCTGCAATGCTGCTTTGGCCTCTTCTGACAGGGCTTGATTGGCCATAGACCACATTACCATACCTTCATGGAAAATGTCAGGGACTCTCTCTTGCAGCTGCTATGCCTCCCTGACCTCATTCAGCTTCTCTAAAACCACTGGGGAAGCTACCACTTTTGATCCTGCCTGGTCATTCCTGAGGAGCAGGTCGACCCTATCCAAATGTAAACTGGGGACAACTCCCATGGTCACTGGTCCTGAAATAAGGTTGCACTCCAGGTGCACCCTGTATAAAAGGCATGTAATTTCCCTTAATACCTTTACCAGCACTTTGGCCTGTACTACATTCTCTGGGAGAAAGGTCATACCACTTCCCAGCAGTAGAGATTGGCTAGCCCTAGTATCCCTCAGTATGACTGTGGGCTTACTTACCTCACTGTGGGGACATGGGGACACCTTCCCTTCTGACACAAAATCCTTGTAATTCTCAGGGACTTTACTAAACTCACCCTCACCCACAGGGGTGCACTTACAAGGGCTTGTTGCTGCAGTCATAGACACAGCCTGGTCTGCTATGTTCTCTGCCTGACTCTCTTTTTATGCACAAGGCCTACATGCCCCAGTAAATCCTACTGGCTTTTCCTGTAACTTCCAACAATCACCATGAAAGTATCTGGCCGTACGGCAATTGAAACACACAGGACTCTGAGCCTCACTCAGCACCATCCTTTCTGGTCTGAGGTTGGGTCCCTGTGTTTCCAGCCATCCCTTCTCTCCCATGGGTGTTTGGCTCCCTCTCACCTTCCCACCTATTCTTTTCAGATTGCTGCGGGTGATTAGGGAAGAGTTTCCTTTGGGATGAGGGCTTGTGGACAAGCTCATAATCATCAGCCAGAGTTGCTGCCTACCTGGCCCCTGCCACTTTCTGTTCCCATTTTTATAGGGGGGGGGGGGAGGTGGGGGTGAATTTTTGAACTCTTCCGAGGGCAGTATTTCTCAAAGGATTTCATCCATCACGTCGCCCTTAAGCGTTTGTATCCACCAATCAAACGCGAGCTGCTTACACCATTCAAATTCAATGTATGTCTGGTCCTGCCATTTTTGGAGGGTACGGAATTTCTGACAGTATGCCTCTGGCTCCAGTTCATACACACTTAAAATAGCCTTTTGACACCTCATAATTTGCCAACCTCTCATCAGACAACAGGGAGTAAAGTTTGTGAGCCTTGCCTGATAGCTTACTTGGCAGGATCAGGGTCCAGTTTTTGACTAGCCACCTCACTTGCTGAGCTACTCTCTCAAAAGAGATGATGGAGACTTCATTCTACTCTTCAAGCCTGCTCCACCATTCAATTTGATCATGGCTGATCCTCTTTCTCAACGCCATACTCCTGCTCTCTCCCCTTACCCCTTGACACCTTTAGAGTCCATAAATTTATTTCCTTCTTAAATATATTCAGTGACTTGGCCTCCACAGCCTTCTGTGGTAGAGAATTCCACAGGCACACCACCTTTAGTGAAACGCTTTCTCCTCATCTCAGTCCTAAATGGCTTACCCAGTATCCTGAGACTGTCACCCCTTGTTCAAGACCCCCCCCAGCCAGAGGAAACATCATCTCCGCTTCCAGTCTGTCCAATCCGGTCAGCATTTTACACGTTTCAATGAGGTCCCCTCTCATTCTTCTAAACTCCAGTGAATACAGGCTTAGTTGACCCAATCTCTCTTCAGCCGACAATCCTGCCATCCCAGGAGTCCGTCTGGTGAACCTTCAATGCACTCTGTCTATGTCAAGTATATCCTTTCTTGGGTAAGGAGAACAAAACTGCACACAATACTCCAGATGTGGTCTCACCAAGGCCCTGTACAGCTGCAGCAAGACATCCTAGCTCCTGTACCACAGTCCTTTCACACTGAAGGCCAACATGCCATTTGCCTTTTTAACAGCTTGCTGCACCTGCCTGCTTGCTTTCAGTGATTGGTGTACAAGGACACCAAGGTCCCTTTGTACATCAACATTTCCCAATCTGTCACCATTTAAATAATACTCTGCCATTCTGATTTCCCTACCGAAGTGGATATCTTCACTTATCCACATTATACTGCATCTGCCATGTATTTGCCCACTCACTCAACCTGTCTAAATCACCTTGAAGCGTTAACTTCCTCCTCAGCATTCACATTCCCTCCAAGTTTTGTGTCGTCAGCAAACCTGGAAATATTACATTTGTTTCCCTGTCCAAATCATTGATCTATATTGTGATTAGCTGGGGCCCAAGCACTGATCCCTGCAGTACCCCACTAAATATCAGCCATTGCCTATCCACTGTCATGGCTTTTAATGAAGATTCCCAATCTATCTTAGCTAACTCACAACTCATATCTTTGTAGTTCTCTCTGTTTAGAATTAGAACCCTAGTTTCAGGTCAGATTGCTTCACTTCCCATCCTCATGAAGAATTCTATGTTATGGTCACTGTTCCCTAAAGGATCCTGCACAACAAGATTATTAATTAACCCCTTCTCATTGCTCAATACCAAATCTAGGATATTCTGCTCCCTAGTTGGTTCCTCAATGTACTGGTCGAAAAAACCCATCTTATACACACATTCCAAGAATTCATCCACCACAGTATTATTGCTAATTTGGTTGGCCCCTCTTTTAGTAGATTAAAGTCACCCATGATTATTGTAGCACCCTTGTTACATGCATCACTAATTTTCTGTTTAATGCCATTCCTTACCTTGCCACTACTGTTTGGAGGCCCAAACAACTCCCACTGATGTCTTCCACCCCTTGTTGCTTCTTAGCTCCACCCAGACTGATTCTACATCTAGATTTTCTGAGCCAACATCCCCTCTCACAATTGCACTGATTTTATCCTTAACTAATAACGCCACCCCACTCCTTTTCCTTTTTGTTGTCCTTCCTAAATATCGAGTACCCTTAGATATTCAGTTCCCAGCTTTGGTCACCAGCCATGTATCCATAATCGCAATCATAGAGTTCCCATTTACATCTATTCACACTGTTATTTCATCTCTTATTGCAAATGCTCCATGCATTCAGGTACAGTGCATTTAGACTTGTCTTTTTAACATTTTTATGGTTTTAATCGTTTTATCTTAACTTGATTTAAAAAATTCAAATGATCAATTTACTAAACATCTTAATTCATCAAAATTCATTCCAAAATTGCTTTTCCACCAAAGCTATCCATCAAAGGCCAGTGTTCAATCTTGAGGAGGGAGAACATCCATATTGACACACCAGCACCAGTAATTATTATGGAAAAATATATCGCTAATTGTATTTGGATTAATTCATAAACACCAAAAATTTATGTTTACTTACAACTAATCTTGTGAATGGGTTCAGAATGGGAGTCCTGCACTCATTTCAGGCAATCACCAATGCAGTTGAATTTAGTCATGGCCAAGGCACATGCACAAATCGGACATGGGCCTTCCCAGTGCTATATTTAACATTGTTGTGACCATTTAACACCTGTAAAACTGGTGTATCAATGCTGAACTTTTAACTCATCATGTCTAAATTACTAGAAATATAAATATGCATCCAGATTATCAAAATAGGAGTAAAGGAAATTCATTTTAAAATAGTCTTACCTCTTCCCATTGATGAATATACCTAATCAATCTCGAGAGTCTCAATAACCGTAAAAGGCTGAGAATTTTTGTAAACCGCACAATTCGTAGTGCTCTGGCAGTTTTATAAACTTCTGAATCGATTCCTTTTTCTACTATCAAAAATATATAATCCACGGGGATTGAGGAGACAAAGTCTACAATAAACCAGCTCTTTAAATATGTCTTCTTAATTTTCTCTGGATCCAGTATGATCTCTGTGTTATCTTCTATGACAATTCCAGTTCTGAAGTTTAAGACTAAATCCATAAGGAAGAAAGTGTCAGACACAACATTAAAGATAATCCATGGAGTGGTGGTTTCTTCCTTGAAGAAGGTGATTCCTACCGGGATAATTATGAGATTTCCAACCATAAACAACAACATTGTGAAATCCCAGTAAAACCTGTAAAGAAAGATAACAATTTAATTAAAAGCTTTAAAAAATCTTTTCTACCATTCTTTCAATATCCAGGAGCTATGAATGGAGCGTTTGTAGGCATTCCTTTCAGAATCACTGAAACATTAGGTAGGCCAATTTAAACAAAAATATTTATTCAACACTACATAACTAGTAATGATTTGTTATAACATTTCACCTATTCTATGATTCTATTACAGCATTAAAATCCAGTATAAGAAAAGACTATTTTGCCAACAAGCTAATATCTTCAATATGCCAAATTTTCTAACTTGAATTTTGATCACCACTTTAATTCCATTAACCTGCCTGGTAGATCATTTAAAACATTTATCACTCTTTGAATAAATATATTCCTCCACCACTTCCCACCCCCCACTCCCACAGTCAAAGATCAGTGTTAACTTTTCACTAACTTAAATGTTGTACTCATATTCTGCTCACCTGGCTGACCTTAGAGCAATATTCTCTCTATCTTGTCTTTATCATTTAATGCTTTATGTATCTCAACAGGATCACCCTTTTGACCTTTTTCTTTCAGAACTGTTAAGGTTCGGTTTCTTTAGTCTTTCCTCATGGCTCAGCATAATTTACACTTGGGATCACTCTTCTCTTGGTTCTCTCATGGGCATCCCTTTTGAATTACAGTAAATTGTAATTGTGCACAGTATTCCAGATGAAATTTGTACAGCAGTATGTTTCAAAAATGATATATTGCACTTATATTATTAAAGATCAGCCTAATTTCTTTGAATTTATACACATGATGCTTGCTCTTTCTTCCAATATGAAATATTTTGCATTTGTTAGTAATAAGTCTCATTTTCTATTTATACCCCCAACTGTACAACAAATCTAATTCCTTCTGCAAAACCTTGAGTACATCTTCCATTCTGACTGGAAATTTAATATGCTCACAACAGGTTTATGCACCCCAATCTTTTATGTAGATGTGGAACCACGGAAATAAGCTCACTCTGTTAATTCAGACCATTATCCTAAATGAGGAAAGTGTTATTTGTGTACTCAGTCGATCTCTCTCAGGCAGCTCATTACCTTCTGTTAAGTTTTAGAAGTGCAGGTTACAGGCGTCATGGGAGCAGCCATTTTACATAGAAATCCTTGCTGTAATATCAAGAAATTTTACTTGTGATATGAATAAGGAGGGCTGCTAACATTTCAAGTGGTCTTTAATCAGCAATTCTAAATCATGGATACAAAGGAGATTGAGGCACACCAGTAAGTACAAAGGTTTATTAGGTCAGGTTTATGGTACAATTCAGTACACTGTGCATCTACCTTTATACTTGAAACTAGCACAAAATAATTTCAACAGATTTAGTACAGCAAGAAACTTATATATTGATTTTAAGACATATTGCTGTTTTAGAAAGTTAATTCATAGCTCAAGTAAAAATACACAGTCTGAGTAGCATATATAAAATTTCCCAGGGCACATACATGAACCTTGTGATCTATCAATTAAACTACAAAACCTCTGCAACAGCCAGGCCAGTCAATGAATTATTATCTACAGTGACACATGTTACTCCATGAACACCAGCCCCACAGAGAGAAATCATGTATGTGTGCCCTGGCTGTGAATTGGTTTTAAGCAAAGCTCTAAATAATATTCACTCTTTTAAGTTACTATCCTTCAATCGTTTATTGAAAGCCACAATTCACACATTTCTGTGTAATACTTGTTTCTGCTAGGTTCGTCTAATACGCACAATTTTCTTGCAGTCACTGTCAACACTGCAGGCCCCAGCCTGTTAATTGCTCATTTCCTGAAGGGTAGTTATTGTCCTTGAACCATCTATACTTCATTAAGCAGATATTACATTCTAAGCTCTTCAAGCAGTATACATCTTTCATTTTATTTCAACATAAAATATTTTCCAAATAAAGTAATTCAGACTCTGTCAGATGCTCTTTTCAAGTCCATGTCTGGTTCTTCTCAAAGGAATTAATTAAAAAATGATGAAAATAACTATTTTAAAAATGTGCACACTTTACATCCACTTGGTATGCTAGTCCTTGCTAAAGAACATAAGGCTACAAGATATGAAAGTACCCGTTGGCTAGATTGCATATCATTTAAGTTGTACATAGTTGATGTATTTAAGACTGCATTAAGATTTTATTTCAGTGCATGCCCTGTTAGAGTAGCAATTTGGCATCTCCAATCATTTTTAAAAGACTTTAAGTTGCATGGTAAACTACAAAAAGAGTAAATGTAATCTATTAGGAATATGAACACATTCACACACACATAAACATACAATCTGGAGTATTAAGCAGCAGCATATAAAGCCTTGGCTTGATAATATCAGTGAAGGCAAATTTAACAAGTTAATTACCACCTCAAACTAGAAAAGCATTACTAGCTTTGAATATGCTGCAAAATGTTATCCCGCATAAGGCATATTAAACTAACATTACATGTGGTTTTATAGTTTTATCTTATTAATGACAGTATGATGCAATGACTGACAGTTTCCCTTAACTGAATCACACGACTTCAACAGGAAAAAGATATTGTGCCATTTGTTTTGAACAGCAGTAATATGGGGAACCATCTTGATGCATGTAAAAAGGAAAAATATCACTGTTTGTATGTGTTATATCCCAACAGTAGCAGTAACATGCTGAGGCTATGTTGGTGAAATAATGCAGGGAAAACAGAACAGAAAAATATAAACCTGATCCAAAGATGTCAGAAGTATGATACTGTTGGAGGAACAACAACAGAAATAGAGAATAACACAGTGAGGAGAACATGGAGCAGTAGGCGAGTTTGGAGAAAAAGACCAGGCCAAGATATTATGAGCAGCCAGCTCAGAAAAATGGACAGATGTTAGAAAGTGCTTAAGACAAGTTCAGGAGCTCCCAGCATAAGAAAGGCAGAAAAGCAATATTGTTGCAGTATGGGTACTAGTTTTACAAATATGAGGCAAGAAATCTAACATTATACTGACAATTCCATGGTAACTCTTTAGCTAGGGGGAATGGAGTCCTTTCCAGCACTGCTTGAACACATTGCAGGACTCTGCTCATTTCAAGTGTTAGGTTTAAATGTGACAAGGGCTCAACTGCCTGGCAGAAACATGGGTAACAGTAAAACAATGAAAAACAAATTTTAAGCACAGGCCATCTGAGAACTTTTATACTTCAATTTTCACCAGCTGCAGTCAGACTGCAACCGGTTTGAAGCTGAATCCATGTGGAGGTTCTCACCTGAGGGTGACTTCTGGACAGAGATTGTCTGATTTCACATCCGTTGTGAGATTCACATCTGTGAGATTTATGCATTGATGTGAAATCAAAAATACTTTGCATTACACACACGGTGTAAGATAACTGTCCTAAAGATCACTGCGACCATGGGAGAAACAACAGAAATGATAAAAAAAACTGATTAATTTTCATTTTTATTCTATTTGTAATTTAAGAGGATCATGGAAGTAGAAAAATAATTAATTGTTGAGACAGTTAATCAGTGTGAAACAAGGAAAATGAGATAGGAATAGCTAGAACCTGATAGGAAGATTAAAAACCGGAATAGACATCTTGATATGTTCATCCCAATTCAAAGTCCATCAATTCAAGTTATTTGATAAATCATTTTTTTTCAGTTCGACATTCTGACTTTCCAATGTTGGTGACGTTTTTAATTCAATTTGTTGGGTAATTCAACTTTTTAAGCTCAAACGAACGGATTTGAATTGTCAGTGGTTATACTAGATAGGAGGGAATTGGATAGAAAAGTAAATGAGCAAGAGCGAGGGGAAAAGATGGGAAAAATGTATATAACATGGCATTTAGGTGAACGAATCGATTCCTTCATGATAAAGATGGAGTCAGTCGGCCCCACTGAAGGGATTCTCAGGTATTTCAATCGGTCCACAATCAGAAAAGTGATCATGAGATAGCGATGGAAATAACCTTAATTATGATCAGCAGATGTATGCAATGCCGAAACTGATGTTATGTGGCAGAACAGCTGCCATTTCCGACGGCAATTCCTAGCAGGTCGAGGCCAACAGCGTTGATTTCAGGTCACCAATACACTCAAGCCAATACAGATACACTGGGATCAGGTGATGGTGTCTCCTTGTCCGCAAGGTCGCCACAAGGAGAGACTGACTGCGGGTAAAGCTCACTTAGAAGGGTTAGACTAGTGGGACATCTGCAGGCTTCCTTTCGAAGAACATAAAAAAACCATTAACTATCGGCAGAAGGAGATAATGCATCACATGGGTATTGTATTCCGCTGGTGTGAATTAGCCAGAAAATAGTGTGCGTCTGTCTCTCATGTCAAACCAATGCTACTGAATCCTGCAATGATAAATATCCTCCTCCTGCTCGCGATGCCTAATCAGCAAGACAAAAATAAATCGATGATTAAAATAGCAAGGAGGCTTGAGCAGTAATTGCTGTATATAGGACGATAGAAAATAAAAGGTTAGCAATATGGTTTCGACTATTTTCCAAATTTCAGGCGTCAATGCTTTGAGTTGCGGTCCGATGTTCAAAGTGACACCGTTGGTTTTCTGCAATTATTGCACTACGGTTAGTCCCTGACATTGCTGCTATGTTTAAGAGTCAGGCACGTACACAGCAGACAAGACAATGGAAATCCCCAGGAAAAAAAACCCACAACGTTTCGCCATTGTGAAGTATTGGCAACCGTATCTGCAGCTTTTATGACTAAATGGATGATCCAGTATTCGGATTGGTGTTTATACTGCAGGGGCGGGGGGAAAATGCTACTGAAAGGGAAAAAAAAGTTTCCAGTGGATGGCACCTCATATTTCAGCACCACAAACAGCTCCATGCAGGCGCAGACTCCTCAAACCTCCCAGGATCTTGTAAGCAGACGCCAGCTGCCAACTCGTGCACCAGAAAGGGAGCTCGAATGGAGTGCTTACTGGGAAGACCCAAGTTCCCCAGTTAGATCAGACTATTCCCTGTGCAACTCCTGCGGGGAAACGTGTACAGAAACAAATAAAACAACAAGGAACACGATTATAAATCATTCCCAGATGGTTCACTGCTACCTGCTATGGAGGAAAACAAATATGTGGCAATAACCCACAACGCCAAAATCTCATTAACATGCATAATAGTTTCAAGCCTGTCTCCATTTGCAGCACTTTAAAAATACATATACATACATTATATGATCTTATGTTTGCTCAGCCTTTGTATCACAGTGGGAGACTTTGTACTTGAAGAGGTACAACGTTTTAACCTAGTCAGGAATAAAATTAGACAAAACACTGCAGAAAAAATGCTCAGCTCAGAAGCCAGAATGGGAAGGAGAGGTGAGTTCTATCCTCTAAGGGAGCCTTCTATATATGTTTTGTGAATTCCCAGCGAGGTGAAGAATGTTAGTGCTGGTGAACTGAATATTTTTCATTTCAGCACCAAGCCTCAGCATCAAACATTTTAGAATCAAGAAACTGCATGGTTAGATGGAAAAGTGGTTTTCTTTCCCTAACGCAAAGCCTAAACTGGAGTGAGCAAGCCTCACACGAGTATTACTTGCATGTCCATGCCAGCTATATTTTAGCCTCTCGGAGCAAGATCGCCATTTGCTGCAGGATTAGAAGATTTGTATTATGGGTGTATATCAACCAGAAACTGTATTCAAGCAACTCAAACTCGTCTCACATAGGATCACCACAGAAGAGATATTCATTCTGTAAATCAGATCTGTATTTGAACACACACACACACACAAAGGGGTGAAAGGTTGGTACCTAAGCCATCTACACCACCAGATCACACGATTTGAAGACATGTGATATATCCATGGGGTAACTTACTCACTAGTAATAATTTACTGTAACTGTGCAAAGGATGGATATTTTAAATAACACTATTATGATGCAATTTTTATTACCTTTTTAAATCACAAATCTGTGGTTCCATGGCACCCTGCTCTGACCAAACATGTCAATCTGCCATAATATAAACCCACAGCAACTTGAAAACATTTAAATATTTTCTTCTGGTCACACAAGCCCTTGTATAAATATTTGCTAACATTGTCCTTGGTACTTAGAATTAAATCCATACTATTATACTTTATGTATTAGATTTAAACTCAAACTACAAAAGAGCATTTTCATAGTATTGAACGGTAATTATGGTTTTAGAATGTTTATGATCTCTGCGAGATTAAGGTTAGCAGAAAGGCCTTGAAGGTTACTTTGAATAGTATGCAAGGTTATATACATATACAGTCAAATTATTAAAATGCTGTGCCCAATGCACGTTAATTCTGTAAGAGAACTGAAGTATATTTCCTATGCATGCTAAAACCACAATACTGCTCTCATAAGCATATTGACAACTTTGCTACACATAGCAAACAGGATATCCATCTTAACCTTTATTTACAATGAGAATCTACTGATTCAGTCACTGTTCTCCACATTTCACAGTCTCAGGCTACGTGCAGGTAATTGCTTATCTTACGCCCTAGATGGCTCTGTGTTGCGAATTGCTCATCAAGTTGGCTGAGATTGCTTAAAGTTAACCATTCACTTTGCTGTAGTACCCTGCCTACACTCATTTCCACTGACAAAATACTTTAGGGATTGGGAATTCAGTTGCGTGGGGAACTATATTTCAAGTCAAGATCCTACAACTGTATCACAGAATGGGTTCCAGCTTAACATTGCATGGCTACCAATGTTTGTAATCAAATTAAGTTTTACATATTATAGTTGAATTTCCTTCTACCAACATTAGGTGCAATGAAAAATACTAATGTTCCAATTAATTGAACATGCAACAGCTGTTATCATTAACATGTCTTTATAAGCTAATAAAAGACATTCACTGCTTAGCCCTTAAAAGCAACTAGAACATTATCTAGATCATTAGTGGTACAAGTGAAACAATTTATCCAGTTGGTTGCGTTGGCAGGGATAAATAAATTGCTAAATAGCCATTTATATATTAATAATGGTTATTAGTGGTGGAGTGTGGTTTTTTTGCTCCAATAGGGGGTTGCATTCTACATGTATAGCCTTTAATCATCTCTTAGCCCCCTATTTCAGCATTTTTTCATTTTATGCTGAAATATTCATCACTAGTATAATAGAAACTAATGCCACTAATAATAAAGCTTTTAATCTCAACGCATTTGCCAAATCCCCTGAGGGCACTCCCCTAAGTTAGAAATATCTTTGGAAGGGCTGTAGATTTTTTTTTTTAAATATCAAAATTTGGAGGTCATCATCATTAAATGTAATTTTTTTCTTGTCTTCTTTGCCTTGATCTGCTTCTGACTAAACTTCCATTTTAGATCTAATATGTTCTCTTTCTATCTCAAATCATCATTTTGCTGTGATATTATAATTTTATTACAAAAGGGTTCCACCATGCTTTTATTGGGCAATTTTTTTTATTCTTTCATGGGATGTGGGGGTCACTGGCAAGGCCAGCATTTGTTGACCATCCCTAATTGCCCTTGAACTGAATGGCTTGCTAGGCCATTTAAGAATCAACCATATTACGGTGGGTCTGGAGTCACATGTAGGCCAGACCAGGTAAGGACGGCAGATTTCCTTCCCTAAAGGGCATTAGTGAACCAGATGGGTTTTTACAATTGTTGATAGCTGCCATGGTACTGAGACTAGTTTTATATTTCAGATTTATTAATTGAATTTAAATTCCACCAACTGCCACTGGGAATTTGAACCTCTGTCCCCAGAGCGTTAGCCAGGATCTCTGGAGTATTAGTCCAGCAAAAGTACAACTATGTCACCTTCTCCCCCTAAATACAAGGAAGCAATTGAATTTTTAATGTCACTAAATATTTACTTATTCAACAATTTTGTACTTAGTCAATGATGCCCTTAGTTTTCCCATGGATTGATTCACTCTAGAACAACATGGTATAATAGGTCAACTTTAAATTTTGATTCACGGATAGACATATTTAATGACAAATGATGAAAAGTAACATCATGATAAATATATATGCCATCCTTGCAGCTATTTACCACACACCACATATATTGAACATTTAACAAATTATTACTTCTCAATGGCTTTGGTAAAATATTACTATTGCTACAGCATGCCACTGTCAAACATGCCAGCCACAGCTCCACCAAGATCTCACTAGGGCCTAAACTTACATTCAAGGTGCATCAATACTCTCTCTCTCTCCCCCTCTCTCTCTCACATAGTGCAAAACCTTCAATATTTATGAATGTTCCCTGCATCCATTATAATCAAAACAAGAATGGCAACAAGCAAATCATATTTGGTTAGAGCTATTGGGTATCAGAACAAAAAATAATATATGGAATAAATACCTTAAAGCTATACTAAAAGACACATTTCTAAAAAGGCTGACATCTTCATTGCTCATTTTCAGACTACTGCACATGCTTTAGTAATTACCATTTGTCCAACCCTCCCTCTTCAATTTTATCTAATCACCCTTGCTTTCTCTCACTTCATGAAACCAACTTTCCAATCAAACCATGACCACAGCACCAAACTCCTCCATTCAGCACCTAAATAACAATTTTTCCTTCAACCATCTTCTAAAGTCCAAACGAAGCATGAGTTGCAGGGTAGTTCCAAGTCAGAATGTGATTTAATGCTGAACTAGTGATAGATCTAAGCCTTAAAAGGATAATCAACTGAAACCTACCCAAATAATTTATAAAGGAATAATGCAAATAAAGTTTGTGAATTAATGAGGAAGGCAAATGAATAACCAAATGTTTGGAATCTGTAAATGACTGAATACGGTATTTGTTGAAAGCATAATTCTTGCATGGTCGCCTCAATAATCTTCAGATGGAAGAAGGAAAGAGGATAGCAGCCTGGAGAGCAATTTGCTTGTTATAAATTGGATACGTTAGAAATTATTAGGAAGAAGCCATGAGTTAAGGGAAGAAAACATATGCCTGGAGAATTCCTATAATTGAGCAAAACGTGTGAAATGTTTCAATAATACTCACAAATGGGAAGAAACATTGCAGTCAGGATTGCCTAGCATGTATTACGACCCAAAGAAAGCACGTGATATTTTCTGTAAACTAGGCAAAGGATTTTTGCTGGGATGTTAATGGATCAGATTGCACAAATTTGTTGATTTGTCATCCGCCTCCCATAAATTTGTTTGACTTTTACAAGACTTGTGGTGGTGTTTGGAGAGTGAACCACCAAAACAACTTTAATTCAATTAATTGAAGTGTTGACGATGATGCTTGGTCCAAAATTATTAACACTTGTGGTAACATCCATAAGCAATCCACAGTTTCAGATACAAGTGTTAGGTGAACAGATTTGTGTATCAGTGGATATTGAACTATGCCAAGAATGACAGCAAGGGGAAAGCAAAAATTATTTAGCTGTTGGACATGAAATTAAGGGTCTCATTCCACATCCAGGGGTGTTAGCAGTGACATTTATGATCACAACGAATGAGAAATTGCAAAACCTCTTTACACTTGTGGATATGTGTTCATTCTTTGAATGAGATCTATCAAACGCATCTGGTAAATTTAAACCAGAACGATTGAGAATTGACAGGTTTAAATGTTTGGTGCAATGGAAAAGTGGTGGTATAATTTCAGAGACTGTCAAGGCTCAGTGTAGAACCTTCTGGGAGGCCACTTCACGGCGGTTTGAGTTGTAATCCAGCCTTAGTCCGGGGACTGAGAGAGACTTATGTCCCCATTGGACTGAAACCGGTAAATGGTACTGGGGATTCAGGGAACAGGGCTGCAAAGACTATTTATCTTTAAAGAACCTGTAATGGTGATAACAGAAAGCACTTTAATCCTCCAGAACAGAGAAACACACATCATTCCCATTCCTCAGACTGTAGTGATAAAGGGTCGAGACGATGTGGGTGATAATGCCGCCAGTCACCACACCGCCCAAGGACACACTTGGAAACGCATCCATACCGAATACAATCTGTAGAGGTGACCCAGTGTATCTACAGTGCTTCACACCAGGTAACGATGGAAATATCCCTTCATACCTCTTTTGAGTTAATCCTGTATTAGTTAAGCACGGGTATATTAATTCAAACACATCTGTTAACAGGTAAAGGAAACGGATATATACGATTGCTGCGTGGCCCAGCGTTAACTTGTGATTTATTCCACCAATTATCGGCCCAAGAAGTTAAGTGAGCAATCTACCTGTCATTGGGACCACCTGCACTATCTGATAGCGCGGCAGAAACATAAACACGGAACAGAGGACAATTCCTGCTCACTGCAGCTCTGCGGCGTGTCTCATAGAACAAAACCAGACCCACTCTTTAAAAAAAAACACACACACAAAAACTCCAACTCAATACATAAGGGATTGGCTTCAGACGTGTGTGTCGAGATTTCTAGCTGGTGCTCTTTTACAGGTTACTTATTAAATAATCTCTAATTCCCGCATTGGGGGCCTGTTTGCAAAGAACCATTGTCAATGCGTGTTAATTTCAATCGACCTTCAATATTACAAGTTACAACTGACTCAATTGGTGTGGACTTGAGTGTGCTGCAGTCCTATATATATATATATACACACACACACACACACATATACGTGCCGGTGGCGTGTTTAATAGCTGAAGTTTAGTATCCTCAGTATTGGCAGCACTCACCGAAAGTCACTGTAAGGGTGGATAATCCATGCCCCGGCTGATTTGACTCTCTCCTGTTCCCTTTCCACAGCCTTCTGACTGCCAAACATACGCAAGGAAAACTTGTTAACTCCCGGCTGCAGCATAGCCCCAAACTGCCTCTGCATGAAGCTAGCCTGACTGCCATCCTGATCACCATCCTCGGGCAGTATCTGCTCAGCACCCTCCGATTTCAGAAGGCTCACAGAGTTCCTCCCCTGCTGCTGCTGCTGGGATGATTTTCTGCTGGGCGCCGCAGAGAACGCCACTTTGTTCTCTCTCTTCTCTTCGGGGCGGTAGGGACCCCCTCCCTCCATGGCCGCCTTCCCCTCTCCACCTTTCGGGTGGTCTGCCCTGCTGATGGAGGACTGGCTGCCCCGGGTCATCCTGCAGTCGCCGTTCGTGTTGCACTTCATGCTCACGACCGTCTCTGCCTCTCCCCGGTCCGGCTCCCCTCGCTTCTTGCCGTTGTTGCTGGATCCTCGGCCGGCTCCCCCCGCTGGGGGCGACGGCATCGCTTTCATCCTAATGCTCTTGCTGCCAGTGTCCTCCTCGTTCTCGTCGTCTTCATCCATGATGCTGGTTTTGGGACCGATGTGCTGGGGTAGGCTGTACAGCCTTTTTCGCATAGTAGGACGCACTTTGTCCAAGGATGCTCAAATGGTTGGAGAGGTAGGCTTTGACGTGTTCCGAGCTTCGTCTACGTGACATTTTTGCTTAAACGGCGTGTGGAACCAGGGACATGGTGTCCTAGTCCTCCCTGCCTTTTGGGAAAGGTTAACCGGTCCGCCCGAGCTGCGTTTTTGAGAGGGAGCTCCCAGAACGCGACCCCCTTTCCTTCCCTCCACCCCCTCCCCCTAACAAGATGCCCATTTAAGAAAATGTGTCAATATCGACAGGAAACCCCCCCACATCATTTTCTGTCTTTCAGGCGGTCGTCATTATTGCAAGTGCCGTCCTTGCACCATTCGAGTTTAAACCCCTCAAACACTTTACCAGGGAATATTTAAGTTTACCTGGGGGGGGGAATTAAAACCGAGGACTGCGTTTATCTGGCGCCCTCCTGCGCCTATTTGACATCGTTTGCCTTTTTAAATGCTTCTGCAAAGGAAACTACAGGTCATGCTTTTTGAACACTTCTTGTAAATGTATGAAATTAGCCCACAAGTCCAGGACTTCAAATGGCATAGAAAGGAAAGCTTAAAAAAAAATTGTGGCAGCCACCACCCAGCAACGAGAGGCGCTGCTAAAAACGGTGCACCCACATGGAATATTAGTATTACTGCAGCTTTTATACACACACACACACACACAGTACAAAGGGAACAAAATCTCAATTGCATATTACAGTTTCTTTGGGCTAAAAAGAAAGTTAGCAGGAGTGCTGTAATTTTCTAGGCGCAGAAGACTTGGGAAGGCACGTTAGGGGAAACTGGATTTAGAAAAGAAACGTATCGTGCAAGGTTACAAAATGGTCTCTGGAGAGCACCTATAACAGAGGACAAAGCACCAATGAGCGTAAAGGATCTTTCTGGGATCTGTGCCCACCAAAAAAAAATAAACCGATTTCTGAAATAGTCCAGCATTACACTTTTAGGGATAAATATAAAAGTTATAATTATCTTAACATGATATAATTTGCTTTAGTCATTTCCAAACTGAGTAATTGTTTCATGTTTCTGAGATGGAAGCAGCGCCCAGTTCTGTTAGTGTGCACTGCAGCAAGAGTCCAGCAGTATAGGAGCACCTGGCCTCTTTACTCTCAACGTGTTATTTATTACTTTCTGAATTCTCAAACTTGCCCACGCCTGTATCGAGGTTATATTTAGACCAGGTCGTGTTGTAACTTCAGCAGGTTGCAGCCTTTTCTGTTGAAAAGCAAAAAAGAAAACAGTCCCTAAATGCTCAGCCCGTTCTTCTGGCATTCAATCTTGAGGCTTTCTTGTTTCTCGTTTTGTTATGTTTAACTCTACTTTCTAGCTTCAAATCATATTAGTTGTTTACAGAATAAATTTTACATGCCCATGTTGACTGAAGAAAATGAGGGTCCCTCAAAAACGTCGTGCTTGAAAGCTAGGAGACCAGTGTCAATCAAAATAACCAAGCAGTTTAAGTCACCATATAATAAATTGGATTTTAGAGGATAATCATATTGTGTTTTTCAACAAAAGTCAAATCCATTAGTTACATTTGTGAAATGTATTAGTTCTGTAACTCTGTAAATGATGCATTATTATATCAAGGTTGCGTTACACCAGATAATGTTATACCTGTTCTAATACCCAACACATCTGTAGATACATAAGAATTTTATTCTTACATTCTCAATCTGTATTATTAAAAAGTGAAAATCTAAATTCACATGGAAGATTTTTTTTAAAAAAATCTATTTGTTGCATGCTATTGTAGAATAAACCATGTTCTGTGAAGTTCAAATACTATACTGAAAAATAATTATGGAATATAATAAAAAATTAATGACTATTTTAAAGTAGGATATTGTTTAGAATTTTTATTATCTTTAATACACCAAGAACCATTGTGATTTGAACTAAGCCAAAGTCTACATATATTTCCAACACTGCTCAGGATTGGGAATCCTGGCTAAGTTCACTAATTGTTCCCTGTAGCTTGGGCATTGAGCCAAATTGCCTCCACCTTTATACTGGCCGAGATCAATCAACTCGGTTCAGACTAGGAATAATTTACAAGCTGCCCTTTGGTGACATCATTTGTAGTTATGTAGTCAGATTTCACATTTATGCAGTGAACATCTAGATCAAATCCCCTGCTGCCACTTTTGACTCTTCAACCAACCAAGATGCTGTTTTTTGCTTATCCAACTTCTCAAGTCCTGGATGAGCAACAACATCTTTATACCATCCTGTTCAACTCTCATTGCAAACCCAGGACCTCAGCCCTGACGCCATTTCTCTCCCTTGCAGCTCATTCAGGCTAAGCCTTATGGAAGCAATTTTAGTGTCCTGTCTAATGTTGAGCTGCACTTCAAACTCAAAAACCTATGTGCCACCACCAAGACCCCCTATTTCCAATATCACAACATGGCTCATTTTGACCCTCCCACCACCCCTATCTCCCCACCTTATAAAATTCTGCATTGAACACTTTTGACATTGTATCTAGTCTATACTTAGATTGGACAGGTTTCTGCAATAATTGCTCTTTTTTTTTTCTTTAAAGGAGGATCGGCTTACAGGTAAATGCATCTTCTTCAGTCTTGTTTATATTCTTGATAACAACATTCAAGAGAATTATTTCTTAAGACTAACTGCGAAAAGAATTGCCCAGCATTTTTGACATGAAGACCATGCTCTTTCAATTCCTTAAGCAAGGCTAGACAGTAGATCTTTTCGTTGTAAGTGAGTTAAATAGACAGTCAATCTACATACTTTTCTAAATGTGAAAAGTTGAGTTCCTCATAAAATAATAGTTAACCCCACCTATTGCCTCAATGTAGATAAAGATAGATGGGCCAAAACCTTTGCAATCCTGCTCCGCTGGTGGAACTACAGCAGCACAGATGCAAATCAACTCCACTCCTGACCCTGCAGGAGTACCCAAGGTAACTTAACTTGATTATATGCAGTGGGTGTCCAAATCAATATGAGTGACTGGCAAAGGAGGAAAAGCAGCATTAGCGAGCTACTCAATAGTCAATAGATAAAAACTGAAAATGCTGGAAATACTCAGCAGGTCAGGCAGCATCTGTGGAGAGAGAAACAGTTGCTTCAAGATGATGGCTTCTGAGTTTTGACAAAAAGTCAACCTGTGGCCACCCTGCACTCCTGGATGGTTTATGATTTTCTGGGCCAGCAGAAATTCGGAGTCAGATTATTATTAAACTATCATTCACTGGAGTTATGCATACTTGCACTATGTTACAAGAGTGACAGAGTTGTAGTTTATATTACTTTGCAAGTGGCCTCAAGCTTAACCAGCTCTTGGACCACGTTTCATTGGGAGTATTCAAAATATATGGAATTATTTTGTTGAGCTCAATTAGTTTAATAAGAAAAATCTCCTCAACGTGTACTTTATTAACTGTCTGCTTGGTTCAGTTGATTGCCTTTTTTGCCTGAGTCAGAAGGTTCTGGATTGAAATCTCACTGCATAAATTGATTGCATAAATGAATGTAGTACTGAGAGAATGCTGCATTGTTTAAGGCACAGTCTGTTGAATGAGACATTATGCCAAAATCCTGCACAAGTTAATAATTCTGTAGTACTACAGAAAAGCTGCAAATTTCCTTTCATGGCTAATGTCATTCTTCATGTAACAATAGTTATAGCACTTCAAGGCAATTCATTATATATGAAGCATGTGATATGACTGGATGCCAGTCCTTTACTTACCAGTGTCTTTTGCAGAGTGAACAAGATTCACATAGATTCTATAAATAATTTTACTGACATGGCTTGCCAATATTTGGTTTCGTGTTATCCATATGAACATAAGAAATTGGAGCAGGGGTAGGCCACTCGGCCCCTCAAGCCTGCTCCGCATTCAATAAGATCATGGCTGATCTGAACCCCACATTCCTGCCTACCCCTGATAACATTTCACTCCCTTGTTAATAAAGAATCTATCCAGCTCTGCCTTAAAAATATTCAAAGACTCTGCTTCCACTGCCTCTTGAGGAAGAGAGTTCCAAAGACACTCAACCCTCTGAGAAAAAAAATTCTCCTAATCTTTTTCTTAAATGAGCGACACTTTATTTTTAAACAGTGACCCCTAGTTCTAGATTCTCCCACAAGAGGAAACATCCTCTCCACATCCAGCCTGTCAAGACCCCTCAGGATCTTAAAGGTTTCAATTAAGTCGCCTCTTACTCTTCTAAATTCCAGTGGATACAAGCCTAACCTGTCCAGCCTTTCCTCATAAGACAACTCACCCATTCCTGGTATTAGTCCAGTAAACATTCTCTGAATTGCTTCTAACACAAAATATTTAGTATACATGAACCTTTTTCTAAATAGTTTGCCTTTTGTTGGTGGTACTGTTTATGACAATCATTTCAAGTACAATATTACTGTGATCAGTTTATCCTAAAAAGACTCTAAAATTAAGGTTACTGCAAGCTTCATATTTATCCTATAGTAGTTCAACATTCAACATCATCAATCACTAGATTGGTCACAGAGTTGTTGCTGAAAGATTACTCAATATTTGGTGAGGGACAAGTATGAATTATGTATATAGCTAGTTCATATGTCAATGTTAAAGTGAAAAAGGTTCCATTTGATTCTTTCTTATTTGTAAAAACATTTTATTGTTCACAGTTCAGTATGGAAAAGGAATCAGTCAACGTGAAAAGTACATTTTGGAAGTAACAGGCTACCTAATTTGAAAATATGATGGTTATTCTCTGGGCCAAATACACTGCATAACAAAATCAGGTTGGAACTGGAGAGTTTTTATTTTTCAGCAGTTGCAGACTACAAGGATTATTAGATAATCTGTTCGGGAGTTCTCACTTCAGTGAAACATGTAAGGACCAGAAGAAGACTAAAAAGAATAGAAAGAAAATAGAATAGACAGAAAGTAAAGCGAAATACTAGAGCAAATACTTCAAATTTTGGAAATCTGAAATAAAAGCAGAAAATGCCTGAAATACTCAGCAGATCAGGCAGCATCTATGGAAAGAGAAATAAAATTAACATTTCATAGAAGTGAAAGAATAGGAGTAGGAATGACTAGATTCCTGCTCCTATTCTACTTCTACAGTAAACATTCCCACCCCAAGGCTTGAACCAAAGACTGTAGTGTGAAGATTATTTAGTTATTTTGTGTCTCCTTGACCTTAAACTGGAAGAAGTTAAGACTTCTTCAGGACTTGCTGTTGGACAAGCATCCAGACAATGGAGAGGAAGCTGAGGAAAGCGATGGAGAGCTAGAACTGTGTACTAGCAGCGTAGATTTGAAAGCCGAGCTCATGCCTGCTGATACGTGATTCCAGAGGCGATGGTGTGTATAGGGAAGGAAGAGAAGGCATTGTTAGAGACATTCTAGCTTCATTCAGAGAGGTAGAAATCAAACCGTGTAAGGGCAGTCCCATGGAACTGGATAACAAGAGGAGCGATACTGGGGTTGGATGACAAGATCACCCATATATAATACTATATAAGGCCCTGGGACGATTAGGAAGGATAACGCATCTAGGTCACATCATAGCCACAGGAATGTGATTTGTGACTGTGGCTAGGTCAGTTCTGATATTTTGAGAAGGCACAAGAGGTCAAAGTCACATCATTTATGAAGCAATATAGGACTAAACGAAATTACAGAATAGAGTAACGCAATGTCATGGAGAGGCTTATACACAAGGGCATGGATTCTGAATTGAATGCACTAACAGAGGCAGGTCTGGGGAATTTTGAAAAATAAATTTGGGATAGCTAAAATATGCTGGCCTTTCATTATCAGGGAAGTGGAAAGAATAATGATTTCTAGAGGGGACGTTAGATTGATTAATTTATTTTGCTTGACAAAAAGATGAAAGCCTATAGAAAGTTATGAAGTTTAGGAGAATGATAGAGAAAGTGGATGAATTTAGTGATATAAAGAAGGTGATTCACAGTCGTGTAGCAGGGACATCAACATGAACATGTAAATATCTTTTCAGTCAGAAATTGGTGTGTGAAGAATATATTTCTTCCCTCTCCTGAAGAAGCTGGGTTCTTGTTAGGATAAAGTCCCAAGCCATTGGGTGCTCTCTAGTTCCTCACCCAACCAGCCATTATTTACGTGTGGATCTTGACAGTGTGTATTGGCAAATTATTCGGCTGTAGAGGTCATCAGAGCTCAATTCGAATCTGCCCCCATCCAGCATCTAAAATGCACACTTTAAGCAGGAGTTACTGGATGGAAACCCTGATTAACTTTCCACTTTCTAATATGCAATTCCACTGGTGTTTTCCGCAGTCGATGGGATGGCAGCCCCTGTGAAAATTGTACCCCAAAAGTTTATGATGAAGGGTCATATGGACTCGAAACGTCAACTGTATCCCTCTCCGCAGATGCTGTCAGACCTGCTGAGTTTGTCCAGGTATTTTTGTTTTTGCTCTAGATTTCCAGCATCCGCAGTATTTTGCTTTTATCTTAATGTTAATGGGGGACCAGGGTTCGATCACCAAAGTGTTAATAACACTCAAGTAATTTTTAATAGCTGATAATGAAACGGTGAAATGTGTCTGTAATTCATTCAGTGAAATTTTCTTGAGTCTGGTTCATTTTTACCACTACACCACCATCTCCCCTTTATTTTCCTTGAGGGGTTATGTCGCCAGGCTATTAAGCCAGAGGCCCATGTTATGCCCTGGTGGCATATATTCAAATACCACATGGCCACTGGTGAATTTAAACTCAATTAATTAATAAATTTGGAATTGAAAGCTAGTCTCAGTAATTGTAACATATTACAATTGATTATCACTAAGAACCATCTGCTTCACTAATGCTCTTTAGGGAAGGAATCTGCCATCCTTAGCTGGCCTACATATGACTCCAGACCAACCGCAATGTGGTTGACTCTTAACTGTCCTCTAAAATGGCCTAGCAAGCCATTCAGTTGTACCAAACAGCTACAGAAAAGTAAAAAGGATAAATCCCAAGGGTTTATAGGTGGGAGGGAGTTTCCCTGGGAGTCCTCAACATTGACTCTGCACCCCATGAAGTCTTATGGCATCAGGTCAAACATGGGCAAGATAAAATGGCAGATTAGCACCTACCAGCCCTCAGCTGATGAATCAGTACTCCCCCATATTGAACACCACTTGGAGGAAGCACTGTGAGAGTGGCAAGGGCACAGAATGTACACTGGGCTGGGAACATCAAGAGTGGCTCAGTAGCACCACTACCAACGGAACTGGCTGAGTCATTGCAGGCATAGCTGCTAGATTAGGTATGCAGCATGTGGTGAGGGACCAACAAGAGTGAAAACTTACCAGGCCTGGTCCTCACCAATCTACCTGTTTCAGATACATTGGTCCATGACATTATTGGTAAGAGTGACCACTGCACAGTCCTTGTGAAGATGAAGTCCCATCTTCATATTGAGCATACCCTCCATCTTGTTCAGTGGCTCTGCCATTGTACCAATTGGGATAGATTCAGAACAGATCTAACAGCTCAAACCCATGAGGTGCTAATGGGCGATCAGCAACAGTAGAATTATGTTCAACCACAATCTGTAACCTCATGGCCTGGCATATCCCTCACTCTACCATTACCATCAAGCCAAGAGATCAACCCTGGTCCAATGAAGAATGCCGGGTGGGTTGGGTGGGGTGGGGGGGCGGGGGGCGCGATGGGGGCATGCCAGGAGCAGCACCAGGCATATCTTAAAATGATGTGTCAACCTGGTGAAGTTATAACACAGGACTATTGCATGCCAAAAGTGGAAGCAGCATGCGTTAGACAGAGCTAAGTTATCCCATAACCAACGGCTCAGATCAAAGTTCTGCAATCCTGAAACATCCAATCATGAATGGTGGTGGACAACTCTTCAGTGTAAAAGACAATTTGCAACCACCTTCAGCCAGAAGTGCCATGTGGATGATCCATCTCAGTCTCCTCTGGAGGTCCCCAGCATCACAGATGCCAATCTTCAGCCAATTTGAGCTACTCCATGTAATTATCAAGAAATGGCTGAAGGCACTGGAGATTGCAAAGGCATGAGACCTGACAACATCCTGCCAATAGTACCCCTAGTTGCACCCCTAGCCAAACTGTTCCAGTACAATACTGGTATCTACCCAAAGTATGGAAAATTGCCCAGGTATGTCCTGTCCACAAAAAGCAGGACAAATCCAATCAGGCCAATTACCGCCCCATCAGCCTGCTCTAGATCATCAGCAAAGTGATGGAAGGTGTCGTCGATAGTACTATCAAACAGCACTTGCACAGCAATAACCTGTTCACAGATGCTCAGTTTGGGTTCTGCCGGGGCCACTCAGTTCCTGAGCTCATTGCATCCTTGGTCCAAACATGGACAAAAGAGCTGAATTCGAGACGTGAGGTGAGAGTGACTGCCCTTGACATCTAGGCAACATTTGACCTAACACAAAGGAAGATAGATGTGCTTGTTGAAGGCCAATCCTCTCAGTCCCAGGACCTCACTGCAGGAGCTCCTCGGGATAGTGTCTGAGCTCCGTCCATCTTGAGCTGCTTCATCAATAACCTGCCCTCTATCATAAGGTCAGAAGTGAGGATGTTCGTGATGATGGCACAATGTTCAATAACATTTGCAACTCCTCAGATATTGAAGCAGCATGTGTCAATATGCAGCTAGATCTGGACAACATTGAGGCTTGAGTTAAAAAGTGGCAAGTGGCATTACCATCGCTGAATCTCCGACTATCAACATCCTGGGGTTATCACTGACCAGAAACCAAAATGCACCAAACATATAAATACTGTGGCTGTAAGAGCAGGTGAGAGGCTGGGAATTCTGAGGTGAGTAACTCACCTCCTGACTCCCTGCAGCCTGTCCACCATCTACAAGGCACAAGTCAGGAGTGTGATGGAACACGCTCCACTTGCCTGGATGAGTGTGGTTCCAACACACTCAAGAAGCTCGACACCATCCAGGACACAGCAGTCTGCTTGATCGGCACCCCATCCACCAAACTAAACATTTACTCCCATTCACCACTCATGCACAGTGGCAGCTGTGAATACAAGATGCACAACAGCAACTCACCAATGCTCCTTCGACAGTGCTTTCCAAACCCGTGACCTCTACGACCTAGAAGGACAAAGGCAGCAGATGCATGGGAACAACCTGCAAGTTCCCCTCCAAGCCACATCCATCCTGACTTGGAACTATATCGCTGTTCCTTCACTGTCGCTGAGTCAAAAAATCCTGGAGTTCTCTTCCTAACAGCATTGTAACACCACATGGTCTACAGCAGTTCAAGGAGGTGGCTCACTAACTCTCAAGGGCATCCGGAATGGAATACTGGTCTTGCCAGCAATGCCCACAGCCCATCAAGAATAAAAACTAACTGATGATCAAAAGTTATTCATTTAGTTAAAGCAAATAGGATACAAGTTTCAAATGTATTATGTCCCTTTAATTTTTTATATCCGGCAATCTACATTTAAAATTCCATTGCATGATCTACTGTTCTTAACTATCACTGTTAAATACATAATGATTCTTTTTTTTATTCTTTTATGGGTGTGACCATCTCTGGCAGGACCAAAATTTATTGTCCATCTCGAATTGCCCCTGTGAGGGTATAACATACTTAAAATTTTGCTTCTGCCCTAATGAGGATGTTTAGAATTGCCCATCATTTCCTAAGTCAGATGTGATCTGCATTTCAGAATATGCCTTTGTTTGCTCCAACCACCATCTCTCCTATTAAATTTCCCACTGATATTTAGTTAGATACCTTTCTTGCAAATCAGAAAGACCACAGTTATGCAAAACAGCCATCTTAATACTGAGAGATAAGGCTATTGTTACAGGCTATCCACTCAGAAGCAAGTTTAAATAGAGCATGCACTGCTGGACAGCAATCTGCTTGAACGAACATTAATCTTTTCCTCCATTCTTCTCACTGGCACTCATTTTCAGTTAAAAGTGATTTAAGCTTCCCTGATTGATCATATGACAAATATGCTGTTTGGTGTGGAATTAGCCCATGTGAAAGCAGGTTTGAATTGAACAAAAGAGTAAGCTATTCCTTTTTATTAAGAAGTTTGTTTGATTATGTTCAGTATACTTCAATGAGCTAAGCCTTTCGGTCCTATGTGTCAAATATGTAACTCAGCTGTTAAATAATGTTAACATTTATTGCTCTCTACTGTGTCTTTCAAGTTTCTTATCATACTAACAAATGGATTGAGAGTAATTTGTTACTATGTACAAAGCTTTAGATCACTACTAATGCCTCAATTATATGTTCCTGACAAAGTCAAATAGTACTTTGGAAAAAAAATTCATTATCTTTATGTATACCATGTATAAATCATGTTTTATATGGATGAATGTCACTATAATAGGAAAGCAGGAATGTACAGGCCTGGAAGAAGCCATTGAAGCACGCCTGATTGATTCCACAATTCAAAGAAATACAAGAAATTGAGTACACAATTGTTTTTGGGGGAAAGAAGCACATTCAAGTCTGTCTGGAGTTTAATGATTTTACTCACCTCCACTGTTCCTTGAATAGTTTGCTCCTCAGCATTTTTTTTTAAACAATCAAAGTATTACAATCAAATTTAATAGCCTTTCATTTTAAGCTCATTTGAAGGCAGGATTTTTAAGTTCGAAAGTGCTCTTAATATTGCCAAGGTTTTTGTTAAAGAAAATTGCTGTTCTCATGACAGAGCATTGCCAGCGCCACATTCATTGCCTAACCCTAGTTGCCGAGGGAAATGACTGTAGACCTTCTTCCTGACTAGCAATTGTTGGCAACTGAGTGGCTTGCTAGGTCGCTTCAGAGGGCGTGAATATCAATGACAGTTCGGGACTGATTGAGTTACATGTATATCAGACTGAGTAGGGGTGGCAGGCTTTCTCCCTTGAAGGATATTAGTGAGCCAGTTATGCTTTTAAAACAATCATCAGTTTTTGTAATCATTTTTTTCTAGTTTTAGACTATAAAATACCAGGTTTACTGACTTGAGGTATGTTAGTGAAGCCAAAAATGAGGTGCAGCTGAATTCATAAACACAGATGAAATGAGAAAGTATCTAAAGTAAAAACAGAAACAGAAATACCTGGAAAAACTCAGCAGGTCTGGCAGCATCAGCGGAGAAGAGCACTGTTGACGTTTCGAGTCCTCATGACCCTTCAACAGAACTAGTTGAAGGGTCATGAGGACTCGAAACGTCAACTGTGCTCTTCTCCGCCGATGCTGCCAGACCGGCTGAGTTTTTCCAGGTATTTCTGTTTCTGTTTTTGTTTTGGATTTCCAGCATCCGCAGTTTTTTGCTTTTAGCTAAGTATCTAAAGCACCCTGAGCTAATTGCAGCTGATGTAAATTCCACTCCCTTAATTTATCAATCTCCAAAATTGCACAAAGTAAGTACTCCTAGTTATGCAATCAACCTCAGCTTTAAAACAAATATTAAAAATTAACAGACATACACTAACTCAGTTGAAGCAGTCATCCATCCAAGAGTACTGTTGTTAGGCAGACGCAAACTCCTGATGTCACCTGAGCCAGAAGGAAGCCCCCATGTGATTAAAGTTTCATCTTACACCGTGTGTGTAATGCAAAGTATTTTTGATTTCACATCAATGCATAAATCTCACAGATGTGAATCTCACAACGGATGTGAAATCAGACAATCTCTGTCCAGAAGTCACCCTCAGGTGAGAACCTCCACATGGATTCAGCTTCAAACCGGTTGCAGTCTGACTGCAGCTGGTGAAAATTGAAGTATAAAAGTTCTCAGATGGCCTGTGCTTAAAATTTGTTTTTCATTGTTTTACTGTTACCCATGTTTCCGCCAGGCAGTTTGAGTCCTTGTCACATTTAAACCTAACACTTGAACTGAGCAGAGTCCTGCAATGTGTTCAAGCAGTGCTGCAAAGGATTCCATTCCCCCTAGCTAAAGAGTTACCATGGAATTGTCAGTATAATGTTAGATTTCTTGACTCACATTTGTAAAACTAGTACCTATACTGCAACAATATTGCTTTTCTGCCTTTCTTATGCTGGGAGGTCCTGGGCTTGTCTTAAGCACTTTCTAACATCTGTCCATTTTTCTGAGCTGGCTGCTCATAATATCTTGGCCTGGTCTTGTTCTCCAAACTCGCCTACTGCTCCATGTTCTCCTCACTGTGTTATTCTCTATTTCTGTTGTTGTTCCTCCAACAGTATCATACTTCTGACATCTTTGGATCAGGTTTATATTTTTCTGTTCTGTTTTCCCTGCATTATTTCACCAACATAGCCTCAGCATGTTACTGCTACTGTTGGGATATAACACATACAAACAATGATATTTTTTCCTTTTTACATGCATCAAGATGGTTCCCCATATTACTGCCGTTCAAAACAAATGGCACAATATCTTTTTCCTGTTGAAGTCGTGTGATTCAGTTAAGGGAAACTGTCAGTCATTGCATCACACTGTCATTAATAACATAAAACTATAAAACCGCAAGTAATGTTAGTTTAATATGCCTTATGCGGGATAACATTTTGCAGCATATTCAAAGCTAGTAATGCTTTTCTAGTTTGAGATGGTAATTATCTTGTTAAATTTGCCTTCACTGATTATATTATCAAGTCAAGCCTTTATATGTTGCTGCTTAATACTCCAGATTGTATGTTTATGTGTGTGTGAATGTGTTCATATTCCTAATAGATTACGTTTACTCTTTTTGTAGTTTACCATGCAACTTAAGTCTTTTAAAAATGATTAGAGATGCCAAATTGCTACTCTAACAGGGCATGCACTGAAACAAAATCTTAATGCAGTCTTAAATACATCAACTATGTACAACTTAAATAATATGCAATCTATCCAACGGGCACTTTCATATGCCTTATGTTCTTTAGCAAGGACTAGCATACCAAGTGGATGTAAAGTGTGCAAATTTTTAAAATAGTTATTTTCATCATTTTTTTAATTAATTCCTTTGAGAAGAACCTTACATGGACTTGAAAAGAGCGTCTGACAGAGACTGAATTACTTTATTTGGAAAATATTTTATGTTGAAATAAAATGAAAGATGTATACTGCTTGAAGAGCTTAGAATGTAATATCTGCTTAATGAAGTATAGGTGGTTCAAGGACAATAACTACCCTTCAGGAAATGAGCAATTAACAGGCTGGGGCCTGCAGTGTTGACAGTGACTGCAAAAAAATTGTGCGTATTAGACGAACCTAGCAGAAACAAGTGTTACACAGAAATGTGTGAATTGTGGCTTTCAATAAACGATTGAAGGATAGTAACTTAAAAGAGTGAATATTATTTAGAGCTTTGTTTAAAACCAATTCACAGCCAGGGCACACATACATGATTTCTCTCTGTGGGGCTGGTGTTCATGTAGTAACATGTAGATAATAATTCATTGACTGGCCTGGCTGTTGCAGAGGTTTTGTAGTTTAATTGATAGATCACAAGGTTCATGTATGTGCCCTGGGAAATTTTATATATGCTACTCAGACTGTGTATTTTCACTTGAGCTATGAATTAACTTTCTAAATCAGCAATATGTCTTAAAATCAATATATAAGTTTCTTGCTGTACTAAATCTGTTGAAATTATTTTGTGCTAGTTTCAAGTATAAAGGTAGATGCACAGTGTACTGAATTGTACCATAAACCTGACCTAATAAACCTTTGTACTTACTGGTGTGCCTCACTCTCCTTTGTATCCATGATTTAGAATTGCTGATTAAAGACCACTTGAAATGTTAGCAGCCCTCCTTATTCACATCACAAGTAAAATTTCTTGATATTACAGCAAGGGTTTCTATGTAAAATGGCTGCTCCCATGACGCCTGTAACCTGCACTTCTAAAACTTAACAGAAGGTAATGAGCTGCCTGAGAGAGATCGACTGAGTACACAAATAACACTTTTCTCATTTAGGATAATGGTCTGAATTAACAGTGTGAGCTTATTTCTGTGGTTCCACATCTACATAAATGACTGGGGTGCATAAACCTGTTGTGAGCATAATAAATTTGTAGTCAGAATGGAAGATGTACTCAAGGTTTTGCAGAAGGAATTAGATTTGTCGTACAGTTGGGCGTATAAATAGAAAATGAGACTTATTACTAACAAATGCAAAATATTTCATATTGGAAGAAAGAGCAAGCATCATATGTATAAATTCAAAGAAATTAGGCTGATTTTTAATAATATGATAAGTGCAATATATCATTTTTGAAACATATCGCTGTACAAATTTCATCTGGAATACTGTGCACAATTACAATTTACGTAATTCAAAAGGGATGCCCATGAGAGAGCCGAGAGAAGAGTGATCCCAAGTGTAAATTATGCTGAGCCATGAGGAAAGACTAAAGAAATCGAACCTTAACAGTTCTGAAAGAAAAAGGTTAAAAGGGTGATCCTGTTGAGATACATAAAGCATTAAATGATAAAGACAAGATAGACAGAATATTGCTCTAAGGTCAGTCAGGTGAGCAGAATATGAGTACAACATTTAAGTTAGTGAAAAGTTAACACTGATCTTTGACTGTGGGAGTGGGGGTAGGAAGTGGTGGAGGAATATATTTATTCAAAGAGTGATAAATTTTTTAAATGATCTACCAGGCAGGTTAATGGAATTAAAGTGGTGATCAAATTTCAAGTTAGAAAATTTGACATATTGAAGATATTAGCTTGATGGCAAAATAGTCTTTTCTTATACTGGATTTTAATGTTGTAATAGAATCATAGAATAGGTGAAATGTTATAACAAATCATTACTAGTTATGTAGTGTTGAATAAATATTTTTGTTTAAATTGGCCTACCTAATGTTTCAGTGATTCTGAAAGGAATGCCTACAAACGCTCCATTCATAGCTCTTGGATATTGAAAGAATGGTAGAAAAGATTTTTTAAAGCTTTTAATTAAATTGTTATCTTTCTTTACAGGTTTTACTGGGATTTCACAATGTTGTTGTTTATGGTTGGAAATCTCATAATTATCCCGGTAGGAATCACCTTCTTCAAGGAAGAAACCACCACTCCATGGATTATCTTTAATGTTGTGTCTGACACTTTCTTCCTTATGGATTTAGTCTTAAACTTCAGAACTGGAATTGTCATAGAAGATAACACAGAGATCATACTGGATCCAGAGAAAATTAAGAAGACATATTTAAAGAGCTGGTTTATTGTAGACTTTGTCTCCTCAATCCCCGTGGATTATATATTTTTGATAGTAGAAAAAGGAATCGATTCAGAAGTTTATAAAACTGCCAGAGCACTACGAATTGTGCGGTTTACAAAAATTCTCAGCCTTTTACGGTTATTGAGACTCTCGAGATTGATTAGGTATATTCATCAATGGGAAGAGGTAAGACTATTTTAAAATGAATTTCTTTTACTCCTATTTTGATAATCTGGATGCATATTTATATTTCTAGTAATTTAGACATGATGAGTTAAAAGTTCAGCATTGATACACCAGTTTTACAGGTGTTAAATGGTCACAACAATGTTAAATATAGCACTGGGAAGGCCCATGTCCGATTTGTGCATGTGCCTTGGACATGACTAAATTCGACTGCATTGGTGACTGCCTGAAATGAGTGCAGGACTCCCATTCTGAACCCATTCACAAGATTAGTTGTAAGTAAACATAAATTTTTGGTGTTTATGAATTAATCCAAATACAAGTTGCGATATATTTTTCCATAATAAATACTGGTGCTGGTGTGTCAATATGGATGTTCTCCCTCCTCAAGATTGAACACTGGCCTTTGATGGATAGCTTTGGTGGAAAAGCAATTTTGGAATGAATTTTGATGAATTAAGATGTTTAGTAAATTGATCATTTGAATTTTTTAAATCAAGTTAAGATAAAACGATTAAAACCATAAAAATGTTAAAAAGACAAGTCTAAATGCACTGTATCTGAATGCTTGGAGCATTTGCAATAAGAGATGAAATAACAGTGTGAATAGATGTAAATGGGAACTGTATGATTGCGATTATGGAGAGATGGCTACATGGCTGGTGACCAAGGCTGGGAACTGAATATCTAAGGGTACTCGATATTTAGGAAGGACAACAAAAAGGAAAAGGAGTGGGGTGGTGTTATTAGTTAAGGATGAAATCAGTGCAATTGTGAGAGGGGATGTTGGCTCAGAAAATCTAGATGTAGAATCAGTCTGGGAGGAGCTAAGAAGCAACAAGGGGTGGAAGACATTAGTGGGAGTTGTTTGGGCCTCCAAACAGTAGTGGCAAGGTAAGGAATGGCATTAAACAGAAAATTAGTGATGCATGTAACAAGGGTGCTACAATAATCATGGGTGACTTTAATCTACTAAAAGAGGGGCCAACCAAATTAGCAATAATACTGTGGTGGATGAATTCTTGGAGTGTGTGTATAAGATGGGTTTTTTAGACCAGTACGTTGAGGAGCCAACTAGGGAGCAGAATATCCTAGATTTGGTATTGAGCAATGAGAAGGGGTTAATTAATAATCTTGTTGTGCAGGATCCTTTAGGGAACAGTGACCATAACATAGAATTCTTCATGAGGATGGGAAGTGAAGCAATCTGATCTGAAACTAGGGTTCTAATTCTAAACAGAGAGAACTACAAAAATATGAGGTGTGAGTTAGCTAAGATAGATTGGGGATCTTCATTAAAAGCCATGACAGTGGATAGGCAATGGCTGATATTTAAGGAATGGGTGTTTGCATTGCAACAGTTATACATTCCTCTCTGGTGCAAAAACACAACAGGAAAAGCAGCCCAACCATAGCGAACAAAATAAATTAAGGATAGTATTAGATCCAAAGAGGAATCACATAAAGTTGCTAGAAAATGTAGCAAGCCTGAGGATTAGGAGCAGTTTAGAATTCAGCAAAGGAGGACCAAGAGATTGATTAAGAGGGGAAAATTAGAGTATGAGAGTAACCTTGTAGGAACATATAGAAGCTTTTACCGTCCGCTTTTAAGTATGTAAAAGGAAAAAGGTTATTGAAGTCAAATGTAGGTTCCTTACAGACCGAGATGGGAGAATTTAGAATAGAGAATAAAGAACTGGAAGAATAATTAAACAACTACTTTAAATCTGTCTTCACAGAGGAAGGCGCAAATAATTTCCCTGAAATACTAGGGAACCAAAGGGTCTAGTGAAAAGGAGGAATTGAAGGAAATTAGTATTACACAAAAAAAAAGTGCTGGAGAAATTGTGACTGAAAGCTGATAAATCCGCAGGGCCTGATAATCTACATCCCAGGGTACTAAAGGAGGTGGCCAGGGAAATAATGGATGCACTGGCCGTCATCTTCCAAAATTCTGTAGATTCTGGAACAGTCCTGGCCGACTGGAGGGCGGCAGACGTAACTCCACTATTTAAAAAGGAGGGAGGGAAAAAAACAGGGAATTACAGACTGGTTAGCCTAACCTCAGTAGTAGGGAAAATGCAAGAGTCTATTATAAAGGATATAACAACAGGACATCAGTGGGATTAGACAAAGTCAACATGGATTTATGAAAGGGAAATCATGTTTGACAAATCTACTGGAGTTTTTTTGAGGATGTAACTAGGAGAATAGAGAAGGGAGAACCAGTGGATGTGGTGGATTTGGATTTTCAGAAAGCTTTTGATGAAGCCCCACATAAAAAGTTAGTATGTAAAATTAAAGTACATGGAATTGGGGGTAATATATCAGCATGGATTGAAAATTTATTAGACAGGAAGCAAAGTGTGGGAATAAATGGGTCTTTTTTGGAGTGGCAGGCGGTGACTAGTGGGGTATCGCTGGGATCAGTGCTTGGGCCCCAGCTAATCACAATATAGATCAATGATTTGGACAGGGAAACAAATGTAATATTTCCAGGTTTGCTGACAACACAAAACTTGGTGGGAATGTGAGTGCTGAGGAGGTAGTTAACGCTTCAAGGTGATTTAGACAGGTTGAGTGAGTGGGCAAATACATGGCAGATGCAGTATAATGTGGATAAGTGAAGATATCCACTTCGGTAGGAAAAACAGAATGGCAGAGTATTATTTAAATGGTGACAGATTGGGAAATGTTGATGTACAAAGGGACCTTGGTGTCCTTGTACACCAATCACTGAAAGCAAGCATTCAGGTGCAGCAAGCTGTTAAAAAGGCAAATGGCATGTTGGCCTTCAGTGTGAGAGGACTTGGGTACAGGAGCTAGGATGTCTTGCTGCAGCTGTACAGGGCCTTGGTGAGACCACATCTGGAGTATTTTGTGCAGTTTTGTTCTCCTTACCCAAGAAAGGATATACTTGACATAGAGGGAGTGCATTGAAGGTTCACCAGACTGATTCCTGGGATGGCAGGATTGTCGGCTGAGGAGAGATTGGGTCAACTAAGCCTGTATTCACTGGAGTTTAGAAGAACGAGAGGGGACCTCATTGAAACGTATAAAATGCTGACCGGATTGGACAGACTGGAAGCAGAGATGATGTTTCCTCTGGCTGGGGGTCGGGGGGTGGTCTAGTACAAGGGGTGACAGTCTCAGGATACTGGGTAAGCCATTTAGGACAGAAATGAGGAGAAAGCTTTTCACTCAATGTGGTGTGCCTGTGGAATTCTCTACCACAGAAGGCTGTGGAGGCCAAGTCACTGAATAAATTTAAGAAGGAAATAGATTTATGGACTCTAAAGGTGTCAAGGAGTAAGGGGAGAGAGCAGGAGTATGGCGTTGAGAAAGAGGATCAGCCATGATCAAATTGAATGGTGGAGCAGGCTTGAAGGCCCAAATGACTTACTCCTCCTATGTTCTGCATCATTCACCTGTGCCTTGGTCTCTCCCTGACCTGAGGCCTTGGTTGTGTGCAGTACCAGCAGCAGCCTCTGCCTCCCTGATGGTGCTGCTGAGTAAAGAAGAGTTGCTGGCCTCTGATTGGCTGGCAGCTCTTGGCAAGCAGGACTTACACCCCCAGGGCCTTTGATCCCAGTGAGTGGAAGGCCCATCGCAGGTTTGTCAAGTGCCAGAGTGGCATAAAATGTGACGGGCCTTCCGTAAAACAGGTGACATGGAGGTCTTGCTAGCTTTCCAGCTGGTGGCAGAGACCCTTGTTGCTTCCACAAGATTCCACGCAATTTGTTGGCATTTCCCAAGGAGTGTTTTTTTTCTGGCTGGATTTTTAATAAACTGTAATCCCATTAAGACAGTTGAAAGACTGCCAGTCAGCTGAATATAAAACTTGCATTCCGCCCCTAAGTGGAATGAAAAGGAAAGACTCTCAACCTCCCTCCCTCCACCCCAGGGAGCATGAAAGATATCGTATGTTGCTGACTTTTACACTATTGCTTTTCAAAAGTTCCTGAGATGAGACATCAAAAAATGTAATTGCCTGTTGTACAACACACTGACTACAGCAGACATGGTAATAAAATTCCTCTGGAATATACAACCAGTAAGGCTTTTTAAGAACTAGTTTTTTAATCAAGTCAGAGCAGAGATTGGAAGGATATGCTGAAAGGCTACAAAAGCCAGATCCTCTCTCTCCCTCTTGGAAGTATTGAGTATGGACATTGCAGTGTAACCATCTTGGGAAGAGGAATTTACTGCAAACCAAGGTCCTTTAGGGATAAAATATCAAAATCTGCTCTATACAGCTACACCCAGGAAGACAACTGAACAATGGCAGTAACGTGGAATCACCACATCAAGACCAGCCAAAGTACAGTTAACCATATATTTCTTTATCTTCTTTACAAACTGTAAAATATCATTAAGTCTACCCTCTTATGCCATCTTACCATCTGTGTGAGTGTGAGTGTGAGTGTGAGTGTGAGTGTGAGTGTGAGTGTGAGTGTGAGTGTGAGTGTGAGTGTGAGTGTGAGTGTGAGTGTGAGTGTGAGTGTGAGTGTGACATTTGAATGGTGGTTGCGGTCCACCTAGTTTTTTATTAATTCAGGAAATAGCTCCAATAAACTTAACTTTTTCTTTCATTTAAACTCAGAAAACCTGTCTGATTAATTCTTTATAGTCTGAAAGCGTACAAAGTGGGACTCAGAAACATAGAAAATAGGAGCAGGAGTAAGACATTCTACTCTTCAAGCCTACTGTGCCATTCAATATGATCATGGCTGATCCTCTATCTCAATGCCATATTCCCACTCTCTCCTCATAGCCCTTGACTCCTTTAGTGTCTAGAAATTTATTTATTTCTTAAATATATTCAGTGCCTTGGTCTTCACAGCCTTCTGTGGTAGAGAATTCCATAGGTTCACCACCTTCTGAGTGAAGAAATTTCTCCTTATCTCAGTCTTAAATGGCCTACCCCATATCCTGAGACTGTCGCCTCTTGTTCCAGACACCTCAGCCAGGGCAAAAATCGTCCCTGCATCCAGTCTGTCCAACCTTGTCAGAATTTTATACGTTTTAATGAGATCCCCTCTCGTTCTTCTAAACTCCAATGAATACAAGCCAAGTCAACCCAATCTCTCCTCATAACGACAATGCTGCCATCCCAGGAATCAGTCTGGTGAGCTTCCACTGCACTCCCTCTATGTCAAATATATCAGTTCTTGGGTGAGGAGACCAAAACTGCACACACTACTCCAGGTGTGGTCTCACCAAGGCCCTGTACAGCTGCAGCAAGACATCCTAGCTCCTGTACCGAAGTCCCCTCACACTGAAGGCCAACAATCAATTTGCCATCCTAATTTCTTGCTGCATCTGCATGCTCACTTTCAGTAATTGGTGTACAAGGACACCAAGGTCCCTTTGTATATCAACGTTTCCCAATCTATCACCATTTAAATAATACTCTGCCATTCTGTTTTTCCTACTGAAGTGGATAACTCCACACTTACCCACATTAAACTGCATCTGCCATGTATTTGCCCACTCGCTCAACTTGTCTAAATTGCCTTGAAGCCTCTTCACATTCTCCTCACCACTCACATTCCCACCTAATTTTGTGACGTCAGAAAACATGCAAATATTACATTCAGTCCCTTCATCCAAATCATTGGTATATATTATGAATAGCTGGCGCCCAAGCACGGATCCCTGCGGTACCCCACTAGTCACTGCATGTTGGTCTGAAAAAGACCCATTTATTCCTAATATAATAAAAACAAAAAATGCTGGTAAACTGAGCAGGTCTGGCAGCATCTGTGGAGAGAGAAATAGAGTTAATATTTCAAGCCCAATATGGCTCTTCAGAGCTCTAAAGAAGAATCATACAGACTTGAAACATTAACTCTGTTTCTCTCTCCACAGATGCTGCCAGACCTGCTGAGTTTTTGCAGTTTTTTTTTGTTTTTATTTCAGATTTCCAGCATCCGCAGTATTTAGCTTTTATCTTAGCATTTATTCCTACTCTCCGTTTCCTGTCTGTTAACCAATTCTCAATCCATGCCAATATGTTACCCCCAATCCTATGTGCTTTAAATATATACACTAACCTCCTAGGTGACTCCTGCATTAGTGACAAAGCACATCCTCACTAAATTCACAATAAAACCCTGTTACACCCAGACCTGGAGTGGTAAATTAGGGAAGTCAATTTTTGCCCCCCACCCCTCCTCATGTGGCCGTAACAGAAATTTGGGGGCTTGTCCAGGATTAGATCCCTCAGACAACAAGAGAACTGGAGTTGGGAAAGTAAATTGCTCCCTTGGAGCAAATTTTCTTTTAAATAAAACAATTGCCACAGATTTTTTTGAGTTTTCAATACTAAAGTGGAAAATGTCTACCTTCGAAGCCTGTACCTTTCTAGAACAGATGGAAATTACTTTTGATAATTTAGAAGTTCTGCGTCTCAAAGAGCTGAAAAGTGTGGTGAAGGAGTTGGAGTTAGAATTTTGTTCAACAGCCAGGAAATTTGAAATGTTAAAACTAGTGGTGAGAAAATTAGATTGCAAACCTGAAGAGGTTGTAACAGACATCCTAACTTTAGTGAGATTACAGATGGAATTCCCAGCTCTAGCCATCTCTGTTCTAGCTAGAGAAAGTGAGAGAAGAAGTAAAGAGAGAGAAAAAGTGAGAGAGGAAAGGGAGAGAGAATGAGCTTTCCAAAGAGAGAGGGAGATAAGCATACATGAACTTTGTAGGGACAGGTCTCCTCTGCCCACTGAAGGTACCCCCTAACTCAGGTCTGAGTACTGAGTTATTCGGGTTTGCCCATTTAATCCCTAAATTTAATGATGAAGAAGTGGAAGCCTCCATCATCTCTTTTGAGAGAGGAGCTCAGCAAGTGAGGTGGCTAGTCGAAAACTGGACCCTGATCCTGCAAAGGCAAGGCTCACAAACTTTACTCCCTGTTGTCTGATGAGAGGTTGGCAAATTATGAGGTGACAAAAGGCTATTTTAATTGTGTATGAACTGGAGCCAGAGGCATACTGTCAGAAATTCCGTACCCTCCAAAAATGGCAGGACCAGACATACATTGAATTTGAATGGCGTAAACAGCTCGCGTTTGATTGGTGGATACAAACGCTTAAAGTCGACGTGATGGATGAAAACCTTTGAGAAATACTGCTCCTCGGAAGAGTTCAAAAATTCACCCCCCCTCTCCCCCCCCCCCCCAACACCCGCCCCCCTTATAAACATGGGAACAGAAAGTGGCAGGGGCCAGGCAGGCAGCAACTCTGGCTGATGATTATGAGCTTGTCCACAAGCCCTCATCCCAAAGGAGAGTCTACTCTAATCGCCCCCAGCAATCTGAAAAGAATAGGTGGGAAGGTGAGAGGGAGCCAAACACCCATGGGAGAGAAGGGATGGTTGGAAACACAGGGACCCAACCTCAGACCAGAAAGGATGGTGCTGAGTGAGGCTCAGAGTCCTGTATGTTTCAATTGCCATACGGCCAGATACCTTCATGGTGATTGTTGGAAGTTACAGGAAAAGCCAATAGGATTTACTGGGGCACGTAGGCCTTGTGCATAAAAAGAGAGTCAGGCAGAGAACATAGACCAGGCTGTGTCTCTGACTGCAGCAGCAAGCCCTTGTAAATGCACACTGTGGGTGAGGGTGAGATTAGTAAAATCCCTGAGAATTACAAGGATTTTGTGTCAGAAGGGAAGATGCTCCCATGTCCCCACAGTGAGGTAAGTACGCCCACAGTCATACTGAGGGATACTAGGGCTAGCCAATCTCTACTGCTGGGAAGTGGTATGACCTTTCTCCCAGAGAATGTAGTACAGGCCAAAGTGCTGGTAAAGGTATTAAGGGAAATTACATGCCTTTTATACAGGGTGCACCTGGAGTGCAACCTTATTTCAGGACCAGTGACCATGGGAGTTGTCCCCAGTTTACCTTTGGACAGGGTCGACCTGCTCCTCAGGAATGACCAGGCAGGATCAAAAGTGGTAGCTTCCCCAGTGGTTTTAGAGAAGCTGAATGAGGTCAGGGAGGCATAGCAGCTGCAAGAGAGAGTCCCTGACATATTCCATGAAGGTATGGTAATGTGGTCTATGGCCAATCAAGCCCTGTCAGAAGAGGCCAAAGCAGCATTGCAGAAGGATGACCCTGTCGTCAGGTTTTCTGAAAACCTTTTTCAGAAGTTTAGAAGGCTCTAAGGATGTAATGACTCAACAAGCTGACCTGGCGCTAAAATAGTTAGCACAGACTGCCCAAACTGAAGCTGAAGAGGAGGGAGTCACAAAGAGTTATTTTAAAAATAAGGAACTGGAGACCCCGACCCCCACTCCCACCTCTCCCCAGATATTCAGACAAGGAGTGGACTGTGATCCACCAGCTAATTGTGCTGCTGAGGTACTGAGGGAAATATTGAAACTAGCCCACAAAATCCTGATGGCTGGACATGTCGGGATATGAAAAACCCAAGCCTGCATAATCCAGCATTTTTACTGGCCACACCTCCACAAAGATGTGGTGAGGTTGTGCAAAACCTGTCAACCGCTCCAGTACTGAAAATTAACCATTGTAAGAATGGAGTCTAATTCCTTCAGGTTGTAATTGTTGTTGGAGATTTAAAAATAAAAGAAATTTAAAATTAAAAGTTTTTAATCTTTTTTTCTTTCTGAATCTTTTCTCTCTGTCTCTCTCGCTTAATCCAATATTTCTTTCCCTCTCTTTATTTCTCTTTGTTTATTTGGCACTGAATTCACCCACTCTAGTTTATACTTTTTTCTTAATCCTTGATGCTCATTTTGCAATCCATCAGTTTAATTGGTTAAGGAGATACACGGTTGCTTGCACTATTCACTCAGATCCCAGATGTCCTGTAGAGGGCACCATGCTGTTTCAAACTCAGACCTTCAGCATATTGCAGCCTAGAATATTATCAACAGGGCAAGTCATTGCCCTGCTACAGAAAATTTTGGTCCAATATTTAGAGGCTGGATGATTTTATTGCATTATTTTTTCTTAACTGTGGGTGTCTGGTTGGAATGTGATAGGTGGCAGGCTCCCACAATCAATAGATATAACATCAATGACTCTTGAATTGAGCTGTGCGATTTGAGCTCCTGTGATTTGGAATTTCATTTCATATATTTCATCTGTTTTATAGCTTATTATGAAAGTAAATACCCTGTATTACATTACAATTAGTATTCTTTTGATAAATATGTAACAGAATTATCCAAAACCAATATCAATTAAAAGCATGTAATTTGTTTCCCTATGTATGCTAAATGCCGAAATCTGTTCATGTAATGTAAAGTTACAGCCTGGACTCAGAAATAGCTCTCTTGCCTCTTGCTTAGAAGGTTGCAGGTTCATGTCCCACTCCAGAGACCTAAGCTAATGAGATAGGCTAACACTTCAGTGCAGTATTGAGTGAGTGCTGCATGGTTGGAGTCTTTTGGATGACATGTGAAACTGAGACCCTATTTTCCATCTCGGGTGGATGTGAATGATCCAATGGTGCTTTTCAAAGTAGAGCAAGGATGTTATCCCTGATACCCTGGCCAATATTTAACCAACACCAACAAAACCGATTACCTGGTGAATATCAGGTTGCTGTGTGTGGGATCTTGTTGCCTGCAATTTGGCTGCTGCAGTTCCTACATCACAACAGTGACTACACTCAAAAAACATACTTCATTGGCTGTCAAGCAATTTGGGATGTCTTGAGATCATGAACGGTGCTATATAAATGCAGGTTCTTTCTTTCAATAATTATACATATTTGTGCCTTACTTACATTAAATATTAATGTACTGTGTACTAGTAACCACGTTTAAAATTGGTTCAATTTCCTGAGAATAGTAGTATGGGGCAAACTATATTCAGCCAATGAACAATGCATAATCCAAAATTCAATGAAAATCACCAAGGTAGCTTTTGAATTATTCGTAAACAAATATTCGTGTTAACTATGTTCAGTTTTCCGTCCATATTTACCATTAACTCTGTTAACAGTAACAAAAACATGATTTTTTTTTTTGCATTTTGATGACTGTCAATCCTGTAAAAATATATTTATTCTTTGGACATGTTTTTGCATAAGATGAAACTAGGCTTCTGAAAGTGCCCTTAAAAGGGAAAAAGACTCCTATAGTTATCTCATAAGCAATACTATATAATACTAAAATACTTCCCTGTTTTTATTGTTATATTCATGGCATTTAGTGGATTCTGCAAATTTCAAAGCTATGATTGCTTTCAAATTACCAGTGCATTTTGCACGTGAACTCTAGATATTGTCCAGATTAATTCAGGAAGCTGGTGGAACATGGCCACAATGTGTGATGTAGTGTTCAGCTCTGGCTTAGAGTTTCCCATCGCAATCTCCAGACTGCGACCAGATCCTCAGGGTGAGGCGTTCAATAAAAGTTGGCAGATTTTCAAAATGAGAGGATGGAAAATTGGAGTATGAATCACATTGGTCTTCTCTTGTACCACCTTTGAACTAATTCCTGGAGACCAGTTTGATGTTTTCAATATTGGCTCAGAATGGAGACTTAGAGAGGGAGAACTTAAAACTCTTTTAAACATTAGGGTTAAAATAGTAAAGATGCATCCCATGTACAGATCTACTCATACTAAAGGTGCTGGCACTGGGCCAGAAGAATAAGATTGAATGCAGTATAACTGGATTGATGAAGATTTTTGAAATTCTTGACTTCCAAACAGAATTGTATTAACTTTTAGAATCATACAATCTATTTTATTTTTTATTCATTCACAGGATGTGGGTGTCGCTGGCTGGGCCAGCATTTATTGCCCATCCCTAGTTGTCCTTGAGAAGGTAGTGGTGAGCTGCCTTCTTGAACTACTGCAGTCCATGTGGTGTAGGTACACCCACAGTGCTGTTAGGGAGGGAGTTTCAGGATTTTGCCCCAATGACAGTGAAGGAACGGCCGATATATTTCCAAGTCAGTGTGGTGAGTGACGTGGAGGGGAACATTCAGGTGGTGGTGTTCCCATCTATCTGCTGCCCCTGTCCTTCTAGATGGTAGTGGTTATGAGTTTGAAAGGTGCTGTCGAAGGAGCCTTGGTGAATTCCCGCAGTGCACCTTGTAGATGTTCACACTGCTGCTACTTGTGAGTCGGTGGTAGAGGGAGTAATGTTTATGGACGTGGTGCCAATTAAACGGGCTGCTTTGTCCTGGATGGCGTCAAGCTTCTTGAGTGTTGTGGGAGCTGCACTCATCCAGGCAAGTGGGGAGAATTCCATCACACTCCTGACTTGTGCCTTGTAAATGGTGGACAGTCTTTGGGGAGTCAGGAGGCGAGTTACTCGCCACAGGATTCCTCGCCTCTGATCCGCTCTTGTAGCCACAGTTTTTATATGGCTAGTCCAGTTCGGTTTCCGGTCAATGGTAACCCCTAGGATGTTGATAGTGGGGAATTCAGTGATGGTAATGCCATTGAACATCAAGGGGTGATGGTTGGATTCTCTCTTGTTGAAGATGGTCATTGCCTGACACTTGTGTGGTGTGAATGTTACTTGCTACTTGTCAGCCCAAGCCTGGATATTGTCCAGGGCTTGCTGCATTTGGACATGGACTGCTTCAGTATCTGAGGAGTTGCGAAAGATGCTGAACATTGTGCAATCATCAGCGAACATCCCCACTTCTGACCTTATGATGGAAGGAAGGTCATTGATAAAGCAGCTGAAGATGGTTGGGCCAAGGACACTACCCTGAGGAACTCCTGCAGTGATGCCTTGGAGCTGAGATGACTGACTTCCAACAACCACAACCATCTTCCTTTGTGCTAGGTATGACTCCAACCAGCAGAGAGTTTTCCTCCTGATTCCCATTGACTTCAGTTTTGCTAGGGCTCCTTGATGCCACACTTGATCAAATGCGGCCTTGATGTCAAGGACAGTCACCCTCACCTCACCTTGGGAGTTCAGCTCTTTTGTTCATATTTGAACCAAGGCTGTAATGAGGTCAGGAGGTGGCTGACTGGCCCTGGCGGAACCCAACCTAGGCGTCAGTGAGCAGATTACTGCTAAGCAAGTTCCGTTTGATAGCATTGATGATGACCCCCTTCCATTACTTTCCTGATGATGGAGAGTAGACTGATGGGGCGGTAATTGGCCGGGTTGGGTTTGTCCTGCTTTTTGTGTACAGGACATACCTGGGCAATTTTCCACATAGCCGGGTAGATGCCAGTGTTGTAGCTGTGCTGAAACAGCTTGGCTAGGGGCGCGGCAAGTTCTGGAGCACAAGTCTTTCAGTACTATTGCCGGAATATTGTCAGGGCCCACAGCCTTGGCAGTATCCAGTGCCTTCAACCGTTTCTTGATATCATCGTCTGTGATGCTGGGGACCTCCGGAGGAGGCAGAGATGGATCATCCACTCAGCACTTCTAGCTTGAAGATTGTAGCAAATGCATCAACCTGATCTTTTGCACTGATGTGCTGGGCTCCTCCATCATTGAAAATGAGGATATTTGTGGAGCCTCCTCCTCCAGTGAGTTGTTTAATTGTCCACCACCATTCATGCCTGGATGTGGCAGGACTGCAGAGCTTACATCTGATCTGTTGGTTTTGGGATCGCTTAGCTTTGTCCATCACTTGTTGCTTATGCTGTTTGGCTCACAGGTAGCCCTGTATTGTAGCTTCACTAGGTTGACACCTCATTTTTAGGTATGCCTGGTGCTGCTCCTGGCATTCCTTCCTGCACTCTTCATCGAACCAGTGTTGATCCCCAGGCTTAATGGTACTGGTAGAATGGGGGTAATGCCGGGCCATGAGGTTACAGATAGTGTTCGAGTACAATTCTGCTGCTGTTAATGGTCCATTGCACCTCATGGATGCCAAGCCTTGAGTTGCTAGATCTGTTCAAAATCTATCCCATTTAGCACGGTGGTAGTGCCACACAACATGATGGAGGGTATCCTCAATGTGAAGGCAGGACTTCGTCTCCACAGTGACTTTGCAGTGGTCACTCCTATCGACACTGCCACCGACAGATGCATCTGCGGCAGGCAGGTTGGTGAGGATGAGGTCCAGTATGTTTATCCCTCTTGTTGGTTCCCTCACCACCTACCGCAGCCCCAGTCTAGCAGCTATGTCATTGAGGACTCAGCCAGCTCGGTCAGTAGTGATGCTACCGAGCCACTCTTGATGATGGGCATTGACGTCCCCCACCCAGAGTATACTCTGCACCCTTACCACCCTCAGTACTTCCTCCAAGTGGTGTTCAACATGGCGGAGCACTGATTTATCAGCTAAGGGAGGGTGGTACGTGGTAATCAGCAGGAGGTTTCCTTGCCCATGTTTGACCTGATGCCATGAGACTTAATGGGGTCCAG
Source organism: Cetorhinus maximus (assembly GCF_964194155.1). Lineage (NCBI taxonomy): Eukaryota > Metazoa > Chordata > Chondrichthyes > Lamniformes > Cetorhinidae > Cetorhinus > Cetorhinus maximus. Next base: position 107,527,315 of record NC_135891.1, read on the forward strand.
AGTCGATGTTGAGGACTCCCAGGGCAGCTCCCTCTCAACTGTGCATCACTGTGCCTCCACCTCTGCTGGGTCTGTCCTGCCGGTGGGACGGGACATACCCAGAAGTGGTGATGGTGGTGTCCAGGACATTACCTGTAAGATATGACTCCGTGAGGGTGACTATGTCAGGCTGTTGCTTGACTTGCCTGTGGGACAGCTCTCCCAATTTTGGCACTAGCCCCAGATGTTAGTAAGGAGGACTTTGCAGGGTCGACAGGGCTGAAACTGTCATTGTCGTTCCTGGTGCCTAAGCCGATGCTGGGTACTCTGTCCGGTTTCATTCCTTTTTTGTGATTTTTGTAACAGTTTGATACAACTGATTGGTCTTGCTAGGCCATTTCAGAGGGCATTTAAGAGTCAACCACATTGATGTAGCCTGGAGTCTAAATTATTATTGCTTTTAATTTTTCTGTATCATTTTTCTCACCAGATTCATACTGTGATCTCATTCTTAGCTCTTGCATTCCAATATTAAAAGCATGCTCTTGGCAAGAACAGCGTAATAAAAATACCAAAACAATTCAGTAAAATAAGAGCAGAATACTGCTGGAAATATGAAATAAAAACAGAGGAGGTCTCAGCAGGTCAAGCAGCATCTGTGAGTTAAAGTTTCAGGTCAATGACCTTTCACAGAACTGAAAACAGTTAGAGATATGACAGGTTTTAAGCAGGTACAGAGTCAGGGAAAGGGGGAAGCAGGCGGGGAAGAACAAAGGGGAAGACCTGTGTTAGGGTGAAGGCATGAAAGAAATAAGTGGTGGAAGGGATGATGGTGCAAACCAAAAGGAGATGGTAATGGGACAAGGAATGAAACAAACAATGAGTCTGGAGGAGGTGTAAATGGGAAATAGCAGAATCATCACCAAGAACTGCCATTTGAAAAAATGGGAGAAGTTATGATCTGAAATTGTTGAACTCAGTGTTGAGGCTGTAACGCTGTCAAGTGCATAGTCAAAGGGTGAGGTGATATTTCTTAAGCTTACATTGAGCTTCATTGGGACAGTGTAGGAGGTTAAGGACGGAGATGCGAGAGTGGGAATGAGGTGGAGAATTAAAATGAAAGTCTGATTAATTCACTGTTCCTCACTTGCTTGACAATTTAGGAAATACATTTTTAACTTAAAGATATAGGCATAGACATCACTACAATTGATGTAATTGTATAAATGTTCAGTGCACTTAAAGCAAATACCTCTTTCTGCTATTTCAATAAAGCTGTTGACTCATTTATTTTAAATGGATAATGCCTCCTTTAAAATAATGAACAGGAGAATTTGATACCAACATTTTGATATAATAATGTCCACAAAAGTAATTTCAGCTGTAATAGTCTTTCTAAATATTAAAATGATTCCATTAATAACAGAAGTAATGCATGTTGATGCACAAAATTTAGCCAAGATGAAACCTGTATAATTTCAAGTCAGTCTAATATTTTACAGATAGAAGACATATATCTATATTTGACCTTTTAAATAAGTACATAAAGTTGCTCATGTGTAACACATACAAGCTTTGATGCCTTTAGTATAATATATGGATATAGCTTTGTAAAGTAAATTGATTGCATGATGGTAAAACAAAATGGATTTTTTGATGTGAAATCATGACCGGTGAACATGAAGTCTCATGTTTTTAAATGAAATGGTAAGTTTTGTACTTTTCCATGTGGGTGATATTGTTACAGTGACCTTTCTCAACTTGTCCATACAATGTCAGCTGTGGATTCAGTTAGATGTTGAGTTAAGGTTCCACAAGGCTGTAACAATACACGTGGTTTGTAACTTCAGAAGTGTGTCCCTTACGGACAAATTCCCACACCAAGTAAGCTTGTAGCAGCTCAGAGTGCCAGCATTGCTTAGTTATGGCCTGTTTTGCATAACCAAGTCCAAAATCTATGCTGCGGCTGTCAACGAACTCTCTTCAAATAAAACTTTTATAGCTGGCAAGCAGAGGAGACTTTCATCTTGTCAGTCTCGGCTGGATCCAGACCTAAGTACCAGAGGTAAAAGGATGTTATGAAGTCCCGCTGCATCAGCTGTTCAACAATCTCTCTCTTCATCCTTCCAATCTCCAAATGTCATTGCCAACAGCATTATTTTCATTTAATGTAGAATGCTTGAATAACTTACTACATTATTTTCTTAACATTTACCAAAATATGAAAAGAAAATTCAAGAGATATGACATGCAATGGGACATTTTAGTCACAATATATTTTTGAGATACTTAAATTTTCAGGCACAACACAAAATAAAATGAAAAATTGATTATCTGCAGCAACTTGATATGCATCCAAATTCAATTCTTACTGAACCATAACACAGAAAATCATAAACTGCGCTGCATACTTTTGTATAAGGTCAATTGTAGATGGCATTTAGTATTTAAAGGGAACGTGCAATCTAAAATGATCAGATTGTAAAGATCAGAGGGTTTGAGAGGACAAATACCAACAGAACCACCTGGGAAAAGATCTTGCTTAAGAAATATTTACGTAGAAAACACCAGCTTCCGGGTGGTTTGATTTACACAATGCACAATATTATTTCAGCTGAAGATAGAATATGCAATTACAGTTACTACTTATGAAAATACATGGGCATCTCATTCTGCATTTAGCATCTGGCTAGAATGTATTGTGAAACGTGATCACTTGGGTTAACTTTAATAGGTGGCTGATCCTCTCCAATTGCCTAGGGCAGTACCTTTGGTACCTTTCGTAGACAATGCTAAGTTCAATAGGGGTGGCATAGTTCCCTGATACATCTATGTGGAACTTAGCAGCATCAGTGAGAAATCACAGGGCTTCTTTTCTACTGTCTCATCTTTCCCCCTCCCTATCCTTTCTGCCTTAGTCCTGTAATCAACCCAACCTAGCATCCCCTTTACCTCATCTTCTCTGCCACTCTTTTTAACCTTGGTGCTATCCTACATTGAGTCTAGGCCTTCAACCATTGTTTCCCAACAAACAAATACAAAGTTGACTACATCCATGTAGCCCCTCTTTATTTTGCCATTATCATAAGGAATCAACTTCATTTGATGTGAAATTGAACAAAATTAGAAATGTATTGGGCAATAGTCATAGCGACACTTGGTGGATAGACCAGTCAGTGGATTGATCTAATGTTTTTCTAATGAACACGATTTACAAGCTTGGTTCCATGATTCAATATTGATTAATTCAATAATCTGTAGATACTCTGGAGTTCCCAAGTTCAATTTGTCACTGTTAAGTTAATCAATTTCAGCTGGATGGAATAAAGGCCCTACAATTGTCCTTGTGATCTTGGGCTAGAGAACTGTTATAGAAGGAGAGATCTTGGAGGTAGGCCAATTATGTTATTGTAACTTGAACTAAAGTTAAATTTGAAGTTAGATTGACCGTATTTTTGTGCTATATAAATTGCAGGAATTGCAAATTCTCTTTTACCGTACTTCATGTAATACTGACATTTAATTAGGACTTTCTATGCTATGGGCCGTCAATCATTTGTAACAGGAAAAAGCTCTGCTGTTTTGGCAAACCTATTTAATTGTTAGGTCTGATAGCATCTGTAGAGAGAGAGAAACAGTTAAAATTTCAGGTTGATGAAGGGTCATCAGCCTGAAATGTTATCTCTGTTTCTTTCTCCACAGTTGCTGCCAAACCTGTTGAGTCTTTCCAGCATTTTCTGTTTTTATCTTGGATTTTGAGCCTATTTTGCTAAACAGTACTTCCTTCCTTCAAATGTGTATAAAAGCAAGGCTTCGGTAGATTTGGATATCCAAGAAGTTCAAGTTAGTATCCTAAGCAAAATCATCTTCAGTTCCATCGTCAATGACCTTCCTTCCATCATAAGTTCAGAAATGGGGATGTTCGCTGATGATTGCACGATGTTCACCATTTCTGACTCCTCAGACACTGAGGCAGTCCACAGCCATATGCCCCAAGACCTGGATAACATTCAGGCTTGGGCAGATAAGTGGCAAGTAACATTAGTGCCACACAATGCTCTTTGACATTTGAAAATCATAACTTTCTTACTCAGAGGGAGAGATCTACCAACTGAGGCTAGTCAATTTACAGGATCTTTGTATTCTGTTCAAGACAGTCACTTTTGAAAGGCCAATATATTTTGAGTTACCCAGAGAAACATTCTCTGATCTAACTCCTAGTTAATTCCCCAAGTCCATATTACGTGCATACAGCAACTTGAATATTCATGAATCTTGTGTTTCCCTACCCTAGGTAACTTGGATAAGGCGCCAAGTTTCCATTTCCTTGTCACCCACTCTGAGGATTTATATAACTGCAATACCTGATTGTACTACCAATTTGGACCTTATGGCCATAAATATCAAATTGACTCTATGGCAAGTGTCAGATAAGTTCAAGTTCCATAGCAGGAGTTGAGCATATATTCTAGGCTGACACTTTGGTACTTCACTGAGGAACAGCTGTCTTTTGGATACAATAACTGGGAACCTCTCTGCCTATTCAAATGGACATAAAATCTTTCCTGATACATTGTTGGCCTGGTCAACGTTAATTCTTTAACCAACGCTGCCAAAAAAGATTAATTGGCCATTAATCTCTGGGACCTAACTCTCTGCAAATTGGTTAATTTGTGTGTCATAGAGTCATAGTCAAAAGGGTCTACAGCACAGAAAAAGTCCCTTTGGCCCATCAAGTCTGCACTGGTCAAACAAGTATCTAACTATTCTAATCCCATTTTTGACACAATGACACTTCAAAAATAATTCATTGCCTGAAAGTGATTTGGGAAATCCTGAAGGCATGCAAAGTATAAAATAAATATAAGTTTTTCAATAAGATACTTTAAAATAGTAATTATTTTTTATTATATTCCATAATTATTTTTCAGTATAGTATTTGAACTTCACAGAACATGGTTTATTCTACAATAGTGTGCAACAAATAGATTTTTAAAAAAAAAAAAAATCTTCCATGTGAATTTAGATTTTCACTTTTGATAAGCATTTATAATATTAGTCATGATCTTATTGAATGGTGGAGCAGGTTTGAGGGGCCAAAAGGCACACTACTGTTCCTACTCCTTATGTTCTTATTAACTGGGTATACTCAAAAGCAACTGAAATAAGAATGCATTTTGTTTTATCCCTATCCTAGTCATTGCTAAAAATACAGCAAAAACATGTAACATTGCTCTAGAATACTAGTTGCCAATGAAGAAAATCAGAATCCTGGAACTCAAACCAGCCCTACCTGCTGACTTTCATATCCAGAAAAAAAAACTTATATTTATTTTATACTTTGCATGCCTTCAGGATTTCCCAAATCACTTTCAGGCAATGAATTATTTTTGTAGTGTCATCACTCTTTTTATATAGACTGATAATGAAGGTAAGAGCCCATGGGATCCAAGGCAATTTGGATCCAGAATTGGCTGAGTGGCAGGAAGCAGAAAGAGATGGTCGGGAGGTGTTTTTGTGACTGGATGTCTGTGTCCAGTGGGGTTCCACAGCGATCGGTGTTGGGTCCCTTGCTGTTTGTGGTATATAAAAACGATTTAGACTTGAATGTAGGAGGGTTGATCAGTAAGTTCGCAGATGACACAAAAATTGGTGGGGTGGTAAATAGTGAGGAGGATAGCCTTAAATTACAGGAGGATATAGACGAGCTGGTCAGATGGGCTGATCAGTAGCAAATGGAAATTAATTCGGGTAAGTGTGAGGTGATGCACTTGGGCAGGACAAACAAGGCACGGAAATACACGATGAATGGTAGGACCCTGGGATCTACCGAGAATCAGAGGGACCTTGGTGTGCATGTCCACCGGTCCCTTAAGGTAGCGGGACAGGTAGATAAGGTGATTAAGAAGGCATATGGGATACTTGCCTTTATTAGCTGAGGTATAGAATATACAAGCAGGGAGGTTATGCTGGAACTGTATAAAACGCTGGATAGGCCATAGCTAGAGTATTTTGTGCAGTTCTGGAATCCGCATTATAGGAAGGATGTGATTGCACTAGAGAGAGTGCAGAGGAGATTTACCAAGATGTTGCCTGGACTGGAGAGTTTTAGTTATGAGCAGAGATTGGATAGACTGGGGTTATTTTCCCTGGAGCAGAGGAAATTGAGGGGGGTCATGATTGAGGTGTATAAAATTATGAGGGCCATAGACAGAGTAGACAGGAAGGAATGTTTCCCCTTGGTGGAGGGATCAATAACCAGGGGGCATAGATTCATGGTAAGGGGCAGGAGGTTTAGAGGGGATGTGAGGAAGAATTTTTTCACCCAAAGGGCGGTTGGAATCTGGAACTCACTGCCTGAAAGGGTGGTAGAGGCAGAAACCCTCATAACATTTAAGAAGTATTTGGATGTGCACTTGCGGTGCCATGGCATACAAGGCTATGGGCCTAGTGCTAGAAAATGGGATTAGAATAGTTAGATACTTGTTTGACCAGTGCAGACTTGATGGGCCAAAGGGACTTTTTCTGTGCTGTAGACCCTTTTGACTATGACTCTATGACACACAAATTAACCAATTTGCAGAGAGTTAGGTCCCAGAGATTAATGGCCAATTAATCTTTTTTGGCAGCGTTGGTTAAAGAATTAACGTTGACCAGGCCAACAATGTATCAGGAAAGATTTTATGTCCATTTGAATAGGCAGAGAGGTTCCCAGTTATTGTATCCAAAAGACAGCTGTTCCTCAGTGAAGTACCAAAGTGTCAGCCTAGAATATATGCTCAACTCCTGCTATGGAACTTGAACTTATCTGACACTTGCCATAGAGTCAATTTGATATTTATGGCCATAAGGTCCAAATTGGTAGTACAATCAGGTATTGCAGTTATATAAATCCTCAGAGTGGGTGACAAGGAAATGGAAACTTGGTGCCTTACCCAAGTTAACTAGGGTAGGGAAACACAAGATTCATGAATATTCAAGTTGCTGTATGCACGTAATATGGACCTGGGGAATTAACTAGGAGTTAGATCAGAGAATGTTTCTCTGGGTAACTCAAAATATATTGGCCTTTTAAAAGTGACTATCTTGAACAGAATACAAAGATCCTGTACATTGACTAACCTCAGTTGGTAGATCTCTCCCTCTGAGTAAGAAAGTTATGATTTTCAGTTCAGTAATTTGAGCTCAAAATGTAGCTGATACTTTAGTACAGTACTGAGATAATGGTGCATTCTTGGAAGCATCAAGTTTCAGTGACGCAAGGAACTTTTCTGTGTTGACCAATATTTTTGTTTGTGATATCAACAATAGATTTACTGGCTGTTCATCCCAACGATGTGAAACATTGCCATGTTCAAAATGGCAACTCCATTTGCCTACACAACAACAATTGCTAGAGTTTAAAGCAATTAATTGTACAGGAAAAGCCTTGAGATTTTTCTGAGAAATGTGATAAGAGGCTTTGTAAGTGCAATCTTTCATTTCTCTATCCTGGTGTTTTGCTGACGCACACATTAGAAGCGAGGACAGTGAGCAATTTTTCAGTCCTCTACTTAGCCTGTCCCCTTATTGATGTCTCAGTTGTGATTCTGTTTCTAGTCAGGATCCCTGTTCAATTTAAATTCTAATCTGTTTCAAATTGTAGCTACAGATCCTCAAATTTTCCAAACATATGCTCCATGTCGGCCTTTTTAAAATAAATTTTAAAAATCAAAAATAAAAATGAGATTTATATTAAATTAAAATTCATCTTGACAAAACCATCAATGTTTAATTTACAAATTCCCAGTTCTTCATAAACATTGCTTATCATCACATTCACTGGTCTCACCACCATACTGTGTCACTACTTATGGCACTGCTCCAGTGTTCAAATCATCCTCCCCTTCCAATTTCACTGCCACTTCCATTTCTGGCCTGCCTTGCCCTTCTCCTTGTTATGACAACAATAACATTTCTATTCATATAGTGACTTTAACATAGTAAAACAGCCCAAGGCACATCACAGGAACATTATCAAATGTAGGTCAGAGAGGTGATGGGTCACAGTGTTTCCTTACTTCACCTGTTTTCTCATCTCATTTCACCTCGAAGGCTCTGAAGCATATTTCACTGGGTATCATCATGTGCCTGATGAGGATTCTGGATCAATGGGCTGGCCCCAAATCCTCATTGAGTAGGCAGATCTACAGACTATGTTACTTGGTGCAGGATTTGCTGTTTTTTCTTTTTATTCATTCACGGGATGTGGGCTTCGCTGGCTGGGCCAGCATTTATTGCCCATCCCTAGTTGCACTTGAGAAGGTGGTGGTGAGCTGCCCTCTTGAATCGCTGCAGTCCATGTGGTGTAGCTACACCCACAGTGCTATTAAGAAGGGAGTTCCAGGATTTTGACCCAGTGACAGTGAAGGAATGACGATATATTTCTAAGTCAGGATGGTGAGTGACTTGGGGGAGGGAACTTGCAGGCGGTGGTGTTCCCATCTATCTGCTGCCCTTGTTCTTCTAGATGGTAGTGGTCGTGGATTTGGAAGGTGCTGTCGATGGAGCCTTGGCGAGTTGCTGCAGTGCATCTTGTAGATGGTACACACTGCTGCTACTGTGCGTCAGTGGTGGAGGGAGTGAATGTTTGTGGATGTGATGCCAATCAAGCGGGCTGTTTTGTCTTGGACAGTGTCAAGGTTCTTGAGTGTTGTGGGAGCTGCACTCATCCAGGTGAGTGGAGAGTATTCCATCACACTCCTGACTTGTGCCTTGTAGATGGTGGACAGGCTCTGGGGAGTCAGGAGGTGAGTGAGGCCCACTGACAAGAATAACAGCTGGCACAGTTCCAGTACTCTTGCATATAAATCAAGAACCTTCTGGTACCCAACCTGCCATCCTTGAAGTATGAATTTGATTGGTGAATGTCAGTGAGTTATTTAACCTGACAAGACACCTTACACAAAGAAGCTTTTCTCTTACACCTTTATCAATAGGTTTGCACAAAAAACTGATATAATTGAGGTTTTATTTTAGCATTTCAATTATATTTTTTAAATAGAATAGAAATGATAACGACAAGTATTTATGGGTATCAATATTTATTTGTAGCATTTCAATTGGAAACCATTGAAAAAAATCTATTACCCTGTTCAGGAAAAATTAATTTGGAGGCAATATGAGTTATTGGTAACCTTGGACTAATGGATTACTATATTCAGGTCACATTAAATTACATCCATGAACTCATTAGCACAAAATGTAATCAAAGTCAGATGGCTTCATGCTATCATTGTGTTAACTAATGGATTTCCTGTTTGTCACAAGCTTATATTGGAAGAGGGATATTGAATACAGGATTTGTGGTTCAATAAGTGACTTACCTTTCAACCGTGTACATATTGCAAATTGGAAGGTTGGTAGGGTTGGGGAATCAAATTGCAGCATGTGCCAGTCAGACATCGAAATCTGATTATATTTCTACAATATATGTTTGAAATAAATCTCTGCTGCTATTGATTTTGGTACATGTTTAGAGTCAGCTTCACAGTGTACCATCGGCATTAAACTATCCCAGCAAGCTAACGTTACGGCCTAGTTCACTTCCTGCTTTTAATAGTGATTACACCAAACAACAACTTACAGTTTTTTTTAAGCACTATTTAACTTAGAAAAACATTCCAGGGCACTTTGCAGAAGTGTAATGGGACAAAAAATTATGTATTGAACCAAAGAAGAAGCTATTAGGAGGCACATCTAAAAGCATGGTCAAAAGAATGTAGTGATGACCCTAGGAATTATTATGTACAATAATATCACATGCACAGTAATCTCTACATGCTGGATCTTTAATTATTTAACCAAGGAGTAAATAGTAAAAGCTAATAACATGCAAAAGAGGTTTTTTCTGCTAACGCTATTCACTCTTCTTTCCTGAAGGTGCTGGGCTATCATTGCTTCAAATGTTTCAACCTTGTTGGGGGGGTGGTTTAAATACCTTTTTACGACCACTCAGTATTATGTTAAATCTCTCAGACCGGGAGGTGGTGCCTGGCTTCATCAGTTCTCTGTGGTCAGTTGGCTAATTTCAGAGGAGTCAGCAGTTAGGATGCTACAATTAGGAAGCAGTTCCACAAATTCCAGTAGCCCTTCACCTTGTCAAGTGATCATTCTTTATATCGAGGCTAGTTATGTGTGTCCACAGACTCTTCAATTATGGGCGGTATCACAACCATGCCTGATCTGTCCTCACCCACAAATCCCAATGCACACTTTCGAACAGAGTAGGGTCAGTTCATTGTAGCTCATGCGGCTGAAACAGCATGATGTAGCCATGAGGGACTTGCAGCTTATTGTCACTCTTCATGGGCTCATGTGATAGCTGCTGTACGTCTAAGGTGATACTTTTAGTAGCAGTTTATGAATTAACATTAGTTTATTGGCTTTTCAAGCAAAGCTGTGATATCTGGAACCAATAGATATGAGAAATTGGTGGAGCTGGAGCCCAGGGTAGATTTACAGTCTGCTTGGACCACTCCGTCACAGCGTATTCATCATTTGATCAAAATTTATTTTTAAAGGAACTGGTGGCTGCTGATATGGAGGTGTTGTATGAGGAGGATTGTGAGGAGGGGATTGCCCTTTGTACCATCTCATGGTACCATTGCCAAAAGTTAGCATTGCATTATGTCTGTAAGGAGTGGCTGCCAAGTTTCAAACCTAGCTGACCTGACATGTGCCAACCCAATGCTGCATGATGGCTGCAGATTCATTACAGCAGTTGACATAGCCATGCAACTGCCTGTCCACGGACCCAGACCCAGACCCTGTGCGGACAATCTTTGCCAGGGAGACGTGCTAGAGATAGAAATGGTTGGTGCCTCCTTCCTGCCACACTGCCACAGAAACAGCAGGGAACAGCCACGACTGCATGCCCTCACTCCAATGGAGGATACAATGCTCACAATCACTGCAGCAACCATGACTGAAGTTATGGCTGGTGGTTCAGCTGAAAGTATTGATTCCTCCTTATCACATCCTACGTACCCCTCATCTCATAACCTCTTCTGATACACAAACTACGGATGGTCTAAGCATGCAGCTTTTGGTTTCTGTTGGTGGCGTCGTGGTAATGTCACTGGGCTAGTAATCTGGAGACCCAGGTTAGTGATCTGTGGACAAAGGTTCAAATCCCACCTTGGCAACTGATGAAATTTAAATTCGATTAATTAAATCTGGAATTGAAAACTAGTCACAGTAACGGTGACCATGAAGCTATCATTGGTTGTCGTAAAAACCCATCTGGCTCACTAATCTGCCATCCTCACCTGTTCTGGCCTACATGTGACTCCAGACCTACAGCAAGGTGGTTGACTCTTACCTGCCCTCTGTAATGGCCTAGCCAAGCTACTCAGTTCAAGGGTAATTGGAGATGAGCAGCAAATGCTGGTCTTGTCAGTGATGCCCACATCCCATGAGAGAATAAACAACAAAAAAATCCCTCCCTCACTGCAACCCTACCTTTGTGTCTCTCTCCTTTCAGATACCCAAGAACTGCAACTTGGTCAGGCAGGGGTGAAGGAGAAAGAGGTGCTAGAGCAGAAAGACATTGATAAAGATGAAACACTCATAGCCTTCAGCTTAACTACTGACACTGCAGGTACATTAAAGGAAATATTAATAGTATCTGCACGCGATGAGGTATCAGACAGGGGGAAATAGTAACACGGTGTTAGCTAGAGTGCTGAGATTGAAAATGACACAAGTAAAGTCAGATCAGCACTACACACTGACTGATGCCACAGTTTTCCTATTCTGCATGCTTTCTAGCACATGCTCCTTAAGCCTCCGCTAACACCCTACCCAATGGCATCCGATGCAATCCGTGCAAGAAGTATGCGTGTGGGATGGGATATTATTTTGGAGCTAAAATAGCAATTTTAATGTCAATAAATGCAACCAAATTTTGCACCTTTAACGTTCAACTTGTTTAAAGGAAGCAAAAAACCAAATGTCAGTGAGATTCTGTACTGTTATAACTGAGTCTATCATGTCATTGATTTTCTGTAATACACCACTTTCTAGCAGAGTGCTTAATGGAACAATCTGATTAGCCTAACTTAATAGTTAATGTAGAAAATGAACCTCTACCTTGTCAGTTTTAGGTATTTGCCAAATCATTTAACAATTACTTTCAGCCATGCTCCTTAATCAGACTGTGAAAATGCTGCAATGTCAGGGCTGCTGTCTTTCAGATGAGACATTACACTAAGGCCTAGTCTGCCCTCTCAGCTGCATGTACTGTTTGAAGGAGAGCAGGGGTGTTTATCTTGTGTCCGTATTTCCCTCCATTACAACCGTGACTGTACTTCAGAGGTACTTCATTGGCTCTGAAGTGGCTTGGGATGCATGAAAGGCGCTAAATAAATGCAAATTCTTTTTTTCTCGTAATGCACAGTGTCATGCCCAGTGAAGGTATATCCTATTCAAAACGTTAAACATGAACTACTCTTGGTATGTACTTTTCAGTAGCTGTCTTTTATTTGAAAATGGAGATTAACAAGAGTGTTCAGATGGCTGCCAAGGGTCAGGTGACTTTTGCAATTTCTGCACAGCCAAAGGATTAATTCATTTTGGAAATTCTCAAATGCAAACTCTCAGGTGCAAAGGGGCCACCCTTACCAGCCGAACGGAAGAGATCTGACGAACAATGATTGCCAGATGTGTCGGAGATGTGAGGATGGAATATCAAATAAGGTCTTCCAGTGACCTAATCATAGCTGCTATGTTGATGGGTTACCAATCATTTCCGCATTGTATATCAATCATTCTGTCTGCAATCCATTATTTTGGACAATGAGAGGCACTGAAACTTGCCAATGTGAGACTGAAACAAGCATCTGATACCAATTCCTTTATTATTCCAAGGACCAGAGAGAAACTCAAGCAGACTACACATCATCAGCAGTAGAAAAGGCACGTCTCGTTAAACCTGAAGACTGTTATATCTACAAGGTCTACCAGTCTGGTTCCTATTCCAAGAAACTTTACCTCTTGGTCAGAAGAAATCACAAGTGAATAACCTTGCGACCTGTTGAACATCCATCTCCTTCAGGAAATCCTACAATAATCGCTGAGATATAAATATAATTATTGAAACCACCTAAACTACTCTTTCAGAATGAAAACATCACCTTTGCGGGGCCTGCAATGGCTGTTTTTCCTATGACGAGCTAAACACAAGAACTATTCTTTTCTTTACAACTTGTAAAAGTGCACCATTCTCTTGATCTATATCTTTCTTCTGTGTGTGCATGAGTGACAAAGTGTTTAGATTTTTGGGATGAATGCCTGAATAAATAATCATCATATAAACCCACAAAAGCTTGCTGCTGTTATTTTAATTGACTGCACACATTCTGGGGGCTAAGAAACACACACACACACACACACACATCTTCCTTTCCAAGACCCCACTGATTACAGACAATAAAGGAAAGGGTACAAGGGCTACAGTTCTCTCCTGACTCTGTCCGTAACAATAGTTAAGTGGGAATAGTTTTTTCCTTAACTTTAAAGCTACCTTGCAGGATCTTAAGAGTGTGAACTCACTGATAATTTGAATATTGCTGCAAGAATTTTATTTTTATTCATTCTTGAAATGTGAACATTGCTGGAAATGCCAGACTATATTGCCCATCTTTGGCTGTTCCTAAGATGGTGATGGTGGACTTTCTCCTCAGGTGCATCACACTGTAAGGGCCATCCAGGTCTGCCGGCAACAGAATTGGAGCTGTTCTGGTGGCAGATCACAACCAAAGAAGGGCCCTACCGAAAAATAAGTTTTTAAAATATTCAGCTCCCATTGGAGCCAGCATGGCATTTTTCACCATGAGCGTTCGCCTTCCTGATCAATGATCTTTAGCTGGAAGAGCTTTGGTACCTTTTCTCAGTCTCAGCAAGTGTTATGACTTTAACAGTTATACTGAATGTGGTTTCCAGAGGGAATATAGGGCATATACATATGGGCATGTGATTTCCCTAAGTAAGCCAATAGCCCCAAGTGAGTGAATAAGAAAAACAGTCCTATTTGGAGTCACTTTGACTTTGGATAGTACAAACAGGCAACATTGAATTAACTGGCCATTATACGTCTCCCCAATGGTCATTTCCATTTTTTTAAAGTGTATCATCACACACTTTTTTTTTCCTTTGGGGAATAGTGGGGAGGTATTGGAAGGATTCCTGGGCTGATTATCAGTCCATTGAGCCACATCATGAACAATCCTTTTGTGGTCAACAAGTCCTGGGGTGGGACTTGAACCCGGAGCTTCTGGCCCAGAGTTTAGGGATGCTATCACTGTGCCACACAAGACCATCGTCACTTCCATTGAAGTCCAATGCAAATATTAATAGTATCATGTGATTTTATATCAACCTGATGCAAATCTCTGACTTTGTATCTCAAATCTGCTTGTAAATCAAGAGCTGAAAGACTTTACACTTGATAGGCAATCACACAGACAAAATAATATTATACAATTCATAGTATCTTGGCTGCAAATTTGCAGCATGTATTAACTTGTAGCTATCAGCTTAGGTAATTCTGCTGAGACTCTTAGTATATTCAATTAGTCTCAGTCCAGTTCCCAAAAGATCAGTCTGCAGCACAAAACTGAAACTCAATTTGCTAATATATCAATGAGCAACTGCAAATGAAATGACCCCTAGAAAGTTTTACTTTCAATATTTTTTCCTTCAAAAGAAAACTTAACAGAATAAATTGCACACTTCAGTCAAATATTAAATGTAACAATAGTTCTTACTGAGCTGAAAAAGCTGAGACACAGAATTTAGGACTGGAACAAAGAATGTTCCACATACCCCACAAAAAGACATATTCCTTGTACCAGCCCTACTCAGGCCTGCTCCAACAATTTCTTTTTCAGTACATCAATACTGTATTGGTGCTGCTTCATGCTTTCGTCTAGACCTGGAAAAATTTATCGAGTTTGCGTCCAATTTCCACCTTGCTCTCACCTTCACCTGGTCCATATCCGACATTTCCCTTCCCTTCCTTGACCTCTCAGTCTCCATTTCTAGTGATAGACTGTCTACCAATATTCATTACAAGCCCACCAACTCCCACAGCTCCTCACACCCTGCTTCCTATAAGAACTCCATTCCATTCTCCCAGTTCCTTCACCTCTATCACATCTGTTCGGATGATGCTACCTTCCAAAACGGCACTTCTAACACGTCTTCATTTTTCCTTAACCAAGGGTTCCCCCCCACTATGGTTGACAGGGCCCTCAAGCGTGTCCAGCCCACCTCCCGCACCTCTGTCCTCACCCCTTCCCTTCCCTCCCTGAACCATGATAGGGTGCCCCTTGTCCTCACTTTTCACCCCACTAGCCTCCACTTTCAAAGGATCATCCTCCATCATTTCCGTTAGCATTCCATAGGGACCGTTCCCTCTGTGACATTCCTCCATCAAACTCCTCATCCCCTTCCCATGGCACCTTCCCATACAATCATAGAAGATGCAACACCTGCCCCTTTACCTCTTCCTTCCTTACCATCCAAGGCCTCTGTTGTAGGGTGGCCAAGTTGTGCTATTAATGATAGAGTTGATCTGCAGACACTTCTTGGGTGGAAACTTTAAGTTTATTTACAGTACACTCAGCACACATGTGCTTTCAACTCCAACTCTAGCCCTACACTGACTCCTGAGGTAGCCCGTGCTATTCTCCTGTTGGCTACTACAGATCATGTGATCTTCCTTAACAAGTATTATTCTTAAAGGTACATTACACACTAAATAAAACCATAATTACTACATTCCTCCCCCTTTAGCTCGGCTATACATATATTTTCAAGAACATATTTTTCAAGACAGCATAAATTACAACTTCAGTCTTTCAGGTGGTTTCCTGGTATGTGTGTAGAACGTTGCAGCTCCACAACTTCAGATTCTTTGTCAGGAACCTCCTTTTCTGGAGTTACCTGAACATCAGGTGCTTCGGTGGGCACTTGCTGTTCGGTATCCTCAACTCTTACAGGAACATCAGACACGTCAGTGCTGGGTGGAGTATCCTCAACAGAAAACTCAGACCCGGTCATGATCACTGGTGGAAATAAATCTTGGTGATTTGTGTCTCTCTTCCTTAAATGGTCCACATGTGTATGGATGATCTGGCCTTTCACCTCCACGTAGTAAGATAGAGGTCCAGTCACTGCACTTATTTCACCCGGTAACCACTTTGGTCCTTCCCTGAAGTTTTTCACGTATGCCGGCTCTACCGTGGTAAATATCCTCTCACAACTGTGCCAGCAGTGTCTAGTTTTCTGGCTTCCCTAACTTCTTTCCGCCTTCCCCTCTAAATTTAGCATTATTAACTTTGATCTTGTCCTGAGACGGTGTTTCAACACTAATTCTGTAGGTGTGACACCTGTTGTTGTTTGCGGGGTGGTCCTGTAATGATAAAGAAAGTGTGCTAGCTTGGTTGCCATAGAATCGCCAGTTAGCTTTTTCATGCCTGCCTTGAACATTTGAACTGCCCTTTTGGCCAGTCTGTTTGAGGAAGGGTGGTACGGTGCAGTTTTCACATGAGTGATACCATTGAGGCTGATAAACCGTTGAAACTCAGCACTCGTAAATGCTGTGCCGTTATCGGAAATGACTGCTTCTGGTAGTCTGTGAATGGCAAAACTCTGATGTAGTTTCTCAATTTTAGCGGCCAACGTTGGTGACTTCACCTCATATACATCCAACGATTTTGAATGGGCATTGACAATGAGCAGAAACATTGTTCTCAGGAAAGGTCCAACATAGTCAATGTGTAACCGCACCCAGGGTCTACCTGGCCACTCCCATGTGTTTAACAGAACTATCACTGGCAACTTTTGCAGTTGCTGACATTGCACACAGTGCTTTACTAAACTCTCTATTTCATCATCCATCCCAGGCCACCATAGATAGCTGCATGTTACGGTCTTCATTCAGGGAATTCCTGGATGGGCACTGTGTAGTTCAATTAAAAGTGGCTCCCTTCCCTTTGGAGGAACTATCACTCATGCTCCCCACAATAAGATGCCATCCTGACTGGTTATTTCATGTCTTCTGTTGAAGTATAGTTTCATTTCGTCAGAAACAGGCTCTTGAGACCAACCATGTAGCACTTGTTCTCATACCTGAGATGGGACTGGGACCGACTTGTCCAGTCTCTGATCTGTCGAGCACATACTGGCGAGGAATCTAAGAAATTTAACAGTAAAACAAGTTCCTGTGGAACTAGGATGTGCTCATCATTTTCTTGTAAAGGCAAACGACTAAGAGTGTTGGCGTTTGCGATTTGATTGCCAGGCCTATGTATGAAAGTGTATTTGTATGCTGCCAGAATTAAAGCCCATCATTGTATTCTTGCTGAGGCTATGGGTGGTATAGCCTTGTCCTCACTAAACAATCCAAGCAATGGTTTATGGTCTGAAACAATTGTAAAGTGGTGGCCATGTACGTACTGGTGAATTTTCTTGACACCAAAGATGATGGACAGACCTTTTTTTCTATCTGTGAGTATCCTTTTTCTGCTGTGGTGAGCGTTCTTGATATATCACCTATTGGCCGTTCCGTGCCATTGTTCATCCGATGGGAGAGCACTGCTCCTGCTCCATAGGGAGATGCACCACATGTCAGCACCGATTCTTTCATCTGGTCATAATGCACTAATAGATTGGACGAGTGCAACAATTGTTTCACCTTTATGAAACCTTCTTTCTGGGGCACCTCCCAAGACCAATGTTGGTTCTTTTTGAGTAGAGAATGCAGGGGGGCCAGCACTGTAGACAAATTGAGTAAGAACCACACATAATAGTTGATCATATCTAGGAATGATTTGAGCTCTAAGCGTTCTTTGGTGCAGGTGCCTCTCTTATGGCTCTCACTTTCTCCTCAGCCAGTTGGAGGCCCTGTGAATCTACTCGGTGACCCAGATAGATTACCTCCCTCTCTTGGAATGTGCACTTTTCTTTTTTAATTTTGAAATAACTTTAATGGTAGCAACTTTGTACAGATCAATCTTTCTTCGCAGCTGCTGCCAGCACATTGCTGAGTTCTTCTCTCTTCCTCTTTGCACTGATGTGAGTACCAACTCTCTTTTTGATGAATTTGAGTGCACGCTTGTCTTTAGAGACCTTCAGCAATTCCATTGCACGCTTTTGAATCCTGTCACCAATACATCATCTAAATAGACTACAACCTGGGGCAGTCCCTGCAGTAAGCTTTCCATTGTTCTCCGAAAGATGGCACAAGCGGAAGAGACACCGAAAGGCCATCGTGTATATTGGTACAACCCTTTGTGGGTATTAATTGCGACAAATTCCTTGGAGGCAATATCCAACTCTAATTGTTGATAAGCATGACTCACCTTAAGCTTTGTGTACATTGTCCCTCCTGCCAGCTAGGCATACAGGTCTTCAATTTTTGGAATGAGTGCCTGTCTGGCTTAACTACTTTATTAACCATCAGTTTGTTGTCCCCACAAATTTGGATGCTTTCACCGGGTTTAAGGAAGGCGACTATGGGTGCTGCCCATTCTGCGACTGAACAGGTTGTATAATGCCCAGTTTCTCTAGTCTGGCATTTTGAGAGGGGACAGCTTCTTTAATTCTAACGGAGCTTGCTCCTTACAATCACTGGGCGAGGTACAGTGCCGATTTCTTTCTAACTTGATTTCTTCTGTTCAATCCTGTTTTATCCTCATTGCCAGTTTGTTGTAAGATGGCTGAGTTGTGCTATTAATGATGGAGTTGATCTGCAGACACTTCTTGGGTGGAAACTTTATTTACAACATACTCAGCAATGTGCTTTCAACTCCAACTCTATCCCTACACTGATTGCTAAGGTAGCCGGTGTTACTCACCTATTGGTTTCTACAGATCATGTGATCTTCCTTAACAAGTATTATTCTTAAAGGTACATTACACACTAAATTAAACCATAATTACTACAGCCTCAAACATTCCTTTTAGATGAAGTAGCACTTAACTTGTACCTCCTACAATTGGATCTACTGCATTCACTGCTCCCAATGTAGTCTCCTCTACGTTGAGATTAAACACAGACTGGATGACCGCTTTGCGGAACACCTTCACTCAGTCTGCAAGCATGACTCAGACCTCCCTGTTGCTTGCCATTTTAGCACATCATCCTGCTCTCATGCCCACATATCCATCCTTGGCCTGCTGCAATGTTCCAGTGAAGCTCAACGCAAACTGGAGGAACAACACCTCATCTTTCGATTAGGAATTTTACAGCCTTCTGAACTTAACATTGAGTTCGACAACTTCAGACCATGAACACTCTCCTCCACCTTTGCTCCTTTTTTTTAATCCAATTATTTTCCTGTTTTTATTTTTTTATATATCTTTTTCATCCTTTTTCCCCAGCCACCTCCCCACCCTCCCCCCATACAAGGCCATCTGTCACTTATTTTTATGTTTTGCTTTCACAGAGCACTTATCCTTGTCCTGCTATCTTACCTTTATGTCACTATCAGTGCCTTCTTTAGTCTTTAACACTCCCATTAACACTCCCTTTGTCCTGTGTCTTTGTCAAATTTCTCCTTAGCTCCCACCTATCCCTGACCTTCCATTTTGCTGCTGCGTCCCCTCTTAAACAGTATAAAATCTATCACATTTCTACTTCTCTTTAGCTCTGAAGAAGTCATATGGACTTGAAACTTTAACTCTGTTTCTCTCTCCACAGATTCTGCCAGACCTGTTGAGTTTTTCCAACACTTTTGGGGATGGGGGATGGGGGAGGGGGGATGGGGGAGGGGGTGGTGGGGAGGGGGTGGTGGGGAGGGGGGGGTGGGATGGGATGGGGGAGGGGGGATGGGGAGGGGGAGGTGGGAAGGGGGAGGTGGGGAGGGAGGGGGAGGTGGGGAGGGAGGGAGGGAGGGAGGGGGGTTGGTAGGCAGTAATCAGCAGGAAATTTCCTTGCCCATGTTTGACCTAATGACATAGGACTTCATGGGTCCCAGAGTCAATGTTGTGGACTCTCAGAGGCACCGTGTCTGGTGCCTGTCCCACTGGTGGAACAAGACATACCCAGGAATGCTGATGGGGGAGCCTTGTGCATTGGCTATATGGTATATGTTGAGTATGACTATGTCAGGCTGTTGCTTGATTGGTTGGTGGGTGAGTTCTTCAAATTTTAGCACAAGTACCCAGATGATAGTGAGCTGGGTTTTGCAGACTGGGCAAGGTGTGCCTTTATCGTTTCAAGTGCGTAAATTGATGCCGGGTGCTCTGTCCGGTTTTATTATTCTTTGGCTTTTCTGCAGCACTTTGATACAACTTGATGGCTTGCTGCCATTTCTGAGAGCAATTAAGAGTGTGTCTGGAGTCACGTGTAGGCTAGACTGGGTAAGGACGACAGATTTCCTTTGCTAAAGGGCATTAGTAAATCAGATTTTTTTTAAAAATAACAACCAGTAGCTTCATCATCATTATTAATGAGACTAACTTTTTATTCCAGATTTATTAATTGAATTTAAATTCCCCAGCTGCTGTGGTGGAATTTGAACCCATGTCTCTGCAGCATTAGCCCAGGCCTTAGGATTACTCATCATGTAACATTACCACTACGCTACCATCCCTATTCTTAATGTAGCAATACCTTGCAATCTGGCAAAATAACAATAAATCAGGATACAAAAATTGGCCTTAATTTTCTGAAAAATTGTAAGAGGTACATTTTGTTGAATTGATTTTAAAATTAAAATAAGTTGTTCATTTCTAAAGCCTGCGCACGATTCAAAAAGACCATTTCAAAAATAAAATTTCTAGCTGCTTTTAAAATCTTTTAATTGCTACCTTCAAAGAATGTTCTAGATTCCCGATACAGAGACGTCATGGTCCTTTTAAAAAGAAACACTCCATGCTTTTAAAACCAAAACTACACCATGCACAGTGAAACTTGAATTGATTCACAAGCCTTCATATTAAATTGTGCAGCCTGTTGGTGACCAAGAGAAACAGATCAGGTATGCGTAATAGTTTCTCCAGACACTATCTGGCGCTGTTCCATTTAATTTGCCTCAGATTGCTTAGAAATCTATCAAACATGTCTAAGCAAGGCCTATGCATCAAACAGTGTCTTTCAAAATAAATAGCAAAACAAACATCTTTCAACAGAGCAAGAAAGAGAAATTTTAGCAAATGGGTATATCAAAAAGCAATAAATATTTAGGAAATTTTAACCCAACAAAATTGATGTATTTAAGCAGCGTGGGATGTTTAAATGTTAATAATCTGGATCTGGACCTAAAGCCGCCTACAGTCCACCCACATCCAGTTTTAATGGGGGGAGGGGGATCAACCCACTCATAGGAGGTGCGTTGGCAACTTAAATATTATCATGAGGCTGCATGCCTCAAATTTAAGCGCCATTTTAAATTCAATCCTCGTTGGCCGAGTTTTCTAGGTAGCAGGAAATGACTAAAGGGAGCTGCTGGATCCAACTCACTGCATCAGCCATCCCCCCATAGTCGAACACCTAACATCCCGAGTCTTCCAATTTCTTCCATGAGGCCTCCCTTCTACCCACTATCCCTTTCGATTGCCTCCTGCTCCAGCCTCCGATCTGCCCCTGGCTTCCGATCTCCCTGACCCTATTTTCCAGGCTGATTCTAGCCTTCGATTTCCCCCCCGCTGCTCCAGGCTCCCCAGTCCTCACCAGCTCCTCTCTGACTCCCTAGCCTGGTACCAAAGACACTGCTGCTGAACAGCCAGTGACCTGTTCAAGCTGGCTGGCTTTGGACGGGAAGCGCAGACACAAAATGCCAATCAGGCCCTGCCATTAAACTTGGCAGAATCTTGGAGAAACTCATTCTTCTGGATTTCCTGAGCTCAAATCAATCCCATGCTGCCTCCTTACCTCGGTTTTAATAGACAGCACATTACTTTGCATGGTATTGTAAGCCACAAATACTTGGTTAAAGGGCAATTCATTCTTTTTGATAACATGATAAACACCTAAGATTTCCTCATTAGTTTTAGCAAATTCAGAGTATAGTGGTGGCAATGACCTTTAACGTCACCGATTTTGGAGTGAGATGATTTATTTTCACGGGGTTTCTGGTCCATTTTGACCCCAACACGATGTCCTCCTGGCGATAGGGCCAATGTTTCCTCTGCCTACCCCTTTTACAGCATTACCAAGCTGATTAAACAGTAATAAACCAGATCATATTTAAGGTCAAAATTCTCATCAATAGTGCCCCATTGTATTCAGCGTGACATATAATAACATGAAAGGGGCATTGAGCCTTGTCAGCATAAGCTGTTGTTTGTGGATCTGCATATTTCAAAGGAGCTCTGGCCTTGAAGAGCTGCTGAACTCACAGCAGCACTTTAACATCTAATCCAAAAGACTGTACAACACTCCCTCAAAGTTTTAGCCTAGATTTTGTGTTCAAGTCTCGAAAGTGGATCTTGAACCCACAACCTTCTAACTCAGAGGTAAGAGTGCTAACACTAACAAGACTGACACCTCTTTTGATATCTGCAATGAGGGAAATAGTTCCTTGATGTTACCACACAGAAAGTAAACTCCACCACAACACTCGGCAATCTGCTGTGCATCTTGGGAGATGAGCCTTATTGGATGCTCACTTTCAGAGCAGAAGCCACAGGATCTGAGTCTGTTTGAAATGACTTTTTCAGCTTTTTGAAGCCAAGTAATGATGAAGAATCATAGCTATTCAGGCATCTTAATCTTTGAATAATATAATTTAGCCATACGGTGTAGCTTGGCAACAATTTTCAGCCGGCAAAACAGATTACCATAACACCATAGACAGGAAAAGGGGATCGGTACCATATTATACTGCAAGATCTGAGCATTTTGCTATACTGACTTCTCTGCTGCCCTCTCTGTCAGGGAGGCATAAATAAAGTTAGTTAAATAATGAAACAAAAACAAAAATAACTGGAAAAACTCAGCAGGTCTGACAGCATCTGCGGAGAGGAATACAGTTAACGTTTCGAGTCCGTATGACTCTTCACCAGAATTAAGGAAAAATGGAAAATAAATAATGGCTGCCTACAGTTGAGCATGTGTCAGTCTCACTCAGTGCGATTCCACAACAGAAAGGTGGGGTGGGATTTTATTTTACATTTCATTTGAGAAATTAAGGACTGAAGAATGCTGTAACACATTTTTGGAACTCCTAAAGTTGATTTTGAGGAATTTGAGGAATTTGAAAGATTGCCCTGTGTGCATATCATCTTCAAGTACACAGTGAGTACACAATACGGTGCAAAATTGGGGAAAAAAGGCACTTTTGGGGACAATGGGGGAATTCAACCGTAACAAAAAGGGCTGGCGTAATTAGGAAAAGGGTTACAAATTTGGTTAAAAACAAATAAAATAGGTAAGAACAAAGTAAATGTTTTCCTCACCACAATGGGGTCAGATGTTTTTGGGGTTGTCCGTGTGATCAAGGTCAGTCATACCCAGGTGGCATGCAGGAGTAGGCCGCAGCCATGCAGTCAGGTCAAGGTTGTGGTAGATCTGAAGTTAGTTCAGTCTGGAAATCCTCCAGTGTGCACACAAAAGAGATGAAAACAGAAGTTGATGTTATTGAGCAGGAGGATCAAGAGTTGTACTCAGTCAGTGAGCAAGAAAAGCAGCACGTGGAAATTGAGAGTAATAGGGGCTGAAGGTATAATTCCAGCTCTTACAATGAAAATAAAAGTCAGAGATTCACAACTTGCTTTCAGTGTTGATACAGCTGCAGCAGCGCCTGTTATTTCAGAAGGAGAATACAAGTCCTAAGTCACATTCCCTTACGTAAAACTGCTGTGAAACTGACTAGTTATTCCAATAACAGTATTCCTGTGTTAGGTGAAGTTGGTGGAATATGATGATACATCCTATTACTTGCCATTGGTAGTAGTTGGAGGGAACAAAGTCTCCCTGATGGGAGGGAATTGGCTTAAGAAGATGCGGTTAAAGTGAGCCAAGTTATTTACAGGAGGGATCATTAAGAGTACATCTGACATTGAGAAAGTACTAAGAGAGCATAAAGTGCTATTTGAGCAAGGAGGGCCAAATGATAAAATTAGGCGTCATGTGGCTGAAGCCAAGATAAAGAACAATGTACAGCTGACATTTTACAAGGCTAGGCCAGTGCCTCGTGCGTAGTTGGAAGCAGTAAGTAAAGAGGTGAATAGATTAGAAAGAACTGGGGCAATTAAGAAGTTGCAGAGCAACGACTGGGCGACATTCGTTGTGGTAGTTCAAAAAGCAGACAGGTCCACTCGGATTTGTGAGATTGTAAACAAATGGTAAATAAGGTGATTGAGAATGACTCACCCACTGCTTACCAGCGAAGATTTGTTTCCTAATTTAGTCAATGGAAAGGTGTTCGGTCAGATAGATCTGTCAAGTGCATTTTTGCAGTTAGAGTTAAGACCAAGGAACTGCTTACCATTCAGGCTATGAAAGGGTGCCTACTGTTCTTGCAGTGATCCAGAGTATCAAAGATTAGGTACTAAGTGGAATGAAAGGAATGTGTTGCTTCATAGTTGACATTCTAATCAGCAGTAAGACAAAGAGACACATTGTAAGGTTGAATGAAGTCCTAGATCGACTTTGAGTAAGCATCGAAGGTGAAAAGCACAAGTATTGCTACATGGTGTCAAGTGTAACCTACCTGGGTCACCAATTGATAGTGAAGGTTGAAGGGATTTTGAACGCAAAGAGATCAGAGAACAAAGAAGAACTTAGAGCATTCAGAAGGGTTGTTGTATATTATTCTACGTTCATCCTGATCTAGCCAACACACTCGCTCCAAAGATGGAATAGATTGGCAGTAGTCTGTGGAGTGTCAGAAAGCATTTGAAGTAGTGAAGAAGATACTGACTAGTGATGCTGTTTTGACCCACAATGATCC
This sequence comes from Cetorhinus maximus, assembly GCF_964194155.1. NCBI lineage: Eukaryota > Metazoa > Chordata > Chondrichthyes > Lamniformes > Cetorhinidae > Cetorhinus > Cetorhinus maximus. The sequence goes on from NC_135891.1 coordinate 107,552,238, forward strand.
TATGAAACATTTGGTTTTAGCATGCGATGCTTCACCACAGGGATTAAGTGTGGTGTTTTTTCACATCATGTAAGATGGTGTGGAAAAAATTGTACATATGCTTCACATACTTCAGCGAAGTCAGAGCAACATTACTTAAGTTGAGAAAAAGGCATTAGGAGTATTGCTGAAAAAAGAGACATGTCAAAGCTTTACGTCTTGCACTCATCAGGACACTTTGCAAGAATACCAATATAAGGGGAAAACAACAATTTATACTGTATGTGAAGAGAGTGCTGATTGGTTGGCAAGTGGACACTGATTGGTAGAGGCATTGCCATGGAGAAATGGTGACTGACAGTTAACTGCCAAACATTGTTTGAAATTTAAACCAGGCAGCTTGACCCCGATTGGTCAAGGCATTGCCCTGAGGAATGAATCAGCGAATGGCTGTCGCTTATTTTGTTTAGCTGAAACAGGTACAATGAGTGTACAAGTCCTTTCTGTCTGCAAAGAACAGGGCCCTATACACAGGAATTTAACTAGCAATTGAGATCTCATAGACCCTGACATAATGTGTCAAAACATCAATGCTTGACAGTTAACTGTCAGTCATCATTGGTGCATTCTCCATGGCAACGTCTCCACCAATCAGCACTCTCTTCACATACAGTATAAATTGTTGTTTTCCCCTTATATTGGCATTCCTGTGAAGTCTCCTCATGAATGCAAGACAAAAAGCTTAGACATGTCTCTTTTCAGCAACATCTATATTATTAAGTTTTACATCTAGGGCAGATCCAGTACATTACTCTTTTAAAGCATATGACCTCAATACTGTCATGTTCCCAGACACTGATCCTTAATTTATCACAGACCCGTGTGTCAAATGTAAGTTGATGCTTTACCTTCTGCATGTGCAGCAAACTCCCCATTTGTATTAATTCTGCCTTTCTTCCCACCATTTTGGATCCCCAATTTACCCACCCAAGAGAGGGTAGACATTGAGGCACCTTCCTGAAATATATCCACAAAACTATCTTTGTTTTTCCAGATGCTTAGGCCTCCTGTGTGTCCTGAGCATTTTCTATATTTTGCTGCAGATTTTTTGCAAGTTGATTTTCTTTTTCTTTATATCTTCATCGATTCTTGGTCTTATTGATTCTGGTGCACATATGAAAAGAATTTCAGCCTGCTGATTATGTTCCTCTCTAGGAAAGTGCTAGATGCCAGTAAATGGCAGTCCTAGGGTGAGAATAGCCCGCCCAAAATTCCAAGTTACCAATGTGGAAAGCCTAAGTAATGCACTTGTGCTCATTATACCAGGGTGATGGACTAGCTCACTGCAACAGTTTGAATAAAGCTCATTCCTAATTTTATTCAACTATAGATTTGTGCGTTCGGTATATCCACTTGATGTACTGATGACTAATGTTTATCGTGAATGAAACTGCTAAATAAATAGATACAATTTGCATAGCAAATGATTAAAATTGCAGTCAGATTGGATGCATGGTGAGTAATGTAATTCATCAACACAGATGTATTAGGCATGCAAACCAGCATTTTACACTTCTTATCCAAAATATTCTGATTTGTTTTAAAGTTGTGTGTTTAAAATAAGAGGAGGTTGGAAGTACAGAAAGCGAAAGGAAGAATATTCCTTCTGAACTGTTTGCTGGGAAAAAGTGTAAAATGCTAAGAAAAAATAGATTAGTTTCACTTAAAGTGAAATTTGAGATGTTACTCGCAGATTTTTAAAAAAAGATAAAAAAGACTTGCATTTATACATCACCCTATCAAGTCTCTCAGAAATGTATGAGAATGCTTTATTTTGCAGCACAGTGACTGGTTTTATGCATAGTAACTGATGTTACAATGAAATCAATAGCATTGCTGAATCATCTCTTAACTGATGTGAAGGTCCATGGGAAGTGTGATAACATCAATTACCGGTAGCACAGTTGTGTTCTTCTAATCAACACTGTTTGAAGTTCCTTCATTTATGTATTTCACAATTTGTGTAATTAATCTGCACTGAAGTTTGCAAGCTTCAAATGTATGGCCATTCCTAATCCCAGTGATTTAAGCTTCCCAAGTCAAATACGCAGTGTATGAAACCATGGAGATTAGAAGACTGATGCCAATTGACACCATTCAACATCAAACACTGGGGCCTAAGTTTTTCCATTGGAGGCGGGAATCAGGATTTGGGATTAATCCCAATGTTGCAATCCCGCTTCCATCCTGGCAATGCCAGCAGGTGGGATCGTCAAGGGTCCAGGCTGTTGCTGGGTCAGCAGGCCCGAGACGAAGACAGAGATGGGCTGGTGCTGAAGCAGCAAGGTTGAAAGGCCTAAATCCACTCCTAGAAACATCAGCCCAGTTCTTCATTGCCATCAGTGGCCCCTCCAAATAAAGTTGAATCTGCAGATTAGTGTAATGCCCCCCTCACCCTCATCTCTGTAGAGTAAAGGGTTAACGTTAGAAGCATGCATGATGCTGATGTAATAATGATGTCAGATCGCATGATTGAGAAGTGAGAGAGTCCTGGAAGGAGGAGAAGCTCCAACCTTGTGTAGAGATCCGAATGTGTAAATACTCGCTGTAAATAAAGAGTAATGGTTTTGAGAAACTACAGACTCGAGCAGCATATTTCAGAGGAATAGACAATCCCCAAAACCCTTGTCTAGACACCGACCCACACAATGAAACATGGTGGCAGTGAGTAAAAGGCCCGGCAGACCTTAAAAAGAAGATACAGCACTGACGAAAAAAAGAGAGATCCTCGAAAGAAGGACAAAAGAAAAAAAATTAAGACTCACCAAGACGTTGGAACATTGCGGGAGCAGCAGATAAAAGCTGAGTTGCAGACCTGGAGACAGGACAGCAATGAGCACCAGCCCAAAGCAGCAAGCATCTGCACAAGTACAGGAACAATCCCAGGGCTCAGTAGAAGCATGGAATCCACACTATCACTCCCAGAATCATTTCAGGGTGCAGAAGGCTCGCAACAGCCCAGAACTGGGAAAACTGGAGAAAAAGTTTCACAAGATACTGAACTGCTTCAGGATTACACAAAAAAGATCAAAAAGACAAGGTCAGTACACTACTTTATGAAATAGGATCTATCACTGATGACATAACAACGCAGGAGGTTGATGAGACTCCAATTGATGAGCTTGCAATCCTGCAAACTTTTGACTGTTATTTCAGTGTCCATTGGAATTTAATAATAAAGTGTGCTAAGTTTCATAAAAGAAAGTTTCATAAAGACCAAGTGAAAGCATTGATTCATTCATCAACAATCTCTACAGGGTGACAGGGAACTGCAGTTACAGAATCTTAAAGGATGAGCTGATGCATGACAGAATTGTAGTCATGGATCCTAGACAAAGCCCATTTTTTAAAAAAGATCTTTTACAGACAAGAGAGCATTTAACACTATTGAAAGCAATGCAGATTGTGAGGCAAACAGAACTCAGGAGACAGAATTGAGCGGTTGTTCACAGGGAAGGAGAAGGCCCCATGGAGAAGATAGAGTGAGACAATTCAGTTTGTAGGCCGTAAGAGAGAGAGAGTGCATCAAAGCCTCAGCCCACCGAAATAGGGAAAGGCGCACCATCAACCATTTTGAAATTTCTTCAGCGTGGTGGGAACAAGCTGTACAAGCACGAAGAATGTCCAACAGTGGGGATGGAGGGGGTTGGGGCAGAGTGCCACAACTATGAAAAAATAGACCGTTTCTAAACTGTTTGCTGCTCGAAAATGCTGACAATCCATTAAAAAAAAAGGGAGAAAAATTTAAAACAGGTCCACATACTGGAAGTGGAAGAACCACAAGCAAAGGTACTAACCTTCCTGGTGGGGGGAGGTAAATGATACTGAGAACAAGTATTGGAGCATTAAACTCACAGTGGATGGACACCCCACAGAGTTTAAACCAGACACAGGAGCAGGGGTTTCTGTTTTATCAGATGAAGTAAGATCGCTCAAACAGATTACGTTGCAACCCTCACCTGTAAAATTACAAGGTCCTGGTGAGACAGCTTTAAAAGTCAAAGGCCAACTCATGGCAAAGCTGAAATATAAAGATTGAGAGATCTCTGAACCTCTCTATGTCATTCAAAATCAAGAGTGCTCTCTACTTAGCAGAAAGGCAGGCCTAAAACTGAAATTGATCTATAAAATGGACCAAGTTGTTGACGAGAACAACAGCAGTACATTTCGAAATGAATTTCCAAAATTGTTCGCAGGCCTAGGGAAGTTAAAGACTGAGTGCCTGCGAGCTGATGCGAAACCAATTTGCCTCTTTACACCAAGGAAAGTCCCTCACCCACTCTTGGACAAAGTCGAGGGTGAAATTGAAAGAATGCAGCAGCAAGCAGTCATCTGACCAGTCACTATGCCAACAAAATGGTGTTCAGGAATGGTTACGGTCCCAAGGCCAAATGATCTATCAGAATCTGTGTGGAATTAACTCAATTAAACAAATCAATGGAATGTGAGATCCACCCGATGGCCTCAGTGGATGGGAGCCTTGCCAAACTAACCAAGAGCACTTTATTTACCAAATTGGATGCGAACAGTGGATTTTGGCAGTTGCCTGTGGACAAAGAATCCAGATTGCTGACCACATTTAAAATACCATTCGGTCATTATTGTTTCAATAGATTGTTTATTTCACATGCAGAGAGATGGCATGTGTCGACCAGTCTACTGTGCCTCTAGGTTACTGACAGAAACAGAGCAATGATACACAATGATAGAAAAAGAAGCACTGGCAGTAACATGGGCATGTGAAAAATTTTCAGACAATGTGTGGGATTCCATTTCAAAATCAAAACAGACCATAAGCTATGAGACAGCCTTCTGAACATGAAGGAAATTGCAAAGACGCCGCCCAGAATCCAGCAGCTCAGATTAAGATTGGTGAAATATGATTCCATCACGGATTATGTGCAAGGGAAGTATCAAAAAACGGCAGACACACTGTCATGAATACCATCAGCAAGAACCAAACAATAGGATTTACACTTCATCGAGGAGTTTGAAGCATATATATCCTTAATCACTCAGCACTTACCAGCTACTGCAAAAAAGTTGCAGGAAATAAAACAAGCCTAGCAACAAGATGAAGAACGTCTCCAAGTCTGAGAATATTGTCTGGAAGGATGGCCAGACTCTATCCCCACTAATCCAATATGATGGCAGCACTTTGAACAGTGCAAGCACCTCACATCATTGCTGACTTACTAGTCTTCAACAAGAGTCTTCAACAGTCATACCCAGAATTCTTCAGCTTGATATTCTCCAACAGCTTCACCAAGGTCACCTAGGAACAGCAAAATGTTGTGCGGGAGCACAGCAATGAGTCTGGTGACCAGGCATTACTCGCTCATTAGGAGAAATGATTTCTAATTGTCTTCCTTGCGCCGTAAGCAGCTACAAACAAAATCTCAAACCCAATATCATCGCAAACGACCATGAGAGGGTAAAACAACATGAGGAAGAACAGAGGAGCACCCAAACTGGGAACTTTAATCACAGGCATCGAACACGTGAGTTATCAGTGCTGAAGCCCAGGGATAGAGTATGGGTCTGAAACCAGAAGAAGGAAGGCACAATCATTGCAAAAGCTCTACAACCAAGATCATGCAGGGTTGAGACAGACCAGGGTATGACAGGGAGGAACCAAAATGCCTTAATATCAATGGCGAGAAAGCCAATCGAAACTGGGGCTTACTGCTCAGATCCTGATGATGAAGGTGAAAGATTTGCTCCAAGCTCCACAGCCACCCAGGGGAAGAACACTCACACCGACAGAAGGGAGAGCATGGAATACCCTCGACCTCAAAAGTAGATCAGAACGAGATCAAGGAGATTGGTCGAGGCACCTCAGGGAATAACCCTGTAAAATTGAGACTTTGGGTGGAGATGTAGGTGGATGTAAATAAGATAGGGATAAAGACTTGGAGGGAGATGTAGAGTAAAAGGTTAACATTAGAAGCATACATGATGCTGATGTAATGATGATGTCAGATCACATGGTTGAGAAGTGAGAGAGATCTGGAAGGAGGAGAAGCTCCAACCTTGTGTAGAGATCTGAATGTGTAAATACTTGCTGTAAATATTTCCAAGACTAGATTTGAGCAGCATACTTTGGGAGAATAGACAATCCGCAAAACCCCCATTTAAACCCCCCAACAGCCCCCTTAACCCCTAAACCTTCACCCATCACTCACCTTTCATACACTTTATAGGCCTTGTTACTTCTGTTCATAATAACATTTGGAAGTCGTTGAAAAGCTCATAAATTTATCAAAGTAGACAATCATCACTTGAATAGGCACTTACATCTTCAGAACCTCACAAACCTGTCTAAATAAACAAACATCATATGAAGGAGCACTTAAAAATAGCCTCTTCAGAAGCTCATAAATCTATCAAGGTCATCAAACACACATTCCCCAGGACAACTGAATAAACAAACTCTGTATTTCAGAATCTGTTGCAGGTGGCTCGAGGGTCAAATCCATTAAGTGAGAAAAGTGAGAGATCGATGTTCTGGAGATTGAATTGAAAACATTGTGAAATTGCTCGTGGTGCTTCATGTCTGTGCGGACAGATGCAAATGCTCATAATCTCATGATAGTATTTTTGTATCTGCTATTACATTTGTAATTTATAGTTTGTGCCAACTATAATTTGCCTGTTAAATCATGTTTAATTTGCATTGGTTCTGATTTGTGTTAAAGTATAAGTTACAAAGGTGAAATCTTGTTGGGAATTCATTTTGGGGGCTTTTGGTAAATCTGGTTATTTTGGTTTACGGAATCCACCACCAGGATTGTAACAGTAGATATGATTAACAAAGCAGAATGATTAGCAGAAGTTACAAATACGGTTGTTAGCTCAAAGGAATTCAGCATTAACAAGTTTGATAATTATATGTTGACATTTAAGCTCTGACCATGTTATAAATTTATAATTAGACTCTGTTAACAAATTAATAGTCTTAACATGTTTATTGGTTATGGGGGGGAGGTGGTGGCATAATGGTACTGTCACTGGACTAGTATTCTAGAGACTCAGGGTAATGCTCTGGGGACCCGGGTTTAAATTCCACCTCGGCAGATGGTGAAATTTTAATTCGATAAAAATCTGACCACAAAACCATTGCTGATTGTTGTAAAAACCCATCTGGTTCATTAATGTCCTTTAGGGAAGGAAACCTGCTGCCGATACCTGGTCAGGCCTACATGTAACTCCAGACCCAGACGCCTTAAATGCCCTCTGAACAAGGGCAATTGAGGATGGGCAATAAAGTGATGAAAATAAACGAATTTTAAAAAATTGGTACTTACTAATATGCTTGTGCCTTTAGCAATGATTTCTCAAACTTCCACAACCTTGTTCTTCGATGTCGAAAATAGTGGAGTTGGTTGACTCACCTTCATCTGGGATGATGGTGTCAGCTTCCTAGAGAGCGATGCACTGTGTCTGGAGATGTAATATCCATTCTCTCAGATCGTCTGCTACTAGGTAGATCCACGTTATGTGTTGGCAGCTGTATTTGGGCTGCTGGCTTGAATCTCACTCCCCTTAGTCTCAGGGAAACTCTCATATATCTAAGTGACACACTTAACAGTTGCCTCTATCTGATTAATCATTCCTTTTAACTTCCTTAACCCCTCTCAGTCACTCCAGTCTTTTCAGAGACTGAGTGCTAACTTTGCCCTGAGATGTAGTCTCCACTATATATAGATATATAGGCTATATGTACTCCCTAGAAGAATGAGATGTGATCTCATTGCAACATGTAAATTCTTAAGGGGCTTGGCAGGGTTGATATGGGAGGCTGCTTTCTTTGGTTGGGGACTCTGGAACTAAGGGTCACAGTCTCAGAGTAAAGGGGCCGGCCATTTAGGACTGAGATGAAGAGACATCATTGCAAGTGTTATGAACCTTTGCACTTCTGTATCCCAGAAAGCTGTAGATGCTCAGTCATTGAGTATATTCAAGACAGAGGTAATAGATTTTTGGACACTAAGGAAATCAAAGGACATGGAGATAGTGCGGAAAAGTGGAGCTGAGGTGGAAGATCAGTCATGATCTTATTGAATAGTGGAGCAAGCTCAAAGGAATGAATGGCCTTCTCCCGCTCCGATTTAAAAACAGAAACAGAAATACCTGGAAAAACTCAGCAGGTCTGGCAGCATCGGCGGAGAAGAGCACAGTTGACATTTCGAGTCCTCATGACCCTTCCTATTTAATTTGTTTTCATTATGTTCTTATTTATCATTTTTAATACTGAGTTAGAGCCAGAACTTCATCTTACCCCTGTGATTTGGAGTAATGCTATGTACCGTCTTGGCTCTAAGCAATCTTTAAAGGGGTAGCAATTGGTTACTGCAGATGACTGCAATCTTAGTCTCTAGGAGAATGTTGGATCCCTCTGTCATTACAATTGTCAATATTCTGGGTTTTAGAAATGGATAGATAAACACACGCAACCAGCTTCACCAGGCAACTAGTGATAGGCAATAAACGGCCTTTCAAGTCTTACCAGGACCCAAAAACAAATTTTAAAAGCATGTCCCGAGGTCTTAAGAAAGGGAAAATGCCCCTGAGGTTTCTGAAACCCAATCCATGCGCTTAGCACCTCACGGGGATTTTTTCATTGATATTGTTTCCGTGTGCACAAGGTTAGTGTCCCCCATCGTTTCTGCAATGTGGTGTCACATAAAACGGTGTAAAGCTGAGACGGTGGGCAGAATTGTCCCAGATTTGCACTAAGTGTGGTAGTGGGTGGGAAAGAGAATGTTTTACCCACTGGCCACAAGGGCGACTTTTCACGCCGTATCATCCCAATCCCGCCTCATTTATCGTGCATTCCCGGGAAACACGCCGTTTCACTGGCAGGTGTGTTCCGATTCACCGCTTCCTCACGCTGGGTGCCACATTTAAAGTGGAGCCGCTGCGTATACCTCTCAGTACTTCCAGCCCAGGACTGTTGCACAGAAGACATGGCCCCGAAAAGCAAGAAGGCTCCAGCCCCCTCCCCACCCCCGATTCAGTGATGCGTCCCTGGAATGCCTTTTGGATGCCTTGGAGGTCCTCTATCCCTGCTCTGGGTGAATGCCAGCAAGCGAGGTGATAAATCCAGCATGGGAGGCGGTGGCAGTGGTGGTCAGCGCCAATGCCCTGCAAAAGAGGACAGCCACCCAGTGTTACAAGAGGATGAATGATCTCCTCTGTTCTTCCAGGGTAAGTCACTCTTCCCGGCACTCTTAGCTCACATGCTCACAAACCCATCACACATCTACAGGGTCCTCACTCACTGCCGGTTCGAGGGACATCACCATTCACTCTCTCACACTCACCGTCGTTGTCCTCATCCCATCCATGGCACCATTCACCACCCACACATGCCAGGCATACTTATCATCTGGCCTGGAAGGCATCCTGCTTACACTCTCTCCATCTGTCTTCATACAGGAAAAGCTGGCACACAACAAGAGGGAGAGGTCGTAGACCGGTGGAGGAATGCCTGAAATCAAGGTCCTAACAGATTTTGAAAATAGAGCCATCCAGCTGGCTGGCAAAGATCTGGACTGGTCCTGTGCTGACGGTGAGGTCAGCGGTGCTCAACCAAGTGAGGATCCAGCAGTGCAAAATCCATCAGACAACCATGCTGTGAGTGATGTGTCCTGTTTCACAGGCCACTTCCATGCACTAATTATCTCTCCCTTCTTTCACAGGCACATCTGAGGAACAGCTGAGGGAGTCTACAATCCAGGTCCTCAACTCAAGCCCCGAAGACACCTCAGAAGAGGAATCTGCTGAAACCTTCATTGAAGATGCATCACAGCGCTCACCCACACCCTCCACCAATGCAGAGATACACAGCTTGGCGGGATCTAGTTCTGGATTAGCCTTGGGGTCACAATCTGTTGAGCACAACACACTGTCTGATCCACAGCAGGTGGCGGCTGGGACTTGCCAGGTTTCCGGCACTTGGGGGATTGCTCGAGGGTAGGAATCTGCTGAGTCCAAGTTAGATGAGGAGCCTCTGGACCCAGTCGTACCTCAGTTGCTGGAGCGTCAAAGGCAAGCTCGAGGACATCAGGAAGGGATGTCTGCTGCACTCCACAGTTTGCAAGGCACAATGGAGGAGTCCGTCCCCCTTCAGTATGAGGTGATAGCGCCAGCATGTCAATGCACTGAAGTCAACGCTGGTAGGATGGCGGCCACCATGGAGACCTTGGTCCAGGATATCACTCTTGCACGAGCTGAACTCCATCGCTGACACCATAGTTGGCCTCCATCAGTGTCAATGTGAGAGGGGTGCAAGGCAGCTCAATCTCACTCCAGCTTCCCCTTCTCCTCAAGGAGTCAGTCAGGGGCCCTTGGGCACCCATAGGGATGAGGATTAGCAGGTGCACCTCCCTGGGACCATCCATCCAGGTGACTCCGGGAGTGTCCAGCCCATCCGAATCCCCCCTTCCTGTGACCCCAGCATCTCCAGCTCCACAGGCTAAGGAGGGGGCTACTGCCACACAGCAGGACCCCGAAAGCAGGCCAGGGACCTCCAGGTCTCAGCCCTCCAGAGGACGCCTGTCAAGGTCATGACAGACAGGGTGTAGCAGTCAGCAGGCTGCCTCCACCTCCGCTGTGGATGTTGGGGGAGCACCAAGACGTAGCGGCAGGGTTAGGAAGGTTAAGAAGATGTCATTGTACAGCCTGGGTGTTAATCACTTGTACATAATGTTCACTTTGTTAATAAACTCCTAACAATGTCTCCTTACCTATGGCTCCTTGTTCTGATGAGCAGTGTTGGTGTCACTCAGATTTGAAACCTTGGTCCCTGCACAAGATAAAGACAGGCGCCTCAGTCCAGGGCCTCTTCCCTGTGCTTTGTGCAACCTTCCCAGCACACTGAGGGTGTGCCTGCACTGTCACTGGACACATCTGTCATGCCTGTACCTCGGCGGGGCTCATCATTGCTGCCAGAATGCCCTGGGCTGGTGGCACAGAGTCCGACATTCTCTCTGTGTGGCTCTCAGCACCTTAAAGGTGGGGCTGGCCCCACATCTCACCAGCATCTGTGTCCGGTGACAGTGTGGTCCTGAAGGGCTTAGCTCACAAAGGGTGCCATAGGATCAGGAGAAGTTAAAGTTTCCCTGCTGCATCTCCAGGATATGACCCTGTTCACAAGGGAGCTGCCATCAGCCAGAGAGGAGTCAGTTTATGTGAGTGTCTATGTGTGAGGATCTATGGAGTGTCCCCACTGCATTTCGTTATCATCCTCCTGGAATGTACAGACTATGAGCATCTGCTGCGTCTCCATGATAGGAGCCTTATCACAGGGGCTATGTGCGCTGCCATTAGCCAGACAGAAGTCAAACATTCACAGATGCAACATGAAGATCAATGGTGCCTCCTCACTGTATATCGACATCATCCTCCTCGTGTCTAGCAGCTATGAAGGCTTCCCCCATCTGGCCTTGTCTGGCCAGTGCGATGGCTTCATCGCCATCATCCTCACCTTCAAGGATCTCCTCACCCTCATCCTCGTCAACGTCCACCTCATCGGAAAAGACGTGCAGTTCCTCCATCTCCTCCTCAGCCAGCTCCTCCCCCCATTGCAGCGCCAGGTTGTAAAGGGAACAGCAGACGACAACAATGCGTGACACCCTCTGTGGACTATATTGCAGGGCTCAGACAGACCGGTCCATGCACTGGAACTTCATTTTCAACATTCCAATGTTTTGCTCCACCAAGTTGCGAGCTGCTGCATGAGCCTTGTTACCGTCCCTCTGCTGCAGTCTGAGGCTGCCACACGGGTGTCATCAGCCAAGTCCTCTGTGGGTAGCCCTTGTCCCTGAGGAGCCAACCCTGCAGCCTCTGTGGACCCTGGAAGACATCAGGGATCTGAGACCTACCGAGAATGTGGGAGTCATGGACGGTCCCTGGGGATCGTGCACAGACCTGCAGGATGTGTTTGTGGTGGTCACACACCAGCTGCACATTGAGTGAGTGGAAGCCCTTGTGGTTGACGTAGTTGACCGCTTGTTGTGACAGAGATCTAAGCGCCATGTGGATGCAGTCAATGGCACCCTGCACCTGTGGGAAACCTGAGATCTGGACAAATCCCAGCGTCTTGCTTCCTGGCTTTCCTGATCCTGGGCGAAATGCACAGAGTTGTGTGCCTTCCTGAAGATGGTGTCCGTGACCTCATGGATGCATTTGCGTGTGGAGGCTTGTGATATCCTACAGAGGTCACCCGTGGAGCCCTAAAAGGAGCCACTGGTGTAAAAATTGAGCGCCGCAGTCACTTTCATGGCCAGTGGCAATGGATGTCCTCCAAGCCCCTGTGGCAACAAATCCTGCAGCAGCAGGTGGTGGATGTGACTGACCAGTTCCCTGGACATGCGCAGTCTTCGGTGACACTAGTTCTCGGTCATCTGCAGGAATGACCCTGGGAGTAGCGAGATGCCAAACAGCGACGGCTCTTCAGTGACATGCACGGGAGCTCCAGTCGTCCCTTCTTCCTGAGGGTGCTGCTTCTCCCTCTGCGCATCCAGGCGCCTCTGTCACTCTCTTCTTCGTCTCCGCTCTCTGTAAGCCATGAGGCACACAGCTAGGTAACCAAGCTCCATGTTCCTGATGTACTCCTCCTGCAGGATGAAAGAGAGACAGACAGGTTAGCTTGGGTGGACTAAGAACCTCTCTTGGTTAAGTCTGAAGGCCCCTTAACGCATCCCAGACAGTGCTGGCCAGCATATGGATGGCCAGAGTTTAATGCGCTGCATGGCTGCCCAAAATCCCACCCACATCCGCCCCACTCCACCCGACCGATTGGCGGCAGCTTCAGCCATTGGACTGCAGGCTGTGCTCTCAGCTCAGGCATTCTCCTAACCCGTGCTGCAAGGCTGCACTGTTAGCTTGAACCATGGGAGAGACTGGTCCAAACCGGGATGATGACATTGCAAAGGGGCTGTGAGCACCCCCACCAGTGACTGCTCCATGGCCTGCTCCCACAAGGAGATTGTACAATGCACCCAGTCATCCAGCTGTTCTGCAGTCCACTAAAATGCTCATTACTTTGCAGTCTGTGCCCAAGGGGTGAAAAGGTCTGGAGAATTTGGTGGCACTTCCAGTCCCCTGCATTGCTTGAGTGGGCAGGTAGGCTGGAGGCCAGACTCACACGTGTCAATGTGGCTGCACCTGAACAGTCTCAGCTGCGGAGGAATGGTCGCTTTGTACAAGGTTTCCCCAATGTGTGGCCTCTCCCCTCCCACCGCTCCCCCACACACGCTCGTGCACCACAATCAACCGCAGTGCAGCCCTTGCACCAACCCTGCTGACCCGCCTCAGCCACAGGGCAGCATTTGCCCTGGCACCACACTGGCCAGCCAGGAGAAAACGACTTGCCTGTGCCCTTGCCCGAACGCACAGCGCCTCAAGCCTGAGGTCCAACAGGCGACCCTTGTGAGTGACGAGCAACGTTACTGTGCACCCTCACCTCTGAGTTCCCCTCGAAGTGCAGCCCGCCAGGTGCACGCCTTATAAACGCTGTTGTGAAACACGTCAGCGTGCTTGGATGGTCCAGCGTTGAAGGGATGGTTCCGGTGAGCAGGGCTTATAATATACTGATGTATTAAAATGAAGTACCTGACACACAGCGGCGGGAAATGCAGCCCCGCCATTGACAGGCGGAGTGGACGACTGAAAACTGATTTCGCGATATCATGAAACTGATTTTTGACCTTCCCGCCATAATGTTCGCTCACGCCCACCCCACCAACAGGGACCGAAAATTCCACCCAGGGAGTTAGCTGATGAGATCTGGCCGTCTGACCAGCCTGAATCTTGGCTTTAGTATTGAGGAGCCACAGAAGAAAAAGCTGAATCACCAGTTGTACAACTAAAGAAAGGGGCAGTAGGATAAAGAATTTATTCTTTAATTTGCCAGCATAGCCATTCTGTTATTGCACTTCATGGGTGCCTGTTTTTTTACATGATAAAGCCACAAGAGGGCAGCAGTGTTCAAGGTATCTTCTTACATGGTTCAGTTTTTAGGGGCAGAATTTTCTCTTCAGCCTGTGGGGGCTCGGGCCCCGCACGCCGACACGTGTAAAATGACACGCGGGTGGCGTCGGATGCATTCTGATCTGTCGTTCGGCAGCGCGCCCGCTGAACGGTCAAAGGCCTTTTAAAGCCATTAATAAACCAATTAACCAAACTGACTGTCCAGCTTTAAGGTCGGTGGGGGGGCAGGCGAAGAGCCCAGGCGGCCCTCGCATTTTTCATAAAACCTCATCCACGGGCGGGATGAGGTTTCACGAAGGGTTTATTAAATTAATAAATATTTTTTAAACATATCTTAAAAGATGTCTCAGCTCCTGTGACGCTGTCACATGAGGGGGGGACACACGTGTAAATGATTTTTAACTTTCTTTATTTTGAAGTTTCAAATTGAACTTAATCTCCCTGAGGCAGCTCCTTGCCTCAGGGAGATTTCTGCGCGATTTCACGTGTGAAAGAGCGCAGGCCCCGACTCCCTCGCCCCCCCCGCACAGGTAGCGCTGACCGGCCGTGCGTCACACTGGATGGGCCTTAATTGGCCCGCCCGCGTAAAACGTCGGCGCGCAGCCCATTGCGGGGGGCGATCGGCTCAGCTCCCGCCTGCGCCCTCTCCTGACCAGCCCGCCCGACAGGCAGAAGATTCTGCCCTGTGTACGTGAGAGTGCAGCAGAGAGTCCTACCTATCATCAGATTCTAAAACCAGAAACGATAGTCCAGGTTAAGAATCCAAAGTTGCCTCAGTTCTATGTAACTAGGGAGCAGTCAGATCCCAGAATCATCCCTGTGATACCATTATAATGACCAATTCTTTATTCTGCTTTGACATTAAGCGAATCTACTTTTGGAGCATTGACATCAATCCTCATGCTCCTTGAAAGTTCTTCACAACCCTCTTCTTCTGCACTCCTCGGTTTGATCCTCAGTATTAAAGCCAAGATTCAGGCTGACCGGACCGCCAGAAGTCATCGGCTAACTCTGTCTCAGCTTCACACCGTTTTACGTGACACCACATTGCAGGAACGATCGAGGACACTGACCTTGTACACGCGGAAGCAATATCAATGAAAAAATCCCAGTGAGGTGATAAGTGCATGGATTGGGGTTTCAGAGACCTCAGGGGCACGTTTCCTTTCTTTAGGCCTCGGGGCGTGCTTTTAAAATTTGTTTTTGGGATGTGGTAAGACTTGAAAGGCCGTTTATTGCCAGTCGCTAGTTGCCCGGTGAGGGTGGTGAAGAGCATCCGCCCTGAACCGCTTCAGTCCTTGTGTCGATGGTGGTCCAGGGATCAGGAGTACACTGTTCCCCCATGTTTACAAAATGGACTCCATATAGACTAGCTCGAAACAAAACGCCTACTGACCTGCGTGTGTAGGTTCTTTCAGCTGGTGCTATAAAGTTTTGAGCACTGCACAGGTAATGGATAAGCCACCCTGTAACTCTGTCACTACAAACTGGCACACTGAATTGGCACAGTACATGTATAATGCTGACAGATGAGGATATCTTCTAAAATTTGTCTGTCATGTTAATGCAGCCTGCTGTTTACTAGTGGCAGTGCCCTGAATTGTGCTATTCCCTACACTAGAATTTGGCTGTATCTTAAACCTCTTTGAGGTTTTACACTTTTCTTGAGGTTATCCAGTCCATTACAATTATGTTGTGCAGAAAGTTGCAAGGAGTAATTGGCCAGAGCCAATCAGGTAATGTGTCCAAACAATATTTTTAAATTGTTTCTCAGCAATACAGAGTAGGAATTGTCAGCGTGTAGCATGTTCAGAATGGAATGTCCAAAAGCTACTTGGATAAGTTGAGTAAATTCTTTCCCCCAAAACGATGACATTTAACCTGTAAAGCAATGGTTTTAAGAAAACTCAGGTTATAAAAGAATCTCAGGATACACTTGGAATAATTGAAATGCAGAGGAGGCATCTTAAAAAGTCCAGCAGTTTAGCTTGTTTTCTCAACTAGGACTAATTAGGTTGTATTGACTAATAGTTTATCCTCCTTGCACTAGTTCACATCTCTGGAGATTCCAAGAGGAAATTTGGTATTAAATATTCAAGAACTGGAGTTTGGTTTTCCACATACATAACGAGGCAAATAGACTGCACACTTTGAATTGATGTGAAAGGCTTTTGGTATCACACAGTATGAGAAAACCAGCAGCATTGCATTGTCCAATTGAAGCCAGTTTGATGTTATTTGTGGGAGACCATCTAGGTGGTGTATCACACCACTTTAACTTCGCACACAGCAGAAGTTGAGGGCGGAAGGGTTGGCAGGGGGAGAACGAAGCTGAACTTGAAGCATCTAAATGAAGTTCAGCATAAGTTTATTTTAAAACTCTGCCCTAGCTCATCAACTTTCTTGATTACCCTCCTGCCAAAAGCCATGAGATATTCAGACCCTGCATCTGCCTAAGCCAGGTGGAGTTTCCGGACCAGAATCAGTCTATTATGAAGTGTTTTGATTAACTTCCAGAACACTGCTTGCTAACATCCACAGCTATGTCCCCATCACTGCTGAACCATTAATATAAGTCATCATCAATTTGAGGATCAACTTTTTGAATACTTTCATTCTGGACTCCTGAACTTCAACCTTCATAAACCAACGCATTGATCCTCTCCTGAATATCTGCTCCTTCTATCCTGGCTCTGAGCGATGGGTGGGAAAAACAGGACAGACCTAAAGAGACATATGAAAAGAACACATAAAAGCCTGCATGTTGTGCCAAAGGAAAACCTTTTCCACTGTCCCAGAAAGGTTGGATTCCACTTTCCCAAATGTAGTTTGAATCTGCCAGACATCAAGGGGATCTCCAAGCACCCACCCAGTGTTAGTATCATCATCAAGCAGCCAAACACAGTGAAGTACTCAACAGCAAAGTGGGAAGAAAAAGGCAGTGTCTTTCACTTTAATAAAAAAAATGACAGAAAACAAACTAAACAATTGGGGCACGCACGTTGGATTAAAGTAGAAGCTGAAATATCAACTTTTTAAAAAGCATTTGGGTTTATTTCAGGGCCAATGAGACTGATCAGCAGTCATTATTACCTGAGTATGACCTTAAAAACTCAATCACTCAATAATTTAACAAGATGTAACTTCAAGTGTTTTTTTTTTTAATTTTACAATTTGATAATGAAAGAGTAAATTCCCATCAGTTCAGTGATTTCTAAATTGATTCCACTCTCGGGGTGATTTCAGTAGCACATCCTATGGGTAAGCATAAGATGATTGATTGACGCTAGCTTCCAGATTTCCATGTTTGACTGCACGTGTGGATTCCAGAAGTATTCTTCGGTTTCAGGGGAGGGATGGTTGAGCACGCTGACACAAAATCCAGAAAAGCTAAAGATTTAAGGAAAAGAGATGACACATACAAAGAAATGAAGGTGTGGGGGGGGGGGGGTGGAAGGAAGAGGGATAAGAGGAAGACAGAACTTAAGTGCAGGAGAAAGTAAACATAAGGAAGAGATACCAATTTTACTTCTGATCAGGAATTAACTCATAAGATCAAGTGCTACATTGTGTATAATGCTTATAACCCTAATGTCTTGGTGTTGTTAGATAAAAAATGATTGAAATAAATGTTTAGGCAGGGAGATTTATACATATAGATCACATCGTCCTCACAACCGGAGTACAATAAGAATCATACACATTTATCAGCTCATTGTAAAATTGCGACCTCTAGTGGACTAGAGTGCAGCATAAGAAACAAGGGCCCTGACTGAATATGCAGTCAATGTTAAGGGATGGCTGATCTCAAAATCAGGTGGCCAAAAAAGGTTCAACAGGCTTCAGAGCACAATTAGGTCAAGACTTTGAACCTGGCACCATCTGCAGGGGATCCATGGTGTCCAGCAACTGGAAGGCTGGTAAACCAATCAGATTGAGTAATTCTTACAGACAGCAAGCCAAATAAAAAGCATTGTATTTCATTTTAATCATCTTTCAGGAAGCGAAATGAAGATCGGGGCATACGCATAGTATTAAGGTAGAAGCTGAAAAATCATAAACAAATATAAAATATCTAGTTATTTTAAAAATTGAATTCTTAAAATGTTTTAAGGGAATGATACTCCACACCTGTAAAATTAGATTTTCAGGGCCAACAAGGTTGTTCAGTAGTAATTATGACTTATTTTACTATTTAAAATCTCAGTTACACCTCATTCACAAGGCTTAATATTTTCAATGGATTTTACAGTGAGAATCAGAGTCATTGGGTCACTGTCATTATGGCACAGAAGGATGTCATTCAGCCCTTACCGGCTCTCTGTAGAGCAATTCATTAGTTCTATTCACCCGGCTCTATCCCCATAGCCCTGCAAATTTATTTCCCTCATGTGCCCATCCTTCCTTTTGAAATCATTCTTCTCTGCTTCCACCAACCTTATAGGCAAAGTTCCAAGTCATTATCACTTGCTGTATAAAGTTCTTCTTGCATCAACCCAGCAATCCTTGCCCAAAACCTTAAATCTATGTCCCCTAGTCCTAGTACCATCAGCTCCAAGGAGAATGAACCCAGCTTTGCAACCTAACCTTGTAGTTAAAATCCCTTATTCCTGGAACTATGCCGGTAAATTTCCTCTACACCCCCCACTTCCTCCCGTGACTTTCACATCCTTCCTAAAGTTGGTGGGCAGAAACAGACAATACTCTACTTGTGGCCTAACCAAAGCTTTATATGGGTTCAGCATAAATGCCCTGGTTTTGTATTCAATACATCTTTTTATGAAGCACAAGATCCCATTTGCTTTGCCAACTACTCCTCAATAAGTCCTATCACTTTCAAAGATCTATGCACATAATCTCCCAGGCCCCTGTCCACTCTTTGGAAATATGCCATTAAGACTGTGTCATCTCTCCCTACCCTTCAGCCAAAATGCATCACATTACACTTCTCTGTACTAAATTCCATCTGCCATATCTGCCCATTCTACTAGCCTATGTTAGCCAGTCAATTGTTATCAGCTATACCTCAAGTTTGGTATCATGTTGGACCAGTGTCATAACAGGCACGCAATTTCTAGGGATGCCAAAGCTGCATGCTATTTTTGCCATTCTGGATGTTAAATCTAAATATGTCCAGTTTAAACAGTTGTTTGGTGGCAGCATGTGTCCTAGAAGTCTTGTAAAAAAAACAGTAATATAAACACAAGTGTGGTTTAGCAATCTCTCAGTAGACCTGTGTGTATAAAAGCTGAACTTCATATCAACTCATTGGTCGCAGATGTGATCCACACGAAGACTGCAAACATTGTACCCACAGAGGAGCAGCATAATCACTGATGGAAACATCTGTTTTTCTATGTTTAACTATGTGATTTTTCAGACTCTTGAAAGTGTTGTCAGTTTTACGCCGTAATAACAGCAAGTGCCAAGTTTTGCCATTATTAGAGTCACAAATTCTGGATCAATATGTTAGACTGGGGATTCATTATTTTCTCTTAAAGTGGTCCTGTGAAGCATCTTGGGATGTTTTAATATGTTAAAGGTGCTACATAAATAGAGCTTGTTACATTAGATCATTTCTAGTTTATGGAAATGGATGCATCAACAATTAATAAATACAAATAGGAGAAGAAATGTAACAAAGGACTAAACAGCACATAAAGGTTTACTTGTATCTAAAATGAAACAGTACTCTGGTCCAAAGGGTAAAGAGACAACAACTGGATACCAGAGAATGAAGATTACATCCAATAGATGAATTTAATTTTCCTCTTCATTCATTTCACCTTGCACATCATTTGTAAAATACACTGCTGCATTCTTAATGAAGTTCAGGCTTGTGATGAAAGTAGTAATGTTAAGTATAGTTCTGAGGAAATTTTCCATAGCTCGACAGATTAGTTGTCGACGTTATAAGTTGTTAACACACTCACACTCAGGTGTCGGTACTTTTGAAGACAACCTTTGAGATGCTGAGAAAGCAATGCTGCACTCAATGAAGCGATTGTTTAGCACTGACCGTGGTTGCTAGTTTCAGACATGGGCTTCCCTTGGTCTTCAGATACCAAAACTATGATTAAGTAGGCAGATCAGAAAATCTTAGCTGATGTTCAGTTTCTGATGTGAGAATGGATTTTAAAAAATGTATTTTGGGGGAATATTGTGGTATCCTGTGAAGAAGGCTGTGTGTCTGTGTGTAAATGATTTAATTAAGCTGGGGAAAGGTTACTAGGTTGCCTGGGAGGTTTAAGACATTAAAGGATTGGGGCATTAGGTTTGTGCATTTGTAATGAGATATTATAAGGGGTTTGAGGTACAAGTAAATAGGTTGTGTCTAACATTAGCATTTTTTAGATGAGTTGAGAGTTTGTTCAAATATCAAAAGGAAGCCAGAGGTGCCAAGAAACAATTTTGCATTTTACAGTTCTATGGGTAACAGAAGGGGGTATATTACATTTTTTTGACCTGAAAGTAGAGACAAAATAGAAACATGAAAGATTTTATATTTGTAAGGATTTGAGTTTCAAGGAGGTGTGAGAACAATGGAACCTGAAATGAAAGGGGTAAAGGGTATTTGAGTTACTGTGGAGAGCTCAGGTGTTGGCTGTTTGAGGAAGATCTCCTGGAAACAGCTCCAGGCTGGGGGAAGATGCAGTTTGAATCAGCCATCCAGTCAAACCAGAAAAGTCTTGGACTGCAAAAAGCAGTCTTGTTCTGAAGTCTTGGATTTCCACAGCAGAGTGGAAGAGAGTTTAAGAGGTCATGTGTTATGCCTTTATTGAGGCTACAGCAGTTTGCCTTGGATAATATTACTGGTTTTTATAGTTAAACATATATAAGGGACTGTTGCCTGGTAAGTGTTTGCTTGTGGATCTGACCAAGTAGGAAGTCTTTTTGGGGAATGTTTTATAAGACTGATTTTAACTAATCTTGTGTGCTTAAGTTCTCTTTTCTTTTTATTAATAAAGCTTTTACTTTTGATTTTTAAAATCCCAGAAGTGTTACTGGGCTTCTTGCTGTTGAGCTCAGTACTTTTTCTTCTCATTTTCAGAGTACAAAAAAAAGGGTACGGCCCACAAGCCAAGTTTCCCTCTGGGATTTGGTTTGCTCAGCAGTTAACATCTGCTGTGGTCATAACATTGTATAGCTCTGTGGCCTGCACACTGAACTCAGCTACCAATAACAAGCTGCATAATTTAGTAAGTCAACCAATTAATCAACATAGCATTATGGCACATTGTTTATGCAGATAATGAAACAGAGGCTATTATTAACAGGAACATGTTAATAATGCAGGAGAGATTCAAATCCAAGTCCCAGAAATGGCATGGCAATGTGGCCAACCCAGAGTTATCCAGGTCACATATTTATGCATTTTTAATCAGATCTCAACTACCACACTAGAAACATTACTATTCCCTTCATCTGAATTGGGAAAAAGGGTGTTCTATGAAATTGAAAAAAAAATTACAGATTAAATTGATAAAATCAAAAGAATTTTTATTGATGTGAATTCTGACATCGGTATCACATACTGGTGAGGCGGTGTGGCAACATGAAAAAGTTATCAAGTTTCATTGTAAAGAGTTATTATACTTCAGCAGTACAGAGCACAAAAAAGTTAGTGCATTACACTTAACACGACCAAACATTAGTACAGTGTGATGGTTCAGTGCTATAAACTAACCCCCATCTATACAAAATGGTTCAATTCAAATCAGATAAATTTCTAAAGGTTTCTCACTCGAGGATTTCAATACAAGTATAACTGACAATGATCATATTGTGCCTATCATATTTAAAGAAAATCAATTACGAAACACAAAATTAACAATGTCGCTAGAGCAAAATTATTTCAAACACCGATCAAAGTTGACCCTTCAGAGGAGCACGTTTTGAAGGTTAAAAAGGTGGAAACCACAAGCAATAAAATGACCACCATATTAATTGGGCCTTTTCTTTCCTGGACAAAAGGACAACAAAAATATTGCCAATCCAAGCTCCATCAATATTACCACTAACAGAACGGTAGCAACACACTCTGCCATAAATATATTCAGCTGCAGTCTACTGGGGATTGCAGTTTATAAGACAAGAAAATAGTTTACTCTTAAGATAACAGACTATACACAATCTTACCAGTAATACAAGGAGGGGCAGATGACAATCATTTTAAGCTCAAAGATGAAAAGCATTCGCAAATAATAACTCAAGTATGTTTAACATTTTAGAGCCTCCATTACTGAATGATTTCTCAACAGGAAACCAGAGTTACCAAAGTGACCACAAAATAGGTGACAGCCAGCAGAATTTGCAGGCCTTAGATAAACAGAGCCAATGAGCTGTTCACCCCGAAATGGGTGTTCCAATATGGATTGCTAGATTCAGGCAAGGCACACCTGGAAGGCTGTGGTTCAAGTCCAAGGTGGCAGAAGTCCAGATTATTATGGGGCCTGGAGGAACAATCTTGCATGTTCTGGACCTAGAAAAGTACATTTTTCATCTTTGACAGCCTTAAATTCTTGGCTGAGGGATTTTTCTGAGCAACCAACGTCAATGGCATTTGAGCTCTATTTACACAATAGGGCCTTGTTTTATGCATATTCACGAGGCATCTGCCCAATTCAAGTAATCTCCTCAGTGGCAGGAAACTGGCAGTGGGGCTTAAAACTTGCCGGAAGTCTATTCACTTTGATTTTAACTTCCATACTGCCCAGTTTCCCGGCAGAGGGAAATAATATTCCTCATCTTGTTTCTCTATCAAATGTAAAGATAAAGTTGTGGACTAGAGTGTTACCCGGTCATTGTGAAAGGTAATGGAAGACTCCTACACTCACTGCATTTAAATGCCAAAGTAACATTTTCTTAGTAATGTATCAGTATAATGGTGGGGACAACTTGAATACATTACAGCGATTCACCAACATCATACTACGTACTGCAGAAGCCAATGCCACTCTAAACATGCAGAACTGAGACAGCACACCCATTGGTCTACGTCTGAGAAATTGGAGGATGAAGCATTTGCATTCAAAAATTCCAGCCGTGTGAAAATAATTATGATAATCTGTAGTTTATAACAGAATGACAAATATTAGCTATCATTTATACGTAATAGAACACAAATCGATTTCAGTCTAGCTAAGAAAAAGAAAATCTTTACCAGGAGCATTTTAGTCCAGTTTATACAGGTGAGATAGGCCTAGAAAATATATATATACGGTCTCTTTAACCAATTGACTGCTAGTACCAATGGCATTATACAGTGGGTTGAAAGGCACCAGCAGTTAAATTATTAAGTTTTATCTTTTTCTGTAGAGATCTGAATGCTTTAGGATCTGAATAGATCAAATACTTTAATTGTGTTGAAGATGGCATTGTCCATACCAATTACAAAATCAGTCCATTCTTGCTTAAAGTTGTATAGGCCTCCTCCTGGGGGAACAAAAGACATTTTCAGTTTTTTTAGTTATCTTGACTAAACTGCTTTCATCATTAACAAAATACTGCAGATGCCAGTAGTAAAACAAAGTGCTAGAAACATCAGCAGGTCAGACAGCGCCTGATCACTGTTGCTCAGATTTTTGGGGCTGTAGAAAACCATTTTCTGCTCTTTGGTTTCTGTATTAAACTGGCATTCACCTGAAGAAAAGTGGAATTAAAGGTGGATGGTAACTTGTGATGGCATAACTTATCATGGAAACTGCAGGCCTATATAAAATGTTCAACAGGATAGAATCTTGCTCTTGCCTCATTTGAGATTCTCACTCGTGCTTTGAGCAACCAGCCCAAGTGGTTTATGTATTTCATTTACAAAAATGAACAAAATTTGATCTTGGCACCCAGCAGCTCAATATAAATACTTACAGGGAAGAATTTTTGGGTCAGCAAGCGGGGACGGGGCCCGCTCGCTGACGTTGGGGGTGGGGGGGCGGGTCCCGACATCACCGTGCGTCATTTAGATTTTCAGTTCGGCTGCGCGCCCGCCAAACTGTCAAGGGTCTATTAAGGCCATTAAGAAAGTAATTAAAGTAGTTAAGAATGCTGCCCATCCAACCTTAAGGTTGGTGGGCAGGCGAAGAGCTCAGGCGGCCTTTGCATTTATCATGAAACCTCATCCATGGGTGGGATAAGGTTTCACGAAGGGTTTATTAATTAAATTACAAATTTTCAAACATTTGACAAGCGTGTCCCAGCTCATGCGATGCTGTCATGAGGGGACACGTCTAAATAATTTTTCTCTGTCTTTAATAAAAACTTTCATTCCGAACTTAATCTCCCTGAGGCAGCTTTGTCCCTCAGGGAGAACACTACGTTCTTTCACGTGCATGTGCGAAAGAGTGCAGACCCCGACTCAGGGAATCCTCCCTCCTCACATAGGGAGCGCTCAGCGCTTTTGCGCGGGGCAGGCCTTAATTGGCCTGCCCATGTAAAATGGCGCCGATCGGGTTTGCGCTCACCCCCGCACAACCCACCCCAAATAATGCGGGGAAATTTCTGCCCATAGTGTCATGGTTACTAAAAAAAAACACAATCTGATAACTTTATGATATGCAGCATTGACTCACTGAAGTGCTATATCATGGAACTTTCGTAACGTCGCGTTGAGTTAAAAGGTCTCTTTACATTTAAGTTTACAGACTCTTCAGCCCCAGCTACAGTCCATGGGAATTTTATCAACACAGCAAATGGAAACAGCAATAAAAAGATTACCAAAAAAAAAGGTCATCACCAGCCTGAAGCCCTCCCAATGCTGGTCATGAAAGGCTTGCATTCATATAATACCTTACATGACCTCAGGATGTCCCAAGCTCTATACAGTCAATGATTATTTTTTGAAATGTAGTAACTTGACTGTAAAAATGGCAGCAAGGCATATATGCAACAAATTGGGGCCAGATTCACGATTTTTAATTTGTATTACTGGTTTATTTAGCTGTCATTGTAAAGGGGTGATTTGTTAACTATGCATGTGAAGTGGTTGGCTAATGGAGCAAGGAGGTAAAATAGTCAACAAATTCCGACATGACACCATGCAGTTTTATTTTCGGGTGAGATATTAAACTGAGGCTCTGTCTGCTCTCAAATGGACACAAAATATCCCATGACACTATTCTGAAGAGGAGAGTTAACCCTGTTGTCCTAGCCAATGCTTATATGTCAATCAACATCACTAATATAGATTATCTGGTCATTATTACATCGCTGGCCATGTGCAAATTACTGCCACATTTCTTAAAAATGGTGACTACTCTTGGCTGTAAAACGCTTTCAGACATTCTGCGTTCATGTAAGGCACTAACTATATAAATGCCAAGTCTTCCCTTTTTCTATTTATATGGTGATGTTCCCTTAAACGATTTCACCAAATACCAGTTTAGATCAGTAGGTGCTAATCTACTTTTTTATGCCTGACATCCATGTAACAAAAATGTTTAAGTATTACTGAAAAAAGAGACACGTCAAAGCTTTTCATCTTGCACTCGTCAGAACACTTCACATGAATGGCAATATAAGGGGAAAACAACAATTTATACTATATGAGAAGAGACTGCTAATTGGTTGGCAAGTGGACTCTGATTGGTAGAGGCCTTGCCATGGAGAATACTCCAATTGACGGTGATTGACAGCTAACTGCCAAACATTGTTTGAAATTTAAACCAGGCAGCTTGACCCTGATTGGTCAAGGTATTGTCCTGAGGAATGAGTCATTTATTTTGTTTAGTTGAAAAAATGTTTAAAACAAAAAAAGCGATAGCTTCGATTCTGCAATGGCATTTTATGATAGAATCAAGAGTTAACAATTACCATGCAAATTAAGGCAATGGTGAGAATGATTTAGCAACTGGAACTTTGTGAAACAGGAAATATTTCAAATGTCTAAGCAAAAATTTAAGCATGTAATTAAAATATCTACCGACCTTTCCTGAAGGATAAAATTGAATCAGTTGGAGTTTCGCTGTCTGACATTTTTATCCTTATGATTCATGGATGCATTGCTTTTCCTATGGGAGAAGGGATAAAATTGTTAAAATTCAGAAACACAGGCTGCTTGTAATGGCTAATATACAAATTAATGTTTAAATATGAAATTATTTGGGTAAACTTACAAGGGTGCAGATCCTTGTTCATCATCTGATTACCATGCAAACACAAAAAAGCAGACAATGGTACATTAAAATATTTCATGAATTTACAGGTGACATTTTATTTTGTCAACCTCTTAAAATAAAAGGCATAAACCTTTAGTTCATCTTTGTAACAAATGTTACTCTATAATAAGTTATAGATTTTAGTGCCTCCATGAAAAGTTACAGATTTTAGTGCCAAGATACAAGTACCTTAACACCACGAAGTGGCAGGTCAACACAACAGTTTTCTGGTGTTACAACTACAGAATAATTTGCTAACCACGATCGCAGAAAAAGCCCAATGTCACTATACTGTGGCATATCACATGTTGAGATACACCACTACATTGAAACCTGATATGTAAACCATTCATCATTTGTTTTGCCAGGTTTCCTAGGAATGACTGTGCAGAAGTTTTTTTTTAAAAATTGTTTCAAGGGATCCACAGCAAACCAGAAGCAAAACTGCACCTTAATTTCATAATGCACTGTTCGAGAAGTTACCTTCAGGCGTCAAACATGTTTACTGTGGTAACGGATGTATTCCCTAAAAACAGATGATTTCCCATAGGAGTTTGTTTTGCCACTTCGGCTATGATTTGTGGTTCTCAAACCTATTACCTTAAACCTGTAAGCAAAAAAGCAGCGATTTCTTACTCCTAAAATTAGCACTAAAGTAAGCAGAACTCTAAAAATGAGCACAAGAGTAGAGCTGCAGATCAGCAGCAGCTTCGTTCTATCGGCAAACTGTTTAGCATTGCTCGTCCTAAATATGGGACAAGTTTAGGCTCAAGGCTTTGGAATTCTCCAAAAACCCTCAATCATGATATCCTGTAAAACAATATTTTTTGTTTCAACTACAATTTTAGCACAGAAGGTTCTTTTTAAAACCAATTTCCAAATGAGATTTGGTTTGGAGACATTTTGTGAATGCCAAAACCTATTAAACATGAACTCGGATTAGGGGAGTGCACCTTGTGCCTAATCCCAATTGTTTCCATTTTGGCAGTACTGTAAATCGAAAACCGCTGTCACTGACCAAAATTGTTACACATAAAAGCTACGAAATAACTAAACGTAAGGCTAGCAAAATATTGGTTCATAAAAGAGTGTGGTTGGTCAAAATTGTTTTGAACCCATAGTAGCCAGAAATTATGTAAAATTATTTTATCAGACTCCTTTAACAAGGCACATAGAAATGGTTATCATTTGGGTGGTGGGAATCAAAAACTACTACAAGTCAGGACGTATTTACAGGGAAATGGGGAAAGAGCGGGGAAATGAGATTAATTGGATATCTTTAAAAAAGAACAAGCACAGGCACAATGGGCTGAAGAACCTCCTTCTGTCCTGTATCATTCTATGATTCCATTATTACTTTTTCCTTCCAAAATTCCTGTGGAAATGGTAGCAGTAGCAATAGGTTATGCCAAACTGCCTCCCATCCCATCAAATTTTCCTGATCTTTCAGCAGCATTTTTATATTTATGTTATGGTGCAGTTATTTAGGTTATCAAGATTAGTAGTAATCACCTGAGTTAATATCATCTTGGTAGAATAACAAGTGATAAACATTATAAGAAGATTGAAGTCCTCCGAGGACATCATAATTCAAAAAAAGGTAAATATTTGCCATCTGTAGGTCTTGGTACAGTGACCTGCATGCTGAAAGATTAATGGGATGTGTTTAAATCACAAAACTTCTATAACACACAGTATTATGTTCCATTTTGAACGTAGGTAAAAATAATGTAGGATGTAAAAGAATTTACAGGTATTCTTATGCTTGACAGCAGCTTTGAATACTAATTTTATCTTCCATATTGTCCATTCAGGAATTGTTCTTCAATTTTAAAATGAAGTGTGCTGAGAAACAAACATGGCTAAAATACTAAATGGCATTATGGCATTCTAGTGATAGATAAAGGGTCTGTTGAACCAGCAACTTATTCGATTTACAGTAGCTTAATGCTAAACACATGAAAAGCACAACTGTGCAGAGATGGCAGGAACCTGAATTCTGAGCGACTCAGGTAGTGAAGTATGTCGCTTCAGAACGACATGCATTTTATTCCACTTACCGCAGGATATGAACCAGCAGCAAATGAGAAAGAAAACATTTTTCATCAAGGAATAGCATTTTGCTTCAATTACGTAATGAGACACCTGAATGCAGCTGATCAGAAGCCTTAAAACATCAACGCTCCAGATAGTTTTTAATGGTCACATCACCGCACACCATCTGTAACCAAATATCTCGGGGTGAAATTAGTCTTTGCCAGTAGCACAAAGCAGGTTCATCACCAACAACCAACCCATTTTACACAGTGTCCAATTATCTTTTCTACTGAAGTTTGGTGGAAATAAAGCAGAATGCTGTGGAAACAAAACAGCAGCCTAAGTAAAACGGGCTGTAGATGCACTGAGACTGTTTTACTCTTTTGGCGAAAGTCAATTTCACTACAGCCCCACATATCCTAAATTGGCAGGGACTTACCGATTTGACTAAAGCAATGTTAGCAAGTCAAACTGAACGGCAATTATATTCTCATAACTCTTATCGCATGCTGCTCAAGATTTAACTAAAACGGAGAAATATTGTTCGATGTTATAATATTACAAATGTTAAAAGGACACATCCTCACTTGTCAGTTCTCTGTATTTTAGAACACATGGAGCTTAGTCAAGACAGCTCATGCAGATAATTGTGCATAAAATCCCTTCTTTAGTGGAATCATAAAGATGCACAGATTATAGGCATCATATTTCAACTGACTACATTTTAAAATTGGTAAAGCAGGCATCAAACCGAGTACAACAGTACAAATGAGGTCTAGCCGTTAAATTCAGCAGCGACCCCTGCATTTCCCGTATTCTGGGTTTCCTGGTAGCTGGCAGGAGCCCCCACATCCTCTCTGCAAATATTGGGACCATTTTATCCAGTTTCAGTAATTGAAAACTCTGCAGAAGGGCACCTGCAGTGACATGCCTTGTTTACAATTGCTAATCTAAACTTTCAGACAATAGAAATCCGACAACAGAAATAACACCCCGTCCCACCATAACTATGTACTACTTTGCTAAAAGTCTTTCTCTCTCTCTCTCTAAAACATACTACAATGCAACTGTTTAACAATG
This sequence comes from Cetorhinus maximus, assembly GCF_964194155.1. Lineage (NCBI taxonomy): Eukaryota > Metazoa > Chordata > Chondrichthyes > Lamniformes > Cetorhinidae > Cetorhinus > Cetorhinus maximus. Next base: position 107,581,544 of record NC_135891.1, read on the forward strand.
AAAAATTTAATTGCCCATTTACAATGCATCGGAGGGTGCATTTACTATGAGGCTAGATATTGTGCAACTAGACAGGCTGGTGAAGTATGATCAATCTATCTGCATCAAACTTTAACAAGCAACAGAAGACAAAAACAAAAACTCCAATCCCTATAAAAGATATGGTTATACCAGTGGAGTGTAAAATCAGGTTTCAAATTCAGTATTAGGAAAATACTTCATGGCATACACCTAAACACATACCATTACTCTCACCTACTTAGTCAATAGAAGACCAAACACAAGTCAGTCACTTGCTTTAATTGCATGAACAATAAATAGAATGGAGGTTAACAGTTGATGATCCCTCTTAAGCAAACCAACTGCACAATTAAAAAAAACAAATGCTGGAAATACACAATCCACCAGGCAGATTCTAAGAAAATACAAATAAATGTTTTATGTATCCTAGAGTCTGACAAAGGGTTATACCCAAATTATTAACTTTTCTTTTATCTTTAAGATTCTCACCAACTGGGTGCGCATATCCAGCACCTGCTTTTTATTTTAGCAAGGGTTACCGGTTAACAGACACATCCCATAGAACAGAATTTAACATTTTGATCCACTTAGTAACACAGCTCATGCACATAATAAAAATGACAAACCCATTACTTAGTTAATTCAGGATTAAAATAGAGACAAAGAAGGCAACATTGAATTTGTTCATTACTGCTGAAGCTCATATGAAGCTTATTTTCATAGCAAATTCAAAACTTTGCAAGAAGAGTAATGCAAAAAATAACTACAGCCAGGATTTTCCAACCCCATTGTGGTGGGACCTGCCATGGCAAGTCCAATGACTTTTGGTGGGACTGGACAATCCCAGCAGCGGGCGAGGACAGAAAATCCCACCCTATGATTTATAAAATGGCTTACAAGGGTAGCCTTAGGACCACAATTTCATGACAATACTTATATTTCTTTTGAGAATAAAAGAAGTTCTTCTGGAATTCCCTTCCTAAACTCTTCTGTCACCACCCCCCCTCAACCTTTAGGGAGCTCCTTAAAACCAACCTCTTTGATCAAGCTTATGGTCACCTACCCTTACACCTCATTCTTGGCTCTTCATTTGTTTTTGCAATTACACATCCATGAAGAGTCTTGGACTGTTCTAAGACAGCTGTTGCTGTCTGCTCCATAGAACTACAAGGGCAATAACAATTTCTTCAGATTCTCCCAATCACCCATTGTAACTTCAGTGGAAGATCAAATCTTTGAGGCTGTTTCTTTCTAGGACTGACGAAGAAATAGAGTAGAGAGCTTGCTGCACTTCAGAGAGCCCCCAGGGAAATTTTACCACGAGTCCTTTTAATGCTCCACTTTACAGCTTTTTCACTTGCGTTAATAGAAACCTTTTCTCATTCATCTATTTATCATTTACAGTACTTTTTTGGTGACCTGTTTCTGCATTAACCTTTGCCCCCTCAGTTTCTGCAATACCCTGTTTCAATTAAAGTGAGGTGACTTGTGGTGATGCTGGGGAAAGTAACAAGTCTAGTTAGTCTGGTTCTGACCCTGGTCTCCTACAATGCCACAAATAATACAGATACAGTGCCTCAAAACCCTGGGACTGAGTCCATGCCGGATTTAGGATCTTGCCGGCTTTTTTGAGAAAAAATTGGAATCTTAACTCAATTAATAGGAGACACATGAAATCAAGTCATTAAGTTTCCAGGTGGGGTTAAGGGTCACTCGGACCACAGGAAAAGACCGGCGTGTGAAATCAATAATTAGTCCAGCGTGTCGCCTTGCCAATGCAGCAACTAGTTGAATTGTCCTGCCAAGATATTTGACTCATTTAACAACAATTAAAATTTCCAGTTTTTGGACAACTCTGGTTTTCGGATAGCTGGATTTGACACACAACCTGTAGGACATTTCATCTTTTTTTGCTACTTTCCCCAGCATCATCACAAGTCACCTCACTATAATTGAAACAGGGTATTGCAGAAACTAAAGGGGCAAAGGTTAATGCAGAAACAGGTCACCAAAAAAGTACTGTAAATGATAAATAGATGAATGAGGAAAGGTTTCTATTAACACAAATTAAAATGCAAGAAAACAAGTATAGAAATTTAAGAAAATATGTCTTATAAGATGATTTATTCATTCTAATCTATGATGCACATTTATTTGGTTGCCATTAGCAATTACTCTGCTGGGATTTGTTTTCCCAGGAATAAGAATATGTTAAATTTCATTTGATATTTTAATTTTAAGGTCAAAGGAAATGTGTCTAATTAAATGTAAATGACCTTTTTTTCCCACAAGTTTAAGCCCCAAAACAGAATTTATAAAACTGCATTGTTCACCTCCTTAATGGTCAAAGCATTGTAGGTTCATTCCCAGCATGTTCCATGCTTTACACAGATCACCAATGGTGTTAAAGATTTTGAGATTTGGGAAGAATGAGACAAGAGAAATTCAATGTAGGTTGAGGGACCTCTTCAAAAGCTTAACAGTTACTCCAAGCATATCCTCAACATCAGCTTGTTTAGAAACTCAGTCCACAAATGAGATTGGGTACACTTCTCTTGGGTCAATTTTGGTTAAGATTAAGTTATTCTAATATTCTTGAACCTGCTAGTCAGCATTTGATCATACATACTGTAAGCAATTAAAAAGTCTGCCGTTAACTTACCATCTGAAATTTCATCAGGCTTTCTCCTTTTCTCATAAATGAAGATAATTGCAACAAGCACAATCACCTCTGCAACGATTCCCAAAAAGGGCCAGAGAGCAGCAAAACGGCCACGTACTCGAAGGTGAACAGTCTCCGCTCTTGTACCAATCTCATTAGTCGCATTGCATGAGTAATCTCCTTCGTCTTCTTCAATACTCAGAGGATAGATGCGCAACTCTGTCTTATTTCCTGCAATCTTGATTTGAAATTTCTTTGTTCCATTGAAAATTACCTAAATTGGAAACAAATGTTCCCTTAAAATATTCATTTCAAATTCGCAAGCAGCAAAAGTACTCAAATATGCACAATTTTCTCAACTCTAATGAAGCACTTTCATGTGAATTAGGCATTCTTGACCCTCAGGTTTCCCTCATAACTGGCTTTAGTCTGCCATGTTCTCAACTGGTGGATGCCCACTGCTCTTACATGTTAGCGCTCCAACATCTCCCTCATCTGGGTTTTGTTTGATGAGCAAACCAAAAAATATTGATCAATTCAGACTGATGCTCAACAAAAAAAAGATACTAGATGTAAAAAAAACACATTTACACAAACTTCTCTTAACTATCTGCTTGAAACGATATTTTACTCCCAGCTTGCACCCACTGGAAATCTCCATTATATTAAAAAAGTGCAATAGTGTGCTCATGAATCCAATTCTAACATTATAAACAAAGTTGTAGAGTGTGATCCAAAGACAAGCCAAATCACAATAACAGAACAAACACTCAAACTTCTACGATGGCCATACTTCAATCATGTTTGTCCCAACAGGAAGATAAAAGAGCTATCTTAATAGTTGATAAAAAAAACGCTCCATCCACTGGAAGGAAGTGCTGCATTTCATAGCAGAAAAAGCTACGGATAAAAGGAGTAAATAACATTGGATGGGTGTGATCAAACTGCAGGGATATCTTAGTCATCCAGGAACAGTTATTTAATCAGGTCCTTGTTTACCTCATCACCGGCGTTAGTATTCCGGGACCACACCCAGTTCTCAACTGGTGGATACCCACTACTCTTGCAGGTCAGGACTCCAACATCTCCCTCATTTCCATGTTCAGATTTCTTGTCGCTGCTCACGCCAGGTGGAGCTAGGTTAAAAAAACAATTTACTTATTTTCAAATCAAGTCCAATTTTTCTTGATGGTACCAATAGTGACAGGTACTGTAACAGATTAAATTCCTAGATTCTTGAACTATTATTTCACAGTACTGTAATTCAAATTGCTTCAGTACCAGAGAGAAATGTTAATTACTTGCTTTTCATTTCGGAATGTGTTTAGGTTCAATATATAATAAAATAGAGAACACGTATCTACATGCTACTACGCAGCCATTGATCACGTGGACTTCCCCACTCTATTTTAAAAGTAAAATTCTATATCTTTGGTGCCTTCGCCATCAGTTGCTTAAGAACTAGAGTTAGAACAGAAGAATGGGGGAAGATACTGAAGCCATCGGCTTGGCAGAAACTGCGTGATAGGGCAAGAACTTATCAGATCATTCCTCTATTATCATTTTGCCAGCTGAATAGGTGGCCAGAACAGCCATTAAAAATAGCACGGAGCTAATTTAGGTATTAGCTCCTATAACATCAGTATACTCCCGATGCCATTTTGGGATGGATCTGTGCATGCCCCAGCCAGTGTCAGCTGGCAGTCCAGCCAGAGAAGCCCGAAATTAAGTTTTTAAAAATTTATTTTTGTGGAGCCACGCGTGCTCATTGGGCTCTACGAAACTAACCAGAGTCCTGCTGCACCGCACTACCCAGTGCCCCCGTAATTTACCATCTTTTGGGATGGAGAATGCCAGCCATTTCTGCTCATTTTCAACCCAAAGTCTACGGGACCTATTACTGAGGCCTAGCTGTTCAATAGACCAGGGCCTGAATTTTTAGCTTGAGGGGCAAGCACGATCAGAGGGGCTGGAAGTGGATGAGAAATTTACTCCTCCTGCAATCGGCTCCCAATATCAACGTCACGCGGGCTGGCCAATTAACTGCCAGCCAGCTTGAAACGCTCAGTCTGCCAGCGGGAAGGCAGCAGGAGCTGGGACCAGTAATGGTGTAGGCAGGAGATTTAAATGGAGCTCCCTGAAGGCTGGAAGTCTGTGTTCAAGAGCCTCGGGCAGCAGCTTTGAAAATCGAGCTGTTTGACTCATCACTTCAGTTATTGTGCTGTTATTGTCTGCAGTAGGTCAATCATACCCACAGCCCAAGCCAGGAGGAATGGAAATGCCCAGAGCCAGTCTGCCGCCCACGTTTCCGATGAGTGCCTGCGGGTTTTGCTGGTGGCAGTCAGTGCCCAACAAGACATATTGCAGTTGCGAAACGGTATGAGGAGGCCACTTCACGTGACAAAGGCAGCCTGGACAGAGGTCTGGTCAGCGGGCCTGATGTCATACGTAGGACCTTGGGTAAGTGTCTTTGTGGGTGGTAGCAATTGTTGGTGCTCATGGGTGTGAAATACAGAGCGTCAAGTGGCACATAATCCTGTGCCTTGATAGACTATGGCTGGCATGTATGTCAGGGTGAGGTTTTGGGGGGGGGGGGTGCGTGGAAGTGGTGGTGGTGGAGGAAAGTAGGGATTTTCTGGCATCCAAAGGGGGTCTAATGAAAGCATTTTTGTCCTTGTAAGAGAAGATGAGTCATAATGCAGAGTGAGGATGGACGGGTGGTGGGTCCCAAACTACCTTCTCTTGTCAGACGGAGGAGCAAGGAGATGGCCTGCTAACATAGAGCCAGGTCCACTGGTCGCAGAGAGGCAGGGGTCTTGAATAAGGGTAACAGTATAGTGGACAGGGAAGAGATTGGTGCAGGGTATGAGTGATGTAGGCCAGTGGTTGTGAGACTGACATGTGAAATCTACTAATCCCCATTGCTCATCCATTCAGAAGTCTTTGCTCTGCCAGAAGTCCATTCTGAGAAGCAACCAGACTGCATGCGCTCTGACTTAGTAATACTGCTCAATATTGATATTTTTTTCTTTCTCCCTCAGATGGAACATCATCACCGCCCCAGAAGGACCCAAGGAGCGCCCCTCTTGACCTCAGAGGATGACCAGCTGCCAGATGCACTCGCATCACATCCTGCCTCTGTAACATGCACATCAGCGTAGATACAGACACATCACTGGGCATGTGTGTATCGGAGCAGATGGTTGTACACACTGGTGAAGGCATGTCACAACCGCCTGAGGAGATGGCAGAGGCAGTGTGTCCCCAGGCCGCTAGCAGCTGGGAGGATTGCTGGAGACAAGGACGATGCTAAGCCAGAGGCAGATGTGAGCCTCTGGAGTCATTCATCAAGCGGCAGATGCTGGATGTCCAGCGGGATGCGCGTGAAGACCTGGCAGAGATCCCTGAGGGTCTGTGCGCCATGGTCTCAATGTTGGAGGAGTCCATGTGGAGTGCGAACACTGCGTTGGCCCAGAGCTTAGAACCCACAGCTTCCTCCAGAGAGAGTTGCGACTCTCATGACAAGGCACACCAGGAACTCGATCAGGGTTTTCTGGGGTTGCTTTCAGACCTGCAAGCCCACACATGGCAGTGTCCTCAGCAGATCCCTGCTGATGTGAGAGATGGGTGAGGCACTTAATAACTCGCTAGATGCCTGTCATTCTATGGTAAGCAAGGAGGTTCAAACCAACCTCACACTGGCGGATAACCTGCAGCTCACATCTGGGGGCTCATCTCAGGGCACTCTTGACGGCAGCAGCTCCTCCACCCCTCTGCTAGTGACTGTCGCATCTTAGGAGACCATGATGATTGAGGAGTGCCCAGGCATGGCGCTGTATTCTCCCGCCCAGACGGGGCCTACACAGGCCCCAGCAAACACAGGACAGCCGCCAAGGTCATCAAGGCTGAGGGGGCATCCGAGCCAGCAGCCTGTCTCCAATCCAACTGCCAGCGAGGAGGCAGCACCAAGACATAGCACTCACAAGTGGAAATTTAAGTCACAATGACTCTCACAATTATTGTCCCCGTGGAGACATGTCTGTGGTTATAGCTCTCCTCAGCTACAGTCCTTAGGTGTCTTAGCGGCATCATCAGCCACCTTTTCTGCTACTCAAAATCAGAGTTAATTGGTCTTTAAATGGGTTTAGTTGGCTCTTCAGTTGTCAGCGGGCACGGTTCAGATTTCTGCACGCACCTGCGACCGAAATATCGCGAGGTAACGCGACTGCGCTGGGACGCCCTCCTGACATCACCGTGCACCCGCTCAGCCAGCGCAAAATTCTGGCCTAGGACACTGGTGGTACAATTAGACGGGCTAACCATGAGGTGGTGAAATCTACTTCAATCTGTTACAAAGAGCAAACTCCATCAGAAATAGAATGAAGTCATAAACAAGCAGACTTCTCATCTTACCACCACTTCCATTAAAATTATTTGCACATCTACTAAAGCAATTGGGTAGGACTCCAACCTGTACTTTTATTCAGCCTATTCATACAACAATCAAGAATTGTATAAAAACTTTCTTACCTTTCACAAGGATGGTGCTGTTGACAGGAGGTGTAGTAAAATAACAGCAGCTGTACTCCCCTGAATGTTTTGCATCAACAGCAGTCAGCCTGGAGAAAAAAAGTGCTACAGATGAAGGTATTGCATCTAAAGCACAAACAAATCTCGTATATACCAAGAACAATAATGAATTTTATGGGTGAAATGCTTATGCAATTAAGGAGGCAACTCTATGTCAACATTTTCTAACAAAATCTAAAGCTGATTCACCATCTGGGGCAAGTTTCAACTAAAAACTTTCCTACATACCAGTCGTAACTAATGAAGCCTGTATGGCATGTGACTACTCCATTCACGAGGTCTTATAACAGAAACAGAATTTCTAAGGCATCTTCTCGAGTGCAGTTTCATTGCATATTTCAAGAAATGTTGTTAAAGTAACTAAGATGTCAAGCAACACAATGCAGATATAAAAACAGAAAATGCTGGAAAAACTCAGCAGGTCTGACAGCATCTGTGGAGAGAGAAACAGAGTTAACTTAAGAGTCCTTATGACTTCTTCAGAGCTAAAGGGAAGTAGAAATGTGATTAAATTGATACTGTTTAAGGGGGGGTGGAGCAGGTAAAGCAGGATAGAAGGTCAGCAATAGGTGGGGGCTAAGGAGAGACTGATAAAGATGCCATGGACACAAGACAAAGGGAGTGTTAATGGTAGCGGTATGGGCTAAAGAAGGTGCTGATAGTGGCATAAAGGTAAGAAAGCAGAATGTGTGAATAGCAGTACAAGGGTAAGCACTCTGTGAAATAACAACCTGGAACAAGTAAAAGAATGCCCTTTGGGGTAGGGTGGGGGGAAGGGCAGTGGTTGGGGAAAAGGGTTAAAAAAGGGGATAAAACAATGAATAAATAAATTATAAAGTAAATAAAAAATAAAAATAAATCTTAAAAAAGGGGTGAAGATAGAGGAGAGAGTTCATGGTCTGAAGTTATTGAACTCAACGTTAAGTCCTGAAGGCTGTAAAGTGCCTAATCGGAAGATGAGTTGCTGTTCCTCCAGTTTGCATTGGGCTTCACTGGAACATTGCAGCAGGCCAAGGATGGACATGTGGGCAAGACAGCAGGATGGTGTGTTGAAATGGCAAACGACAGGAAAGTCTGGGTCATGCCTGTGGACAAACCGGAGGTGTTCCACAAAGCAGTCACCCAGCGTGCATTTGGTCTCCCCGTTGTAGAGGATACTGCACTGGGAGCAGCGAATGCAGTAGACCAAATTGAAGGGGGTAGAAGTGAAGCAGAGCTGAAAGGAGTGTTTGGGCCCTTTGATGGTGAGGAGGGAGGAGGAAAGGGAGTGGGTTTTGCACCTTCTGCGATTGCACGGGAAGGGGATGAGGTGTTGGGGCTGCTGGAGGACTGGGCCAGGGTGTCCCGGAGGGAACGGTCCCTATGGAATGCTGATAGGAGGGGTGAGGGGAAGATGTGTTTGATGGTAGCATCATGCTGGAGTTGGCAGAAGTAGTGGAGGATGATCCTTTGAATGTGGAAGCTGGTGAGGTGAAAAGTGAGGACAAGGGGGACCCTATCATGGTTCTGGGAGGGAGGGGAAGGTGTGAGGGTAGAGTCACGGGAGATGGGTTGGACATGGTTGAGGACCCTGTGAACCACAGTGGTTGGGAAGGAACTGAGAGAATGGGATAGAGTTCTTACAGGAAGCACAGTCTCTCTCTCTCTCTCTCTCTCTCCACAGATGCTGTCAGACCTGCTAAACTTTACCAGCACTTTCTGTTTTTATTTCAGATTTCAAGCATCCACAGTATTTTGCTTTTACAATACAGATAAAACACTCATAATGCAACTCTTTCAGTAAGAAACAATGCAAGGGACAAAATCTATTTTGGAGATTTTAATCAACCGTTAAAATGTAAAATGTTCAGAAGAATCCATTTTTCATGGTTCCTGTGTATAAACAGCATTTGACTTTTTAATCCATTTATACCTCAGCCTTTTGCTATTTCACCAAGATACATTAAGTAACATTTTTGTTTAAATACATTTGGCATCTCAAACTAATAAAGCATTAGAGGTTAAGGAACAGCTGGATTTACTGATAAACTCCTGCTGTCACTATTTAGCTCAGCCAACAGTGGTTCTATTAAATAAAACATGTCCACCTCTATCAACAGACACTCCAAGTCGTCTAGCAGCATTTCAGGGACCAACCAGTGTTCCACTGCCCATGGCATCCCATAACAAGCCTTCAGCCATCCACTTCCAAGTGATAGCAGGCCCTGCTTTCCCATACTGACCATTTGCTGTCAGGTCTCATTGCTTCACCTGCTGTTCCCATCCTTTAGCATTGGCCTGATTTCTAGTCCTAGCTACAGTGCTGTAAAGATCTACAGTTTATTTCTTTTTATTCAAAGTTTATCTACTGAAATTGCCCATTAAATTCTATTTTTGAGTAATAAAACATTTTACATGGAGAAAATTGTAAATTAAAATATTTAGAAATTGGGTTTTTCTGCAAAGCGGATATCTTATTTGAGCCTTTCGATTTTAAAAAAAATCCAGCTCACTCCTCAAACATCATTTTACTCTTTTTTATTGCTACAAATAATGTTTATAATCCATAATTGATAGGAATTAAACTTCCCATTATTTTAATCACAACATTGGTTTCTTAAGCAATTGTGATCAATTATCTTTTAGTCTTCAGATTCTCCACCTATCTCTATTCAGAGAACATGTTTAAATACTAATTTATAAAAATACACTTTTGTACACATATGTACATATGCATGTATCAATTTAAAGTAACCCACTTGAGTGCTCAAAATAATTAACATTCTGGGAATGTCTTTCAGACTTAAAAAAGAATGAAGACATGTTCAAATTTAAAAAAAAAAATCATTCTTGGGATTATGGGCATCGCTAACAAGGACACTGAGAAGGTGATGCTGATCCTTCTGCAGTCCATGTGGTGAAGGCCCTCTCACAGTGCTGTTAGGTAGGAAACTCCAGGGGAAGATTTTTCCCGTCGCGGAGTGGGGGCGGGGCCCACTCGCCAATGCGTAAAATGATGCGTGGTGATGTCAGGCCGGCGTCCCGACATCACCGCACATTATTTAGATTGTCAGTTCGGCCGGCGCGCAGCCATCTCAGCTGCACACCCGCCGAACTGTCAAAGGCCATTAAGAAAGTAATTAAAGCTGTGAAGAATGCTGAAAGAGCCCAGGCGGCCTTCGCATTTTTCATGACACCTCATCCATGGGTGGGATGAGGTTTCATGAAGGGTTCATTAATTAAATAAAATTTTTTGAAAAAATTATTGGACATGACCCAGCTCATGTGACAGTTTCACAGGAGGGGATATGTCCTTAAAATTTTTTTTTAACCTTTATTACATTTTACAAAACGTAAGCTAATCTCACGGCATTTCTGCGCTCTAGGCCCCAACTCAGGGAATTCCCCACACCCGCCCTCCACCCCCCTCCCCCCCTCCCGCACAGCTCTTCCGGGTGTGTTAATTGGCCCGCCCACGTAAAATGGCAGTGCGCACCTGATCAGGGGTGCCGATCGGGTTCTCACTCGCTCCCGCCCACCCCGCACAAACCCCCTGATGGTGGGAAAATTCAGCCCCAGGATTTTGATGCACAAGAGTCAAGGTATTGTGGAACTTGGAGAGGAACCTGAAGGTGGTGTCTTCCAGTCCTTATTCATATAGGTAGAAGAGGTCACAGGTTTGGGAGATGATATAAAATTGTTATCCATATTAATAATGTTTATCCACATGCATACATTCGATTGGCTATATTACATAATGTTGTCATTAAAGCCAATTTAGAAATTTAGAAAAGTGGCCTGTTTCACACCCCATCCCAAAATATTATATTTTGTGGCAATGCCCAGGCTTGCTGAAGAAGCCAGAGTCTGAACCCAAGTCTTCATGCAACAATGAAACAGAGGAGTTTAAACAGTGGAGAAATTGGTGTTAGGTTTATAGAATGGAGTATGGAAAATAATTAAATAACCAGGTAGAGGAGGTACAGAGACAATACATAGAAAATAGGAGCAGTAGGTCATTCAGCCCTTCGAGCCTGCTCCACCATTCAATATGATCATGGCAGATCCTCCATCTCAATGCTGTACTCCCGCACTCTCCCCATACCCCTTGTGAAGGCATGCAAAAAAAATGCGAAAAAAAAGTGTAAGGCAAAAAGCAGGAAACACAGAAACAAATGATCAAGTTAGGGAAAAAAATATATACAGAAATATTAACTAGTGTGAGAATGGATGTTATTTTTAATATTGTGAATATTGTGTTATTCTGAAAAAAAGGCTGGCTGTCTGGTGCGGGGTGGGGGGGCTTTGGAAACATGAAACGGATAGAGGTGTTAAGTTTGAGGTACAATAGGTTACATCTAACATTTGTATTTTTAGGTAAGTTGAGAGTTTATTTGAATATCAAAGGGGAGTCAGAGTTATCAAGGAAAATGTTTGCATATTGCAGGAGTTCCATAGGTTAACAGTAGTGGGAATATTATATTTTGTTGACCCAAAAGCAAAGACAAGATGAAAACATGAAAGATCTTATATTTGGAAGGTTTTGAGTTCCAAAGAGATGTGAGAGCAATGGAATGGAGATGAAAGGGAAAAGGTATATTAGAGTTACTGTGGACAGCTGGATATAGCTGTTGAGCTAGAGATGGCTAGAGATAGCTGAAGCTTTGGGGCTGAGAGAGGATGCAGTTTGAATCACCCATCCAGTCAAGCCAGAAAAGTCTTGGGGTGTAGCAAGCAGTTTTATTCTGAAGTGGATTCTACTGCAGATTGGAAGAGGGTAAAGGTCATGTGGTACACCTTTATTGAAGCTGCAGCAGTTTGCCTTGTGTAATATCACTGGATTTATTTTCATAGTTATACACATCTATAAGGAAATCTTGCCTGGAAGGTGTTTACTTCTGGGTTTGATCAAGTAGAGTGTTTTTGGGGCAATGTTTTGTAAGACTAAGCTTAATTGTATATATGTAATCTTGTGTGCTTAAGTTCTCTTTTATTTTTGTGAATAAAGCTTAGGATTTAAAAAATTAAAAGTAAAAAAGCATTACTGGACCTCTTACTGCTGAGATCGGTACATCATCTTCTCGGTTTCAGAATACAAAAAAAGGTTATGGCCCATAGGCCATGTTTCCCTCTGAGATTTGGTTTGTGCAGCAATTAACACCGGCTGTGGTTGTAACACTAGACTGGACCAACTGCACACCATGTACCAATGGACACTTTCAAATGATTGTTAAATAAAGCAGGAATCACTACAATGTTAGATCAAAATCCAGAATATTTATAAATGCTGTGAAAATATCTTTTTGGTTAAGTGGCACAAAGGAATTGAAATATGGGGAGGGGGGGAAAGAGAGAAATTCAGGAAACTCTTCTCTCTGTCCCCAAAACATAAGTACATTTTACATTTCTGCAGTTCAATTTTGAAGCAGTTGTGGCAGTAAATGTAAGAGCAATTATACTGAACTGTCCTGGTACAGATTATACTGCTGTATATTAATTTTAATATTTGATAAAGTGGGACTTTGCTCATGGACAAAAATCCTTAAGACACTTTTGTCTAAACTACTAGCAGACCCAAGTCTTACTTTCACTGCACCAGCTGAACTAATGCTACTATCTGAAAATTATTACTTCAAGGAAAAAAAGTAGCAAACACTGAAAGAACTGCTAAGCAGAAAAAAGGTTGAACAATATTCCTACAAGTTCCACTGAAACCCTTCTAAAATAGCTGTTTATTCTGCACATGTAAATATGGTTTGTATATGTGGAAAATAAAATTTTAAATGCTATTGTAGATCCCCAGCAGTACTAATGGCACTACTCAATCCACCATCACCATGGTAGCACTTCTCAAAATTAACCAAGTACAGAGCAGAAGGTTATAAACAAGACCTTTGTACAGAATTCACAGGGCAGAAACAGGACATTAAACTCAACCGTTCTCTGCCTTTGTTTATGTTCCACATGAGCCTCCTCCCACCTTACTTCATCTAACCCTATTAACATATCCTTTTATTCCTTTACCCCTCATGTACTTATCTAGCTTCCCGATAAATGCATTTTGGCTATTCGCTTCAACTACTGCACATGATAGCAATATTCTCACTGGAGTAAACGAGTCTCTCTTGCATTCCTTATTGGATTTGTCAGTGACTATCTACTAGTGGTCCCTAGTTTTATACTTTTCACATTCTATTCTTCAATTAATAATTCTGGAAGGTTGATAAACTCAGGGCACCTATAGCAGGAAGAGAGGGGAGGAGGGAGGATAATTTGAGAACAATAATGGGGGGGAAAACACTGCAATAGTGAACTATTTGAAGAAAATACCCTAATTGGTGAATCTGAATGATAGGGGAAATAAACAAAATGTCATTGATTTTTCATTTTAAATTATGGAATTATTCAACAGCTGGGTGAGCTGTGCCAGCAATGAAAGCATTGATACATACTTATATTCCATAATTGTTGAAGTGTCTTCATCAAGGGTGGATGAGATATTCACGCCATCCTTTTTCCACACATGCCCCGTAATTGAAGACGGTGGATTTGTCAGGTTGCAGCGAAGTGTTGTTTCTGTTGAAGTTTCCCCTGCCTCCACGACGGAAGGATCCATAACTATTATAGGGTCTGGTTGCAAAGATAGAACAAGCTTCAGGCTTGAATGAAAACTTTATGAATGCAGAGACCGGGTAACCACAAAAACATTAGAGTAATCAAGCTTCCATACTTCACCCAACGTATGCTTCCACATTTAAACACTTCATAGTAAGAACGTATTTACACAAAGCACAGATAACAATAAAACTCAAAGTAATGTGAACTATGTTACAATTTAAAAACATGAACTATAAAGAAAGTTTTCAACTCAGTACATGGCTTAAAACTCAAAACAATAGTCAAGTGAAAGCTTGCTCTAAGAACTAAATAGATAATTTTTTTTAGCATTACAAACATGATTGCTTTGTTGAGACATCTTTTGCACTAATCAGTTCAAGGGTGGAAAGTACACTACTAAAGCTCATCACAGCAGCAAAATGCAAACCTCTTCCTTCCACTTCCTACCAAAAATACAACCTATTCAATGGATAACCAATTTCTCAGTTTTAGGAAACATTGTAGTCACTCCCAATCAACTTTGTTCATATAATGGCATATAATTATATTTTATCACTAACATGATTAGAAATAAGCATCTCTCCTTCTTTGAGATCTATCGTGTTATCTTATATAATGGTCAAAAGTAGTTTTTCCACTGACCACAAAGTATGAGATCGATCCAGAATGTTAACCAACTAATTTAATAATTCGTACCATATATAAATAAATCTCATTAGGGTCTGGGCATTTTCACTTTATATTTAAAACCAATAGAATATAATTGTAGCTATGTGCCAATGAAACTCGAGATAAAAACCATTTTCCCCATTGCCATGAAGTCCAGCCTGCACAAATTAAATAGGACATTTAGGTATCTGTTAAAGTAGTCTGGTTACACTTTATTCACTCTTTATGCAAAGTTTATTAAAAATGTACTTTAAAAACTATTCTGTAAAACTTAGAAGTTATGTATCTTCAGCACTGTTTAAGCACCCTTGGTAATATGACAGCAATATCACCATCTTAAGGAAAGTTTTGTTTGCTGCTCTTAAGTCTTAAAGAAAATGTTATAACCAAGATGTCCAATCACTGAGAAGTTGAGGGTCCTGCTTATTCTGTTTTCCCCCCCACTAAAAAGGTTTGCACTATAATATTTTAGCCACTGTAACATAACCAGCAAAATGCAAGGGCACTACAGCATTGGCCAAGGCAAGGAGAGGATAAAGGAGTCTTTGACGCTCACAAAGTGGGAGCATGGAGGATAGGGAGAACATAGCAGCCATTACACACATCAAAATGTCACAATCACAAGGTAGTGATTGAGAAAGTACATGGCTTTATAAGAACCACAGGGTATGCAATGCCTTCCTAAAGTACCAGAAAGTTGTTCAGTTGCCAACTTCTGGTTGTAAAGGTAAAATACAAGACCAGTAAGAGTGTGAGATTGCAACATTACAAAAAAGTTTTTTTTTTCCATGCTGAAAAGTTAAGTGGTAAGCCAGACATTTAACATTTCTTATCACAGAATTTGGTCAAGGATTGTTTGGAGAGGCCTGAACAAGTCTTTAACACATGGGTAAAATAAAACAAATATAAAGCATGTAGTTATCCATCCAAAATATTGTGCTTCATCAGTTTAATTAGACAGCTGGCCACTGTCAATTCAGAGTTTTTGTACTGGGAGTCATCATATGTTAATTGAAATTATTTTTGTTTTGACATCCAAAAGTTGGGAAAACAATCTCACAACCTTGCGCCAAGTCGCAGGATAAAAACAGGTAACTGCCAGGGTAGAAAAGGGTTGGATGTGGCTTTGATCACAGGGCAGCAATGCAGGTGCCAGGAGATTTTCTTGGAAGGATGACGAAAAGGGCACCAAATGCATACCAGGCACTTGGGCTAAGCTACTGGTAAACATCTCTGCCTCAACTTGGCAACCACCACTCACGTTCAATGACTATTAATGTCGCCTGGGACCGTATCCACTTGATTTTTGGGCTCTTTTGTAAATCATTGCGGTAGGGATCATTACTGGCTCTGCATTCATACGTCCCACTGTCCTCGATACTTAGATTTACGATCCTGATAGAACTCTTGGCATCAATGTTATAGCTGGAGTTGATTTTGACTCGCCGTTGTCGCGCACCATCGTAGAGCTGCGACATGACCTCTGAATCGTTGCCTCCTATGCCCCACCACTGAATTTCAGGGGTGGGTTTTCCAATTACCTCACAGCTCAATTCTACATTGTCTTCCATTAGCTTCACTTCAGACAGCGGTGACTTTATAAAGCCAGCTGCAACAAAAAGATCATTTGCAATAGAACAGAAAATTGAATAAAAGCTTAAGCCACAAGTTTCAGTGGATGAACATACAACGTATAAAAAGGAATGCTACAAAATGAGGTTCTCACATAAACCACACTCCACTCCCCCAAACACACAAGCATATAAAGGAGTCTGGCCTTTAAATTTCCTAATAAAAAAGATGTCGTCAGCTTGTAATTTGTTTTCCTTCAGCAGCTCTCATATATTGAGTTCTGCTGATCGTCAACACTTGCAGCACTCAAAAGTGTTCAGTGTTGTCGCTGGACTTATTTGACACGTGTATCCATATTGTACATGATTTAAAAAAAAACATTTTCAGCAAACACTTCTTGTGCAACACTCAAATCAACTAATCTAAACTAAGTTTGGAAGGATTTCAGTGCACAAATAATGAAAATTTCACATAGACCATTACCACATGCTAAGAGTGAAGTATAACTATTGAAGCAGTGAACAACCACCACAGTACTGTGCACAGGCCAAAAGATTTTACTGTATCAGAGAACTGGAGATAGAAATGTTGTTGTTTTAGGTTTCATATAGTTTAACACCAAGGAGATTATTTTGTCCCTTTCTCAAGCCCATAAAGCTAAAACAAAAAAGTGGCATGGGTGGGGTGGGGGTGGTGGTTAAGCAAAAGAGAGCGGAATTTTACACTCCCATTGGCGGCAGGCGTGTTTAACACCATGAGCGGACAATATGGTTACGCCATTGTGAAACCAGTTTGTGATCGTCCACTCTGCCTGTCAATGGTGGACTGCGTTTCCCACTGTCCAACATCAGGAACTTAATTTTAATACATTTGCATCTCATTATTTTGCCTGCATGCCGGAATCATTCCGCCACGTCAAATTTACCTCCCACATCGGCGTGACTTCAGAATGGAGCGATTTACGACTGCCTTTAAAAGGTGTGCAGCTGGCGAGCTGAACTTTGAGAGGGACTCAGAGGTGAGTGTACACAACCTTTTGCAGTGCTCGCAAGGATCGCCCATAGTACATCAGGGAAGAGGCATCGTGCAGGGGGGGCACAGGCAAGTCGCTATTTCCCGGCTGGCTTTCAGTGCAGTGCTGCAGCAAGTCAGCACAGGCTGGTGGGAGTGCACAAGCACATGCCGAGGGGCACAGGAATGGTGAGGGAAACGGCCATGCACGTGGAAAAGATGGTCAAAAATGAGCATTCTTCCATAGCTGACACCGTTCAGCAACAGCTCCATTGACATGCTTGGAGTCAGACCTCTGAAGTATTTCTGCCCACTCAAGCAAAGCAAAAGTGTTAATGTGCCATCAAATGTTCCAGACCTTTTCACCCTCAGACAGACTGCAAATAAATGTGTGTTTTAGGGGGCAGCAGACAACTGGATGACTGGGCAAGTTGTACAATCCCTTGCAAAAGGTGGCCATGGCAGAGTCACTGGTGGAGGGCCTCACAGCCCCTTGCAATGCCATTATTCAGGTTTGGACCAGTATCCCTCATGGTTCAAGCTAACAGCGCAACCTTGCAGTGCAGGTAAGGGAAATACCTGAGCTGAGAGCAGAGCATGCATTCAAGTGGCTGAAGCTGCCACCAAAGCCAAGTGGAGTGGGGCAGTGGTAGGTGGGGTTTCAGACAGCCAATGAGTGGACTATACACTGGCCATCCAAGCGGCAGCCAATACTCTCCAGCATACGCGAAGGGGTCTTGAGACGCAGCCGGAACCTTAACCAAGAGAGGTCCTTAGGAGACATATGCTGACCCACGTGTCTCTCTCTTCGATCCTGTAGAAGGACAACATCAATATCATGGAACCCGGTGATTTAGCCTCATTGCTAACAGGGAGCAGGGAAGAAGAAGTGTGGCAGAGGCAGCTGGCTCGCCAACGGAAGAGCAGCACCCTCAAAATTAAGATGTGGCAGGGTATCCTGCGGATGAAGTTGAAGATCCACAGCGAGCCGTCACTCAGATGCCTCACTAGACCCAGGGTCTATAGACGGTGTTTGTCATTCCTGTCAATGACCGAGAACCAGTGTCATCGAAGAATACGCATGTCCAGGGAACTGGTCGGTCGCGAATGCCACCTGCTGCAGGATTTAGCGCCACGGGGACATGGAGGGCATCTGCTGCCAGTGTCCGTGAAAGAGACCGCAGCACTCAATTTTTACACCAGTGGTTCCTTCCAGGGCTACACAGGAGACCTGTGCAGGAGCTTGCATGCCTCCAACCACAAGTGTATCCAGGAAGTCAGGGATACCATCTCCATGAAGGCACAGAACTTTGTGCATTTCGACTAGGATCAGGCAAGCCAGGAAGCAAAAGCGCTGGGATTTGTGCAGATTTCTGGTTTTCCACAGGTGCAGGGTGCCATCGACTGCACTCAGGTACTTAGATCTCTGTAACAACAAGCAGTATGTGAATCGCAAGGGCTTCCACTCGCTGAATGCTCACCAGGTTTGCAACCACCACAAATGCATCCTTCAGATATGCGCACGATTCCCAGGGAACATCCACGACTCCTAAATCCTTAGCAGGTCTCAGATCCCTGACATCTTCCAGGATCCAGAGAGGCTGCAGGGTTGGCTCCTCAGGGACAAGGGCTACCCACAGAGGATGTGACTGATGACGCCTGTGCAGGGGCCTCCGACTGCAGCAGAACAACAGTATAATGAGACTCATGCCACGATCCGGATTTCGGTGGAAGCAAAAGGCACGCATATTGAAAATGAAGTTCCAGTGCCTCAACAGGTCTGCTGGAGCACTGCAATACTGTCCCCAGAGGGTGTCGCATATTATTGCATCATCCTACGTGCCACACAACCTGGTGCTGCAACATGGGGAGGACCTGCCTGGGGAGATGGAAGAGCTGCACATCTCCTCCGATGACGGAGAACGTTGAACGGAGATGAGGTCTTCGAAGGCGAGGATGCCGGCGATGAGGCCATCCCACTGGTCTGGTGAGCTGAGGCCCTAATGGCAGCAAGATTCGTGGAGGATGACGACGAGATGCAGCGAGGAAAGTTCTGACATCCTTACCTTGCATCTGTGAATGTTTGACTCCTGTGTGGCTGATGGCAGCGCACATACCCTCAGTGCTCAGGCTCATGTCATGGAGATGCAGCGGAAGCCCTAATAGTCGCAAGGTTCCAGGAGGATGACGACAACATGCAGTGAGGACACTCCATAGATCTTCACATTGCCTCTGTGGATGTCTGACACCTGTCTAGCTGATGGCAGCTTGCTTGCACGCTGTAATCAGGGTCACATCATGGAGATGCAGCTGTGAAACTTTTAAGTACACCTGAACCTTTGGCAGCCTTCATCACCTGTACCCTTCAGGGCCATACCGTTACCAGACACAGATGCTGAGGAAATGGGGGACCAGCCCCATGTCAAAAAGGTACTGAGAGCACACAGAGAATGACTGAACTCTGTGACGCCTGCCCACGACATTCTGAAGCAATGACAAGCACCATCGAGGTGCAGGCATCACTGATGTGTCCAGCGAGCATGAAGCCGGGCCATCACTTTGCTCTGCAGGTTACACACTGCACAGGTAATAGGCCCTGGACTGAGACACTTGCTTTTATCTTGTGCGGGGACCAAGGTTTCACACCTGAGCGACACAAACACTGCTCATTACAATAAGTGCCACAGACAGGGAGACATTCTTGGGAGTTTATTTATAACAGTGAACATTGTGTACAAGTGATTAACACCTGTGCCACACGGCACAACTACTACTTCTTAACCCTGCCGCTACATCTCAGTGCACCCCCCCCCACCCCCAAACATCCATTGGAGTGGAAGCAGCCTGCTGACAACTTTAGCCGGCGTCCTCTGGAGGGCCAACACCTGAAGGGCCCTGGCCCGCTTTGGGTATCCTGCTGTGGGCCAGATGCACCCTCCTCGGCCTGTGGAGCTGGAGATGCTGGAGTCACAGGAGGGGGAGGAATTTCAATCAGCCGGACATTCCCGTAGTTACCTGTGTGGATGGCTCCAGGTGTCAAACTGCTAGTCCTCCTCCCTATTGGTGCCCAGCAGCCTCTAACTGACTTCTTGAGAAGGGAAAGCCGGAGCAAAGTCGAGCTTCCCCGCACACCTCGTGCGTTGACCCTGTTGGAGGCCATATATGGCATCAGTGATGGGAGTTCAGCCCATGGAGCCGTGCAGGACTGATGTCCTGGACCAAGATTTCCATGGTGGCTGCCAGCCTGACAGTGTTGACCTCGGTGCATCGACATGACCCGAACACCCTGGACCCAAGGCGGACAGACTTCCCCCATCGTCCCGGGCAATCTGGGGAGTGCACCAGACATCCCTTTCTGATGTTCCCTTGATTGTCTTTGCAGCTCCAACAACTGATTGAGGACAAAAACAGAAAATGCTAGAGAAATTCAGCAGGCGTTAACGTTTCAAGTCCGTATGACTTCTTCAGAGCCATATAGACTCGAAACGTTAACTCCATTTCTCTCTCCACAGATGCAGTTAGATCTGCTGAGTTTTTCCAGCATTTTCTGTTTTTGTTTCAGATTTCCAGCATCCGCAACATTTTGCTTTTAACTGATTGAGGACAGTGTCCAGAGGCTCATTCATCTGACTCAGCAGTCCTCCGAGTGCCTCAGATGTCCCTGCCTCTGACTGCTGTGGAACAGATTGTGTCCTGTGTTCACCAGGCTGTGATCCCGAGACTGCTCTAGGGGCGCACCGAGGTGTGTGTTGCTGCACTGGTAGAGGGTGTGGGTGAGCGCCATGACGGGTCTTCAATGGTGCTGCCCTCAGGGTCCTCATCTGAGATGCTCTCAGCGCTGGAGCTGGAGTCAAGGTTGCCTGAGGGCGACATGTCAGATGTACCTAGGAGAGAAGTGGAAATTATTAGCGCTTGGCAGCCATTTTACATACAGAACAGTGGGCTCAAGAGTAGCGTTGACAGAGGGATGATCTGGTGCAGGATCCTCTCGTAGATGCTTGCTGCTGACCTCACCATCGCCACAGGAACGGTCCACGTCCTCTCCAGCCAGTTCCAACATACGACTCGAACAGGGTGAGGACCTTGCTGTCCGGCACTCCACCCGCCGGTCTGGGACCTCTCCTGTCGATTACGCAGGTCAAAATCTCGCACAAGACAGATGGAGAGGGTATGAGCAAGGTATATGCCAGGTCAAACGAGAAGGATGCCAGGCATGCGCGTGTGCAGCCAAGGACGCGATGAGGTGGCGATCTCCAGATGGTGATGTGAGGGCGTGTGTGTGAGAGAGAGAGAGTGGTGATGTCCCTTGAGCTGGCAGTGAGTGAGATGCCAGTGAATGTGTGATAGGTTTGTGAGTGAGTGAGTTGACTGACGAGATGGTTGACTTACCCTGACAGCACAGATGATATCATTCATCCATTTTCTGCACTGGATGGCACTGACCACCGCCTCCCAAACCAGAGTGGTGAGACTGATGGGCTTCCTGCGACCAGAGAGGGGGTAGAGGACATTACAGCGGGCCTCCGTGGCATCCAAAAGGCATTCCAGGGATGCATCACTGTATTAGGGGGCTGCACTCTTCTTGGCTTTTGGGGCCATGTCTTCACTGGAGCAGTCCTGGGCTTCAAGCGTTGAGAACAGAGCGCATGGCTGTAGTTTAAATATGGCACCTAGAGTGAGGAAGCAGAGAGGTAATGGCGTGGCAGGCAAATTGGAGGCCACCCACCAGCAAGACGGCATGTTTTCCTTGACTGCGTATTTTATGAGGTAAGAATGGGATAATGCGGCGCGAAAACCTGCTATTGTGGCCAGCGGGTAAAACATCATTTTTCACGCTCTCGGACTCAGTGTAATTCTGGGACAATTCTGCCCATTGTAAATTATAAAATGGATGTTAATACACAAATATTAAGATGATCAAGAATAACTGCAGCGCAACGTATCTTGTATAACAATAATTTTAATGCTGCACAGAATAAATCTGATTTTTCATTCTATAAATTTCCTGAACGCTTTCTAACAGGAGAAAAGAAGGAAATTTGCATTCATATGGCACCTTTCATGTCCTTGGGACATCCCAAAGCACAATAAGACAGAGGCCCACTCATTTATTCAAAAATACCCCATACATTAGAAAGCATATATGTGAAGTAGAAACAGATTTAAAAAGAAAATCATCTAAGTAATCATGTGGGAAAAAAATACAGAATATGCTATGAATTTTACCTACTTGTCTACAGGTCATTATTTTGCAAGATCGAAGTTTAAGCTTTGTATTGCCCTCATTTTACAGTCACTGATAAAATTCTTGTTTGAATTAAAGGAATTTCTTGGAAAAAGATTTCTCTGATGGTCTTATCCTGTAATCTATAGCTTAAAAGTCAAACTCTGCCCTCCTCCAGTAAATAATCTCTATTCCTGTACATGTACTAACCTAATCTGAACAGAATCTACAACACCTTAAAAAAACATCTGTAGATTTAGAAACTGTTCTGATGATGCAAGGAGTGCTGCAATCTTTAATCCTGATGTGGTAGGGTTGGGTGAATGGGTGGTTATGATCTCAAAAGTGGGGGTGCTGTATGCTATGAACTGGTAAGCATGAACTGGGGAGATGGAATAAATTAGCTGAGTTCTGTGCTGTCACCTGATATTTAGCTGTTGGAAAAGAGAAATGTGTGCTGTAGTAATATTGATCATTTATAAATTAAAGATGACTGGTTTATGAATAGAAAAAGAGTTGAAATTCATAAGATCATAAGAAATAGGAGTAGGTCATTCAGTCCGTCGAGCCTGCGTGGCCATTCAATAAGATAAATTCAATTAATAACCATACAGACTGTGAAATATAAAAAAGATATATTAAAACATAACTGAGTATATAGATTTAGAAAGTGGCTCATTTTGATCAATAATTGTATGAGATTCAAGAACTTGGAGTTTGATTTTCTTTCCTTTTTATTTGCACAGGGGTAAATGTGTTGGATGGTAATCT
Source organism: Cetorhinus maximus (assembly GCF_964194155.1). Classification (NCBI taxonomy): domain Eukaryota; kingdom Metazoa; phylum Chordata; class Chondrichthyes; order Lamniformes; family Cetorhinidae; genus Cetorhinus; species Cetorhinus maximus. Next base: position 107,604,661 of record NC_135891.1, read on the forward strand.
TTGAAAATTTCCCATGAACTTCAGTGTCATTAGGAAGTCAAAGGCTAAAGAGTTTATATCACAAGATTAAGAGTGCGGAGTTGAGATCAGATAACAAGTAGTGTTGAAAAAGCACACAAGCAAAAGTGGGCACTGGCTGAAGCAGGATCTGCTGGTAGTGTGGGAAAGTAATTTAGTGAGAGAAAAAGTCCTAAGTGAAAACCTGGAAGCATTAGTGCGTACCAGAGGAAAAAATGACAGGTAGTAGTAAATACCATTGGCTCCAGCAACTTGCCTCACATTGTGTCATTCAGAGGAAAATATTCTCATGGGAACCTTCAGGCTAAGCAACTTTCTATACTATTAGGGGAAAAACAACCGAAGAGATCCCAAAGAAAATCGATCCTTGTAAGAGTGAAGGCGTTTAGGAATGGGCGACAAATGCTGGTCTTGTCTGTGGTGCCCATATCCTATGAACGAATACAAAGAGAGCCTGTGAGCAAGAAAAGCTTTTATAAGCCAGTAAAAGGGACGGTAAAACCAATAGAACCAAGATCATTCATGTGGGGTTAGCCAAACTCAAGCAAGGGAAAACTGGCTAAATATTTTGGCCTTAATGAGTGACTGAAAAGTGTCAAGTGTTCTACTTATATGAAAGTGCCAAAATTCTAACTATTTAATCCCCCAGCCAAAAAGTGCTGACTCAAGGCCCACATTTGCTGTAATAAGTTTCAATATTTTTTCAAATATTGACCAATGGCCTGTTCAAGAGAAGCCATCTAAAAATATTAGAAATAAATACATGCTCTTTGCTCTTAGTCTAGCCTCAACTCTCAGTGTTCACAAATTAGAGCTGCTTGTTGGCCCACCAGCTTGTTCTGTTGCTGTGAAAGTCACCTTGAGCCCTTTACATGAACAAAACTCAAGGGTACCCAAGGAAACCAAGTCATAATAACCTTCCCATAACTTTGCTATTACCTCCATAGACTATAAAATTTATCATTTTTGGCAAAACCAAATATTAAGCAACAATTACCTCATAGGGGCATAGTTGAAGAATTCCAGCAATCCAGATATTGTTAATGATCCTAAAAAAAATCTCCTACAATCTTTGAATCGCAACTTTAATAACTACAATACCCATAAAGATTGTATATTCCATTCCAATCTTTTCATACAGCCATGTGCAAAGACAATGAACACAGCAACGAGAAACATGGAATTCTTGTGATACTGATGTGGCAGGAGCAAGATCACAACAATTTATTAACCTCTATGAAATGCAGACCTTTAAATTTATTTTATGTAATTCAGAAACTATCCAGAATAAAGAGTTATTGTAATTTACTTCCAGTTTCAAGTCAGGCTTAGATGTGCATAACAGTCTAAAAGTCACAATTCTTTGAGCATTGTTTGGTAAAGATGTTAGGGATATGGACTAATGACAGGCCAATGGAGTTGAAGTGCAATCATTATTTAATTGAATTCAAAACAGCCTGATGGGGCTGAATGGCCTATTCTTATGTTCCACTGGAGGTTTTAGTCCATCAAAAATACAGGATTTAAGTTACCAAGTGTAAAACACAAAAAGAGGTTTCAATTTAATACTAAGTCTGACAGATATGATTAATGTGATAATTCACAGATTGCAAAGACATCTCATTCAACATTTTACACGTGTGTATATATTTTATAGCCAGTTTGTATTAGCATGGCACCATTAGGGTCTTAGCAAAAAGAGATATCAGGATTTGGCTTGTTTCACCAAGTTTATGGTTTTAAACATTTATCAGAAGACAACATGGTATTATTAAAGCATATCATTCAGCTAAGCAGGAAGACATTTTAAAAATCCACTCTGTTGCACTGCAGACTCCATTACAGACAAAAAAGCTGTAAGTAAAGTTTTGTTTTGATTCTGGGCTATTGATCTATAAAACATAATGCTCTATGCATTAAAAGTGTTATGATCCTAAGTGGAGCATGAATAAAATCCAATTGAATTATTGTGATGCAAAAATGGATCTTAAAACTAACACAAGTTGAGAAGTTTAAATGTGACTAAAAAGCAACAGTCAGATTAGTCAAATCCCAAACGAAAGCTAACAAAATGATTGCCACCCAGAGAGAAATTAAAGGGACTCCTAAAAGGATGAGGAGGAAGCAGATTAAGTGAGTGATTAGCATATTTCGAAAACTGCAATATGCTGATTTCTCGCCACCAGGTGGTAGCAGCAGTCCTTCAGTCATTGGTGCCACTAATTTGTGGCCTTCCTCGTGGTCTCTGCCTTCTCAGTGTCTATGTGTGGCAAATCCATTTTTGTCCTTTTCCATTCTGTATGTCTCCAAATAGTTATATTCCAGTTCCTCTGATCATGATGACTGATTGGTAGTTCTTCTGATCTCTGAATTCACACTTCATTTCCACTGTGTCTCAATGCTCCATTTTTCCCTATTCATAACATTTAGGGTCCAGGTGGATACTGTATTCCACAGATCAGGATTAGAGGAACACCTGTTTCGAGGGTTTTCATTTTTACTTTTAATAAGCATGAAACAGCACTAACATAAAAATATCACACAGTATGCATAAACTCTGTGGGCATAATTTTCTCAACTACTTTCTCCATTATATTCTGGTAAATGGCTATAATCAATACCTAATAAAATCTCTGGGTGCTTTAATTTGCCTATTAATTATATTTTGGTTAGTACCACCACATACGTCCACACTTATAGCAGTAGAACATTGAATTTCTACCACAAGATTTCTAAAACTTGGGACTTTTAAATGTCTTACTATTCCTCACCATAGTTTTCTTTAAACTGCAACTTAACATTAGCTCAAGCTGACACACTTAGTAGTGCTCCTCAGGAATCCACTCATACTGACACACTTACAGGGAGCAGCCAGAGGCAGTGCACGGACGAAAGATGCAAATAGCAGTACTGTGTCACCAGGCCAGGTCATCCAATAGGAAAAAGTAATTCAATTTGTTCAGTTATTTGAATTTGCATACAATAATCTTAATAGCACTACTGTACAGAAGCTAAGGCAGAGGATTTCACTACCCAAAGTTCAGAATTTCAGAAGCAATTCAGAGAAGATTCACTTGACTCATTTTTGGGAAGAAGGGCTTCTCTTATGATGAACAGGTTGGGTCTATACCCATTGGAATTTAGAAGAATGAGAGGTGATCTTACTGAAATATATAAGATCCTAAGAGGATTTGATAGCATAGATACCGGGAGGGTGTTTCCACTTGTGTGGGAGACGAGAGCTAGGGGACATAGTTTAAGATTAAGAGGTCTCCCTTTTAAGATGGAGAAAAGGAGAACTTGTTTTCTCCCAGAACTGTTAGAATGTAGAATTCTCTTCCCCGGAAGAGCTGGGTCATTGAATTTATTGGGTGTTTAATAGTCAAGGGAGTCGGGGTTTATGGGGAGGCAGACAGGAAAATGGAGTTGAGACCACAACCAGATCAGCCGTGATCTTATTGAATGGTGGAGCAGGTTCAAGGACCAAATGGCCAAATCCTGCAAGTCTGTTGTTCCTATGCTGTGTGGAAGGCTTCTCGAAGCACCAGGTTTAATTATAATTTAATTATACAGCATACCCTTCAGACCCTTTGTTTATTAATCTTTCAGTTTACTAACTTTATCACTCTTTCCTGATCTTGAGGGCTCTTGACAGAGCGGATGTGAAGAGGACGTTTCCTCTTGTGGGAGAATCTAAAACTAGGGATCACTGTTTAAAAATAAGGGGTCGCTTATTTAAGACTGAGATGAGGAGAAATTTTCTCTCTCAGAGAGTAGTGTGTGTTTGGAACTCTTTTCCTCAAAAGGCACTGGAAGCAGAGTCTTTGAATATTTTTAAGGCAGAGCCTGATAGATTATTGATTAACAAGAGGGTGAAAAGTTATTGGGGGTAGGCAGGAATGTGGGGTTGAGGTTACAGTCAGATCAGCCATGATCTTATTGAATGGCGGAGCAGGCTTGATGGGCCAAGTGGCCTACTCCTGCTCCTAATTCGCTTGTTCGTATGTGTTTCACTCCTAAGAACGTTGGTTGTTACAATCTGATACAGCCATGGAAAAGAAATCAGGGCGAGAATTCAGAAGTTCCAAATTGGATACATCACGTGGAATATGTAGTGAACCATTTATGTTGCCAAGAATATGGACATCAATAAGCTTGGCTATGATAGGTCCACAGCTGAAGACACCATCAGCCAATATTTGCTGTTGAGGCTCACACAAAGGAATGGTCACTTAAGTGCAGTTCCTGGCAGAAAGCTCCCACCATATATGAGGCATGAGCCCATCATTTGAAAGAATTTTGACTGAAAATATGTACAAAGAACTAAAGGTAAAAATATGAATGACAGGATAGAATTTGATACAAATGGAGTTCATTATAAATATAGTTTCAAATATACCAAAGCACAAAGCAAAAATCAGCCTGTTGGACAGACAAATGGCTTGGAATTCACCAAAACACTGATGGCAGATACTTAAAACACATGACATAAATTATACAATACAATTATTTTGCAACATTTTATCTAGTGTAGCTTGACACATTAAGATGGGTTATCTTACTTTCCACCAACTGTTGCTTCCTGGAACTCCTGACTAATGACAATCAAGATTTACACTATAGAATCGTACAGCACAGAAGGAGGCTAGTGGACCCAGGCCAGCTCTTTAAAAGAACTAGTCAGTTAGTCCCATTTCCCTCATCTGTCCCCATAGCCCTGAGATTTTCTCTGCTTCAAATTTTTATCCAACTGCCTTTTGTAGGTTACTCTGAATCTGTTTCTACTACGCTTTCAGGCAGTGCATTATCAAATATAACACTGCCTAAGTTCTTGCATAGAGTATTAGCTTAAATGCAATTTCAGACTGGGTGATGTAGGAATAAGATACAGAAAACCATATTTTAAAATAAAACCTTTCTATACTTTCACATTTACACAATTCAATGGCTCAAGATCTGCACTGTGGCTTTAACCTATGATTATCTGACTCAGATACAATAGCATTACAACTGGCAATACACAACTTAAATGTCAAAAATTATATTTCAAAATAGATACAATTTAGAGGTTGTTAACTCTAAACTGTAAGAATCATAATGTAAAGAATTTCATATTTTTCAATCTCTTCATAACAGCCTTGACTCAAACATGGAGGAAAGTGCTGAATTCTAGGGACGAGGTGAAAGTAACTGTCCTCGACATCAAGGCAGCATTTAACTGAATGGGGCTTCAAGGAGTCCTAACAAAATTGAAGCCAATGGGAATCAGGGGAAAATTCTTCATTGGTTGGACACAAAGGAAGCTTGTTGCAGCTGTTACAGGCCAATCATCTCACCCCCAGGGTGCAGTGTAGGAGTTCCTCAGAGTAGTGTCCTCGGCCCAACCATCTTTCGTTGCTGCATTAACGGCCTTCCCTCTAAAATAAGGCCAGAAGTGGATCTTTGCTGATGATTGCAGTGTTTAATGCCATTTGCAAATGCTTAGACGCTGAAACAGTCTGTTCCCATGCAAGACCTGGACAATGTTTAGGCTTGAGCTGACAGGTGGCAAGTAACATTCACGTCAAGTAAATGCCTAGCAACGATCATCTCCAACAAGGGAGAATCTAACCATCTCCCTTGTCATTCAATGGCATTACTTTCACTGAATGGCCACAACTATCAACATCCTGGGGGTTATCACTGGCCAGCCATACAAATACTGTGGTTCCAAGAGCAGGTCAGAGGCTGAGGATTTTTCAGTGAGTAACTCATCTCCTGCCTCCCCAAAGCCCATCCACCATCTACAAGGCACAAGTCAGGAGTGTGATGGAATATCGAATGCCTTGGTGGATACAACTTCAAAAATTCTCTAAGCTTAACAGCATCCAAGACAACACGGCTGCTTGATCAGCACCCCACCCACCACCTTCAATATCCACTCCCTCCAGTGACAGCAGCATGTACCATCTACAAGATGCAGAGCAGAAACTCGCCAAGGCTCCTCCGACAGCACCATCTAAACTCACGACCTTTAACACCGAGAAGGACAAGGGCAGGAGATGCACGGGAACACCACCACCTGCAAATTTCCCTCCAAGCCACACACATGCTGGCTTGGAACAATATCGTCATTCCTTCACTGCTGTTGCATCAAAATCCTGGAATCCTTCCCTAACACTATGGATGTACCAACACTGCATATACTGCAGCAGTTCAAAAAGGCAGCTCACCACCACCTTCTCTTGGGCAATTCGGGATGAGCAATAACCATAAAACAATAAAAAAGAAAAATATTCCAGTTAACTTTTGGAATTCGGTGCTGGGTTTACAAATATGTAAACCGCTGAGTAGGCCACATATAATTATATAGAAATAAAAGCCCCAATAAATAAAATTAAATAACACCATACACAAAAATTACAAATTCCAACCTCCCTACCCCCCAACCTCAAGACTTCGAAGCTTCTGATCTTTGAAGCTGCTGGACTGGTAAAGACCGATGCCTAATAATGAGAAATAATGTTCCTGATTGCTAAAAGTCTACCGTTTAGGAACAACTCTGTCTTAGATTCATACCCTAGATCAAAGGAGACTTTGATCCACATGTTGAATCTTAAACACCTAACACCATTCAACAGCCAAACATACGGCAGTTAATATTCTCACAGGCAATTACAGTGTACATGAATCATCCAGTGGGAGTAGAGGAAGTCACAGAAAGGAATGTTGCATCATTTCACGATACAACACATTGCCCTGCAGTTGTAACAGAGCTTGCAATAATTATCACTATGACTAAGCTGCCAGTGTACAAATCTGTTTAGTTATTTGAGAAATAAATGCATTTCGGTGAAGTGTCAATAGAGTCATATTTGCTGAGCCGAGAATGAAGGCTCAGTGGTCTTGACAAGCCTTTCCTCCTCCCTAGTGCACAACTAAGCTGTACTATTGACAATGGTACAGCTTCATATGTGGGCAACTCTCCTGATCTTGATGATGGAACATTGGAAATGCACCAAAAGGCAAGTTTCCTGGGATATTTTGCAAGCCTGAGGTGGCACAAAAACCTAATTGTTGAAACTCTCCTGCTGGATGAACGTCTTTATGTGCTCATCTGCAGCCTACCCTGCAGCAGTTAGAGTCAGTGGCAGTTGTTACTGTGACATATCCAGGTAGACATGTATACGAACAAGGAGCAGGAGTAGGCCATTCAACCCCTCGATCTTGCTCTGCCATTTAATAAGATCATGGCTCATCTGATAGTAATCTGAAAACTGCATCCCACTACCCCCGATAACCTATCACCCACTTGCTTACCAGGAATCTATCCACCTCTGCCTTAAAAAATATTCAAAGGCTCTACTTCCACCACCTTTTCAGGAAGAGAGTTCCAAAGGCTCATGACACCAAGTGAAAACATTTTGCCTCTTTTTTGTTTTAAATGGGCAACTCCTTATTTTTAAAGCGACCCCTAGTTCTAGATTCTTCCACAAGAGGGAACCATCCTCTCCACATCCACCCTGTCAAGACCCCTCAGGATCTTATGTTTCAATCAAGTCACCTCTTACTCTTCTAAACTCCAGTATCTCAGATGTCATTGCACCATTAAGCTTGCCATGGTCCTAGAAATGCATGCACCCAGTTCATATGTGGATACTGCGCACACTATAGGTAAGGCAACATGCAGTCAGAAAAATGAACATCAGATGTGTTTTAAATCATTAAAATGAGGCCCATAAACCCTAGCAACATGTCCTCATTTCCAACCTAAAAAAATCGCACACCAGAAAATTGGGTACAAATTTTCTGACCCAAACGCTCTGCTAACAAGGGTCAAAGCCTCAAATAATCGGAGCCTAATGCAAAAATATCCCTATGTGATTTGTTCTTGGGCTACTGATTAAAGCATTCCCTCAGCTGACAAGTTTAACAAGCAGAGCTAAGCACCATTACAGTTTCCAACACTGTTCCATTGTTCAATGTTTTTATAGATATTATCAGCTTTATTTCTCAAACACGTCAGCTGGCAAAAAGATGAACACTCCATAAATACTTGCTAACTCATGTAATGTGTGAAGTCAGCAGGATACATCCACAGAAAGATAAATTATAGAATTTTTCATGGTTATTCACAAAATGTTCATGTCTGTACAGTTAATTCAAGCAAATGTTTTTCACAACAGGATCAGTACAGCTCATCCAGTAATAGATTTATATGGACTGACCTTATCCAGTACAACACAACACGAAAATAGAACACTTTTCTCTGAGGTCCATTAGATTGTGAGTGTACATTTGCTTCCAATGCCGCTTTCACTACTAATAAAGCATTTTACCAACCAAATTATTATTTACCAGTTCTTGGAGCATTCTAAATTAATTGCTAATTAGAAAAATCAGGGTAAGTAGTTGCTTGTACAGACTGTACTAAAACCTTTGCTACTTTTACTGTAGATACTCTAGGGACAGAGGTTCAAATACTAGTTTGACATCTGTGGACCTTCGCACTAAAGGATTACTAAATAAAGCTGGCTGCGTTGAAGCTATTATTGACCTAGTTTCGATTTATAACTCAGAACGGTCGAAGCTAAACTTTCCCTACACAGTAAAGTAATTATGCTGAATTAAAAGAAAATCATCACCATGGAAAATCAAATTGCATCAGCCCACTGAAACGTCAGCTGAACATCCCCTGAAGCAAGCAAACTAGAACAATTTCCTGTGTGTTCACATGCAGAGTCTCAAGTCGCGGAATCACCCAATTCCTGTTTGAGATCATTTTAAGACTAGTTTTCCAGCCAAGTGATCACACACACATTGATTCAATGACGATTGAGGAAGAAACTGCTGAACTCTGTAGTGATGATTACATTATTAAAATACATCAATATATCTGAAATTAGCTATTACACTTGTTTCAGACGGTCACAACTTAGCAAGAAAACATCCGATTCTGATTGATATTAAATACTCAACTTTATACAGAAACCTTTAAATCTACCGTTAAATAATAGTCCACAGAAATACCACGTTGGCTTTGCTATAACCACAAAACAGGAACCTACAAAATCTAAAACGAAGGTGTCGAAACTTGCTCGGAATAAGGGAACTGAGTGTGAATGTGAGTAAACAAGGGAGTCAAAGGGTTGTGGCTGTGGCGGGGGTGGGGGTGGTTAGGCAGGAAAAAGTCGAGTTGAGGCCACCATCAGATGAGCCACGATCTCATCAAATGGCGGAGCATTCTCTCGAGGGGCCGAATGGCCTCCTCCCGCTCCTAATTTCGGTTGGGTCGACTGATCCCTTCGATCCCGGCCAGGAAACGATCAGCAGGTGCTGCCCCCCCCCCCCCCCCCCCAACCACCCCGGGTCCACGTGTCGATGCCCCTCCGGGTAAATCGCGCCCTTTTGGGGGGGGGGGGGTGGAGATGGGGGGGGGGGGGTGGAGATGGGATGGGGGGGGGGGGGGGGGCCCGACCATTTCGAAAGGCGGACGGGAATGGTGAGGGCGCGTTTGGCGGCGCCCGGTTACCGTCCCCCACCCCCACCCCACCCCCCCCCGCCCCCCGCGAAACCGGTTCAGACCAGTTAGTCCGGCGGCGGCTGACGGCCGGCGGCCGCTCGGTGAAATACTCCCTCCGTCCGGTACAAAGCGACCCAAACGACGACGGCACCGCGGCCACCAAAACCGGCATCGGCCAGCATGAGCAATCGGTTTAAATCCCTTCCGTGACTGGAAAGGAGAGAGAGAGACGGGAGCCCCCCCCGCCGCCTCATTTGACGATGGCGGTCCGGCCAACGGCTGAAGAGAAGGTCGGAGGAAAATCGCAGTTTATTTTTGTCAATTTAATTTAACTAAATTTGAATTATATTTAGAGGGAAGGGGGGGTTGGAATATAACTCTCGGCGGGGAATTCGGTGCCTTTTACCTGTGTAAGCGCCCGCGCTGTAAACCAGCAGCATCAGGATGCCCAGGCTGGCCGTCGTCCTCGTTCCCATTCTCCCTGTCCGCGCCTTCCCGCCGCTTCTCACCGGCACGTCTCTCTCTCAGTCCCAGCCGGCGGCTGCCCTCACTCTGCTCCTTCCTTTACCCGCTGTGTCCTCTGGCTGCTCCAGGAGCTGAGACCGCACGTCACCGGCAGGACGTGAGAGACGTGAGGGAGGCGGGGGGAGGAGCGATTCACAGGAGGGGGGGGGGAATTGACAGGAGGGGGGAGGAGAGAGAGAGACAGGAGGGGGGAGGAGAGAGAGACAGGAGGGGGGGATTGACAGGAGGGGGGAGGAGAGAGAGACAGGAGGGGGGAGGAGAGAGAGAGACAGGAGTGGGGAGGAGAGAGAGAGACAGGAGGGGGGAGGAGAGAGAGAGACAGGAGGGGGGAGGAGAGAGAGAGACAGGAGTGGGGAGGAGAGTGAGAGACAGGAGGGAGGAGGAGAGATAGAGACGGGTGGGGGGGAGGAGAGAGAGACAGGAGGGGGGATTGACAGGCGAGGGGAGGAGAGATAGACAGGAAGGGGAGGAGAGATAGACAGGAGAGGGGGATTGACAGGCGAGGGGAGGAGAGATAGACAGGAGAGGGGGATTGACAGGCGAGGGGAGGAGAGATAGACAGGAAGGGGAGGAGAGATAGACAGGAGAGGGGGATTGACAGGCGAGGGGAGGAGAGAGAGACAGGAGAGGGGGATTGACAGGCGAGGGGAGGAGAGATAGACACGAGAGGGGGATTGACAGGAGGGGGAGGAGAGATAGACAGGAGAGGGGGATTGACAGGAGGGGGAGGAGAGATAGACAGGAGAGGGGGATTGACAGGAGGGGGAGGAGAGATAGACAGGAGAGGGGGATTGACAGGAGGGGGAGGAGAGATAGACAGGAGGGGGATTGATAGGCGGGGGAGGAGAGATAGACAGGAGAGGGGGATTAACAGGAGGTGGAGGAGAGACAGAAGGGAGGGGGGTATTGATAGGCGGGTGCAGGAGAGATAGACGGAAGGGGGGATGATTGACGGGTGGGGGAGGAGTGGGGTTTTTCAGGCGGGAAGGATGAGGATTGACAGGAGGGCAAGGGGTGGGGGTTTGAATGGAAAGGGAGGTGTGTGATTGCTATATGCGAGAGGGGTGTGAGATTGACAGGGAGGGGAGGGTTGACAGGGAGGGGGATTGACAGGAGGGGGAGGGGTGGGGGATTGGCAGGAGGGGTAGGGGAGGGGTCAAGGATGACGAAGGTGAGCAGGAGCGTTGGGAGGATGACAGGAGGGGGAGGAGGGGAGGGGTCTGTAATGACAGAACGGGGAGCGGTGGGGGATGACAGGAAGGCGAGGATTGTGGGGAGGGGTGAGGGATGACGGAGAGGTGAGGGATTGGTGGGGGCTGACAGGAGGGGGAGGAGTGGCGGAGATGTGAGGATGACAGGCGGGGAGGGGTGGGGGTGGTGGCGGATGACAGGAGGGTGAAGGGTGAGGGAGGGGTGGGAATGACAGGAGGGACGGGGGGATGACAGGAGTGGGTCGGGGGAAGGTTGGTGGATGACAGGAGGGGGTAGTTGGGAGGGGTGGGGAATGACAGGAGGAGGGGGTGGGGTGGGGTGGGGGAGGATGCCTGGGGGATGACAGGAGGGAGAGGGACGGGGGAATGACAGGACGTGGAGGGGAGGGGTAGTGGGGGTGACAGGAGAGGGAGGGGGGGGTTAACTGGAGAGAGTGGGGAGGGGAGGGGGTATTGACAAGAGGGAGCTTGACAGGATGGGGAGGCGTGGAAGGGGGATTGACAGGACAGGGAGGAAAGGAGATTGACAGGACAGGGAGGAGGGGGTTTGTCAGGAGGGAGAGGAGGAGGATTCACAGAAGGTGGGAAGGAGCAGGGATTGAGAGGAAGGGGAGTTGAGGAACGGGGATTGATAGGTGGGGGAGGGGAGGAAGGATCGATAGGGGGCAGGGAGGGATTGGGGGGAGAGGAGGGAGGTGGTGTGATTAACAGGAGGGGGAGGGGCCTGAATGATTGACAGGGGCCGAGATGGTCACTGCTGCAATTTCGGAAACATAGAGCAGTGATAGTGCAGAAGGAGGCCATTCAGCCTGTATTATCTATGTCCGTTCTCTGCGAAAGTGACTCAGCTTGTCCCACTGCCCTGTCCTATCCCTGCCATACTGCAATTTCTTTTTCTCTTCAGATGTTTTTCCATTTCCCTGTTCAAAGCTAGATTCCTGGGCAGCAATACTGGGACCCATTGACGGAATCTTCCAAACCTGTGAGCTCTACCGCTTAGAAGAACAACTACAGATGCATGGGAACATCACCATATATAAGTTCCCCTCAAAATCACACACACCATCCTGACTTGGGAATATATTGCAGTTTTTCATTGCTCAGTCAAAATCCTGCCAACATATATTCAGGTTTTTTGTAGGGCACACCCAACTCGTTTAACTGCATGGGCCCTTTTTTTTTGTGCTGCCTCGCATGTGCGATAACTTGAAGGGACTGACTTGTGTATGGCCTGCACAGAAACCTTTGGAATACCATATGGCCGTGCAGCTTAGGGAAAGCGTTGCTCTGTGGGTGTCCCTACAACACACGACTGTAGTGGTTCAAGAATTAGGGATGCAATAATGCCTTGTCAGCAATCCCCACATTCTGTGAACGAATTAAAAAAAAAACTCATTTTGTGCGAAACGTGTGCTCATTTAAGAATAAATTATTTTGATCCACCCCACTTCTAAAATAAGCATAGTGTTGCAACCTGTTAACACTTTATGGTTATAAATCTCATTCCCAATATTCCTTCAGTATTCACTGCTCCATTAAACTTTCCTTTCAAGCTCTAAATATGGTATCCTCTACATTTGTCGTACTCTGCATCATCACGGTATTAAAATCAACACCCACTGCACAATCTGCTACCATAACTCACACTTTCCAGGATCTCCAAACAGTTGAAGTGCTTAACTCCATCCCTCAGTTTTCTTCCTTCTTACAATTTGCACTGTAAAATTAGCATGAACTAAGCACTACTTCTTGATTCACTTAATCTTTCCTTCAATTATATGCTTCCATTTCAGCTTCCCAGTGTTGGGGGAAAGAAATTAATTGCCTGTAATCAGAAAATTTGTCGTTGTGATGACAAATAAATGCAAATGTGTCAGTTTCAGAGAACGGAACCAACATAATCGCATGCTATTTTGAAACAAAATGGGATTTAAACCTGACAGTAAAATACTTCCAGATTAATTCAACACACAATCCCAGATTTTAATTCTGAATATATTTTTAAAAGTATTTTAATTAAATAAAAGCATACTTTTTTCAGCTAAATATATTTGGTCAACTTAATAGCATCAGCTTAACTGCAACTCCCAATTTTCTATTTTCTTGAAGATGGTGACTCAGGCTGGAGCAGTTTGACCAGGTGCCATTTGTTGTCATTCTTAGTGTGTGTGTATTCGCCTATTATTCTTGTACATTTCTAACAGAAGTCAACAAATATTATTTTTATTAGTTATATTTGCAAGTTATTCATTTTGGACCTTTGATTTTGACCACCTTGGACTGGGCATGTATAGCTAAATTGGCTAGTTAAATGTCCTGAGGCTCCCATCTTTTCCAAACAACACATGAACTTGAAATGCCTCATATAAGAAAAGGGACATAACATGAAAGAAACATCTTAAAGGGAAAAGTACCAAACAATGTGTTGTTTTTATAGCTTTTGCTGCAAATAATTAAGCAACTTGTATGATGCAGCTATTCCAAATGTAGCATGTAGCCTTGTTATGCAATAGTCCTACACATGTTTGTACTGTTGCCTAGAATCAAAAATAAAGGGAATTATGCTTAACAAAGTATACTATTATCCAATTATACCAAAAGCAATGCAGAGATTTTTAATTATTATATTAGTGATTTGAACATTGGAAAAAAATCATAGTAATGACACAGAATGTGTAGGCAGCACTGGTTTAATTTGAAAATAAAATGAGTTTGTTCATCTGATAAAAACCCCACTCTGATCAACAAGGGTAGAGCTGTTAACGTCTTAACACAACTTTTCCAGGAGTCCCAGTAATTTCACAGAATGTCTTATTGCTTGGCCTTTGGATGATAATATAAAGTGATATGACTCTAGTGCATCTAAGTAGGTGAGCTGAAGCTTGGTATTAAATCAGTCATGCCAGAATTGGGCTGCTGTAAAAGTCTTGTTTCACTAAGTTTGGTAAGGGAGAAAGATGGCCCTTGAATGCAATGCAACTAACAGCACCACTCAGCAAGATACAGTCGGTTCATTTCTCCTCGTGTATTGAAGATATATGCATGTTCTGGAGCCTGGAACCAATTTAAGATTCTGGGGAAAGGGGAGGAATTATTGAAGACTTCGTAGAATCATTGAATACTACAGCACAGAAGGAGGGCATTTGGCCGATCAAGTCAGAAATGGCTCTTTCAAAAAGCAATATCAAAGTGCCTGTAAACCTCATTTTGCAACCATTGTGCACTCAACAATGATTTGATCCCAGGATTGGAATGGTGTACTGTGGGATTGTGTGATTCCCATGCCTGCAATACAAATATTCAAAGAAATATGTGGTGCACAACTGATAAAATATGACAATCTAATGCTTTTCTATACTTGCAGTTATCAATTTGACAATAATACCTTCTTTATGAAGTTGTAAGCTGGCCGCATATGATGCTATGAAGTGCAGTTGAGAAAAGTGGAGCTATGGATATGTGTACTTAGCGAGGATCAAATATAAAAAGCTCCACTTGTGAAATGGAAACTCAGTAACAGAGACTGGAGGTTGTGATTGAATCCACAGGCCCAATGCACAGTATGCAGTGTTTTGCGATGTCGAAATTTGTGCACTTTCTTGAGGCCACTCTACCAGCAAGGGCAAGCTTCATAAGAGCTTGAAAATGGACCAAGATTTGATGTCTTTTTTTTTTGCAATCTTGTGCCCATTGTGATTTGTCCACTCAATCCTATATTATTACAGTAATTACTACAGTTTCAAGGGTGCATCTCTTACTGTAACATTAATGCAACAAATATACAGTCTTCAAAAAAAAAACTCAAAACTTTCTTTCTTCCCTGTTATTTGTTTTGTTTCCTTTCATATTCTCTAACTTGTATATTTACCAAACAGGAATAACTTCCAAATTGTTCTGGTAGCCATCAGTAGATTTTCTATAATTGATTACGATGTAACTGAGTTATGGGAAAAGTAGCCAAGCATCTTGCTTCTGATCCCTTCCTAGTTAACCACTGCTGGAAATGCATGCATGGATATTGGGTCAGAACAGGATTAGACTCAGCTATAACACCTCCCATCGTCTAATAGGCTTTGGCTGTCCCTTCCAGATGGACACGTGAATAATCGTCACTTGAATGAGGACCAATGCCTGTCAATTTCTATCCCAGCAAAGAGTCAATCAGGCTGATTTCTCTCTCCCTGCCATACCTTAAAAGTCTCTGCTTTTATGTGAAATCGCATACATTTCTGGATTCAGGTCATTATGCCACAGCCACACTCACAGCTGGACTTTATACCTTGAAACATGGAAATACAGATGCTGTTAATTTTAGATCTGGCTGTGGTCTAAAAATAGCCGCTTGAGTGCCTCCAGTACATAAATCAGGCCTTTTCCAAACTATCAATGTCATACGAACTTATGAACTAAGAGCAGGAGTTGGCCACTCGTCTCCACAAGCCTGACCCTCCATTCAATAAGATCATGACTGATCTGATTGTAACCTCAACTCCACATTCCCACCTACAGCCAATAACCTTTCACACCCTTGCTTATCAAGAATCTATCTACCTCGGCCTTAAAATTATTCAAAGACTCTGCTTCCACCCCTTTTCAGGAAGAGAGTTCCAAAGACCCACCACCCTCTGGGAGGAAAAGTTTCTCCTCATCTCTTATCTTAAGTGGGAAAGCCCTTATTTTTAAACAGTGACTCTGAGTTCTAGATTCTCCCACGAGAGAAAACATCCTTTTCACATCCACCCTGTCAAGACCTCTCAGGAGCTTATATGTTTCAATCAAGTTGTCTTTTACTCTTTTATACTCCAGCGGATACAAGCGAAGCCTGTCTAACCTTTCCTCATAAGACAACCTGCCCTTTCCAGGTATTAGTCAAGTAAGCCTTCTCTGAATTGCTTCCAACGCATTTACATCCTTAAATAAAGAGACCAATACTGTACACAGTACTCCAGATGTGATCTCACCAACGCCCTGCACAACTGAAGCATAACCTCCCTACTTTTGTATTCATTTCCCCTCAGAATAAATGATAATATCCTATTAGCTTTCCTAATTAATTGCTGTACCTGTATATTAACCTTTTGCGATTCATGACCCACGACACCCAGGTCCCTCTGCATCTCAGAGCTCTGCAATCTCTCACCATTTAGATAATATGCTTCTTTTTTATTCTTCCTGCCAAAATGGACAATTTCACATTTGCCCATGTTATACTTCATTTCCCAGATCTTTGCCCACTCACTTAACCTATCTATATCCCTTTGTAGCCTCCTTATGTCCTCTTCACAATTTACTTTCCTACCTATGTTTGTGTCGTCAGCAAATTTAGCAACCATACCTTTGGTCCCTTCATCCAAGTCATTTATGTAAATTGTAAAATGTTGTGGCCCCAGCACTGATCCCTGTGGCACACCAATATTTTTTCAATCCATTAGTGACAACAGCATAAATATTAGTGCAAATTAAGGAAAACAGTGATCATCATTGACTTTATTAGGATTGGAATTATATTACTTGCCTTAAAGAATCAGCTAGGATAGCAGTAGAGCAGTGCAAAAGTCCTAAGAAATTTTGGTGCAGAGCAAGTAATGGTGTAAGCCACTCCAAATTACTCTAGAATATTTTGCTCTATAAAACTGGTTCCATGACATATATGGGTGAGTCTCAAGGCAGTTTTACTTATTTGGTACTTATATCCATGACAGTGGATACATTCAACCTTCAAAGGAGCAGATTTCACAGGACAAATGCTTTTCTTTTTCCATGTCTACATTATTCTTGTATTGCTTAATTAATAAATCCTCTCAATACCAAGCAACAAAACTTACAGCCAATTCGCAAAAGGGTAAAAGAAAAGGAAAATTACAATAAAAGAGGAAAAACATATGAAATAGAGGTACAAACCTAACAAAGTTATAGGGTGACCAGGAAGAGGATGATAGACAAAGTTATTAAGAAAGCAGCAATGATTTACTTAGAAGGCTAGGAAATCCTGTCACATTGCACAGAAAAGAGTGCCTATCCTGTCAATGTCTTATGCATTTCTGAAAATTAATCATCTAATTTAGTAGATGAATCATTTGTTTAGCTTTGTAATTTCATGACCGCCTTCACTATCAAAGCAATCATTAGTAACACCATCCCGTGAAAAAGACATAGACCTGGATATGGCCACAGAATCACAGCACCCACCAAGGCTTCTGCCATACATCAGTAAACTCCCAAGGTTGTACCCAGCATTACAGTGAACAGTGGTTTACCAAGCATTACGGTAAATAAAAAGTTTGTACCCAGCATCATAGTGAACAGGAAGGTTATAAACATACAACTTGTATTTAAATCGCCCCTCCAGGAAAGTAAAAATGTCCAAAGGCCCTTCATACAAGTGTTATTTGACATAGAGCCACCTAAAGAGGAATTAAGACAAGTGACCAAAAACTTTGTCAAACAGTTCTAAGCAGCCAAAGGCACATCTGCCAATAGTGGTGAGATGAAAATTGAGTAAGCACAAAAGACCAGAATTGATATTGGAGGATTGCAGGACTGGTGAAGGTTGTAGAGATAGGGGTGAGACCATGGTGGGATATGAAAATAAGAATGGAAATTTTAAAATCAAGGTATTGCCAGACCAGGAGCCAGTGTAGGTTAGCAAGCACAGGAATGATGGGTGTACAGGACTTGGTGCTAGTTACAATATGGGCTCAAGTTTATGGAGAATGGAAAATTGGAGGCTGGCCAAGAAATAGTCAAATCTGGATGCAACAATGGCATGAATGAGGGTTTCAGCAGCAGATAAGCAAAGGCAGGGGCGGAAATGAGCAATATTAAGGAGGAATTGGGTATTCTTGGTGATGTAGAGGATATGTGATTGGAAGCTTAACTCAGGGTCAAATAGGATGGTGAGTGCAAAGGACCGAATTTTAATTCCAGTGTCTCAATCCCAATGCCAAGCTGAATTCCAGGTCGTGAACCTAGAAGTTCCTCTGACAGAATGTTGGAGGAGATTTTCAAGAAGGTGCCATCTCTTCAGGTGGGTGGGCAAATTCTGCAGCTGAAAGGACCAATGTTGGAACCTGAGGCTTTGGGCGACTGGCAACCCCACCGGGAGAGATGGATACTGCCACTGTGGGTAGGCGACCGCGAGGATGCCTCAAGATGGACATGGAACAAGATATACTGTGGACACAGCTGCCACACTATCATTGTGGATGTGGCCCAATGCGTTTACACTGGGCTGCTTTGCAAGATGCGCCTCTGGCCTCTCCAGGCCTGCAACCAGGAGGTTGCCATTCTTCAATCCACAGACTCTAGCTGCATCAGAGGGTTCAACAAGCAGTGTATGGAGTGCCTTCAGTTGGCACTTTAATTGGCCTAATAGGCCACCTGCCACTGGTGGCCGGGTAGTAATCCTAGAAACTGCCTCCCTGGAAATAATCCAAAGGTGGAAACATACCAGCAGACTGGCACATTGGCCGGCAGCAAGAAATTGCCAGCACGCCTGCCTCCAAACCTGCCTCTGCTTGGGATGAAGATTCAGCCCAAAGGTTGTATCAAATGTTTACACAAAGTTTGTGTGAAGCAACACAGTGCACCCTGAATCTGACCTAATATATACCCTATATCACTCCTTGCTATCATGGCATTGATGTCTGGAATTCTTGTCCTAAATCCTCTATCTCGTTCCATCTTTCTTCACCTTCAAAATACTCTTTAAAAACCTGCCTCATCGATCACAGCTTAGATCATGTCTCCTAATTATTCTCTTCATTCCTGCTGAAATCTGCCCTACCCACCCCTCCAACCCCAGTTTGTGAAGTGTTTTGGGAAATTTTGCTATGCTAAAGGCAAGATATAAGGATAATTTATTCTGGCCATAAACTTGGCCCTGGCATTATTCTGTAGCATATTTCAGTACAATGCTTAATGTGTTTTATCTGACGTTAATTTATCTCTTATTTTAGCTGACATTAATCTGCTTAAAATAAATGTGCTAAACCCTCATACATTGGATCCCACAGTGTAATTTCAGGGCCATTGTTTGTTTCTGTTCTACTTTATATAGCCTTTGTGATTTTGTTCAAAACATTTGAACCTGAATTATAATAAGCAACAAGAACCTGAAAGTGACAATTACAATTTGGTTTGGCACTTTGAACACAGTTTACCCTGTAACAACTTTGAACAGCTTCCTATGGTACATTCTTAGAGCTGGCAGGGCTCTTAGGAAATAACTCCCACCACCCAAGCCTATGTTTCCTTAAAAACTATTTATATACATTGAGGAGATTCTCTGAAGTGCACAGTAGGGATAATGCCAAGCACTGTGTTAAAAGTATATATGCAATACAAAACACTACTTCATTTGCATGTGCTATTTTCGCTTGGGTATTTTCAATTACTACCTCTTTGGATTTTTCCAATCCAAAATAGATTTCTTTAGTACTGCTGCCTGATTTCCTTTTAGCTTTTAAACCTTCATGAAATTGTTTTAATCTTGTTTCCATTCCCATTCAAATTAGTTCAATTTAAATACCTTATCTGTGACATTTTATGCTTGAACAAGAACTGTTATTGCCATCCTAATATAGAGTATTCAGGTCAGCAGCATTGAGAATGAGCTCTGGGACAATAAACACATTACAAGTTTCCTCATGCAACAGATGATTGATGGTACTCTCAGACTAGATAACATGAAATGGAGAATCCTCTACAAATTTCAACTTCATGATAGAATTACTAAAATGACAACTGACTACATTCCTGAGCCTCTGAAAGAGTTCAGCATTTGGACCAAATAGAATTGTGCACTACAATAGAAGCGACAAATGTTTCTCTTCACCTTTATGGATGTGTTGGGGTTGATTGGAAATGTAGATGTAGGAATAACTACCAAATGAAACCATTTTTTAACATTTAAAGTCCCACCACAGCTCTGTTCCATCCTGCCCTCTAGAACTGTATCACAGGCCTCCCCTCCAGTTTTCTGGCCTCCTGAACATCCTGCCTTTGGAGTCTTATGGGATCCGACTCTCAGACTGTTAATAATCATGTGAAAGGAAAATTACAAAAATTGCAATATATCTGCACCTTTAATTTCTTGATTCAAGCATTCAATTTGGACTCTGTACCATCTCCACAGTACTGAATATCTAGTTATATTGACACATGTTGATTCTGAGACCTGAATTTTCATTCTCAAGTTGGGTGTGCAGAGGTGGGAGATTTTCTGGCTCCTCAAACTTGACTTGGGAAAAACTTCCCAGAATGGCCGAATGTTTGCACCGGGGGTGGGGAGGTGGGGGGTGGGGGGGTGCACAGGAGGGGACACTAATTGGAGTCAGGCCTGCTGCCCCTGGAGACAGTGATAATGAGGACGTGGGTCCAATGTGGGTTGTGTGACTTAGTCAGGCTTTAAAAGGAGGCCTGGTAAGGAGTTCCTGTTCTGAGGTTTGCAGTTGTTAGGAGGTGACGTCACACAACAGTGAAGTGAGTCATAACTGTAATAGTTGTCCAAATGCTTGCTGACATTGCAAGAGATGGCCCATTATGGCCTTCCCTAGGAAAATATAAGCCTGAATTTTCGTCCACAGGCTGGGTGCACAGAATTAGGAGATTTCCCAGCTCTGCAAACCCAACTTTCAAAAATGGCTGCTGGACATCAGATTTTCGATCTGGGGGCGCAGGCTATATTAGAAGTTGGGCCAGGTGACCCCAGAAATAGGAGGATGCTGGGTGTGGAGGCAGGCTGGGTGGAAGGTCTGCCTTGGGAGCCCAGCACTGTGTCCAAAATTTTTTATAAAGTAATAAAACATGGAACACCCTTCCAGCCCTCATCCCTCACACCTCCCACATACTACCCATGCCCAATCCATATCAACCCATGCCACCTCATGCCCTGTACCCACTCCCCCATATCCCCTCATACCCTTCATGCCAGCCTATGCTCCTCTCCCATCCCCTAACCCCTCATGTGCTCCATGGAAGCCCATATTCTTGTTTCCATCCCCCAGACCCTCAGACTCTCTGTGTCAACCTATGGCCCTGTACCCACCCCATAACCCCTAATGCCATCCATGCTAGCCCAGCCCCTCTGCCAGAGCCCTCATCTGCTCCACTTGTCTCAGTGACAAAGGCTGCCTGCAGAAATGCAGAAGCCGCGTCTGAAGTAGGTCCCCACACAGCAAGCCGGCCATCATACTCTCAATGCCGTACTGCACAAGAGCTGATCAACATGGAGGGCATTGCATTGGAGCGTTCACGGGCTCAGGGCACCGTGTCACCTCAATTGCTAATGAGTTCACCATGGTTTCATTTAATATCACTTTGTGTATATATCGCAATTAAGCATATTGTAAATACACATCACTATATCTAAAAATGTCTGGGTCCACTTTTGTAACATTAAACACTCACAATGAGAATGTTTTCAGAATGGAGAAAGATCTTACCATTGGCAATGAAGACTGCATGTCCATCTCTCATTGACATCATTAGGAGCAAAGGTGTGCCCATGCATATCTGGCAGTGGAAGGCTGCCTTCTCCTGACCTTCAAATAAGGCAGTAGTACATCAAGGGTTGCAGATAGAGATGCTTCTTGCAGTGTTTACTGTCTAACAATGATTATCTTTAAGGGAGGATCAATTATCAGACTCAATGGTCGAATCCACCTTAACAGCTCCACTGAGGTGTCAGCTGTGGCTCATTTCATAGCACCCTCGCCTTTGAATCAGAAGGTTGTGGGTTCATGTCTCACTCCCGGAAACCAAGAACTGTGATTGTACTCGAAAGAGTTGCAATCTGTGACTGTTGATAACTCGAAAGAGTTTAACAGGTCCACTTGCTACCTTGGAAGTGGTGGCATAATGGTATTGTCACTGGACTAGTAACCCAGGGTAATACACTGGAGACCTGGGTTCAAACATCTCCATGGCAGGTGGTGAAATTTGAATTAACAGGTCCACTTCAATGATTGCACTGTTAAAGGCAGTCATTAGCACATGATTGTTACCTAGTGACGAGTGTATTCCCTGCATGTCAAGATGGCAGGAATGCTCCAAGGAAGCATGCTTATCTGGTTTCTCCACCACATTTGAAGCCTTTGTCTTCTATGTGATAGGGAACGTGGGATCATAGGGAGCCAAGGTTTTTAGCTGCATTGCGTGTTGCAGATGTCACACATTCCTGACATTGGATGTTAGTGGTGGATGGATAATGTGGAAGGTAGTAGACGGAGTTGTTCTAACACACATGTGGCATCGCCCTCATCTCAAGGGCAATTAAATGCTGGCCTTGCCAGCGATGCCCCCATCCCCTGAACAAATATTTTAAAAACCTGCACAATGTGCATTCGCTGCAGTACTGTCAGCATATACATTCATACCTGAAGGCCGTGGATGAGAAGTCATGCTTCCCAATGGCACTCTTGGCATAGTGGGCATTGTTTGACTAGGCACAAGGTGGTGCTTTCTCTGCCTCACTGACATCCTTTGACATATATGTGGTTCTGTTTGTGTAGTATGTTGAGACCAAGGGTATCATGGTCATGGTTTCAGCCATGTCGATGGCAATGACTTTCAGTATATGTCGTCGTTTTTCTTTTTTATTGGGAATGAGCATTTCCAAGAAGAAGTGTGCCTTTCGCGTTAAAGGTTTATTTGTGGAAGATAATGACTTGGGACTGACTGAGGTAATTGGTGACATTATGAAGAGCCTAGGAGAATTGACTCTGAGTTAACAGGCTTCTGGTGATGACCTCCTCCTGCAAACAACCTGCCATGGTTAGATGGGCCTTCCCCTCATGTGGACTCCCCATTGCTGCCCTCTTCCTCCACCATCATGTCAGATCTTTCACCCTGGACAGGGGCCTCTTCCTCCTGCTCATCTTCCTCATCATCCTCCTTCGATGTACAAACTATAGGGCAGGCTTCTGTCCCCTCTAGCTGTAGAATCCTCCGCTGAACCATATTGTGGAGAATGCAGCACACAGCTGCTATTCTGGAGACCCTAGCAGGGGAATACTGCAGAGCTCTTCCAGAACAGCCAAGGCACCTAAACCACAACTTTAAGATGCTGATAGCCTGCTCTGTAGTATTACAGGTCAGCATGTGCCTTTGGGGCTCTGTTTGCAGCCGCCTAAAGGGGGTCATCAGCTACCACTTTAAGGGGTACCCCTTGTCCCCCAGAAACCAACCACGGACCTGTGTTGGTGTTTGGAAAAGCTGAAGCAGTTGCAAATTCCTCAGAATAAAAGAGCCATGGCAGCTTCCTGGATAATGTGCACATACATGCAGGAACACATTGCTGTGGTCATACACCGCCGCAGATTCAGGGAGTGGAAGGATTTTTGGTTATCAGGTTGATGAGTGGGGGCCCTTATGGCAATGTGTGTGTAATCAATAGCCCCCTATATTTGAGGGAAACTTGCTATCTTCCCAAACCCAATGGCCCTCTGCATCTGCACCGCCGCATCCATCGGGAAGGGAATGTGCTTCCTTTATCCATGCAAAGAAGGTATCTGTGACTGCCTTGATGCACCTGTGTGCAGCTGATTAGAAGATGCCACAGAAGTCTCTAGCTGACCCATGGAAAGACCTGGCAGCATAAAAATTCAGAGCAGTGTGACCTTCAGAGCCACAGGCAGGGCATGCAGATCAACAGACTGAGGTACCAACTCATCTTGCACTATGGCACCTGTAGTGGTGTGTGTCAGCTTTACCTCTAACTTCTGAGCAATCCGAATCGCTCCCACTCCCTGGGTTCTAGACCTTGGACTTATTTGGGGGTTGTGACAAAGTGCAGCAGACAACTGGTTTTGGTGCAAGAAAAAAAACTGGGTTTATTGAAGTCACAAATGAACTTATAACATTAGGATTACACTGAGATTATACAGACCTACAAAGTACACTTCGTTAAGAATGGAGAACACACGGCATAATGAGGGAAAATCACGCTACTAATCCCCTTACCCTTGTCCCACCCCCAAAACCTAACTAAATTGAACTAGGAGAGGTCAGGGATCATGCTTACCAACCAGGGTTCCTTGACAGTTCAAAATCCAGCCAGGTAAGCCAGTTGCAGTTTTGGGGTACGCTCTTTGTGTCCTCTGGGGCCTGCCATCCCCACGTGGTCCTGGTCTGTGGAATCTGCGAAGGTTCTTCAGTTGGGTGGAGGGCACGGTTGCGGGTGGTCGATCTTCGTGGAGGGCTGCAGTTGTGGCCTTGTTGTCTTCGGTTGAGCCTGCCACCCCATGCCCCTCGCCATGATGTTGCCTGCGGGCCTGCAAACCTCCAGATCTCCTCCCTCCGCTTGGCTCAGCTACCCCCTGCTTAAACTCTGCTTCAACTGCTCCAAAACTGCTCACCCTCCTCCTTCATAACTGGTGGCCCAGTTATACTCTTTTTCGAATTTCTTATCTCAATCCAAATCAAGGTTAGTTCTTTGTCTGATTTTGATGGGCTTCCCCAGGTGATTGTTGTCTCGTTGTTTTTAATGGGCTCACATGATGTTTATCGTTGTCTTCCTGTCCCCGTAACTAGTCTTGAACTGAAAGCCATTGTATATGTGGAGTATAGATAGGTTTGCATAATTGCATTGATTGCTGCCTTCCTGCCTTAGCAGTTAGTAGCGATTATTTATGCAAGATTTTGATGGGTTTTAGTTTTGTGTAAGATGAAGTCTTTCTCTGGGTTGATTGTTTTAAAGGGAAGAATGCATATTCTGTCTCCTCTCCTTGTCTGGTGTCAGGCAACAATCCACACTGCACTCAATAAGCCTGGGCATGTGCAGCCCCAGGCCTTCATGGGCCCAGCCTCCTGTCTGCAGGGTTCTACGCTTAACTCAGCAGTTGGGTCCTCTGCCATTAAAGTCCATAAGTCATATCCTTGTTGATAATATGAAAAATGTGGGAATTTTGAGAACCCTTCACACCAATGTCGGTTACCAATTCCTGGTCAACCTGAGCTGCCTTCGGTATTGGGTCTATGTCATATTCAAATATGACGTATGGAATCAGTAGACCCTTATCTCAGAGTGAAACCAGGTTGTCCTCCTGCCTGGTGTGCCCTGCACTGGCTCTAACTCCTGGCCTTGTCCCCTCCCTGTGGTTGCCCGTTGTTCCTGATCACATGTCTCTATGGCTTGAAGGTGCTACCCCCATTTTGTATGTTCCTTAGCATGAAGTGCACTTTTCCACTTCTCTGGCACACTTCCATCCTACCTGGGTGCCCAAGTCATAAGGAGCAAAAATATCTGCCCTTCCAAGGCCATAGGCCCTAACCTCCAACTCTCTTGGGTGTCTTGGTTAAAAACTTTAAAGGTTTCCAAAAGGTACTTGAGCCCCCCAAATGGTTACATGACCTCTCCAAAGAACCCTGACAGGTTTAGACCTTTTTCTCAAAAGTGTAAAGCCCACAAGTCGTGTTCTAGTATTCGCTCCAATGAAAATTGCCTCGAAGTGAAGGCAGCTGCACTTTTAAATGTATCTCTACTTTTGGGAAATCCTTAAGTGTGAACTCTGTCCTGACCCTATTTCCCACTATGCAGCACCCCCCCATTGCCAGGTTCGGAGGCAGGAATTCTGGATTCGGGGCTCCAGCGCCATTTTGAATAAGGTGTGGAGCCCTTCCGACTGTGTGAAAATTCAGGCCTTAGTGTTCCAATCTTCCACAACAAAATTAATGTTTCTTTAGATATCAACAAATATCCTGCTTCAATACTATCTTCTTTTGAGTGATGCATGGATCTACACCTGTGTGGAATTTTAAGGGAAATGTGAGGAAAAATACATATTTTACATTATATATATTCTTGTATTATGTTATATTTTTATTTGGAGAGATTAAAGAGATGGAGCCTATATTCTCTAGAGTTTAGAAGAATGAGAAGTGATCTCATTGACGTGTACAAAATTCTTGCAAGGCTTGACAGGATATTCTCTACCCCGGAGGGCTGTTGAGACTCAGTCATTGAGCATATTCAAGACAAAAATTGATAGATTTCTAGATATTAAAGATATGAAGGAATGTGGAGATAGTACAGGAAAATGGCATTGAGGTAGAAGATCAGCCATGATCTAGTTGAATAGCGGAGCAGGCTCATGAGGCCAAATGGCCTTCTCCTGCTCCTATTTCCTATGTTCCTTTTTTTTTATAATAAACTAATTGTATTCCATTCGGGTATTTTTGAAGGCCTCAGCAGCTGAAACCTGAGACTTGGGCTATTCTCAAATTGAGGCTTGGAAAGGGGCCTATACTTGAACAGTTGACGAGTTAGTTGAAGTTTCTATTAGAATATGCACTTCTAATAACTTAAAGATACAACTCTAAATTGTTAAAGTTATTTCAACTTAGTTAAATTTTCAGTTTGGTGTGCTGCCATTTATGTTAGCTTTAGAATTGATACGACTGGTCCCTGGGCGAGGTCCCCCAATTTGTTATGATCCCAGATGAGATACCTCAAATTGTTATGCTCCTGGGTGAGGAGGAATGAACTGGCTCCCCTTCTTTATTCAACTCCCTGGGTTGGTTGCAACAAGCTTAATTTGTGTATACCTCATGTATACCTTTTCGCAGTCCAAATGTATTTATGTTTTAGAAAGAGCCAATTTAACCAGGCTTTCTTGAGTCAAGGAAAGAGTATGTTTATTAGTTACTAAAAACCTGAGAAAAAATAAGAAAACACAACACACATACACACAGATCAGAAATGAGAATTGGAGTCCAAATATAAAAGTTAAAAAAGATATATAAATCAGTCTTTGGCTTGTCCGTGAGGAGTAGATGGTGAAACATTGTGGCCATTAAGTTGGGTGATTCTGGTAGAGCTGACTTTGGCATTTGAGCAGTTGGTTTGGAGACACTTGGTTCCGCAGGTTAGCTGAAGGAACTGTCCTGTTTCTTTTTAGACTGTGGCTTTGTTGACTTGCAATGGAGAGAGACTTTCTTCACCTGCAAGCCGCAGGGATGCCTAGTTGATGTTCTTCAGCTTGTTAGGAAATGGAGATAGTAAAAGTAAGTTATATTGGTATTTGTGGGTGTTAAGAATGAGTTTTCGGTTTAAAGTTTAAGTTTGATTTGTATTTCTGTATCTGTGTGTTAAGAAGAGGTCAAATTGAGTTTTAGTTGCACATTAAAAAGGTCCCTGCATTTCTAATGAGAGTTTTACTACTTAAATTGTTAAGCAAACACAAGAGTAGAAAAAACAGTGCTGTTGCCTAGCAACAGGGGGCCTGAGAGCAGGTCCCTCCCACAGAGAGACACACAGAAAAGTTAGAGACAGCAGTTTGTTTTGGAAGCTGTTAGAGTCCTGGAAGAAGGTTTTGAAGATACCTGCCAGAGAATCAGCTTAGAAGAGGACAGATAGCCAGTCCCAAGCTAAAGAAAAGAATCCCTAAATCCAGGGGAGTGGAACAAGGGAAAGTCCCAAGCAGACCTTCTAGTCAAAGGAAGGACAGGAACCTCGAAAGGTCCTGTTAATGAAGTTAAGAGTGGGACCATAGAGAGAAAGGCTCCAAGCTTCAGAATTAAAGTGAGAAAAGCTGCAGAAAGCAAATTTAAAGTGAGAACAGCTTGCAAGAGGCAAGAAGGTCCAACATAGAGACAACTGAAAGTCTGTAACTCTTTGCTATGGACATGTAAAGCAGTGGTACTGTTGATGGCTGAGTCAGTGAGAGAGAGTGCGTGGAAGACAGCTTGAATGCATGTGGTGACCCAGAGGAGAGGAACATCAGAAGGAGAATTCAAAACCCTAGAGGTGAACCCTTGCTGAAGGTACCTGGGAGAACGCGTTGGTTTGGGAGAAGATTCCAAAGTGAGTTCTTGGAGAGTGGAAATTGGAAACCCTCGTGTGAAAGACGGAGCTTGGTGAGACTGTTTGGCTCACAATGTGACAAGCATCTTGAGGGGGGGGAATTGAGGAGAAACCCATAGCATCTGGTTGAGGTGGCATCTGTCACTTTGTTTAGAGTGTGATATGTCTGACCACAGGGTGCCTATTGGTTTACATAGACTGTGTATTTACTGTGAACGTTAAAGTATAAGGTAGCTTTTGTAACTTGTGTTATCCTTACAAATCTGTATATATCTGTAAAGGTATAGCTGTGGGTAATGGAGTATTGTAATATAATTCATCTTTTCTTGTTTAATAAATGTTTTATGCTTATGTTAAAAGTTCATTAGCTGACTCCGGTGACTCTGTTCAATAGCCCCTCCACATATCTAAACAAACAACTAAAAGTTAGGATCTATCAAGATAAAAGCAAAATACTGCGGATGCTGGAAATCTGAAATAAAACAAAAAATACTGGAAAAACTCAGCAGGTCTGACAGCATCTGTGGAGAGAGAAACAGAATTAATGTTTCGAGTCCATATGACTTTTCTTCTTTAGGATCTATCAAGCTGGGTTCCACCCTGGGATCAGGCTTGTCCAGGGGTAATCTCAGCTGGGATCATAACAAGCTATGACCTTCACAGCACACACTAGCACATCAGAACTAGAACACCAGAATGAATACACACTGACCAGGTTTGCAGCTGGCTTTTTAACTCCTTTTCTTGTGTAGTCCTGGAAGGGAAAAACAAACATGTCTTTCGTCCAGAGTCTGCTATCTTTCAACTCAGCTCATGCCCATTGTCCAACTCAGATCATGTCCATTGCCCCTGGATCCAGATATCCAGGGGAATGTTCTGGGGACCCAGGTTCAAATCCCACCACGGCAGATGGTGAAATTTGAATTCCAGCATTTTAATCTGGAATTACATGTCTAATGATGGTCATGAAATCATTGTCAATTGTCATAAAAACCCATCCGGTTCACTAATGTCCTTTAGGGAAGGAAATCTGCTGTCCTTACCTGGTCTGGCCTACATGTGACTCCAGACCCACAGCACTGTGGTTGACTCTTAAATGCCCTCTGAAATGGCTTAGCAAGCCACTCAGTTCCAAAGGGCAATTAGGGGTGGGCAATAAATGTTAATAGAAATAAATGGCAGCCATTAGAAAATTGGATGTGCGAGCTCAGAGGCTTGATTTTTGGCCCTGCTCATCCTACTATCAATGTTTTGCAACATGTGCAAACTTTGGCATACTTACCGTTGTGTGCATACTTTTCAATTAATTTAATATTTATTAGGTAATTTGCAGTCACTTTACACTGCGTAATGATTACTTGAAATATATAATTAAATACATTTTTGCAAGCTAAATCTACCTGATAGTAAATCCTGAGCCAGACCGCTGGCAAAATGCCAGACAAACAGATCAGTGATTAAGGGGAAAGGTTAATGGTTGGCAGTACAAAGCTCACAGGCCCTGAAATTCTGATGGTTTGGTTGGATAAAAAAACCCAGTTGTGGAATTGTAACTTGGGGTAGAGAGTTGAACAGTTGGTTTTATGCTTCATTTGGGTTCTGCTCTAAACTCTGCCAGATCTGAGGGAAGGTGTTAGATGCACATGCCCTAGCTAAGGTGCAGCCAGGAAAATGATGGATTCGGGCCAGAATGGCATAATCCATCTTAAATTCTGTCATTTTTGCCCTAGGGTCTGTGCCAATTTAACTGAATAATACCATAAAATGAGCAACATAACTATAATTGAGGAATTGTCATGAAGCTATTAATGTGTATAATATTATTGGAAAATATTTATCTTTTAAAATAGAGGTTTAGTCTGTGGGTGTGTCTTAATTGGATTAAAGTCAGCTTTGATGTGTACTAGTTTTGAGATGTAAGAGAGGTAGATTGCATTTGCATTTTTTGAATAGAGCATTCAAGAAGGCAAGTGAAATCTGGCACCTAGTGAGCAGAGACCAAGCAATATTGCTAATAAAATTGGCACTATGAAAGGGGTTTTATTGTTAGAAGAGGTGGGTTCAAAGAAGCTGGTGATACAATGAGAATTTACATTCAATGAGCTGTGCTAGGTATAACTTCAGCAGTTTTGTGTGTGTGGGGCAGAGGCAGTGTAAGATCAAAGTAGCTGTAAGCCTACAACTGTGTCCACAGGAACCAAAGTGAAAGAAACCTCATTTTGAATTTGTACGGTAAAAATGCTTTGCCTGGTATCTGCTGAAAGTCTATGGGCAGAATCTTCTGTTCGGCGTGCGGGGGCGGGCCCCGCATGCCGACGTGTAAAATGACACGTGGTGATGTCAGACATCGTCCTGACATCAGCACGTGTCATTCCGATCTTCAGTTCGGCGGGTGCGCACCAGACTCAGCTGCGCACCTGCCGAACTGTCAAAGGCCTGTTAAGGCCATTAATCAACTAATTAAAGTACTTTTCAGGGCTGAAGGCGAAGAGCTCAGGCGGCCTTCGCATTTTTCATGGAACCTCATCCATGGGCGGGATGCAGTTTCATGAAGGGCTTTTTAATTTAATAAAATGTTTTATGAAAATTCATAAAGATGTTTCCCAGCTCATGTGACAATGTCACATGAGGGGACGTGTCTGAATAATTTTATTTTTCACAGCTTTATGACAACTTAATCTCCGAGGCAGCCCCGACTCTCCCTCCTGCCCCCCACCCGCACAGGTAGCGCTGAGCGCTTCTGGATGCACATCACGCTGGGCGGGCCTTAATTGATCCGCCCACGTAAAATGACGGCACAGCCGATCACGGGCAGTGATCGGCTCCACGCCCGCTCCCTACCAGCCCCCCCGACCGGGAGAAAATTCCCCCCTATGGGTTGCTGTTGCCTTAATGAAGATTTATGAATTTGTTAAAAGTTATGATAGTAGTAATTTGTAACGATGTGTATATATTTAACTTGTGCAAATTAATGAAGTGTTTCATTTCGTTTAATAGAAAATCTCTCAAGAACTGGTGGTCTGATTCCTGAATTTAGAGTTGCATCTCAAACATACCACTTAAAAATACAGGTTATGACAGTCGTTTAAAATTTCCCTCTGGGGTTTTTAAATAACTCAGCTTTATGAAAAGGCTGTCTCATAACAGGAATATTGGAATTTTAAAAGATGAATTTCTGTGCTTCAGTTTGCTGTTAGATAATTCATTCATTACTTTAGATTGTATTTTTTTAACAATTCTTTTTCTCCTTTTATTCACATTCCTCATTTCAGTTGGATGTCACCCTTAATACTTTTTATTTGGTCAAATTCCCTCTAATGAAGGGGAGGGATGCAAGATACCTTGCCCCATTGAAATTCCCTTCTTTAACGTTTATTTGTTTAAGGAGGAAGAGGAGTATTGTCAGACAATCCAAGAACTCAGGCTCATACGTTTACACCGCAGGAAACCTAGACTTCGAAAAGATATCCAAATCCAAAGTGCATAGCTATTGAAGTTTATTCCTCACTTCATCAATAGAGCATCTGTTGTCTGGGAAGTGTGCATAAGTTCCTGCAGCAATCCTCACTCCTGGAGCAAAATTTTCACCCCTGCACTGAGGGATGACAGCATGTAATTTTGCACCACCGGCCTGCATGCCAATTGCCGGCGCCATCCCAACCCTGAACCATTTTACTGGAGGCCAGTTTGATGGTAGAATGGCTGCCCACATGGAAGAAGTGGGTAGCTTCTTTAGAGAATTTAAAGAGACCGATCAAAGCAATTTATTAGATTCTGACTGGAGATGGAGAGGCCCAATCTCTCCCTTACCTTAAATGGCAGGCTGCTGCTTCTTCCTTGATTGGATGGCCAGAATCCTGGGGCAGGATTTTGTACTTTGATCTTCAGGACCAAACTCCCATCCCAATCCCATACATTGTTGGGAGCAATGCCCACTAACCTATCCAAAATCGCTGTTGGTTGACTGCTCCCAACTATGTACAGGATTGGGATGGGTGTTTGATCCTGAAGGTCAAAATACAAAATCCTGCCCCATGATTCTGCCACCATATCTGTCTTCTACTGTACACCTTTGCAAATATCTATTTCATGATACCTTCAAATGTGTCTGATGTCTGCACATTCATAGCAGAGCTTCTGAGATTTTTGTTTCAATGCTCAACAACCAAGGTCTAACATCATGTAGGCCATCAGGCACACCATACTCTATCTCCAATACATCATCTTCTGACTTTCTTGTGAGTTATGATTAACCCTATATCAATTCCTTACCTACATTATTTGTATCACCAAACCTGTCTAGACTGGTGAGTACAGGTTATACGTTTTATGAGAGAACGGATCATCTTTTGTAGACAGTGCCAGATTTAAAGATCTGGTATTGGCTCTTTGTCTCTCTGCAGCATTCTTCTTTAAGCAGCTGTACATACAAAAAGAATGTGAAATGTAATGAGTCCCCTGCTGTCCATTTTGTCCCTTTGCTTTAGGCTAATGTAAACATTTCCTCAGGGTAGGGGGGGTGGTGTTGGGGGGGTCTGGTGGTGGGTGGGTGTGTCTGTGTATGTGTGTGTGTGTATGTATGTGTACTCCTTGTGTGCAATCTTTTCCTATACAACAGAAGAATATTTTCTATTGTCTCAGCCATCAATTTCCACTCACACATCAACATGTGCTTGCTTTACGTTGGCCCATAGCCCATCAACTTGATCTTAAAATTCTCATCCTCATGTTTGAATCCCTCCATGGCCTCATCCCTCCCCATCTATATATCCTCCTCTCGCCCTACAACCCTCAAGAACTCTGTGTTCCTCCAAATTTGATCTCTTGTGCACCCACCACTCCTTTTACCCCACCATTTGGTGGCTATGCCTTCAGCTGTCCAGACCCTTAGTCTGGAATTCCCTCTCTAAACCTCTCCATCTCTCAATCTTCTCTCTTCCCCTTCGACCCCCTTTAAAATCTACCCTGTTATCCAAACTGTTGGTTACCCATCCTAATGGCTTGGTGTCAATTTTTGCCTGATTATGTTCCTGTTGAGCACATTAGGATGTTTTTCTGTAGTAAGGGACTAAAAAGGGACTATATAAATACAAATTGTTGCCAGCTCCTTTTATCAAATTCCAACACAAATAGAGACCCCCATAGATATGCATGGATTGTCGGATTGGAATATCAGAACAGGAGTAGGTTATTCAGCCACTTGACCCTGTTCCCCCATTCAACTGATCATGGCTAACCTGTACTTAACTCTTCTCACTTGCCTTGGCTCCATATGCTTTTATATTCTTGACGAGCAAAAAATGATTTGAGCAAGCATCTATTTATTTTTATGGCATAGAATCTATTTAGTTTCAGCCTTCCATGTACAGTTCAGCCAGTATGCTTGTCCTGCTCACTGCTAGGCCATTTACCGCATGCAGTCAAAATCACCTCTGGTGTTAAAAATTACCAGTGACCCAATCAAATAGTCTTTTTAATAGCATAAGAAAGTTTAGAAGAGTCTGGAAATTCATTACACAACTAAAAGTAGGACAAACGTTCTAAAGAGTTTACTAAAGAAGCTGGAAATTTAGAACCCCCAAATTTTGGGACTTAGACTTGAACAAGGTTTTCTATGCCATTCCACATCTTCAGTTGCAACCTATGTTTGAAGCTTCATTCTCAAGAATTAATAACAGTGAAGTAAGAGATGGCAAATCAAAACCCAATTAGAGGGAAACAAGACTCCTCATCTGCCCCTCACCTCCCTTTCCCCTCCCCCGTACCTTTCCTATCACCTCCTCCCTTTCATGTCCTCCAATCCCCTTAGCTCATCTGTCCTACTTTCTCTCTTTCCTGACACTTTTCTGTCTCATCAACTCTCATCCCCCACTCTTTCATATTTCCCTTCCATCTTTCTATCCACTCCTCCCCAACCCATCTTCGCCCTCACTACCCCCCCATCTTCTCGTCCATTTCCTCCTCTCCCCTAATTTCTCCTCCCATTTCATCATAACAACCACCCCCCCACCTTCTCACCATCTCCCTCTTTGCCCTCCCCTTTGTTTCCCTCCCCATCTTCCCCTAATCCTTTCCCCTGACTTGATTCATTTCTCTCCCATCTTTCTTCTGAAAAGTATCCCTGGCTACAACTCCATTGTGTGCAGCAGAGATCAACTATTATTTAATAAAAACACACAAAAGGGACAGGTTCTATTTTTGATGAAAGCAGATAGTGCACAGGGGTACAATAGTTGCTTCTGATTATTATGCCCTACAAATACAGCGACTGAACTATTTATCAAAGCCCTGCTGTTGCGAACATTTTACAAAAATTATAATGCAGGCCTGCCAAGCTCTGAAGTATGTAGGTCAACCCGTATTTTCAACCTAGCAGCACAAGCAGAATTCTACCAAATAACTACTCAGAACAAAAAAAGGACCATTGTACATAAGGAGCTCCAACTCTCAGACGCCCCATTTCCAAGATATTCTTCTTTTCCTGACAAAAATCATGTACAGTTACAAATATAATGTTTAAATTAAACTTGTGACAAAATCTCTGAAAAGTCACTAGTTTTAAAGCGATTGAACATAAATATGGCCTTATAGTGCTGAGTTCATATAATATTCATGAAAACAATTTTGAAGGAAATAACGCTTAATGTCGCACTTATTAATTTCTTTAATGTACATCTTATATACCTCCTTCATGCAGATTAAACCCAAAGATGTAAAATTGGTAAAGTCTACAGGGGCTGGTGTGACATGTGCTGAAGGACTTTGTCCTGACTTCAAGGACTGTGCCCAAACCACTTGCTACCAAACACGGGTGCAGTAGTATGAGAAGTGGCCAAGGACATTTTTCAGAAGAAAGGTAGGAGAGAACTGAATCAAGTCAGGGGAGAGGATTGGAGGGAAACAGCATTGCAGGAGAATGAGCAGAGGTGATACAGAGCAGGAGAAGCTGCTGGAAGAGGGAAGAGGAGAAGGGATTTCAGCAGGAGAGCTTAATCTGGCCAGGGTATGCAAGGAACAATTCACCTACCGAAACATCAATGAGTAATAGTGTGCCAGAGTCTATGCCTCAGTAGTGAGGATGGCATTGGCAGTGGCTGTGGACGTGACGATGGCCATGAACCTTTACGTGTCGGGCTCTTTTCAGGCCAGTTTGCTGTCCACTGTTGCATCAGGGAAGTCGCTACAGTTCTGTATTCCAAGAGAGCCGAATACATTTCAGAGTTAGCAGGTGCAGTGAGCATGCAGCTTTGCAAGGATTGTAGGCTTCCCCAGGATGCAGGGCACCATTGACTGCATACATTGACTGCATACATTGACAGCATACGTTGACTGCATACGTTGACTGCATACATTGACTGCATACATTGACTGCATACATTGACTGCATACATTGACTGCATACATGTCACCTTATGGGTGCTGCATGCCAATTCTGAGATGTACCCCTACCAAAAGTGTTCCCACTCACTCAACATATAATGGGCGTGCGACTATACACAGAGTATCTTGCAGTGTCTGATATCCTGACAGCAGTTATGCTGCCTTCATTCTGTGGTGATTTACTATGTCATCTGCATTTGAGCCAACACGACAAGAAAGAGGATGGCTGCTGGGCGACACCCTTTAATGATATGGCTCACGATCTGGGTGTGTAATCCATTTACAGATGGGCAGCATGCATACAATGGAAAGTTGGCCCAATGGCATGCTGAAACAATGCTTCCACTGCCTGGACCACTCTGAAAGTGCCTGCAGTACTCAGCAGAGCACATGCCAAGATTCATGGTCATCTGCTGCATGTTGCACAACCTCGCCATCACAAGGGTGGAGTCTTTGCTACCAACTATATGGCAACCAGTTCAGTAGCTGAAGGAGGAAGAGGGAGGCAACCGAGATGGTCCCTTTTAGCTGGGCTGTCCATGGACAACTCACCTGACTGTGATTCCAATAAAGGTAAACCCACTTCCCTGTTCACCAACAATCTCACACCTTACTTTCCCTCTGTCACTGACCATCACAGTGTCCGTTTAGCCACAAAATAAACATTCCAAACCAAAGTTATAAATCAAACCATGCCATATTGCAAACGTCAATTAATCATCCTTGTGCATTCCCTTGGTGCCAGTTTTCTGTGTGCCTTTGCCTGTCCTAATGCTCCTTCTCACTTACTACCCCAGTGGCTGGTGGAAGGCTGCTAATGGCCTCAGAGGATGACTTCGAGCAGCTCTGGCCCCACAAGGCCTGGCTTTAGACTCAACCATCTTGGCATGGGTAGCAGCAATCTGAGCTGGCTGATTGACAGGCAATGGCAGGGGCACTGACAGAGTGGCAGTGGTGCAAGGATAAATGGTGTAATCCTGAGAGAGGACAGCAGGTTCATGCTCCATGCAGCCTCTGCCACTCCCCAGGTATGTTGTCTCATCAATCCTAGTAATCTGTTTGAGGATAGGGATTCCTGGACAGCTGTTACAACCTTCAAGCCTCTTGGCCTGTTTCAACAACTGATATTTGCAGCCATGTTGGCTACAAAGCTGACTTTAAAAGAACAGTATGAGCTGCCATTGCAGCACCCAGATGTTGAGTGGCTTCTGCTTGTGCTGCAATAGAAGCTGAGGCATCAACCACCAGACATTGCATCATAGTTGTGCATATACAGCAAGCTCATAGAGTTGGCTATTTCCACACTAGAAAGGATGGGCTCCAAGCTCTGCACAATCCCTGTGCCAAATTGGTGCTCCATGCCCTCAATGTTGCACATAGGCTTTTTGTTAGGCCTTCCAATGCATCAAGCATTTCATTGTGCCTACTGTTATGACCAGGTGAGGAGGAATGAACTGCCTTCCCTCTATTCAGCCTCCTTGGTTGGTCACAACAAAGGTTTTTACATTTCTTTTCTCCACGGATGCTTTTTTCAAATACAATTTTGTTTTTTACTATCTATACAGTGAATGATAAGGTGCCAATCATGAGGTTTTCTTGAGTCAAAAAGGAGCAAGTCTATTGGACACTAAACCTGAGAAAAAAATAATAAAAGACGTGATGTTGCAGACACACACATCAGAAGTCCAAATAAAAGGCTATGCAGTAAGTCCTTTGCTTGTCCCTGAGGCATAGATCGTCAAACATTGTGGCCATTTTAAGTTAGCTGATTCTTTTAAAATCCCAGAGTTGAATTCAAGTCCATGTAACTGCATTTGCTGGGGACAATATACTTTTAAAAAAATCAGTAACCTGTCTTCCAGAAATTGATGAGTTTCTCCTGAGGTTCTTTCCAATGGTCAATCACTATCTCTTGTGCTAGATTTTAAACTGTAGAGAGAGAGAGAGATTCTTTACTGCTCCATTAGCAGTTTCTCCAGATTCCTCTGCTTCTGATTGTAAGATCCAATTTTTAAAATCCTGCTTGCTGTATATCCCAAAGGAATTTGATTACTATGTCTGCTGTAGTCATTGTTGTAGAACAAGTAATTACATTTTGATGGTTCACCTCAGAAATTTTTGACACAGTTAAAGATAGTAAAAACCAACAGGAGATGGGGTTCTTACACCCTCCAAGGGGTTTGAGTGTCTGTTGGTTGTATGTCCTGGCTGGCTAGAAGTTCCCGATTGTCTTGATGGACTCTCAGTCTCCGCTGGAGAGGTAAGCTCATAAAGATGCAAATGACATGTCCATTCCTTTCAATAGTCATTTTTGAAGTGGCCATGTCAGGGCATGTCTGCTGTGCAATCCATATAGTAATTATTCAGAAGTGGTCAACTTCCAATTCCAGACATCAGGTGACTCCACTACTGCCTTCTTTGGACAGTGTCTTTTCTTGTCTTTAAAAAAAAGGTCCTCTTTAAACAGTTCAGTATGTTTTTGGTTAGTTGGTGAAGTTATAGGGAGATACCACTCAGTCACAATTTCCTGTTATCGTGACACTACCCATCAGCTGCCATCTGTAGCCTGCCCCATTAAAGTACTAATTTTAATTCTCTGTGGAAGAACTCGTGTGCGACTTCGCCATCAGGCAAGCTGGCACCTGCGCTGCTCTTTTCCCCTGCCCTGGCTACAGGACATTTGTGCCTGGTGTCTCACCATGCCTCTAAGCTACCGCTAAATTATGTGCAGTATCAGTATCTGCATGCATGAGATTGAGTGGCGGTGTGACTTCTTCTACTTCACAGTCTCCCTGCTCTTCTACCTCTTGCTGTTGCACTACTGCCTGGCCTCATTGCATTTCTGAAAGGAGAAAGACACAAGGATTGGGTTGTGGTGAGGGGAGATGGGGTAGGAAAGGAACAGGTTCATGCTAACATCATCTGCAGCTTGTAAACCAGAAGAGGTTATGAGATGAGGGGCAAACGGGATGTAAGAAGGATGATTAGATATGAGCATACTGCCATCTTCAATGTTTTCAGTCCTGACATTGGCCACGACATTAGTGATGGCCACTTCAATGATGGTTTTGATAGAGTAGCTAGGGAGAACCTGGTTGCATTGATAGGAGGGTCACTAGATTTAACAAACGAACTGAGAGGAGATGAAGAAAATATTTTTGAGCGACAAATTATTTTGAGCTGAAATTCACTATTTGAAAGGTTGGTGGAAGCAGATTCAATGGTAGCTTTTAAAAGGAAAAAAATATATATATTTGAACAGGAAAAAAATTGCAGAGCTGTGAGGAAAGGGCAGTACAGCAGGAGACTAGGCCGAATTGGATATCTCTAAAAGAGCTGGCATGGGCATGAATGGACTGAATGGCTTCCTACTGTGTTGTATAATTCTATGGGCAGGATTTTCCCCTCATCTAGCAGGCATGGCGGTTGGGCTCAGGAACGGCCACGAAACGGTCCACCGCCTGCGATCGGGCCCCAACTGCAATATCAAGCTGGCTGGCCAATTAACGACCAGCCAGCGTGAAGTGCATGCTGAGACCCTCAGCACTGCCGGGGTGGGGGCGGGAGGAGCGTGAGCGCTGATGTTTGCGCATGCGCTGGGAGCTGAAGACTTTTAAAATGAGAAAGGAAGATTTCACAAATAATATAAACATGTCCCCACATGTGACTCAGTCACATGAAGAGGGACATGTTAAAAATGAGTTTTAACAAAAAGTTATTTTTTAAAATTCATTTTTGGAAACCTCATCCCACCTGTGGATGAGGTTTCGCACAAAATGCAAAGGCTGCCTGGCCTATTCGCCCGCCCGCCAAACGTAAGGCCTCTTAATTGTTGGCAGGCACACTGCCAACTCTCGCATGTGCCCAGTGACCGAAATATTGCGCACTATTTCATACTTGGGCATGTCGGACGCACGCCCGCCTGCTGAGGTAAAAATCCTGGCCTTTGTGCATTGATCTTAAACTTCCACCTACCGGTGCTCTGGCTGTTATTAACAGCACATGCACACATGCACGCGCACGCACGCTTGTTTGGTACAGCTTTGTTTAGAATTCATGCAGCTCGACACCCATTCTCAAATGTGCATACGTGTCCCTGGCAAATACCTGTGGCATATTTAACATTAGTTCAGTTGGGCAGCAGATCTACACCTCCCTGCCCATTTTTTTATTGGCAAGTTAAGAGTTAATATATGATCCAGTACATGTGACAGAACAAAGGTCATCAAATGGCATTCCAAGCTACTGATCTCCCTTGTTATTACTGGCATGCTATTTTCTCTAGGTGACCTCCAGCAGAGGGCTTTGCTGCAATAACATTTCTTTTCATCATCTTTTTGCACATTTACAAAGTAGTTAATCAAGTATAAGTATTTACTTTTGCATGCTGTGCCAATCATTCCGTGTTACATTATAAGTCTTTCTTCTTTGCTTCCATTATTCCACAGACTCTTATTCATCACAGCACAACTAATCTAAATTTATAAAGTAGGTCATTGATGCTGAGAGGTTAACTTAAAAATGACTACAGGAATAGTGATGCATACCTGGTTTGTGGAATTTTATCTTAGGAAATTAAAAGAAAGGGAGAAAGTCACAGGATTGCCTGTGCTCTTGGTTTGATACAAAATCTATCTAGTTCAATTTAGGGAATGTTGAGGATTTGAATAACAATTATATCCCCAACACTGCAAAATGGATTGTGAGTTTTCAAACTATTTGTCCCTAAAATACTTGAATTAGAAATGAAAGGCCTGCTGTAGTTTACAATGTAGCTGGTCAATGTGTAGGTCAGCTCAGAAAGTCAAAGAGTATTTATGTTTCACAAATGAGTGTGAACCAAGGTTAGGAATTGGGTTGCCAATCCCCTGGGATTGGCCTGGAGCCTCCAGGAATTGAAGATGAATCTCCAGGGGTGGAATTTTACAGCCCCTCCCACTGGCAGGATTTTCCAGTCCCGCCGAGGTCAATGGAATTTTGAACGCCTTGCCGCATTTTACGGCCACGGCCCTGCTGTGATGGGTCTTCTGTGGTGCTTGTATGCAATTTTATTTGGAGGATTGAATTTACAGTGCATTCAAACTACAAGTTTAGTATTGGAATGAAACAGTTACAGCTTCACACCCACCTGCAGTGAACTAGTGAACCTTAATTTCTCTCATCAACAAGACTTCCAGTTCTCAAGCAAAGCTGCTGTGATCCTATCCTATTTTGTAGGGTTTCAGTTAACCACATATTAGTATGGACTCCTACCACAACCTTCATCCTCTAGTGGAGATCCACCATGTCGTGGAAGCTTGGTGGTGGGGTGAGCATTTAATCAGGTTGGGTGGGTGGGGGAGGCTGCTGGCAACCCAACCATCTTCCTGCCTCTGCCCAAATTAAGTTTGTGGCAGGAAGGTCCATGGACAGCCTTCCTGCTGACACCAGTTGAGGTCCTTAAATGGGCAATTAATTCAGTTGCCATGCCGGAAGCCGGAAAAGTAAACTCTATCAGTGCTGATCGAGGGACCCGGCATTGGAGAGGGGCTGCTGGGAGCCGTTCCCCTACTCTTTCTTCCAATCCCCTTGCATCCCTCCTAGCCAAAGGTCCCTCCCCACAACCCCCACCCCACCCTCAATCACCTGTGGCCTGGACCCCTCGCCGATTCTGGGCCTGTGGTGGGTGCTTGTCAGCAGCTGCCAGCGCCAGAGAGGGGGCTCACTGTTCCTGAAGTTGGAGAGCTAATCAGAGGCCTCCCAGCTTGAAAGGAGCAGTGGCTGCAATGAAACGCAGGTAAGCAATAGGGTGCTTCAAAACACTCTCCAACTTGTTCAAATTTAAATTTTAAAAAATGGATTTTGCAGTCAGGCCGCTGCTGGGAGGGGACCTCCTCTACATGGTGGCCTGAGGCTGCTGCAGCACCCAGGCAGGCTGTGGATTCTCTAGGCCTGCCTGGAGCACCGTTTTCCTGGGCTTCCACCAGGAAGCTGCCTCCAAGCAGTTAAAGTGGCCCCCATCACCTGTGGGGACCTGGAGGCTAACTGGAAATCCCAGTCGGCCTTTAATTGGCCTTAGTAGGCAGTTAATGACCTTAATATGCTACCGGCTGTGAGTGGATTGGTAGCCCTGCTGCCCCCTCCACCCCCCACCCCCGTCTTGTCTATGCAAAAATGGCCCAAGGTGGAATGGAGCGGGAACTGGGCATCCAGGCCGACCATGCTATTTTTAATTACAATTTTTAAAAAAAGATCTGTAACACAGCACTCCATCTGTTGCACAACTGCATGGGTAAGATTGGAATCATTCATTTCCAGATAAAATATTTCAAGCATGAATACCTATTTTGAAAGATGGAAGACACAATTTGCATTGATGCTTTTCCTTTTCCTATTTGACTGTGACGAACTTTTATTGCCTTTTTAACGTTTTTATTGCCTTTCTGATAACCTGCACGATCCGCAACCCTGAATATACTATTGTTAATCCTGTCAGGCTCAATAACTGCTATGTGCCAACATCCCCTGGTTGAAGACATTAGCAATCTTTAACCTGTAAGATTCAAAATGATATTAAAACAATCAGAAAAAAAGTGGCTTTTTTGAATAATTGTCTAAAATCAGTCTCAAGTACTTTTTCTTTGAATTTGCCATCTTTAAAGTTAAAAGTGTCAAAAGAAACTAGGAACATTAGGCAATTATTTTAGTAAAACCATGATTGAACTGTAGAAAACATTACCAGTGGATCAGAAAAGCGTGGCAGGTTTTTGGACAAAGGACTTGAATTCCTGTTCGGAAAGGGTGGTATTTAGGACATGGAAACATAGAAAACAGGAGCAGAAGTAGGCCATTCGGCCCTTTAAGCCTGCTCCACCATTCAATATGATCATGGCTGACCCTCTATTTCAACACCATATTTCTGCTTTCTCTCCATACCCCTTGATGCCCCTAATATCCAAAAATTTATCAATTTCTTTCTGGAATATACTCAGTGACCCAGCCTCCACAGCCTTCTGTGGTAGAGAATTCCACAGGTTGACCACTCTCTGAGTGAAGAAATTTTTCCTCATCTCAGTCCTAAATGGCTTGCCCTGTATCCTGAGACTGTGGCTCCTGGTTCTAGACTTCCCAACCAGGGGAAACATCCTCCCTGCACCCAGTCTGTCTAGCCCTGTTAGAATTTTATTTTTCAATCAGATCCAGTCTCATTTTTCTAAACTGTAGTGAATACAGGCCCAGTTGAACCAATCTCTCCTCATAGAACAGGCCTGCCATCCCCGGTATCAGCCTAGTGAACCTTTGCTGCACTCCCTCTATGACAATTATATCCTTTCTTAGGTAAAGAGACCAAAACTGCACACAATACTCCAGGCATGGTCTCACCAAGGCCTTGTATAACTGCAGTAAGACATCCCTACTTCTGAACTCAAATCCTCACAATTGGATCATAGTGAGGAAATCGAAGAAGGTCTGTAAGGGTTAGATAAGATCGTGGTCTTACCATGCTTAGAATAATACTATGTTACAAATATCCAAGTTTTGGCTACAGACGTTCTTTTTAAAAGATAAAGAAATCTAGGTGAAGGCCCATAGAATAAGAGAGCACCAAGTTTGAAAAGCAACACGTTGTCAAAAAGTAGTAATAAGTTGATACCAAGCATAGGTTTTCGGAATATTGACAGACTGGGAAAGTAATGAATGCCACACTTTTCAGGTTACAGGAAATAATTGAAATTGAAGATGGTGAAATGAGTCCTGATCTCAGCACTGTGAAGTGGGGAAGAATGTGTTATAACATTTTTGAGCTTATAAAAGAATAAGAGAGATAAGTTCAGGCAAATTTAGATCACTGTGATAAAATAGAGAAAGATGTGAAAGGTTGCGATAGAGAGAGGGGCTGGAGACCAGAAGCAAGAGCTGGACCTACCACCAGAAAATGAGTTTCCTCATGGGCGCAAACCCACGGGACAACACTGCCCACAATTTGACATCGGTTGGTAATCTCAAAGACGTACAGGTAGACCAATGCTGAAAATGGTGGCTTCACACTGATACAGTAGAGGGTCAGGGTACAGAGTGTGCTACCCCCTACATTGGAAAATACCATTCCCAATCTTAGACTGTTTGGTGATCATACTTTCTCCATTGCGAAAAATAGCTCAGCACTGACCTTAAGGAACCCAAGGATTTATAAAATAAAAAGCCTATGAAAAAGATATAAACATTAACATTAATTTAGATTGCATTTAAATTTAATTCCTGCTTCTCCCCAAAAAAAGGAGAGAG
This sequence comes from Cetorhinus maximus, assembly GCF_964194155.1. Taxonomy (NCBI): domain Eukaryota; kingdom Metazoa; phylum Chordata; class Chondrichthyes; order Lamniformes; family Cetorhinidae; genus Cetorhinus; species Cetorhinus maximus. Next base: position 107,648,366 of record NC_135891.1, read on the forward strand.
AGAAAATCCAATGATGCAAAAATAAATAGCTCTGGTGTTCGATGTATTAGCAGAGGGAACATTCCTGCACTGATAAATAATCAAATTCTTCAGTGAAATAACCTGTCAAGAAATTAGAGATTTGTTTTTCCTGTGCCCACCACCAGAGTGCCAGTATTTCCTATCCAAAGCCATTAATTTAGCCAGAGGTAAGCCAGTGTCCTCTGGAACAGCCACACACCTACATAAGGAGCAGGAAATTAAGATGCAGCCTTAGACTGCTTTGGCCTTGAGGATGGAGTCTTTTGGTTGCTGATCTCCATTAGAGTTATGTATAGATGTCACAGTTACATAATTTAATTCAATTGTACCAAGTATAATATTTTCTAATGCAAAGATTCTCCAATAAAATGAAAAGCAATGTATATATGGCAGCTTGCGCTGTTAATTATATTTTTTCCTGACCTTTCAGCCCAAAAATGTTTTGCTCTGTAAATTGCTGGTTGTGTGAGCGAGTAAGCAAGAGAACAATGGGATATCTAGGGCCTTAGTGCATGATGGAGTCAACAGTCTGTTTCCTTAACCAATGTAATTTGAGAATTAGGAAAGCAACAGCAACAGAGATGAAAGGTGAGTTAGAGTCAAATCAGGCACAGAGAGAGAGAGAAAGAAAGATTGGATTAAGAGAGCAAGAAAAAAAAGGAGACTGTTTACAGCCTGTAGGAATGAGACCCAATGGGCGGAATCGTCCCAGGTTTGCACTAAGTGTGGTAGCGGGCGGGAAAAAGGATGTTTTACCCGCCAGTTGCGATGGCGGTTTTTCACGCCGTATTGTCCCACTCCCGCCTTATTAATTATGCATTCCCGGGAAACCTGCTGCTTCGTTGGCGGGCAGGCTCTCATTTGCCCCCAACGCCATCACCTTGCCACTTCATCACATCGGGGCACCACAGTTAAAGTGAAGCCATGTCCACACCTCTCTGTGTTCCCAGCCCACAACTGCTGCAAAGAAGACGTGGCCTGGAAAGACAAGAAGACTGCAACCTCCCCCAGTTTAATGATGCATCCCTTGAGTGCCTTTTGGATGCAGTGGAGGCTTGCCATGATGTCCTCTACCCCTGCTGAAGACCAGCAAGCAAGGTCACCAATCCAGCATGGGAGGCGGTGGAAATGGTGGTCAGCACCAAAGCCTTGCAAAAGAGGACGGCCACCCAGTGCCGCAAGAGGATTTAAAAAATTTATTATTCTTTCAGGGAATGTGGGCTTCTCTGGCTGGGTCAGCATTTGTTGCCCATCCCTAGTTGCCCTTGAGAAGGTGATGGTGAGCTGCCTCCTTGAAACGTTGCAGTCCATGTGATGAATGGTCTCATCCATTCCACCAGGGTAAGTCACTCTTCTCATCACTCTCAACTCACACACTCACAAACGCATCAGACACCTACAGGGATCTCACACCTCAAGGGACGACACCAATAACTCTTGCACACACCCTCACATCTCCATCAGGCTCATATCCTCTGGAGCTCGTGACCTCATCCCGTCCATGTCTCCACTCACCACACAAACGTTCCATGCACTGCCATGTGTCCTGCTCACACTCTCTCCATCTGTTTTCATGCAGGAGAAGCTGGTCTGGGGGTGGAGTGGCCCACACTAGGCCCCTCAATCACTTTGAGGAGCATGCCATCATACTTACTGGTGAGGATGTGGACTGTGCCTGCTGCGATAGTGAGGTCGGTGGTGAACACCCTCGTGAGAATCCTACACCACACCATCCCTCCCTCAACGCAAATGTGTGCTCTCTCTCCTGCTTTTGACTCTGCTGAAATGCACTCATTATCTCTACTTTGGTTCACAGGGAGCTCTGCCAAACGTCCGGCACCCTCAGGCAGCCAGTCCTTCAGCTCCAACCAAGGCCTCATCTCCAGCTGAGAGGACCTCCATTGAAGAGCTGGAAATAAGCAGCCTGGAAGACCAATCACAGCGCTTACCCACACCATCCACCAGCACAGAGACACACACATCGGTGGGACCTAGATCTAGAGCAGGCTCGAGTTCAGAGGTGGTCACTGCATGGACACATGTCTGCAGCAGGAGGACGCAGGTTCAGCCGAGCACCCTGGCACTCAGTGGACTGCTGGGGAAGAGGCATCTGTGAGGTCCAAGTTGGATGATGAGTCTCTGGATTTGGCCTTCCAACTCATCCTGAAGAGTCAGCAGAAGGCGGGGGAACATCATGCAGAGTTGTTGAAAGCCCTCAACAGAGTGGCACATGAATTGGAGGAGTGTGTCCACTTGCTTTCTGATGAAGTGGTGTCCACATGTGTGCATACCGAGGCCTCCATGGGGAGGATGGCGCACACCATGGAGACCCTGATCCAGCAGAACACGGAGATGCGTGCAGACCTGCACTTCATTGCAGTAGCTATGGGTGAGTTGCTGCAATGGCAACACGAAAGGGAAACGGGGCACCTTGATGTCCCCCCAGGTGCTCCTCCCGCTCAAGGAACCAGGCTGGGCCCCTTGGGCACCTGAAGGGAGGAGGAGCGGCAGCTGGACACCCCTGGGTTATCCACTCAGGAATCTCAGAGGCTGACCTCTCCTCCAAGTCCCCTTTGCCTCTGACCCCCCTCAACCTCACTGAGGGAGCAGCTGGTCCACAGGAGGACAGCCTAAGCAAGCCGGGGCCCCAAGGCCTCAGTGCTCCAGAGGACCCATGCCAAAGCCATCAGAGGCAACAGGGCCAACCATTGCACAGGCTGTCAGAGAAACACCTAGAAGTCTAATGCGTTCAAAAGTTAAGAAATTCTGATCACAATTGGTTGAACAGGTGACATTTTGTCACTTTACAATCTGAAAATATATTAACTTTCACTGAATAAAGTGTAATGGTCTTTTTCAGATACATTGATAGGCTTCGTAAGTCCTCCCATTGCATTCCGCACCCCCCCCACCCCACTAGCAGTTCAGCTGCACGCAGCCAGCCTACAAGTGATTCTGGAGGGAGGAGTGTGTGTGTGGCAGGGCCTTTCAGAGCCTCATGCAAGCACTCGCCCACACACGTGGATCCTTCCCGCATCACACTTATCTCAATGTCCTGACCATTTTCAATGCTGTCTGCTGGTGTTTGCTTTCAGTTGACCATCTGAGCTGACCTGCATCTCCAACAACCCATTGATCACACTCCCATGCAGCGCCTGTTCTCGCCCACCACAGCTCTCAATTCACTTTTGATTTAGCAAGCATTGTAGTGCTACAATTTTTCTTGCACTCTCCCATCCTTTCTCTTCCCCCAGTCACCCATTTCCTTTCCCCCATCATTGAACACCCCCAGGGCATCGCCTTCCACCTCCCTACCGTGACCTACCAGCCACAACCCTTTTCTTTCAGAGTTGTCCAGGTGAATGTGCACATTCCCTTCCTTCCTGAAAATCCCACCCCCATCCACATTAACCTCCCTGACCTCTTCCTTCCCACCCCCAGGGTCCGTGTCTGCCTCCGAGTCCCCACCAACCACCCTCGCCGTCCCTTCTACCGACACCATCATACCCTAACATTGTTTCTGTTGCTCTTTCTTTCTAGGTGATAGAGATCATGGGTTTGGAAGGTGCTGTTAAAGAAGGTTTGGCGAGTTGCATCTTGTATATGGTACACACTGCAGTCATGGTGCATCAGTGGTGGAGGGAGTGAATGTTTAAGGTGGCCGATGAGGGCTGGCTCAAGGCCATGTCTGTGTGCTGAGGGGTGCCAAAAAATGGAGAGAAGGAGAGAGAAAAAATAAATGAATGGAAAGAAAGTAAATGAATAAAAGGAAAATTGAATTATTTAAAGGTATATGATACTGCATTACAGTCTTAATTAGTGTTATTTAACTTCATATTGGCCAATAACACAATTAAGGTCACCTTAACTCATTATGTGACTTGGCGTGGGGAAGCATGGGCTGTCCCCATGCAACTCAGTTGTATGTGACTGCCAGTGTGCGACTTAACAAAGTTTGGCTGGCTGGAAGCAGACACTCACATTTCCGCTGACTGCCGTTCCACCTCACCAACCACCGCCAACAGCACACCTTGTGCTTGTGAACAACAATTATTTACAAAAGGTAAGAGTATCCATATATTGTTAATATTGTTACTGGTCACATAATTGCTATACCTAGTGGTGTCAGTGGTGATGCCATAATGATTCTATTAGATTAGAACAGTTACAAAATTTCAATAACCCATGGTGATTTTTAAGTAAACCTAAAAGATTTGCCAGGTAAAAATGAACTGACAGGTTCATGTCAAAGATGGGAGGATTCGTTAAGGTATCAAGAAAGCAGTGATATTAATGACTGTGATTTACTGAGTGAATTAGTATTGCAAATGCAATATTTCCCAAAGATGGAAAGTCCCCAATACAAGCAGTTAGGTTTATCAACACTAACAAGTTGCAGGATGTTATGCCAAATCAGTGGGTTGTATTAAGGATAATGCTTACAATTCCAATAACTGTTGCCATGGCAGAAAGAAGCTTTAGTAAGCTGAAACCGATAAAGACACAGTTAAAGTCTTCCATGACACAAGAAAAACTAAATTCTCTAGCAATTTTGTCAATAGAAAATCACCTTGTCAGAAATATAAATATGGAAAGCGCTATTAAAAAATTTGCAGATCTAAAGGCGAAGAAAATAAAATTTACTTAGGATAATGTAAGGATTCGCATGTCTGTTGTGTTTGATTTAGCTTTGGTTTTTCTCTTTCTCTTTTTTTTACTTATTTGTACAGGGTAATAACTTGAGTTCTCTTTTTCCTTTCTTCTGTTTAATTATCATGCAAAAAATTCTTAAAATTGTAAAGGTCTTAAAGTTTTAGTTAGGATAATGTACACATTTGAATGTCTGTTGCAGTGATTTTTTTCATTTATCTGTAATAAATTCTTCGTTGTTATGTTTGTAGTTTTTTTTTGTCAATATGATGTAATTATGAAAATGGCAAACAGTCTTCAGGGCACTGAAATTCAATTTGCCCAGGGCGCTAACAAACCTTGAGCCGGCCTAGTTACTTGCCACCGAGTTCCCAGCCTCTGATCTATTCTTGTAGCCACTGTATTTATATGGCTGGTCCAGTTAAATTTTGGGTGAATGGTGACTCCTGCCAGGATGTTGATGGTGGGGGATTCAGCAATGGTAATACTTTTAAATGTCAAGGGGGATGGTAAGTTTCTCATTTGTTGGAAATATCATTGCCTGGCACTTGTGTGGTACAAATTTTACTTGATTGAGGGAGAAATATTGGCCAGGATACCCTCTTTTTTTGAAAGAATTCCGTGGTAAGTTTTGCACCTACCTGAGAGGGCAAACAGCTAGGGCCTCAGCTTAACACCTCATCTGAAAGATGACACCTCCAACAGTTCAGTGCTCCTCCATACTGCACTGGAGTGTCAGCCTTGATTTTTGTGCTCAAGCCCTGGAGTGGGCCTTGAGCCCACAACCTGGTGACTCAGAGATGAGAGGGCTACCATCTGAGCCAAGCATAAGTTCTGAAGTGTATACAGTGCAGTCCAGCAGTAGAAGCAATCAGCTACCCATGTGAATGTGTGACATTATATATGATAGATTTATATTGGGAAAATCTTATTGAGGTGCCACAGGTTAGTAACAACTGAAATATCAAACTGCAGTGACTAAAATCAATCAGTATACATTTGCTACACTGTTAAGAAGTGAAACCATTGATATAACACCCTATTTTCTTTTTGTTATAATCTATCAGGACTTTATTTTGTTACATTACATATTGCTGGCACCAAAGCTTTACTCACTGGGTAGGAATTTGTCTTGAAGAATAGTGTAAGATGGGCAGTACTGTATGTGTTGTCCTTTTATATATTGTACCAGGTAGATAGATGTCAGTAGGATTGAATATTGGGCAGCCTTTGTGATATCACCTGTTTTACATCACTGCCCAATATGAATTTTTGTCCCACTGTTTCACTTGCCCATAAATCTCTTGTTGCCTGGGTCAAAATCTTGGCACTTTCTCCCTAACAGCATTGTGAGGGTACCTACAACATCCGTGTGTAGCGGTTACTGACGGCAACTCACCATCACTTTCTCAAGGGCAATAAATGCTAGCCTTGCCAGCAATGCCCAGATCCGATGAATGAATTAAAAAAGCTTGCTCTTATATGTACAAATTCAAACACAGGATTAACTAAGAGATGGTCAGCTTTCTGCTTGGAACCACAGATTTTCTCCTCTCAATACCCACCAGGGTCATTAGACATTTGACTTCATTGTACTTTCTTCCACCCAGACCTTGTTATAGTCCTGTTTCATTTAGTGATCAATTTAGTGACTATACCCTCTCTGTCCTCAGACACAAAAACCTGACAAAGGATAACCAGATGACTGTTTCTTAAAAATCATTTTAAAAATAATAACTTTTTGTACTCACTTATTTCCTTTTCCTCTCCTCCTTTTGCTCTGGAGAATTTAACAACAACTCACATTTAAATATTAACTTTGATGTCCTGAAATGAACTGAAGCACTCCATGGGAATGAGGACTGATGAAGCGAGGTGGACAGATTTAGGAAAGCCAACAGGTGCATAATGGCTGAAAGATTTGTTACTGATGGTGGAATGGAAGGAGGGTGTGCACACAGTAGCCCAGTAGGTGTGGATTTTAATATAGAGCCAGTGGAGGTTGCATGCAGAGTGGGATCATTAAGGCCTCAAAGATAAGGATGAGCATTTAGGAGGATGACAGTTTGGGAAAGAGGAGGCCATGGATGAGTTAACAAGAAACTTGCTTCTAACCCTTGGCTAATGTTACTCTTGAGGTGACTGTTCAGACACATCCCCCAATTAGCCTTCATTTGCTGTTTGTGTGATAAAGATCAGCTCTGCACAACACATTTCAATGGAACAACTAAAGGACATTGGCTTTCAATGATTCAAGTATTCAAACTTGTAACCAAACATTTAATGGCATGGTAAATTGATGTCAATGTGCCATCATTTTAAAATAAAATTTTTACATACTTCAAATTCACCAAGGCATCTTTTCATAGTTATTTTAAGAATAAGAAAAAAAATTTTGAATTCAAACAGCTTTAAAGAAATAGCAAGTAACTGTTTGTTTGGTAGCAGCCTGGAGCCAAACAAGGAGGTGTGGATCAATTCAAGAAATACCACAGTGAATCTGCAAGTGTTATTGTGCACATAAAAGTGATTAATGTTCCACCATTGCAAGACTCATTAAAACTGCTCAGGGTAAACTTTTGAATTTGGAAAGTAATCAAAAAGTATAGGTAGAGCATTGTGCAATTTGATTAAGGCTTTATAATTGAACCTTTAAAACAGAGTACAGAGTTGCTTTTACGTAACCAAGATTATTGCCAAAATAGGCATTAAGTTGCCTTGGTAACATGCGCCTGATCCTGACAACCTTCATTCTTGTTTGCGGGTGATTGGATGAAAATGTTGATGACCAAGCCAAGTGAGTTTTACTGACTTTGTTGCCTTGAAACCCATTGAACAAAAAAAGGCCATTTATATTATCTGAAATTGGTACCTGCCAGTTTGGTGCATTGAACAGTCAACAGAATCTTGTCATGGTGTACACTGACCTGAATTTGACTCACACTCACAGTGAGAACACAATTTGTACATACATGCTTGATGCACCCACGGAGGTGTGCCCCCCTGACAATTTATTTTAATGTTAGGAAAGGGTGGGTTGAAACATTCACTTTCTCTTAGAATTAAAACTAATTCCATTAGAAGTAATAAAAGGAAACTAGGTGGTGCAATGAGTTAGACACTGGATTTCCCTTCTGGAAGCTGGATTCAAATTATGCTTCTGGCTGCACTATCTGTACTTGGATTGCTTGTTCCTGACACTAAGTATCTGAAAATGAGAATTTTCACTTCCAGACCAGGAAACAGGAGTTAGGGGCACAAGGAAATACTGTTTGGGATTTTGACCTTGGTGCCCTCTTAATTGTCATGGAGACAGGTTCAATTAAGGGCATAGGAGGACTCCCAAAGCAGGAAAAGCTAAAAAAGAGTCAATCAGAGGACTTTCGGCTTGAGAGAATCAGTAATCTGCAGTAAAGGGTAAGAAACTAAGAGGGTGTTTCCGCATGAATGTGCCATCTCACCAAGCTTTTTAGAAATGAAAAGAAAATAGAAGCAGCCAGGCCACCCAACAGTTAAACTCCTGTCACGTTGATAAGCTGGAGGCTTGTTTGTTTGTTAGTCTGTTTATCTGCAAACAATATATCTCAAAAACTACTGGACAGATTTCAACAAAATTTGGTACACAAGAAGTGTATGGCCCAAGGAAGAGCTCATTAGTTTTTGGTGAAGGTGGGGATCCAGATCTAGGAATTTTTTTAAAGGATTCATTAACATTGGGAGATAGGATGATTTTTTTTTTCTTTTAGAATGTTGTGGGTTGTTTTATTTCGCATGTTGTTAATTGTTTTAGAATGTGTGGGTTATCTCAGCTGTAAAAAGCCTCATGGACTGCCCACCTGTGAGGGTGAGCAGCCCTGCTGGGGTGAGAACCCACCTCCTCCAAAATGGCCGGGCCGGGAACAGGGTTGGGAAATAGGCATAATGGCCAGCACTGGTATTTTCAGGCCCTGTCTGCCTCTGTTCCTGACTTCAGTGAGGCCTGAAAGTTCTGCCCTGGGATTTGATAAGTTCTCACACTGCTTGCTTCAGGATGCATCATTTAAATATATGATGCGATGTAATTGCTTTCTTCAAAAAAGGATGGGAGACAGAAAGCAGGGAGCTATAGGCCAGCTAACTTAACATCTGTCATAGGGAAAATGTTAGAAGCTATTATTAAAGATGTTGGCTGGGATTTTCCGTGCCCACCAGCTATTGTGTGGTGTGTTCGGTGGTGTGAGCAGACAATATGGCGCAATCGGCTTCACGACGGCGTGAAACCAGTTTGTGATGGCGGGCCGTGTTTCCTGTCATCGGACATCGGGAACCTCATTGTCACAATGAGCATATCTTTATTAGGCCAGCCCGCCGGACTCATTCCCCCCACTGGATCGCCCGCCCACATAGGCGGGAAAACACGAAGACGTGTTTCACAACAGTACATAAGTGACGTGCATCTGACGGGCTGCACTTCACTTGGGACTTCAAGGTTTGTTTGCCTACCTTGCTTCGGTCAGCACTCGCAGTCATCTGCGCCAGGCTTCACAGACAGCACCACATCACTTTTAGGGGGGCTCATGGGCAGGTCTCTGCCTACCAGATCAGCATAGATGGGTGGCTTTTCAATGGCTGCTGGGAAGGGTCTTGCTTGGGGAAGGGGGAGAAGTGGCCTTAGGCAAGGGAAGAGGCTGCATGATGAGAGCTGTATTGGGGAAAGGGGATAACCCAGGGGGTGTGTGTGGGCGCATGTTGATCTGTGCAAGTGGCCTCAAGATGGTGAGGGCTGAGGACGCAGTCTCCAGAGGAGATGAGGTCAGGTGGACATGTGAGGGTATGTGTGTGAGAATGGGTGTTGATGTCCCTTGAGCTGGCAGTGAGTGAGATGCCAGTGAATGTGTGATGGGCTGGAGTGTATGAGTTTAGAGTGATGAGATGGTTGCCCTATCCTAGCCGCACAGATGTGATCATTCATCCTCTATCTGCATTAGATGGCCAACCTCTTCTGTGCAGCATTGGCACTGACCACCTCTGCCATCACCTACCAAGCCGGAGTGGTAATATAGCTGCCCCTCCTGCGGCCAGAGTGGGGGGTAGAGGACATCACACCAGACCTCCATGGCATCCAAAAGGCACTCTAGGGCTGCAGTCTTCTTGCCTTTTGGGGCCATGTCTTTTTTATTGCAGTCCTGAACTGTAAGCACTGAGCATGGCTGTACTTTATATGTGGTGCCTGGTGTGATGAAGCAGTGAGGTAATGATGAAACAATGGGCGAAGGAGAGCCCTGTCCACCATGGAAATGGTATGTTTCCTGGGAATGCATAAGTAATACGGTGGGTTTGGGACGATACGGCGTTTTACCCACCTGCTACTGCACTTAGTGCAAATCTGGGACGATTCCGCCTGTTATAGCAGGGCAGTAGGAAAAATTCAGGGCAATCAGGCAGAGTCAACATGGTTTTATGAAAGGGAAAACATTTTTAACCAAATTATTGGAGTTTTCTGAAGGAGTCACATGTGCTGTGGATAAAGCGGTGGATGTGCTGTACTTAGATTTCCAGAAGGCATTTGATAAGGTGCCACATCAAAAGTTATTGCAAAAAGCAAAAGCTCATGGTGTAGGGGATAACATATTGACATGGATAGAGATTGGCTAGCTAACAGGAAACAGAAGGTGGGCATAAATGGATCTTTTTCTGGTTGTCAAGTTGTAACGAGTGGTGTGCCACAGGGATCAGAGCGGGGGCTTCAACTTTTTACAATCTACGTAAATGACTTGTATGAAGGGACCGAAGGTATGGTTACTAAATATGCTGATGACACAAGGATAAATAAGATAATAAGGTGTGAAGCGGACATAATGAGGCTACAAAGGGATACAGATAAAGTGAGTGGGCAAAGACCTAGCAAATGGAGTATAGTGTGGGAAAGTGGGACATTGTCCATTTTAGCAGGAAAAATAAAAAAAAGCATATTATCTAAATGGTGAGAGATTGCAGAGCTCTGAGATGCAGAGGGATCTAGGTATCCTAGTGCATGAATCATGAAAGACTAGTATGCAAGTAACTAGGAAAGCTAATGGAGTGTTATTTATTGTGAGGGGAATTGAAAACGAAAGTAGGGAGGTTGTGCTTCAGTTATACAGGGTATTAATGAGACCACATCTGGAGTACTGTGTACAGTATTGGTCTCCTTATTTGAGGAAGGATGTAAATGCATTGGAACAGTTCAGACAAGGTTTACTAAACTAATACCTGGATTGGGCGGGTAGTCTTATGAGGAAAGGTTGGACAGACTAGGCTTGTATCCACTGGAGTTTAGAAGAGTAAAAGGCAACTTGATTGGAAAATTTAAGATTCTGAGGGATCTTGACAGGGTGGATGTCATTTAGGACAGAGATGAGAAGAAATTTTTCCTCTTAAAGGGTTTTGAGTCTTTGGAACTGTCTTCCTCAAAAGGCGGTGGAAGCAGAGTCTTTGAGTATTTTTAAGACAGAGGTAGATATATTCTTGATAAGCAAGGGGGTGAAAGGTTATTGGGGGTAGGCGGGAATATGGAGTTGAAGTTACAATCATATCGACCATGATCTTATTGAGTGGCGGAGCAGGCTTGAAGGGCCAAGTGGCCTACTCCTCTTAATTCATATATGTATATGTTCACATGATCATAATTCATGCCAAAATCACCTTGCATCACCACAAATTTGACAGTATAACTATCCCTGCCATTTCCATTCTCACTCTCAACAGGGAAAATGGAGCTCTGTTCCTACTGTGCCTGATAGATTTTTTGAAAACACTTAACATTCATTCTCATGCAGTATAAATTGTTGTTCCCTTTGAAATTTAGTATTCTTGAGTCAGTCCTGATGAGTGCAAGATGAAAAGCTTCGACAGCATGTCTCCTTTCTCAGCAACATTTGTCCTTCTTTACTTGAAAGAAAGAATAAGGACCTTTACTTTGTGATCAAAAACAGAGGAGTTGATTTTAACCATATCCGCCCAGCAGAAACCAGGCAGATGGGTAGTTAAAAATAAACAATCCCTTTCCAAAATCATTGCTGTGTGCATTGAGGGGGTAACACTGAGATAAAGTTCATGACTGATTTTCATCTAACCCCTTCTTTTGTTTAAATGGGTATAAAAATTGTATTGCTGTTGAATATTTCAACTCAAACAGTTTAGTGTTCTTAAAAGCAAAATGCGGTGGATGCTGGAAATATGAAATAACAGAAAATGCTGTAAAAACTCAGCAGGCCTGACAGCATCTGTGGAGAGAGAAACAGAGTTAATGTTTTGAGTCCATATGTCTCTTCTTCAGATCTAAAGAAAAGTAGAAATAGGATGAAATTTACACTGTTTAAGGGAGGGGGGGTGGAGCAGGTGAATCTGGATAGAAGGCCAGCAAAAGTTGGGGGCCAAGAAGAGATTGACAAAGATGTCATGGACAAAAAGATAAAGGGAGTGGTAATGGTAGTGGTAAGGGCTAAAGAAGGTGCTGATAGTGGCAAAAGATAAGAAAGCAGAATGTGTTAATAGGAGAACAAGGGTCAGCGCTCTGTGAAAGAACAACATGGAACAAATAACAGATGGCCCTTTTGGGGGTGCGGTGGGGGGAAGGGGTGGTCTTTGAGGGAAAAAAGAATAAAAAGGGGGACAAAAAAGGAGATAAAACAATGAATAAATAAATAAAAATGAAAATAAAAATAAATAAAAATAAGTAGATAAAAAATAAAAACACATTTTAAAAAAGGGATTAAAAAGGGGTGAGGATAAAGGAGAGAATTCATGGTCTGAAGTTGTTGAAGTCGATGTTAAGTGTGAAAGAAGGCTGTAAAAGGGTATGAAACTGAGTCCTTTGCTGAGTACAGAAAGTTCAGCATCAGAGAGGGGGAGGTCAGAGGGTATGGTGAATACATGACAAAGGCTGGGATTTAGTGTTCTTTCTCCATTTACTACAGATAATTCCCTTCCTGTAGCAAGCATCAGGTTCCCAGTTAACACAGGAGCTGAACTAACTCATTAAAATCTCTACATGTATAATAATTGCAATTATAAACTGTCTTGTTACGATGGCACCATTATCTGCAACAAATCCAGCTTTTATTGCATTACTTTCTGATCTTTCCTCAAATATAAGATTTATCATTTATGTTAATACTCATGCCAGGACTGCTAAGCAGTTTACCTCCTGGTAAACTCCATTCATCATTTATCCTACATAAAATAAAGGGCCTGAGCTTCTGTGGAGTGGCAATCAAAATTGGATTGCTACTTTTCTCCTACTTTCCTATCTTCAAATCCAATCGATCCTTTCTTGCTCGACCTTCCGACTCAGGCTGGGCGAGAGCTGTGCAGGGCAGCTCGTTCCTGGGGCCTTCTGTCAAGGGCTTCAGAGTCAGATGCAAGGAGGCCACACCCCTTTTTTTTTACAGGATTGGCTGTAATCGGGTAAGTTTAAAGGTCCAGCCACTTTCAAGCCAGGGAGAAGGTAGCTGTAAGTTAAGTGTTTAAAATTTCTGGGGAGCGGGTTCGGACAGCTGGGGGACAGGTCAGGCAGTCGGGGGTGGGGGTCAGGCAGAAAGGGGCGATTGGGCAGTCAGTGAGGGAGTATCAGAGTGAGGGCAGTTGGTGCGGAGGGTCGGGCAGTCGGTGGGGGAAGGTTGCACAGTCAGTGGGTTGGGGAGTCCTGTGGGGGAGTCCCATTGGGGAAGACTTGTGTGGGGGGGAGTTCGGTTGAGGGCGGGTAGTCTCATGGAAGGGAGGTCCCATGGGGCGGGGTGAGTCCCATGGTGAGAGGGTAGTCAGGGGTGGTTGGAGTCCCATGGAGGGGATAGTCCCATGGGGGGAATGGAGGCCTGTGGGGGTGGAGTCCCGTTGGGGCGGAGTCCCGTGGGGGTGGAGTTCCATTGGGATGGAGTCCCATGGTGGGGGTGGAGTCCCATGGGGTGTGGAATCCTGTGGGGGGGGACCCATAGGTGTGGAGTCCCAGAGGGGTGGAGTCCCACACAGGTGGAGTCACATTGGGGGTGGAGTCCTGTGGGGGGTGGGGAGGTGGTGGGGGTAGAACCCATGGGGATGGGACACACATGGGGGGATGTGGTCCCATGGTGGGGGTGGGGTGGATTCCCATGAGGGGGTAGTTGGGGAGGTGTGCGGATTCCCATATTGTGGTCAGTGTGGGTCTCTACAATAGTTATCCAGAATCTAAAAGTAGTTTTAATTCTTCTAACTTTTTGGGGGTAACTATAGATATAACACAGTTGGAACCATCTGAAGTTTGTGATTTAAATCACATTTCAGATGGTTCCCAGTGCAGGGCAATTGCCCATCGGAAGTTTGCACTTCCTAGGCAATTGCCATGCTATTCTTACCTGGGAATTTCCAGATTGGGGGTGTGGTTGCGGGGGGGTTCCCCAGTGCATCTTTAGGGTACCCCCCAGTTACACTGCCCTGGAGCTCGGAAGTTATGGCCCAAATTGTCATTCTTATTATTGTACTAAATAAACAAAACTAGTTCAGCCTGGCTTCAGTGAAACTGTCAATATTTCCCAATTCCTTTTAAACAATGATCAAAGATATCCCTTTCCTGTTGTACAGTCACTGCTGTTGGTACAATATAAGGCTCATCCATCCATAATTGCCTCTAGTCTGAGATCCTGGCAAACTTCCTCAGCATATGTAATGGGATTTGTACTATTAACAAATCAACCATCTAACCATGTAACAGCATGTGATGCTTCAACTGAGCCAACATTTTTCAGTATTAACCTGAATCTCTCAGGCATACAGTAATGTAATGTAACAGTCTTAGAATGGAAATTGCTGCTTTTTAATGACCTAATTATAACAGATACAGAGGGGTCCAAGCTATTCAGTATCGAATTTATAAAGAGGTCTGATTTACTTTGGAAACACAAGTTGTGTGTTAACTCCTTGCTTTAAACATCTCTCACAGAACTGAACAATAGAGTTACAAATCAACTGGAATTTATGCATTTTTAAAATCCTAGAGGATATACTGTTCCCTCAGATGCTTAAAATAACTGCAGAACAAAGTTTGATAATTAAGCAAAAAAGCAATAAGAAAATGAAAGTTAGCAAGAACATTGAAATGCAATTGTGTATTTTATTTATGCATTTTCTTTTCATTTTCCAGTTATTTTTTTTGTAGCTCTTGGTATCTGCTTTTTCACCCATAGGAACATAACAACATAAGACTTAAGAGCAGGAGTAGGCCATTCAGCTCTTCGAGCCTGCTCCGCTGTTAAGGAATTTAATAAAGTCCAGTCCTTAACCCAGTTAATGAAAAACTTGAATCTTTGCCAAGAGCAGAGAGAGACAACATTGTGCATGGACACAAAACGCAAAAGGCCTTGTGAAGGCTGTGTCAGTAAAGGTCTTTAGACAGTTTACAACAAGCTAAGAATACCTGTATACACACAAAAAAAACATTAATTGATCTTCCAAGAATTCTAAAACAAAGAACCCTAAGAGTATGTTAGACAATGGTTATGTTATCTTTAAAGCAAAAGATTTTCTTTAAATTAGGCTCTGGGATAAGCATCAGATTGGATCTACATGGTGGACACAAAGAGTTGAGATCTTATAGACCCCCCTCTTAGCTAAGCTAAGGCAGAAACTACGCTTTATACTTTGATTGGGAATATCAACTTAGTTTGTTATTTGTTTGAATACCCTATTTATTTTTAGGTGGATTTGTATCTTACATTTACTTCTAGATGGATTAGTTTATCTTACTTACTTTACACTTTTTAATATTGCAATTATTAGTATAGTGTAATCTAAGATTTAAGCTTATGATAAAATATTATGAAGTAACCATTACAAAAAGTTGTATACTTCAGAACCCTAATTTCTGTAAAATTCTTCAATGAAGAATTCTATGTGCTGAGAGTTATTTCTGCTATAGTATACCTAGTAAGTATATTTTATTTTGAGATATCTTTGTTTAATCTAAATACTCCTGGGAGGGAGGACGTTTTATTTTAAGACCAAGTCTATAGCTGGTATAGCTGACAAAGCTCTTATAATGATTTAAAATCTCTCCTAGTTGAGGAGTAAAACTGACAATAAGTTCAACTGAATAAATTTACCTTGCCAAGGGGTAAAGATAGTAGAGCCCTAAAGTTGCCACTCATAAAATGATGGCTGATCTGGTTGTGGTCTCAACTCCGCTTTACTGTCTGCCTCCCATAACCCTTGACTCCATTGTCTATCAAAAATCTGTCTAACTCTGTCTTGAATAAATTCAATGACTCAGCCTCTATTGATTTCTGGGGAAAAGAATTCCACATACTTATGACCCTTTGAGAGAAAAAAATTCTCCTCATCTTAGTCTTAAACAGTACACCTCTTATTCTTAATCTGTGTCCCCTGGTTCTCGTCGCTCCCACAAGTGGAAACATGTTCCCGGTATCCACCCTGTCCAATCCCCTCAGGATCTTATATGTTTCAGTAAGGTCACCTCTCATTCTTCTAAACTCCAGTGGGTATAGGACCAACCTGTTCAACCTTTCTTCATAGGATAAGCACTTCATCCCAGAAATGAGTTGAGTGAACCTTCTCTGAACCACTTTGAATGCAATTATATCTTTTTTTTCAAATAAGGAAACCAAAACTGTACACAGTACTCCAGATGTGGTCTCAGCAATGCCCTTTGCTGTTACTTTCATCCTTCCTATTTGCCAGGAACTGTGTTTTTTTTTGCATTTTTGTATACTTTGTCCTTTAGTTTTATGTTGAATTTTTTGGTCATCCATGGCTGTTATCTTTTGTCAAATAAAGTTCTTGCCCCCTTAGGGGTATAAACTAGTTCTGTGTCATATTAAATTCCTTTTTGAACCACATCTCCTGTTATTTTACCCCCTGCAGCAATAAAGCACTGTGCGTGGCATGAACGAGGTGAAAGTGGTCCTTGAGTATGAGGAAGCCCCATCTTTGAGACCTGCTGGCCAATCAGAATGGCCAGCAGCTCTAGCAGTCCCAGCAGCACCAGAACTTAGTAGTGGGCACTGCTGGAACTGCAAGCAGGCCCACGGATGAAGGTAGCCATGGCCACTGGATCCATGTAAACCCTGAGTTTTGGACAGGGAAAGATCAGGGAGCATAGATAGGGGAGTGGGGTGGGCTTTGGAGGTCAGGTGGGGAGGAACAAAGTGGGTATCACCCAGAACAATGCAGGAAGAAGTTCTCCAAAAACTATATGAAGGCCCAACGGGAATGGATAAGCTCAAAGCCAGATCAACTGTGGACTGGATAGGAATATACAAAGACATTGAAAGTATGATGCCTACATGCAATGTATACCAGAAGTACAGAAACACACAATCAAAAGAGGAGACGATAACTACTGAAGTACCACCCAGGCCAGGGCATACTGTGGGAGCCGATTTATTCACACAAAATCAAGAATGGTACCTCATAGTAACAGACTACTATTCAAAGTTTCCTTTTATCCAGAAGATGAAAGACTTGAGAGCCACAACAATCATCTCAGCAGTACGAGTTCTGTTTGCTGAGCAAGTGACCCCTGAAAGATTAATATTATTATCTAAATGGTGAGAGATTGAGGAGCTCAGGGATTCAGACGGATCTGGGTGTTCTAGTGCATGAATCACAAAGTGCAGGTAAACCAGATAATTAGGGAAGCTAATAGAATGTTATCATTTATTCTGAGGGGAATTGATTACATAAGTAGGGAGGTTATGCTTCAGTTGTACAGGGTATTGGTGAGACCACATCTGGAGTATTGTGTACAGTACTGGTCTCCTTATTTAAAGAAAGATGTAAATGCATTAGAAGCATTTCAGAGAGGGTTCAGAGAAGGTTTACTAAACTAATACCAGGAATGGGCAGGTTGTCTTATGAGGAAAGGCTGGACAGGTTAGGCTTGTCTCCACTGGTATTTAGAAGAGTAGAGGCAACTTAATTGAAACTTTTAAGATCCTGAGGGGTCTTGACAGGGTAAATGCGGAGAGGATGTTTCCTCTTGTGGGGAATATAGAACGAGGGGTCACTGTTTAAAAATAATGGGTCACTCATTTAAGACAGAGATGAGGAGAATCTTTTTCCCTCAGAGGTTTGTGAGTCTTTGGAACTCCTTTCCTCAAAAAGCAGTGGAAGCAGAGACTTTGAATATTTTTAAGGCAGAGCTAGATAGATTCTAGATTAACAAGGGGGTGAAATGTTATCGGGGGTAGGCAGGAATGTGGTGTTGAGGTTACAATCAGATCAGCCATGATCTTATTGAATGGCGGAGCAGGCTCGAGGGGCTGAGTGGCCTACTACTGCTCCTAATTCGTATGTTCGTATGTATGTTCGTCTGTGACAATGGCACCCAGTTGACATCCAGGGGAGTTAAGGAATTCACTGAACAGTATGAGATCAGCATCACCACCTTGAGGATACAGGTTTATAGAAAGACACGTCTAGATGGTCAAAACGACCCTAGCAAAATGCCAAGAGACAAAGACTCAAACCTTGCCTTATCGTCACTCTGATCCACACCTCTCAAGGCTGACATGAAATCACCTGCAGAGTTGTTGAATGGAAGAAAATATAAGACTACACTACCATGCAAAATACATCCTCTGGATGACCAGGAGAAAGTGAGACAACAACTCACTGAAGCAGGAAAGAGGAGGTCAGCGCTTCAACAAACATGCTGAATCCCTATCTGAGCTGTGGAAAGGACAAAGTGTACATGTACAAGATCTAATCATGAAAACCTGGAACTCAGTAAAAGTTATTGCTGAAGCCGACACACCAAGGTCATAAATAATTGAGACGCAAACCAGTAAGCAAATGAGGAGAAGCAGAGTCCACATTCAACCTACACCAGAGCTGGAAAAACAAGAAAGACTAGCAGCAACACTGGAAACATCAGTATCCAGGGAGACAACATTGACAATACCACCAGAAAATAAGACAACATTTGCAAGAGCAAGGACTACTCCTGCAACACCAGGGACAGCATTCGCAACATCGCCTGAGCAGCGTGCCAACTCACCACCAAGAGCAATGAATGTCAAATCTACAAGGTGGAGGCACAAAATCATACCACTTAAGTAATACTGTGATTAATATTTTGGAAAAGCATACATGCTATGAAAGCCTCTAAGAAGGGGTTCAGTTATTTCCAAAAGCTGATTGATAATTTATAGTTTATAAAAGTTAATGACTGAACCAGCTACATTGATAGGGCTATTATGTTTTAAAGAAAGAGGGATGTTAAATATTGTTGTATTATCTGTAAATAGCTAGGAACTACTTAGCTAGGAACTAATGTGTTATGTGTAAGTGTTTCGGGGGGCCACATTTCACAGCTGCATTAGAGCTGTACCAGACAGCATGAAAAAATTAAACATAACGAGTTTCTGATTTTTTTACACATGTAAAGTGTGATTGTTAACAACATATGGGAACCAAAACACAACAATAATATATATCACCCCCCTCCCCATACTTCCCCCCCATCTTTTAAGTAGTTTGCTAAAAAAAATATCCTGCCCACTCCTGCCCCATTTATCCACACCAGCCATATTATGGTGTGGGGAGTATATTGTTCTGGTCATTTGGATTGGTAAAAATCTCAATTGACAGTTAATTATTTATTTAAAAGTGATGGGTGGGCTGCCAATTTTGGTGCCTGCCCACCTACCATATTATGGGGGACAGCTCCATGGTGGGCTTGCCACCCCTCATATTTTACACACACCCCACGGCAAAAAACATGCCTGGCGAACCATATTGTTGAACTCAATCACATTATGATCTTTATTAGATAAATATTCATGCGCTGTTAGGCTGTTCACTAAACCTGACTTATTGCTCATTACTAAATCTAATATGATATGCCCCTTTGTTGGTTTTAGGAGATATTTCTGCAGAAAAATATCCTGAACACACTCAAGAAATTCTTCATTACCTTTCTGACCTATGCTAGTATGCTTGCCCAATCTATATGAAAGTTAAAATCCACCATTAAAACCAATCTTCCTTTACCATTTGCTTGTTCAATCTCTGCACTGATACAATCTGCCGCTTCACAGTTGCTAGCAAGAGGCCTATATACAACTCCAGCTACAGTCGTTAATCTTTTTCCATTTCTTAATTCCACCCATAAAATCTCCATTGTCTGCTTAGCTCTCATTATATCCCCTCTTTTGAAAGGATTTTATTTTTAATCACTAAGGCTACTCTTCCCCCTTTCCCTTTTCTCTATCTTTCCCTGTGGACCTTATACTCTGGTTCATTTAGTCCCCAGTCCTGAACATATTGCAGCCATTGCATTGGATGGAGGTTCAGGGAAGAAAATCTATTATTCCTGGATTTCAAATGTGAAGTTGTGATGATAGGTTCTTCTCTGAGTGAAAAGAAGAGCTTTTCAGAGTAATTGACATATTGCTTGTTTCCTTAACATGATTTCCTGACTATTCAAAATAATGATTGAAAAACCATGCAGTGTGAACCCTAAATTTCCAGTATGTGAATGAATGCGATTCTCTGCTAGAAGTGGAAAATCAGAAACGTTGCTCTTTGTATCATACTGACAGAACTGATCCCTTTGATACAGTCTCATAAGTGAAGTCCTTTCAACTATCTTCAAATGTATATTTCAGCACTTCTATTGCCACATGTATGAAGGGGAAAGGAAGTGTTGATGAGCTCAGATGAGTTTTTACTAGTATTGTTATTGTTTCCAAATCAAATGTTACTTGTCCAATTTTAAAAAGGCTTCCAAGTGTAGAGACTAGTGATGTGATAGGCACCAGATGAAAGTCCGCCATGACGTCCTAGACCACTGATAGGTTCAGGGAGATGATTGTCCGTCCGGTATAGTGAGCTTTGTGACTTTTGGCATCATCAGAAGAGTCATACGGACTCGAAACGTCAACTGTGTTCCCCTCCGCAGATGCTGTCAGATCTGCTGAGTTTTTCCAGCTATTTTTGTTTTTGTTTCAGATTTCCAGCATCCGCAGTAGTTTGCTTTTATCTACTATCTTGTAGTTGTTTGGTTGTACAGAACTTGAGTATTGCTGAAAAAATACATTTTGTCGAAGCTTTTTGTCTTGCGCTCATCAGCACCATCGCAAGAATACCGCAACAACTTTATACCATATGAGAAGAGAGTTTTTCCAGCTATTTTTGTTTTTGTACAAGATAGTAGAGATAGGACTGCAATATCATAGTCTCATTTTTATGACTAGTGTTTGCCACTAACATTTCAATGGCTAAGGTAGATGCTAAAATCAAGAAACTATATACAAAAGATAGATTGAGCAAAAAAAAAACAAACGTGACTGAGAAATAAGACAATTGAGGAATAACCAAGCATATTAAGGTTTGTGCAAATTACTACTTTTAAATATAGTTTTCAGCTGCAGCTATGCACTTAGTTCTTGATCTTGAAGCTGGCTGGTGAAAACAGATAGAGGTTTTCAACAATATAATACCTTTATTTGTAGCTTTTTTCAAAAAACTAACAGGAAAAAATCAGCAATAGTTTAGGTGAATAGAATTCATCATTTTATTAAGAAAAACCTATCTTTTTTATTAATTCACAGGATGTGGGCTTTGCTGGCTGGGCCAGCATTTATTGCCCATCCCTAGTTGCCCTTGAGAAGGCAATGGTGAGCTGCCCTCTTGAACCGCTGCAGTCCATGTGGTATAGGTACACCCACAGTGCTGTTAGGAAGGGAGTTCCAGGATTTTGACCCAGCAACAGTGAAGGAACAGCGATATATTTCCAAGCCAGGATGGTGAGTGATTTGGAGGGGAACTTCAAGGTGGTGATGTTCCCATCTATCTGCTGCCCTTGTCCTTCTAGATGGTAGTGGTCGTGGGTTTGGAAGGTACTGTTGAAGGAGCCTTGGTGAATTCCTGCAGTGCATCTTGTAGATGGCACAAACTGCTGCTATTGTGCGTTGGTGGTGGAGGGAGTGAATGTTTGTGGATGTGGTGCCAATCAAACTGGCTGCTTTGTTCTGGATGGTATCAAGCTTCTTGAGTGTTGTGGGAGCTGCACTCATCCAGGCAAGTGGGGAGTATTCCATCACATTCCTGACTTGTGCCTTGTAGATGGTGTACAGGCTTTGGGGAGTCAGGAGGCGAGTTACTCATCGCACAATTCCTAGCCTCTGACCTGTTCTTGTTCACAGTATTTATATGGCTAGCCCAGTTTAGTTTCTGGTCAATGGTAACCCCCAGGATGTTGATAATGGGGTATTTAGTGATGGTAATGCCATTGAACATCAAGGGGTGATGGTTGGATTCTCTCTTGTTGGAGATGGTCATTGCCTGACACTTGTGTGGCGCGAATGTTACTTGCCACTTGTCAGCCCAAGCCTGGATATTGTCCAGGGCTTGCTGCATTTGGACATGGACTGCTTCAGTATCTGAGGAGTTGCGAATGGTGCTGAACATTGTGCAATCATCAGCGAACATCCCCACTTCTGACCTTATGATGGAAGGAAGGTCATTGATGAAGCAGCTGAAGATGGTTGGGCTGAGGACACCATCCTGATGAACTCCTGCAGTGATATCCTGGAGCTGAGATGACTGACCTCCAACAACCACAACCATCTTCCTTTGTGCTGGGTATGACTCCAGCGGAGAGTTTTACCCTTGATTCCAATTGATTCCAGTTTTGCTAGGGCTCCTTGATGCCACACTCTGTCAAATGCTGCCTTGACGTCAAGGGCAGTCACTCTCTCACCTCACCTCAGGAGTTCAGCTCTATTGTCCATGTTTGAACAAAGGTTGTAATGAGGTCAGGAGCTGAGTGGCCCTGGCAGAACCCAAACTGGCTGTTAGTGAGCAGGTTATTGCCAAGCAAGTACCGCTTGACATCACTGTTGATGACCCCTTCCATTACTTTACTGATGATCAAGAGTAGACTGATGGGGCGATAATTGGCCGGGTTGGATTTGTCCTGCTTCTTTTTGTGTACAGGACATACTTGGGCAATTTTCCATATAGCCGGGTAGATGCCAGTGTTGTAGCTGTACTGGAACAGCTTGGCGAGGGGCACGGCAAGGCCTGGAGCACAAGTCTTCAATACAATTGCCAGAATATTGTCAGGGCCCATAACCTTTGCAGTATCCACTGCCTTCAGCCGTTTTTTGATATCATGTGAAATAAATTGAATTGGCTGAAGGCTGGCATCTGTGATGCTAGGGACCTCCAAAGGAGGCCGAGATGGATCATCCATTTGGCACTTCTGGCTGAAGATTATTGCGAATGCTTCAGCCTTATCTTTTGCACTGATGTGCTGGGCTCCTCCATCATTGAGGATGGGAACATTTGTGGAGCCTCCTCCTCCAGTGTGTTGTTTAATTGTCTACCACCATTCATGACTGGATGTGGCAGGACTGCAGAGCTTACATCTGATCCGTTGGTTGTGGGATTGCTTAGCTCTGTCTATCACTTGCTGCTTATGCTGTTTGGCATGCAAGTAGTCCTGTGTTATAGCTTCACCAGGTTGACACTTCCTTTTTAGGTATGCCTGGTGCTGCTCTTGGCATGCCCTCCTGCACTCTTCATTGAACCAGGGTTGATCCCCTGACTTGATGGTAATGGTAGAGTGGGGGATATGCTGGACTATGAGGTTACAGGTTGTGTTTGAGTACAATTCTGCCACTGCTGATGGCCCACAGCACCTCATGGATGCCTAGTCTTGAGTTGCTAGACCTGTTTGAAATCTACCCTGTTTAGCACGGTGGTAGTGCCACACAACATGATGGAGGGTATCCTCAATGTGAAGGCGGGACTTCATTTCCACAATGACTGTGCGGCGGTCACTCCTACCGATACTGTCATGGACAGATGAATCTGCGGCAGGCAAGTTGATGAGGATGAGGTCAAGTATGTTTTTTCTTCTTGTTGGTTCCCTCACCACCTGCCGCAGACCCGGTCTAGCAGCTATGTCCCTAAGGACTCAGTCAGTAGTGCTACCGAGCCACTCTTGGTGATGGACATTGAAGTCCCCCACTCAGAGTACATTCTGTGCCTTTGCCACCCTCAGTGATTCCTCCAAGTGATGTTTAACATGGAGGAGCACTGATTCATCAGCTGATGGAGGGCGGTATGTGTAATCAGCCAGAGGTTTCCTTGCCCATATTTGACCTGATGCCATGAGACTTCATGGGGTCCGGACTCGATGTTGAGCACTCCCATGGCAACTCCCCCCTGACTTTATACCACTGTGCCGCCACCTCTGCTGGGCCTGTCCAGCTGGTGAGATAGGACATATCCAAGGATGGTGATGGTGACTGGGACATTATCTGTAAGTTATGATTCCATGAGGATGACTATGTCAGGCTGTTGCTTGACTAGTCTGTGAGACAGCTCTCCCACTTTTGACACTAGCCCCAAGATGTAAGTAAGAAGTACTTTGCAGGGTCTCCAGGGCTGCGATTGCCATTGTCGTTTCCGGTGCCTAGGTCGATACCAGGTGGTCCGTCTGGCTTCATTCCTTTCCATGACTTTGTAGCAATTTATTACAACTGAGTGGCTTGCTATGCCATTTCAGGGGGCATTTAAGAGTCAACCACATTGCTGTGGGTCTGGAGTCACATGTAGCCCAGGCCAGGTAAGAATGGCAGGTTTCCTTCCCTAAAGGACATTAGTGAACCGGATGGGTTTTTACAACAATTGACAATGGTTCCATGGTCATCATTAATCTTTTAATTCCAGATTTTTATTGAATTCAAATTCCACCATCTGCCATGGTGGAATTTGAACCCAAGTCCCCAGAGCTCCAGAGCATTACCCTGGGTCTCTGGATTACTAGTCCAGTGACAATACCAGCGGAGTGGAGGTAGGTGGGGTTTCAGGCAGCCATGCAGCGCATTAAACTCTGACCATCAACTGGTGGCCAGCGCTCTCCGGGATGCATTAAGGGGCCTTCAGACTTAACCAAGAGAGGTTCTTAGAACACCCAAGCTAACCCACGCATCTTTTTCTTTCATCCTGCAGGAGGAGTACATCAGGATGATGGTGCCTGGTGAACTAGCTGTATACCTCTTGACGTACGGAGAACGAAGACGACAGAGAAGAGAGTGACTGAGGCACCTGGCTACGCAGAGGGAGGAGCAGCACCCTCAGGAAGAAGGGGCAGCTAGGGCTCCCACAATAGCCACTGAAGAGCTACAGCGAGCCGTCGCTGGTCGACGTCTAGCTAGATCCAGCGTCTATAGACACTGCCTTTCATTTCTGCAGATGACCGAGAAACAGTGTTAGTGAAGACTGTGCATGTCTAGGGAATAGTTGGTCACATCTGCCAGCTACTGCGGGATTTGGCGCCATGGGGACATGGAGGGCATCCACTGCCAGTGGTTGTGAAAGTGACCACAGCGCTCAACCTTTATGCCAGAGGCTCCTTTCAGGGCTCCACAGGTGACCTCTGTGGGATATTGTGAGCCTCCACTCGCAAATGCATCGATGAGGTCCCGGATTCCATCTTCGCGAGGGCACACAACTTTGTGCATTTCGGACCAGGAGAGCCAGGATGCAAGAGCAATTGGATTTGCTCAGATCTTGGGTTTCCCACAGGTCCAGGGTGCGATGGACGGCACTCACATGGCACTCAGATCTCCATCGCAACAAGGGGTCAACTATGTCAACCGCAAGGGCTTCATTCACTGAATGTGCAGCTGGTGTGTGACCACCACAAACGCATCCTGCAGGATTGCACACGGTTTCCATGGAGTGTTCATGAATTCTACATTCTCAGTCAGTCTTAGGTCCCTGATGTCTTCCAGGATCCACAGAGGCTGCTGGGATGGTTTCTCGGAGTGAAGGGCTACTCGCAGAGGACGTGGCTAATGACCTGTGTGGTGAGCTCAGACTGCAGCAGAGTGAAGGTATAATGAGGCTCATGCTGCAACTCGCAACTTGATGGAGCAAACCACTGGGATGCTGAAAATGAGGTCCTGGTGCCTGGACCATCCTGCTGGAGCCCTGCAAAATAGCCCACAGAAGGTGTCATGATCGTTGTTGCCTGCTGCGTCCTTTATAACCTGGCACTGTAATGGGGAGAGGAGCTGGCTGAGGAGGAGATGGAGGAGCTGGAGGTCTCCTCTGATGAAGAGGACATCGACGGTGATAAGGGTGGAGAGGTCCTTGAAGGCGACAATGATAGGGATGAGGCTATTGGACTGGCTAGACGAGGCAGATGCACCCAGGAGGCCTTCATAGCCGCTAGATTTGTGGAGGATGATAACAACATGCAGTCAGGAGACACCATGGATCCTCACATCGCACCAATGAATGCTTGACTCCAGTCTGGCTAAAAGCAGTGTGAATACCCTATGTGAGAATGCTCCTGTCATGGAGATGCAGTGGAGGCCATAATAGTCGCTCGATTGCAGGAGGATTATGACAAGATTCAGTGAGGACACTCCAAAGAACTTCACATAGCCTCTGAGAATGTTTGACTCCTGTCTGGCCTAGGGCAGCTCGCTTGGGCTCTGTGATCAGGGTCATGTCACGGAGACTCAGCCATGAAACTTTAGAAGCATCTGAGCCTTCAGCACCTGACCCCTGCAAGAGCACAGCGTCACTGGTCATAGATGCTGAAGAGATTGGGGCCAGCCTCACCTTAAAGGTGCTGTGAACACACAGAGAGAATGACGGAACTCTGTGGCACCTGCCCACTACATCCTGGCAGCAATGACGAACACCACTGTAGTGCAGGCATCAGTGTCCAGGGAGTATGAGGCCGGACCATCACTTTGGTCTAAAGGCAGCACAAAGCACAGGGAAGAGGCTCAAGAGACACTTGCCTTTATCTTGTGCAAAATGTTTCACATCTGAGTGACACGAACATTGCTCATCAGGATAAAGGAGCCATAAGCAGGGAGACATTGTTGAGAGTTTATTTACAATAATGAACGTTATGTACAAGTGATTAGCACCCATTCCCAGTCTGTGCAGCTACATCTCCTTAACCATCGAGGCCTTCCGTGCCCGGTGGGCACCGCGGGGACTGGGGTGTTTTGTTGACCCCTTTAATCACATCTTAGTTTGATGTTTGTAAGTTTCCTTTAAACTTTGTCCTTGGTTTTACAGCTGACCTGAATTAGGGGCTGTGCTTGATTTCTCCCTTGTTATTGTTAATTTAGTTTATTGTTTTGACTCAAAAGAGTTACATCTCCTTAACCATCGAGGCCTTCCATGCCCGGTGGGCACCGCGGGGACTGGGGTGTTTTGTTGACCCCTTTAATCACATTTTGGTTTAATGTTTGTAAGTTTCCTTTAAACTTTGTCCTTGGTTTTACAGCTGACCTGAATTAGGGGCTGTGCTTAATTTCTCCCTTGTTATTGTTAATTTAGTTTATTGTTTTGACTCAAAAGAGTTACATCTCCTTAACCATCGAGGCCTTCCGTGCCCGGTGGGCACCGCGGGGACTGGGGTGTTTTGTTGACCCCTTTAATCACATTTTGGTTTAATGTTTGTAAGTTTCCTTTAAACTTTGTCCTTGGTTTTACAGCTGACCTGAATTAGGGGCTGTGCTTAATTTCTTCCTTGTTATTGTTAATTTAGTTAATTGTTTTGACTCAAAAAGAGTTACATCTCCTTAACCTTCCTAAACCCTGCAGCTATGTCATGGTGCTCCGTGGACATCCACAGTGAAAGTAGAGGCAGTCTGCTGACTGATATGCCCTCTCTGTGATGATCTTGATGGACATCATCTGGAGGGCCTAGACCTGGAATGCCCCAGCCTGCTTTTGGTGTCCTGTTGTGTGGCAGTGGCACCCTCCTCAACCTGTGGAGCTGGAACTGCTGGGGTCACAGGAAGGGGCGATTCAGATGGGCTGGACACTGCTGGAGTAGCCTGTGTGGATGACCCTGGGGTGCAAACCTGCTGATCCTCCTGCCTATGGGTGCCTAAGGGCCCCTGGCTGAATTCTTGAGGAGAAGGGGAAGCTGGAGTGAGATCGAGCTGCCCTGCACCCCTCTTGGGTACACACTGTTGGAGGCCAGCTGTGGCGTTGGTGATGGCGTTCAGCCCGCGCAGCAGTGAGGGGTGACGTCCTGGAGCAAGGTCTCCAGGGCGACTGCCATCCTACCAGTGTTGACCTCGGTGTGTTGGCATGCTAGCACTATCAACTAAACTTGAAGGCGGACGGACTCTTCCATCTTGTCTTGTAATCTGCGGAGTGCAGCGGACATCCCTTGCTGATGCTCCCGAGCTTGTCTTTGCAGCTCCAGCAACTGAGACATGACCGAGTCCAGAGGCTCCTCATCTGACTCGGACTCAGTGATGTTCTGGCCTCCAGCAGTCCTCTGAGTGCCAGGAACCTGGGAAGTCCCTGCCACCGCCTGCTGTGGATCAGGAAATGCGATGTACGCACCAGATTGTGGTCCCAAGGCTACTCTAAAGGCAGGCCGCACTGAGGTGTGTTTCCCTGCGCTGTTGGAGGATGTGGGTGAGCGCTGTGATGGGACTTCAAGGAGGGTGTCTTCAGCTTCCTCTTCAGAGGTTTCTTTGGGGCATGATTGGAGGCCCTGGGTCGTGGACTCTGTCGGCTGTTTGGCAGATGTGCCTGCGGAAGCAAGGAGAGATAATTAGTGCATGGCAGTGCTCTGTGAAACAGGACACATCACTCACAGCATGGTTGTCTGATGGATGTTGCACTGCTGGATCCTCACTTGGTAGAGCAGCGCCGACCTCACCGTCTGCACAGGAATGGTCCAGATCCTCGCTGACCAGCTGGATGGCTCTGTCTTAAAATCCGTGAGGACCTTGATTTCAGGCATTCCTCCATTGGTCTGCGACTTCTCCCTCTTCTTGTGCGCCAGCTTGTCCCGCATGAAAAGGCATAGTGTAAGCAGGGTGCCTGCCAGACCAGATGATAACTGTCGGCGTGACATTAGTCGTCTCAATTTCTCTGCTCCTCTCACCCACTCTAACCTGTCTCTCTCTGAACTTGCTGCACTCCGTTCTCTCAGGTCCAACCCTGACATTGTCATCAAACCTGCTGACAAGGGTGGTGCTGTTGTTGTCTGGCGCACAAACCTCTACCTCGCAGACACTTCCTCCTACCTCCCCCTGGACCATGACCACACCACTGAACATCAAGCCATTGTTTCCAGGACTGTTACTGACCTCATCTCCTCTGGAGATCTTCTTTCCACAGCTTCCAACCTCATAGCCTCCCAACCTCAAACGGCCCGCTTCTACCTCCTACCCAAAATCCACAAACAGGACTGTCCCGGCAGACTGATCATGTCAGCCTGTTCCTGCCCCACGGAACTCATTTCTTGCTATCTTTCTCTCTCCTTGTCCAGTCCCTTCCCACCTACATCCGTGATTCCTCTGACACCCTACATCATATCAACAATTTCCAGTTCCCTGGCCCCAACCGCCTCTTCTTCACCATGGACGTCCAATCCCTCTACACCTCCATCCCCCACCGGGATGGTCTGATGGCTCTCCGCTTCTTCCTCGAACGGAGGCCTGAACAATCCCCATCCACCACTACTCTCCTCTGTCTGGCTGAACTTGTTCTCACACTGAACAATTTCTCCTTAAACTCCTCTCACTTCCTGCAAATAAAAGGTGCGGCTATGGGTACCCGCATGAGCCCCAGTTATACCTGTCTCTTTATGGGGTATGTAGGACATTCATTGTTCCAGTCCTACTCCGGCCCCCTCCCACAACTCTTTCTCCAGTACATCGATATTGCTTCGGTGCTGCTTCATGCTCTCGTCCGGACCTGGAAAAATTTATTAATTTTGCTTCCAATTTCCACCCCTCCATCATTTTCACATGGTCCATCTCTGACATTTTCCATCCCTTCCTTGACCTCTCTGTCTCAATTTCTGATGATAGACTGTCCACCAATATTCATTACAAGCCTACCGACTACCACAGCTATCTCGACTACAGCTCCTCACACCCTGCTTCCTGTAAGGACTCCATCTCTTTCTCTCAGTTCCTTCGCCTCCGTCGCATCTGTTCTGATAATGCCACTTTCAAAAACAGTTCCTCTGACATGTTCTCCTTCTTCCTTAGTCGAGGTTTGCCACCCACGGTGGTTGACCGGGCCCTCAACCGTGTCCGGCCCATCTCCCTCGCATCCACCCTCACACCTTCCTCTCCCTCCCAGAACCATGATAGGGTCCCCTTGTCCTCACTTACCACCCCACCAGCCTCCGCATTCAAAGGATCATCCTCCGCCATTTCCGCCAACTCCAGCATGATGCCACCACCAAACACATCTTCCCTTCACCCCCCGGCGGCATTTCTCAGGGATCATTCCCTCCGGGACACCCTGGTCCACGCCTCCATCACCCCCTCCCACGGCACCTTCCCACGCAACCGCAGAAGGTGCAACACCTGCCCCTTTACTTCCCCCCTCCTCACTGTCCAAGGGCCCAAATACTCCTTTCAAGTGAAGCAGTATTTCACTTGCACTTCCCTCAATTTAGTCTACTGCACTCGCTGCTCCCAATGCGGTTTCCTCTACATTGGAAAGACCAAATGCAGACTGGGTGACCACTTTGCAGAACACCTTCGGTCTGTCCGCAAGCATTACCCAGACCTCCCTGTCGCTTGCCATTTCAACACTCCACCCTGCTCTCATGCCCACATGTCCATCCTTGGCCTGCTGCAGTGAAGCTCAATGCAAACTGGAGGAACAGCACCTCATCTTCCAATTAGGCACTTTACAGCCTTCCGGACTGAATAATGAGTTCAACAATTTTAGACCATGAACTCTCTCCTCCATCCCCACCCCCTTTCCGATCCCCCTTTTTTTTCCCCAAAAATTTATATAGATTTTTCTTTTCCCACCTATTTCCATTATTTTTAAATGTATTTCCATCCATTGTTTTATCTCTACCTTTAACCTATTTCGATCCCTTCCCTTCACCCCACCCCCACTAGGGCTATCTGTACCTTGCTGGTCCTGCTTTCTACCCTTAATTAGCACATTCCTTAGATAATATCACCACCTTCAACACCTCCTTGTACTTTTGTCTATGACATCTTTTGGTTATCTCCACCTATCACTGGCCCTCTATCCAGCTCTACCTGTGTTCCCCCCCCCCACCCCCAAACCAGCTTATATTTCACCTCTTTTCTATTTTTACTTAGTTCTGTTGAAGAGTCATATGAACCCAAAACGTTAACTGTGTTCCTCTCCACAGATGATGCCAAACCTGCTGAGTTTTTCCAGGTATTTTTATTTTTGTTTCAGATGATAAGTATGCCTGGCATGTGTGGGGGTGAAGGGGTGATCCCATGGATGGGATGAGGACAATGAAGATGTGTGTGAGAGAGTGAATGGTGATGTCCCTTGAACTGACAGTGAGTGAGGGCCCTGTGGATGTGGAGCAGTTGTAGCTTTAAGGAATATAGTGACTAGCTTTAAGACTTATTGTGTTGTATAGTATCACATGACAGTGTGAACGAATCAGCTGTAAGTGCGGGGACCCTTTGAGCGGGAGTTGTTCTTCTCGTTGTGGAGCTTGATGGAAGCATGTAACTGCTGCTGCAGCCTGAAAATAAAATTTGATGTTTCTAATAAGAAACCTGTCTGGTAAATCAAGTCCATAACAGGATGTGTGATGGGTTTGTGAGCGTGTGAGTTGAGAGTGATGAGAAGAGTGACTTACCCTGGCGGAACAAAGGAAATCATTCATCCTCTTGCGGCACTGGGTAGCTGTCCTCTTTTGCAGGCTGTTGGCCCTGACCACCACTGCCACCGCCTCCCAAGCCAGATTGGTAATGTTGCTGCCCATCTGTGGCCAGAGTGGGGGTAGAGGACATTATGGTGGGTCACCACTGTGTTCAAAAGGCACTTGAGGAATGCATCATTGAATCTGGGGGCTGCAGTTTTTTGGCCTTTCGAGGCCATGTCTTCCTTGCAGCTGTCCTGGGCTGAAAGCACTGACAGGTGCGCGCGCAGCTGTCCTGGGCTGAAAGCACTGACAGGTGTGCGCACAGCTGCTCTTTAAATATGGCACCCGGTGTGATGAAGTGGCTAGGTGATGGCATGGTGGATGAATGAAAGCCCGCTCACCATCAAAACAGTGTATTTCCCTGGAATGTGTAATTAATGCCGCGGTATTGGAATGACACAGCGTGACACACTATTGCGGCCGACGGGTAAAACGTCATTTCTCCTGCCCACTACCTCACTTAGTGCAAATCTGGGATGATTCTTCCCTCTGTCAAACACATGCTGAATTGTAAGCGTTTGTTTTATTTGTAACCTGATTTGAAACCCTGTGCAGAATCTGCTAAGTAATGGTGATCAGTGTTTTTTCCATTTCCACTGCTCACACCAGTAATTTGTTGTTTGAAGAATTTGTGTTTAACCTGAAAATACATGACAGATGCTTACTGGACTACTGTAGTTATCTTCGCTGAGGGAACAGGAGCTGGCACAGCAGATTGTAAAGGCTGAGCTGTTCAAATCCCAGAGGGAAACTTGAAACTGTCACAACTAATTTCAATCTGTCTGAATTTTGAGATGCGCGCCTTGAATTCAGTAGTAATAAGACGACCAAACCTTTGCAAAACTAGATTAAACATTTATTAATAGGAGAAATGATTTTAAATACATACATATTACGACAAATTACAACTATGATAACTTCTAACTCCCCTAATCAATCTAACTCCCAGTTACACTTTCGTTAAGGCAACAGTAAGACACATAGATTTTAGAAGACCCAGGCAAAGAAGCATGCTACCCTGAAAAAGTCGAATTCAAAGTGAGTTCTCTTCACTTCAGCCCCTGGAGCAGCTTGAGGCACTGAGTTGAAGGCTTTTTCACATTGTAAGATCTTAAAAATGCCTGCCCTTACACACAGCCTTTGCTCCTTTATACATATTTTCCCCTTTGAATGCAAATTCTCATTGTTTCACTATGTCTTTGGACTTTATCTTTCTGATAATAAAAACCTCTCAAAGCACTAAGTTTTACCAGTAATCTTTGGGAAAAATAAACACACTGTTTCTAAACATCACCTGGCTAGATGACCCATTTCATCCCTCCTTTGAAAACAATCTAGTCTGGTTTATTTCAAAATGCAAATGTTCCCTTGACACCTTATGTTTCTAAACTTCCCCATGTTTACCTAATCATCTAATTTAAATAACATTTCAAACCTAACTTCTCTTCTGACGTCAAAGCACCCAGATGAGCTGCCTCTAATTCAATTAAATCTCAGACACACGCACACACATACACACACACACACACACACATACACATATAGACACATCCCACTATTACTCTATTTTACAATAAATTCCAATAACATTATGAGAATTGTTATATCTTCCTGACACCTCACCATCGGCTTTGTGGAAAAATCTTTCAGAAAATGGTTTCCTGGAGCTAGTTTCCTATTAGCGAGACTTCACCTATTTTCCAACCAGAGAAGGAGTTGGAGCAACTATTGAGTAACTGTGGGTTGGATGTTACAGGGTGCCGTAGTCCCTGCACACGGGTCCCCACCCCCCGCCATCACAGCATCCACCCCACCAGCTAAAATGTCGGTGGGATGCTCACTCATGATCCTGATGGCTGCCCCACTGCAATTTAACTCTGGGAGCAGCATCAATTGCTTTATAGGTTGTCCCACCACGCGGAGGAGCCCAGGGTCAGGACTCTTGGCGAGGTGGGGTGGGTGCGGATGAGAGGGTGGGGACTGGTTTCAAGAGTCCGGGAGGAGGGTTAGAGCAGGGGATGACCTGGAGAGGGTGCCTCTGATGGGCCTTTGGGGACTGCAAAGAAAGTCTACCCCTTGCCCGACACCAGCCCACACAGCTAAAGGTGCCAGGCTTCCCGCATGGCGTGGGCTTCCTCTGCTGTGGGTAAAATACTGGCAGAGGCAGGATGAGGCCCTTAAGTTATCAGTTGGCTACTTAATAGCCTCTATAAGCGCTAGGATGGCGGGCCGCCTGATACCTCTCCCAGCCCCTGTAAAATTTCAGGCAGGTCGGGGGTGGGCGAGTAGGCGACCTGCTGGATTTTACGTGACCACTACCAACCCCCCCCCGCCCCCCCCCCCACCCCACCGCCTTCAAACCCGCTGACAGGGAGTGTAAAAACCAGCCCTGTATCTCTGCCAAGAGAAATCTGAAAATACCCTTAGCGCAATCCTAGCATTGCCGTGCTGGGATGTTATGGTCAGTCATTACATTTTATTGCCCATTGAAAACCAACGTCAACTTTCACAAATTAATGCAATACTGACCTCTGGAGGAGATTTTGGGCATAATTATGCTCCTCAAAGATGATATTTTAGCTGAAGTATGCAAACTGGAATTGAATTTATGGTTTATATGATTGGTGAGTTCTGTACATCATATTAATAATGGGATTTAAAATCCATTTATTCTGTGGATGGATCCATCGACATCTAAGTGTACAAGTGGTAACACATGTATTTGATGTACTGTTGGTACTGGGCATGTTGTTCTAAACTCTCTTTGAAGACTTGCACAAGGAAAGTTGTACTGAAGATTTCATCAGGAAGTGAACTGACAGCAATAAACTAAATAGACTATCTGCAAAGATTTTCAAGGTTTCTTTCACATCTGCAAGATTGTTATAATAATTAATGCCTGTTGTACTTCTGAATAATTTTTCATTTCTGTCATGGTTCATGTATCTACAGTAAATTATCTGCCTTATGATAATGAGACATGCAGTCCAAGGGCGGAATTGTCCCTGAATTGCACTAAGTGCGGCAGTGGGTGTGGAAATTGACAATATTCCTGCTGGCCACAGTGGCAGGTTTTCACACTGTATCATCCCCGTCCCACCACATAAATTACATAATCCACATGAAACATACGGCTCAGTGGTGGGCAGCCTCCGGTTTCCCTGCCCTGATGTGACCTCACTGCTTCCTCACTTTGGGCACCGTTTTTAACTGGCCACAGCACACACGAGTTCTCAGTTCCTCAGCCCAGGACAGCTCCATTGAAGATTTGGCCCCAAAACCTAAGAAGAGTGCTGGCCCCAGGTTTAGTGATGCCTCACTTGAGCGCCTGCTGGATACGTTGGAGGCCCCCTGCAATGTCCTCTACCCCACTCCGGCCGAAGGAGGGGCAGCAACATCACCATTCTGGCTTGGGAGGTGGTGACAGCAGTGGTCAGTGCAAATGCTGCGCTGAAGAGGTCAGTGCAGAAAGAGGTTGAATGATCTCATCCGTTCAGCCAGGGCAAGTCAACCATCTAATCACTCTCAACTTAGACACTCGCAAGGCCATCATGCATCCACAGGGAACTCACCCATTGCCAGCTTAGTGGACATCACCACTCACTCTCTCACACACACTATCACATCTCCATATTGCCTCATCCCCTCTGCTGATCTCATCCTCATTCCATCCATAGCTCCACAAACTACCCACAAATGTGAACCATCCTTCTCATCTGCCCTGCCATGCATACTGCTTACCCCTCCCCATTGGTCTTTATGCAGGACAAGATCGCGCACAATAAAAGGTAGAGGTCCCAGATCAGGGATGGTGTGCCGGCGCTTAGGGTCCTCAGTGACTTTGAGAACAGAGCACCACACTGGTTGGAGATGATGTTGACCATTCCTGCTGTGATGGTGAGGTTGGCGGCAAACACCCATGTGAGGAACCTGCACCAGATCATCCCTCTGTCAACGCTATTGTGAGTGCACTGCTCTGTGGGTTATTCAGCTGCCATGCACTAATAACCTCCACTTTCTCTCCTAGGCACATCTGCCATGCGCCCGATGCCCTCAGGCAGCCAGGACTCTGACTCAGCCCCAAGAGCGCCTCGGATGAGGACCCTGTGGACAGCACCTTAGAAGACCCGTCACAGAACTCACCCACACCTTCCACAAGGGCAGATATGCACACCTCGGTGGGAACTAGATTGAGAGCAGGCTCAGGATTACAATCTGGTGAGCAGAGCACACAGTCTGGTCCACCGCAGGCGTAGGCAGGGACATCCGAGGTTGCTGGCACTTGGAGGACTGCTGGAGGCCATGATTCTTCTGAGTCTGAGCCAAATAATGAGTCTTCAGACTCAATCCTAAATCAGTAGCTGAAGCTGCAGCAACAAGCTGGGAACATCAGGAAGGGATGTCAGCTGCACTCCTCAGATTGCAAGGGACGATGGAGGAGTACGTCTGGCTTCAGTCCAAGGTGGTCGTACCATCATGCCAACGCCCTTATGTCAACACTGGTAGGATGGCAGCCGCCTTGGAGACCTTGGTCCAGGACATCAGTCCTGCACTCCTGCGCGGGCTGAACTCCATCGCTGAAGCCATAGCTGGTATCCAACAGTGTCAATGCAAGAGGGGTGCAGGGCAGCTCTATCTTCTCCTCAAGGAATCAGCCAGGATCCCTTGGGTACCCAAAGGGAGGAGGAGGACCAGCAACTGAACATCCCGGGGCCATATGCCCAATTGACTCCAGGGGTGTCCCATCGATCCAACTGCCCTCTTCCTGTGACCCCACCAGCTCCAACTCCACAGGCCAAGGAGGGTGCACCTGCTGCACGGCAGGCCACCTGAAGCAGGCCGGGGCCCTCCAGGTCTCAGCCCTCCAGAGGATGCCCGTCAAGGTCATCATGGACAACAGGACGTAGCAGTCAGCAGGCTGCCTCCACTTCTGCTGTGGATGTTGGGGAAGCACCAAGACGTAGCAGTAGGGTTAGGAAAAGTAAGAAATATTAAGAGCACAACGGTGGCATGGGTGTTCACAATATGTATATAATGTGCACAACTTTAAATAGAATACGGCCCATTCCACATCTCTTGTGTTTGTCTCCTTTTCATTAAGAGCTGTGTTGCAGTCAATCAGGTGACACACCATGGTCCCGCCCCCACTTGTTATGGATGTTGCTATCATAGGAATGTTTTACGTGTAGTCCGGAATTTTTCCTATCAGTTCCAACAGCAGTGATGCCTCGTCCATAATGTTACCTGTGCTTGTGGAAGGCACGTCGTTCACATACTTTGCAGGGTTGTCTCATTTTCACTCTTGCCTATGTGACATGGAGGCAGATGTGTTCTCCCATGTCATATGCATGATTAAAATGTGAAGGTGTAGTGTGGAAGGGCAGAGTGTTAATGCATGGAGAAGGGTGATTATGTCCTGGAATTCCATGCACTCTGTCATCTGCCAGGCTTTCCATGTTGGGAGCCCATACTCTAAGGAACTGTGCGTTCCTGTCAACCTGGCAAATGCACTTGTGCCTTTCTGACTGTACATCTAATAAGCTGAGCAATACGTGAGAGCAACTTGCCACCTTAAGCCTACAAGGCTCTGGCCTTCTCAGCCAAACTAGTGTCTTGGCATTTGAAACTACAGGCCTGAGCATCACTAACTGTGTACTTGTCTGTGTTGCGGGCACATGGCTCTCGTTTCGACGTATGGATGCAGCGCTATGCATCCCTTTACTCGACCACTGGCCGCTGTCACAAAGGCTAATTTCAAATGGTCACATGTGGTGGACATCCATTGAGCATGATTGGGAACCGCCAGTCGTACCATCAGACAATGTTGATGGAAGAAATGGGATATGAGCAATAAAGTACTGAAAGTTATGTGTGCTCTATATTGGAAACTACGCGTGACCCTAAGGGCTTCATGGTGTCAGAGATTTTTCAATTCGCCAGGGCCAGTGCTGCCCATGAGGGCACAGCGTTTGCATTAAAGAGGAGGCATGTTAATGACTGGTATGCAATTGTTTGAATGTCGTCATCCTCAGGTGGTCCACATCCATAGTAAGATGAGAAAAATTGCAGGCCACCATCCCTGAGTGAGAGTGTCGGATGTCAAGAAGGTGACCAGGAAGACTGACTCAGCTGTACATGGGTTGAGACTTGCTGAACCTCCTCAGCTGCCTCACCCATCAGTTGCACCATTGAAGTTACTCAGAATGCGTGGTCGCTTTACTGGACATGGATTGCCTTGGGGAGTGTTGTCTGATTGAAGGCTACCACCTATAAGCCCACTTACTGTCATCTCCTGCATCGTGTAGGCTCCTGTTGCGACTGGGATGCTACTGATGGCAGCACGCCCTCCTCCAGACAGCGCCTCATCTCAGCGAGGAAGCATGCTCCTAAGGCTTCATCAACCTTCAAAGGATCACGCCAAGGGGAGCCTGATACGAAACTACTGACTCCCATTTTGAAGTGCATAGTTGAAAAGATAGGAGTCGCAAAGCTCCTGTTCATGTTGGCCCCACATGTAGGTCACTTGCCCAAGAAGATGCTCACTCCATCTCATCATCCTCCTCCTGGAACCTTGTGGCTGTGAGGCCCTCCCGTGCACACCTGCCTTGTCTGGCCTGTACTATGGCCTCTTCATCTGCAGTGTCGCCTTCCTCGAACTCATCGCTGTCATCTCCTTCGAGGTACTCCTCACTGGGGGAGATGAACAGCTCCTCCAGCTCATCATTTGGCATAAAAACGGAAAATGCTGGAAAAACTCAGTAGGTCTCTCTTTAGCTCTGAAGAAGGGGCATACGGACTTGCTGAGTCTCTCCAGCATTTTCTGTTTTTATTTCAGATTTCCAGCATCCGCGGTATTTTGCTTTTATCATCATTTGGCAAGTTGTCCCCCCTTTGCAGTGCCAGGTTGTGTAGTGCAGCAAGCCACGATGACCCGTGACACCCTCTGGGGAGTGCACTGGAGTGCTCCGCCAGATTTGTCCAGGCATTGCAATCGCATCTTCAGCATCCCTATGGTGTGCTCGATCAATGCCCATGTAGCGGTATGAGCCTCGTTGTACCTTCTCTCTGTAGGAGTCTGAGGCCACTGCATGGGCATCATCAACCATGTCCTTTGCTGGTACCCTTTGTTCCTGAGGAGCCAGCCTTGGGTCCTGCATTGTTCCTCTAAGATCTCCAGGATCAGCGATCTACTCGATAAATGTGAGTTGTGGACGCTTCTGGCGCAAACCTGCAGGATTTGTTTATTATGGTCACACACTAGCTGTACATTCAGTGACTGGAAGCCTTTCCTGTTTATGTATTGTAGTGCCTGCTGCCAGGGAGCTTTGACAACCCCATGAGTGCATTCGATGGCACCTTGCACCCGTGGAAACCCAGGAATCTCTATGAAGACCAGTGTTCTGGCGTGCTGTTGTTCTTGATCTCTGTTGAAGTTGATGTATTGTGGGCCTTGGCAAAAAGGACATCTGTGACCTCATGTATGCATTTGTGTGTTAATGCCTGAGAGATCTCACAGAGGTCCCCACTTAAGCCCTGGAAGGAGCCAGTAGCGTTGAAGTTGAGTGCGGCTGTTACTTTCACAGCCACTGGCAATGGATGTCCTCCAAGTCCACGTGGCACCAATTCATGAAGAATGTTGCAAATGTGAGTTACTAGATCCCTAGACATGTGGAGACATCAGTGACACTGATTCTTGGTCATCTGCAGATAAGACAGGCGACTTCTGTACACCCTGGCCCTAGCGAGGCGCATGACGTTTCTGCTCTCTACATCCTCTGCGTCCAGAGGGGGCACCGGTGAGCCTTGGTCTTGAAGGTTTTGCTTCTCCCTTTGGCGAACAAGCCTCCTCTGTCGCAATCTTCTCTTTCTTCTCTCATTCCTGTATGCTGTTATGCAGGCAGCACTGAATCCAGGCTTCATCTTCCTGGTAGGCTCCTCCCTGCAGTATCAATGAGAAGAGTCAGGACTCGACTGCAAAACTAATCTTTCTGTCAATGACTTGTGAGCGATTGTGGGTTCACAGTCCTGGTTTCCATGTCGCCAACTACTCGCCACAGAAACGATCTACAATATGGGGTGCATACCAAGGCGCTCTCCCCCTAACTAATCATGAGCAACTGCTATGAAATTGCTTTGGCCGGGCGCCTTGATGTGCTTCTTTCAGCCCAGGCGCTGGCATCCTCATACACAGCACTGCAATACGACAGTGTTTGGAATATACATGAATGACAATTTTTAAACAGGCTGTGCAATATGTTGAGGGCGGCCTGAGGCTTGGCTTCTGGGAACCATCCGGTGTCACTGCTGCAACACGCTCCAAAGTCTTACCCAGGTGCCCAATTTCACTTGACTTCATCATCGCTCTGGGGAAAAGCCACGCTGTGAGCAAAGGGTTAAACCCGGGAGATCGATTAGTGTCACTTTACGCGATTAATATCGAATGAATGTATATCATTGCTTTGCGTTGGTGATTCCTGCAATGTCATTGAGAGACCACTAACATCTCTCAGCTGTGCTTCTCTGCTCATGTGGGAATGCGTAGTTCAGTTGGGTGGCCCTTTAATCGTACCCCCCCCAGTGCAGTCAGCTGGTGTCCAAAGTGCTTGCAGAGCCCCCAGCAGCAGGGTCTGTTCCCATTATACTTTTTATCTGCACAATCACGGCAGGCAGGAAAATGGTGGTGGTGGTGAGCTGTCACTGCCAGAGCAGCTTGGATCCCTCCCTGTGCGAGTATGCAAACCACCCTCCACTTTGTCATGGAGGAAGTGAATGTTAATACTACCCTCCCTCAAAGACCTCTCACTCCTCCCCGTATCCCTTGATTCCATTGCTCTTGTGGCGCATATCTGTTAGTTAGCCCATGGACATTCTGAGGCAGAGGTGCCTATGCCCCATGTCCACCTCAGCCCTCAAAATGGTGAGGCCTCTTGCACTGTTAAACACTGTACCCCCATACGCACACCCTGGGATTCCCCCACTTCACCAAGCAAGCCCTCGCCCAGCAGCCATTGAAAAGACTTACCACTCATCTGGTGTGTTGATACTTTTGTGTTAGCCCCCTTGAAACCGATGTGGTGCCGCCACTGAAGCCTGGCACTGAATACCCCGAGCGTTGCCTGAAACCAGGCAGGCAAACCGTCCTCCAATTGAGGAGCGAAGTGCAGGTTGCCAGGTTCACATTGCTTATGTCCTGTTGTGAAACACGTCAGCGCGATTGCATGCCAACGTGGCCTCATGATCCAGTGTGAGGGGATGATTCCAGTGACCAGGGGTTATAGTTGCCTGCAAATCTATGGAAATGACGTTCCTGGCGTTCAGCAGCGGGGAAAGCGACCTGCCATTCACGGCAGGAGAGGACGATTGCAAACTGGTTTTACGACGACGTCAAAACCGATTTTTGTCAATTCACGAGATTTTCAGCTTCCCCCCTGCCCATCGTAAACGGGAGCAAAATATCCCAGCCCAAGAATTTGCTAGTTTTGATCCTTGGACTATCCTGTTAACTGACCTCATTCAGGACAGTGAAAAAGGTGCTAAGTTGGCCTTATTGGCACTGAGCCAAGTAGCAGATGAAGAATGGAAGAACATGGATTTATATTCACAACCTGAGGACATTCAAAGTGCTTCACAGTTAATTAAATACTTTTGAAATGTAGTCACTGTTGTAATGTAAGAAGTATGGCAGCCAGTTTTATGCATAGTAAGTTTTTACAAACAGCAGTGGGCTGATGACCAGATAACCTATTTTAGTGATCTTGATTGGGGATTTAATATTGACCAGGGTACCAGGGAGATCTCCTCTGTTCTTGATCTTTTACATCCACCTGACAGGACAGACAGGTGCACTAGGGTGAAGTGCTTGCCTAGGAGAACAGGAATATAACATGGTTGTGGTTATTGATTGCTATCTAGCGAGGCAATGCCGAGACACTGTTGAATAGAATGTCAACATTTAATACCTTAACTTACACATGAAGAATGGGCACTTGAGCAAAAAACATGGAGGACTGCAAGCATCAGGCAGCCAGTCAGAGCCTTTTAGGAAAGAACTAATGTGCAGGATACAATTTGAAAAAGCCTCATCTAATAATGCTGCTTATAAATGTGTAATAGTAAATAGTTTTAAACAATGGCTCCACCATTCATCCTCTATTTAACTCTAACGTTTTCCATGGGCCCACAAAAGCACTCTGATCCATCCATTGCAGATCGCCTCCATCCCTAGTCTTGAGCTGCTGGCTAATTCACCAAAGCAGCTGGCCAATTCTTCGCCCTCCCATAACCGGCAAGTTGAAGAGAGATACCTATTTAGCCCACAGCTTGCTGGCAGCATTTAAATGAATGAACTTGCTTTTGATTCAGGCTTTACTCTGGCAAAAATGGGTGAGCAGTGTGGGTGCAATGTCAACGTGATGTCCATTTTAAATGGAAGTCGAATTTCTCGCTCTGTGTGTCTTTGGCTTCAAAAAGCCTTTGACACGGTTCCACTAAAGGGTGCTAAATAAAGCTGATTCTTGTAGAATTGGCGAGTGGATTTTGGGTTGAATTTCTTGCGTTCCTGAAGACAGAAAGTAGTTATTAATGGCTGTAGGTCTGTTTGAAGATTGGTTAGTAGTGTCCTCCCATCAGGTCCGGTGCTCTGTATTATCCTTATAAATCATCTGAATGAAAATGTTGCGTGAACAATTTGCAAGTTCACAGATGATGTTAAGAATGTGCGGGTGTAAGGATGTCAGATGAAAAGAAATGTTTGGAATCAAAACAGGACGGTTAAAGGTTTATTGTGCAGGTAACTGTTATGTTCAACTTGGAGTGCTTCATGATTCCTGGAATGTTATATCCTTCACCTTGTCATTCCAAAAGAGGATTTTTTTCTCTAACTCATGAAGTACGGGATTCAGAGGACATGATGATGGCTAGGATTTGATCTATTGATGCAGGAGGCAATTTGCTTATCTTTAGTTTGTGGATAGATTTAGAAAAATAATTTTAGAGATAAAATTTAATCAACATTTATATTTCATGCATTAATCAAATGCACTTTTTCATTTTACTCCCTTATTCATTTCCTGTAATTAAGTTGAACAGATCGAATTGAAACTTATTTTTATCAGCCAATTTTAAAATGAAAGGTATTGATGCTGTCATAAAAAATAAAGGAACAAAAAGAAACTGAAGCAAAGCTTCCATCTGCATACATTCCCCTCCCACCAGCAATACCAATACCACCAAAAACTGCAAATACATTTGACCAAACTATCTAGAACCTCTTTTTTAATAAAAGTAAATATTTAGTTAGCGTTTCAGTAAATGTATTAACAGCACTGTGGGTGTACCTATACCACATGGATTGCAGCAGCTCAAGAAGGCGGCTCACCACCACCTTCTCAAGGGCAATTAAGGATGGGCAACAAATGCTGGCCTAGCCAGTGGCACCCACATCCTGTGAAAGAATAAATAAAGAGAAATCTAAACTCAGGATTTAACAAAAGTTTCAACAGTTTCCTGTCAGTTCTTTTGTGTGCAGGTTACCTGACACTGGGGAACAGACACCATCTTAACTTCGGTTTGTCTCCTCCTCGGTTGGGATATGTCTTATCTAGTTCCTCTGTGACTTGACCCTCAACCCATTGTTCAACTGCAAACTACAAGCCTCTTGATTTCTAAGGTGTGTGCTTAAAGAAAAGATAGGTTTGTGATGGAGGATAAAATCAGAGCAAATAATGAGAAAAGCATCATCAGAGACTTCAAACAGCACTTTGTCTAAAACTGCCTGTGTCAGTTGATACTGTAATTGCTGATGCATTACGAGGTGGTGTTTTCTAAGACCTGGACTAAAGTAATAGAATTTCTAGGTTTATTATACTGCACATCTGAAGCAGATGATAGATTCTTTGAGATAAGTTCTTCATGACGATGATCCCGTTGATCAAACATGATCAACATCTCGGCCCGCAGCAACCCACTTAGCTCCTAGTTAATGACTTTTGTTCCTGGTTCTTTAAAAGGTTTGTTCTTGCTTTCTTAATGACTTATGATCACCTTGATTTTTTTTAATGTCAAGTCAGGTCCCATTTCCTTAAGTGATGATTTTGCGAAGGACTTA
This sequence comes from Cetorhinus maximus, assembly GCF_964194155.1. Taxonomy (NCBI): domain Eukaryota; kingdom Metazoa; phylum Chordata; class Chondrichthyes; order Lamniformes; family Cetorhinidae; genus Cetorhinus; species Cetorhinus maximus. Next base: position 107,691,835 of record NC_135891.1, read on the forward strand.
CATTTGTCATCCTAAGAATATACTACAGACATTCCAGGCTCTGCTGTAGTAGTAAGTTTGGTCCCTAAACGGCAGATCCTGCCTGATTCGGTCTTCAATACGCAATCAGTAAGCATTCATAGGTAATAATGTATTTGGCTACATGGAATTGATATCCACATTAGTCTGATTTTTTCCAATTTACTTGATGTAAACATACCTTGCAATACATTGGTACGTTAGTAGAAATCCTCAAAAAAGCTGATTTTGAAGTTCTTGTTGAAATTTTTGGAATCTTTCTTGTTGGAGAATTGTTCCATATTATTTAAATATATAAACATATTGGAACATTTTCTACAAATGTACTTTAATTATTTTATTCCCAACACCTCCAATTTCACTGCCATAAAAACAGTGAGAAAACTGATGTGTTTGCTACTGACTGACTTTAATAACAAAAACTATAGATGGCGCTCCATTTCTTCTTCTGTTGCAAGAGACTTTTTCCTTCTGTATTTTTCTGATCGGTAATTATAGAGTGGTATTTGTATAATCTATCTAACCGCTGTAGACAGGGCTGCAGGCAATTTCGAGAAACGATTGAACTTGCTCAGACTGCATCTTCTATTCTTTTAGCAACGTTTACAAGAATACAAAATGCTAGTGAGGGGAGAGGTCACATCATAGGCTTTGCATTAACAAGAAAGTATCAGGTAGATACTTAAAGGTCAGCCCATATTAACCACTGGTGAATCAGGGATGCATTACGGCCTGAAAATTACCATTGGGGAAGTAGATGCTCCTGGCTTCATCTTTAAGGTAAAAGGCAACAGTAATGATACTAACTGTGCTACACTTTTATAAGGAACAATTATTCAATTTGAAGAAACTATATTAATGACAATAACTTGCATTTATATGTGCCTTTAATGCAGTAAAATGTCACACAAAAGTATTATCAAACAAAATGAATAAACAAAAGTAAGCCACAAAAGGAGATATTAGGACAGGCAAAGAGATGAAAGAAAGACCCACATTTATGTAGCACCTTTCACAACCACCAGACGTCTCAAACACTTCACAGCCAATAAAGTACTTTGAAGTGTATTCACTGTTGGAATGTAGGAAACCAAATGTAGATGACCAAAACTTGGTCAAAGAGGCAGGTTTTAAGAAACTTCTTAACAAAGGAGTGAGAGGTAGAGATGCAGAATGGTTTAGGTAGGGCACAAAGCTTACAACCTAGGCATCTGAAGGCATCATTAGTGGAGTGATGAAAACTGAGGATGTGTAAGAGAGCAGAATTGGAGGAATGTAGTGATCTCAGACACTAAGGCACATTATGAGAACTTGAGTCACTTTGAAATTTTTGCAAGTCACAAAATGTAAGTGCTTGTAAAACTGAAGCCAATGAGCCAAATTCAATCTCACTGGCAACAGTGCAAAAATTATTTGCACCAACAGGAATATGGGGGAGAATTTTCTCTCCGTCGGGGGTAGGGGTTGTGCGGGGGTGGGCGGGTGCACAGCTGATTGGTGATCCCGATTGGCTGGGTGCCTCCATTTTACCTGGACGGGCCAATTAAGGCCCGCCCAGCATGTCACGCACCTGGAAGCTCTCAGCGCTACCTGTGCGGGCAGGGGGAGGAAGGAGAGTTGGGGTCTGCACTCTTTCGCACATGCGCGCGAAAGAGCACAGAAATCTCCCTGCGGCACAGAGATGCCTCAGGGAGATTAGTTTCATGTATAAAACACTGAATAAAGGTAGAAAAAAAATTTAAGGACATGTCCCCTCATGTGAAACGGTCACATGAGTTGGGACATGTCCATTAATGTTAATAAAAAAATTTCCAACACTTTAAAAACGTTCATGAAACCTCATCCCACCCATGGATGAGGTTCAATGAAAAATGCGAAGGCCACCTGGGCTCTTCACCTGCCCGCCAACCTTAAGGTTGGATAGGCAGCTCGGGTCAATGATTTAATTGATTGTTAATTGGCCTTAATAGGCCTTTGACGGTTCAGTGGGCATGCAGCCAACTCGGCTGCATGCCCGCCGCACTGAAAACCTGAACAATGCCTGGTGATGTTGGGATAAATGCTCGATGTCACCCCATGTCATTTACGCCTTGGCGAGTGGACCCTGCCCCGCTTGCCAAGCCGAAGATTCTACCCATGGATACAAAACACTTTGCTTTTATACAGTGGGGGTCATGGGTGTATAATTACTGCTACTTATGATATAAGCATCTCCTTTGACCTAAAGTACTAGGACATAGTGGTGGTACATTCAACAGCTGATTAGTCAGGGATCAAATGCTAATGCAGTCATTCACTCACAATAAACAATGCATGTTCAGATGTTAGACAGCAAGGGACCTTTAAAAAAATATTTTGTAGCTAAAGGGATAGCAAATGAGTTACAGCGATTCTTAGGAAACCTATAAAACATGATTTTGTAATGGTAACTCTCTTGAAAAAGGGCCAGACTTACAGTCATCAGGAGACATGACGTGAGGAGAGGTTAGCTGGAGCAGACTTCAGGGGCCTACATGCCAGTTGCAATGCCTATTAAGATGGCAACTGCCCTTGCTTGCTGGGCAGTCTACCACATATTCAATACTTAAAATATTCATATTCATGCACAATAGCTGATATTTTTGCTGTAACTAGTTACAAGATAATTCATTAATGCAAGACTACATATCAAAACAATGTTATCAATGCTATTGTTTGATTAAAATAAAGACAAAAAAGCCATGTCATAATGACCTCATTTGAAGAAACAAGCCTGTAATTTACATCCGTTAACAGTTACCACTGCTTACCAGTCATTTTATTTCAGATATGTGGGCAGTTAGAACTCTTGATTGTTGCTTAAAACGGTGACTGTTCCACTTCTTTGATCTTTTAATAGAACTCAATGGATATTGTCGTCCAATCAAGAGGTTAGAATAATGCGATGGAACAATACACAGATTGCTTTATCAGTAAGTATAATCTTTATTAAGCCTTCAGAGTGTTTAAAACTTTATTATTATTGTGTCTGACAAAGACATTTCACACTTGTGGAATATTAGCTATCATCCTTACAACTAAAGTGAGTAATACCTTGTATTTCCTTCTATCTGCGATGCCATTCACAGTTCATAGTTAGCTTGCATTTTAGGTGCAAAAAGTAGAAAAATGTTCCATATCCCGGCACTAATATCCTGCACTTTGATGACGTGCAAATCTCAGACTACAATGTATCTATGAGTACCTCACAAACACTGATGCATATAGCACATTTTGTGAAAGAATATTGTCTTTAAACTACCATGTTGTATTTTAAGGACTTACAGGAAATATTTTATGCCCTTGTGTACATCAAATGATTATTCAAATTTGAAACAGTTGGGAATAAATAAGTAAGTACATATCCAAGAGCAATAAATGCTATTGTGGAAACATTCTACAAAAAGGGATACATATCTTTTGGTTTCATAGGGATTAATACACTCATGTAAAACTATTTGGAATTGATTTTAACATAGTCATTAACTTATTCATTTTAACCAGGTGTAGAAAAGACACTGAAGAATTTCATTTCTTCTGATGCTGTAAGTTAAACTCTTTTTCACAGAACTCCTTTACTCTTAACAGTCATTAACTCATTTATTTTACTCATGTTATAAACAGATTAATGGCTGTGAGGTAATAGTTCTCCTTCTGCATCCTGCTACATGCCAGAAATATATTTTACAAAATTTGCAGAATTTTGTGGCCATTCATTGTAATGGATGAAAGAATGTGCGCTGGTGGGGCTGGGGAGATGGTGGGATACACAACTTCACGACTTGTGTTTCTGATATGTGCTAGTAGCATAGAAGCAGAATTATTCTCTTTCTGTTGAAAGGAATTTTATGTAAACATGTGAATCAATCTGGTAACATCTTTGCTGTGACTGAAACCAAAAACCCAATATTATACAGACAACAATGGAAAATGTATTTAAGGGAGTTGAAACTAATACAGTTATCGATCATAATTGAAAATAATACTATGATACTAATTCTAATTTTTCGACATTTTTTCTGAGTGATGTGGAAATTAATTCTTTGTAATCATTAGTGACATATTAATCACATAGATGCTCTCCAATGCTAGCAGCTTGAGGTCTGGTACAAAGCTTTTAAACTTTGGTGCTTGCTTTAACAGATAATCAGCATGAAGAGACCATAGGCAAGAACAAGTATATACAGTCTAAGAAAGTAGTCTATTAATATTAAACTGCAACTTTTCTTTGCATGATTTTTGTGCAACCAATTGAGTTTATGATCTGATGGCTGTAAAGACATCGCAGAGCGGTGTGGGTAGTTACTAATGTGTCACAGTACAACCATACAATAGAGGCAGATGAGGGATACATTTAAAACCTGGGAACCAGAGGAAGAAAGGAGATATATTGTTTCTTTGTCACACTCTCTAGATATGTTTATTGCTGCAACTGAAAAATTAGTTGATTTTTAATGCTTTCTTGCCATTCTATGATGAATGGTTTGATTTTATAGCTTTAGTAAAATTGCCTTAAAAAGCAGAATTAAAATTCTTCCCAAAATATAATGGATAAATTCATTTTTACGCAATTGTCAATTTATGGAAAAAGAACAAAATGCTGGCAGGCATAAAATCATAAGAAATAAGAGCAGGAGGAGGTTATCTCCCCCATCAAGCCTGCCACCATTCTATAAAATCATGGCTGATCTGATTGTAGCCTTAACTCCACTTTCCTGCCTGTCCCCCATAACCCTTGACTTCCTTGTCGATCAAAAACCTGCCTAACTGAGCCTTGAATATATTCAATGACCCAGCCTCCACTGTTCTCTGTGGAAGAGAATTCCACAGACTAATGACCTTCTTAAAGAAGAAATTCCTTCTCCTCCTCCTCTCCATCTTAAATGGGTCACCACTCATTTTTAAACTGTGCCCCCAGTTCTAGATTCCCCTACAACAGGAAACATCCTCTCAGCATCTACCCTGTCATGCCCCCTCGGAATCTTATATGTTTCAATAAGATCACCTCTTATTCTTCAAAACTCCAATGTGTATAATACTGTCTACCTGCTTGTGATTGGAAGATTAGCTCACTGAACTATTCTTATCGCATTTATCAATGCTGCAGCAAAATGATAATTATGTTTCACATTCTTGGTCATTTCACTTGTTTCTTTAACATTATTTTGCTAAACTATTTGTTCCATCCATTTGATCTATACTTCATTCATAGATTTCTGCCTATTGTAATTACTGTAATTGGACCAGAAGGATGAAAATAATGCAAACCTGTAGATAAAAGGGTGCAATAAGTGTGCAAAAAAAACTGGAGACTTGGGGAACAGGAGAGGGTTAAAATAATATATGATATTAGTCTAGCTATTTCTCTGCATGAGATGAGTTAGCTTTATCACATTGAGCTCATTTTAATTTTTTTGAATGGGATGGGGTTTATCTGTACATTTCATAGCGGTATCAACCAAAGATTTCACCTTTCACCACTTATAATTAAACTTCTTAATCTGCCAAGAGCAGTATTCATCTTACTCATCAGATCTATTCAGTTGATTTTCCAGTGATGGGTTGACATATAGTTGTAATCTGACAAGGTCAGAGGTCTGACGGTTGAGATTCCTCACTGTTTGGCATGTCAGAGAGTTGAGAACTGAGAGATGAGGCTTCACTACTACTGCAAATGGAATGGGATCTTCCTCCAGGAAAGCTTGTCTGGTGGAGGGGGGGAGAAAGCATTTTTAAAAATGACAAATTGCTTCAAAATAACAATAAACTCTGAAATGTGCACAAAGAAGATTGCACTGACTCCTTCTTGATGAAAACATCATAGAATGTAGAGGTGATTATTTAGAGAGAAAAGGGAGAGGGGGTAAAATTCAGCATCCGTGGTGATCTTGATCTCAAAAATCCTCGGGGTTCTGCCAGGCCTCTGCACTTTTTCCAAAATTCCCTGTGAGGGGCAAAACCTCCAATCCTCCCTTCAAGACAAGTGTCATTAGGACTGGCGGGTATTGGAACCAGGAATGAGGATTCCCCACAATGAGGTTTCCAGCTGCCTCGCTCCGTCAGGACCTAACTTATCCCTGGAATCCGGTATGTTCAATAAGAAGAGCATTCCCCTGGCAGAGGGGACCTGGCTGGGCTTGCAGAGGCTCAGTGATCTTGAACCACCCAACCCATGGTGGCCAAAGAGCCTGATTTCTCAGCTGTTGGGAGCAGTGGGTAATGGAAATGTACCCGTAATGTAATTGTGCCTACCTGTTGTGTAAAGTCGCTAAGGTCTTCCCAAGGTGGCCGGTATCTCTGTACCTCAACAGGACTGCACTGGAAATCAACTTTCTGCGGTAGTGGACTTGTAGCTATCATCAGAGTCCCAATTGACCCCTGAATATCCTGTTGAAGAATCAGAAATGACAGGATAGATTTCTTGGAGAACAATGTCATTGATGCCTCATTTGCCGAGGATAAAAACATTTAAACTTTGCATTTATTGCAGGTCCTTAGAAACACTAATCGATGTGATAACTAATGACTTTATTCTAAGATCCTCTGGAACATTCCACCAAAGAATAATAAATGAAAACAAGAGAAGTGTAATTTCTGCAATGTGTTCACTATATTAAAAACAAAAATGAAAAGGTTCATCTTTTTCCTTGCAAAATTTTATATTATATTTATAAATAAATTTTATAATTGGAAAATAGAGCAATGTGTCACTATTAAGGGAAGATTTTCAAAAAGCTGATAATTGAAAATACGTAGGGTATATGGCACAGAAAAAGGCCATTTGGCCCAACTACTCCTTGCTGGTAATTATGCTCCACTTGAGCTTCTTCCCATCTTTTATCGTCTAAACCTACCATTATAACCATCCATTCCCTTCTCCCTTATATGCTTGTCTAATTTCCCCTTAAATGCATCTATATATTTGCTTCAACCACCATCTGTAGAAGTGAGTTCCACATTCTTACCTTTCTTTGAGTAAAGAATTTTCTTCCAAATTCCTGTTGGATTTCTTGTATTGGTGGTTATGCTCTTCCCCATAGAGGAAACATTTTTCCTGTGCCTATTCCATGAAAACCTTTCATAGTTTTATTGACTTCTATTAGGTCATCCTTCAGCTTGCTTTTTTCAAGAGAGGAGACCTAGTTTGCCAATCCTGTCCTGAACTGCATAGCCATGCATTTCTGGCATCATCCTTGTAAATCTTGTCTAAATCCTCTCCAGTGTTTCGGTATTGTTCTTGTAATATGGCAAACAGAACTGCATGCACTATTCCAAGTGTGGTCTAACCAAGGTTCGATACAGGTTTAGCATAACTTCCCTACTTTTCAATTCTGTCCCTTGAGAAATAAAGCCTGGTGCTTGGTTCACTTGTCTTATGACCTTGCTGACCTGTTGCACAACTTTTAGCGATTGTATTTGTACTCCAACGTCCCTTTGTTCCTCTACCTCACCAACACATGCACTTCCCAGTAATAAGTGACCTTCCTGTTCTTCCCATCAAAAAGTACTACCTCACATTTATCTGTGTTGAACTTCATTTGCCAAATTAGTTACAACAGCTGTCTTTACTGCAACCCCCCCCCACCCCCCCATCAACCCGTGGCTCATTCAGTTCATATAGTAAGTGACATCTATTTTGGACCAGAAGCTTCCTAGTTGGATCCCTGTTCTTTTGAGTTAACATGTTGTCCAAGGCAATAATAAGGGTACTCAGATCAGAGTGAGGGAATTGCCCAGGGTTTCCACCCCTGATTGCTATCAGGAACTAGTGCTGCTAGTCTATGTGTGTGGTTAACAAGAAACAATGACTTGGTCTTGGCTGTGATGCCCCCCCATGGTCAAAAATCCACCTGACTCACAAAGTTAAGGCTCACGTGAAAAATGTCTAGCTAATTGATTAGCTAATGGAAGCTAACTTCCATTGGTGGAAATATGTCTGAGTAAGGAGAGGAATGGAGAAAAGCGAGGTAGAATAAAATAATATAAATGCACAGATTAAGATAACATGCACTTACTGCTTTGTTCCTGTTGCACTGGTCCGTGCGTTTCTGCATTATGCTCTTCTTTTTGTCCTTGCATCGTTTATTCTGAAACCAGACCCTGATGACCCTTGAGCTGAGTCCTGTCATCTCTATGAGCTGCTGCTTCATGAGTGCATCCGGTCGGGGGTTTGCAGCATAACAGGTCCTTAATGTGAGCAACTGCTGCTCATTCAGTACAGTCCGTACACGGGTTATCTTATCAGAGTGTTTCAGAGCTCGCAGTGCTGGCTGACATGCCTTGACTTTCTCTAAATGTTCAACAAAACAATACTGAGGCAGAGGGAGATTTTCACTGTCAAATATCAGCATACCTCTAGGATTGGATCAATGTAAGATAAGACTTGTTACTCTAAGATAATAATATCAAGCCTTTGAAGAGGCTTGTAACCTCCTGTTGCATTGGTATCACATTTCCAGTTCCCATACGTTTAATCAACCTCGCCAATATCCCCTCAACACTTCGACAATAGGTATTGCTGCCATCACATTTTGGTTTTAATGCTGTAATACAAAGGATGTCTCAGTGCTATTGCCAGAGCAGCAAAGAATCACCTCAAGCGATGGCATCCAGCGGCCCCCCCCAGAGGGAAATGCATGAGCATTGCCCAATGCCTTTTTACAATCTAAAGTGCAACCAGTTATGCTGTTGAAAGGTGCTGTGGAATTGGGCAAACACAGTAAAAGAGGCAGCCCATGTATTTTAGGGATGGATTCCTACTTGAACAGTTCTGTTATATAGCATGGCACAAATAAAACAGCCAACATTGTGCTGCAGACTTAACAAGGCACCAGATAAGCCTGTACATTATTTAGCATTATATTCTTTCTACCCTAGGGGTTGTGTGATTGAATTTGAGCACAAACATCAACTAACCTGATAGACACAAGCTGCCAGTGTCTGTTACAGAGCTCAAAGGATTCCCTTGAATTAAGCTGGGATCCAGAAGCCAGCCATCCTCAACACAGTAGGGTCCATCAAATCGCAATCTGCATTCATCTCCAGGTAGGAGCTGCCGATTGCAGGCTACACAGCGGAAGCATTGTTGGTGATAGGTGAGGCCTCTAGCTCTGAGAACCAGGTCAGAAGATACCAATCCAACTTGACATTGAGCACATCTCACCGAAAACTTTCTAAGAAGCAGCAGAAAAATAAGAGGAACGTAATGCTGTCCTGTATAGTTACAGTTTCAGACAACACTTTTAAGCTACATTACTTCAGACTAAAGAAAATTATTGGACCATCTCGACCCTGACTTTGCAGCGGTGATGGCAGCAAAACTTAGCATTGGCCATTATCAGTCCTGTGGAATTCACTGCAACTTCTGGGGCTGGATTTTATGCAGCCCGTCGTGGAAGGAATTGTAGCAGCTGGGCCCATTTAATCATGGAAGAGGTTCTGTCAGTCTCCCAGCACTGAGAAAACCCAATTAAGTCAGAGGGCAGAAGGGACTGAGGTGGGATTCACGGCCGCCGGCAGCAAGATGTCAATTAAGTTCATTAATGAACCAATTGATGCACATTATCCCTGAGCCCACCACATTTTAGTGATGGTTCAGGAATTAAATGGAGGCCGCACCAGTCCCCCTCCCTGGGGTTTGGTGGGGAGGGGGGTGGGTCCCTCACTATTAGACACTCTACCCAATTGAGGGACCTAGCATCAAGCAGAGGGATGCCTGCCCTTGCCTTCGCCGCCACCCCCCCCCCATCCCTCAACCCCCATCCAGCGACCCCCCCCATCCTGCCTTTGTCCATCTGTGGCCTGGGGTCCCTCTGCAATCATAGGCCTCAGTGCCACTCCCGCTGGCACTAGTCACGTCAGAGGCTAGCCAGCAGCAGTTGGTGGAAGGGACTTTTGCCACTGGGGATATCAGTCATGGGGAACCCTGACAGTGGCCAATTAAGTGCCTGAAGGGAACTTGATTGTGTCGGGCTGCCCCCAAGGAACTGATGGGGTTCCCTGCTGGTTCTCTGACTAGTGGGCAAGACCCCTATTGGCCGGACAAAATCCCAGTCCTAGAGTCCGTACGTGTGCAGTTAAGCATAAAAATCCAGCAGTTTCTATAAATGATTCTACGCTTTTCCAGAGGATGTGCTGTTGAGCTCCACAGGACCACAATCAATTAGATATAACTGAACTGACAGGAACTTCCACTCTTACGCACTTAGTCTCACTGTAAAAAACCTTTGAAAAAGTTACGCTTTGCTGAATGAGGTGTAACTGGGTTTTGAATGCTTACTAAATTCATAGTTACACTATGTACCTCACTGGCCCTGAAAAAACAATTTTGTATTTGTTCAATGTTAATATTTCCAATTATATAAAGAAATACCACATATTTTTTAAAATAATATATTTTTCACATTTATGATATTTTAGTGTCTACTTTAGTCTCTAGTGTATGTTCCAAACCTTTATTTCACTATCTGTGAAACTTAACATAAAAAATGAAGGGATTCAGTGTTTTTTACTTGCTGATTTGCTGTCTACAAGAATTCATCAATGTGATTGGCTGCTTATTTTGTGTGATGACAGCAGTGCTGCTGGATAACTGGAGATGCTCTTGACTTGGCGTCAGATTCAAACTGGCATAGGAAAGGGAGAATCCATGCCGCAGAGATGGCTAAGTTTGTGTGGGCAGCTTTCTTCGAGGTCAGCAACCTATTGTCTCAGACTAACTCAACTCAGCTCAAACTATGTCCAATGGAGCTTCAAACCCTACAAATGGCTTTAATGATTCTGAAGCAGGGAAGAGGTAAAGGTAGCTGTGTGATTGTTGTTGAGCCCAGGATGGATTTGGTTGTGATGTTTCTCGTGGTTGAATAGCCTGCAAACAGGTGCAGGTTCAAATGTGACCACTTGAAACTGAGATTGGAGGGCTTCTGATATTGTAGGGATACTGATATCCATGTTGCTGTGCCACAACAAAGTGCTTTCGGGGACAAGAATAAAGATTTGGCACAGAAGCAAGAAATGGAAGTGGTAGGATATGTTACCAATATTAAGCCTGCAGCCTGGTAAAATCTCCAAACTGCTCAGTGCACTGAAGTAGAGCCGTTTGGCAACCTGCCCGAAATTATGCACTAAGCTCATTAGGCGCTTGAGCTGTATTTAAATCAGTGGCTGTCCTATATTGCAGCTGAAGTGGTGGATCAGCATTCAAGCTAAATTGTGCATGTTTGAAAGAATTCGGGCACTCCTGAGTTCTGTGCCCTGCCCCAGAATCCCTTCCCTCTTGCCAGGTTAACCACCATACCCCTCCCCTGCCCCATGCCCTATGCCAAGAACATGCTGACAATGCAGCCCAGGCACATCTGCAGCACCAGTAAATTATGGAAATAAGCTGACCTCAGATTCAGTTAGTGAAGTTAGCCCATGTGTACAGTCTTACATAGCACCTATATAGCACTGGCACCACTGGCGCAGCACTTGGACTGATTATCAGCTCCATTATTTCTAGACTTTAATAAACATGTATAGATCTCTGTTATTTCTTATGTCCCGCTGTGAAGTTTATTTTCGTGTAATACCTCTGATACCAGATGATTGTTCTGTTGTTGCACAGATGGCTTCTCATTTGCCACTTCTACAGCTAGCTCAGCCTGAAATTATGGTAGTTTCAAATGAACAGATCGCAATGTACAAAATAACAAATAGTTGGTATGAGCTACAGAGAAACATTGGGTTGCTTATTGAATTTGGGTATCAAGCTGATTGAATGGCTGACTAAAAACTAACTGATGTTGTATGCATCTGTAATTCACTCATGCAAATCTATTTTTCTGTAATTTACAATGTCCCATTTTTGGTTGCTGAAAGACCCAAATCTAAGGAGCAATAGTATGATATGACAGTCCGGAGAAGCCTAATTAATTAGATGCTGCCTACTCAGCCACATCAGGAAGAACGTGTCAGTATGATTTCATACTAGAAGATTCTTTCTGCGTTGCCTTATTACGGAGATAGGCTGCAGCCTAAATGTCAACCATTTCCAAGCAGTATCTGTTGGAAAAATGCGAAAATTCTGCAAATGCTATCATGAGAAGCATTCTGGATGCTGTTTTCTTGCAAGGGAGATGGTAATGAGATCATGGCAGCAACAAATCCATGTCTGTACATGGATTTGTTGCCTGATCATCTGCCTGATGGTGTGGTGGCCATTTCTTGCAGCTTTCAGGAATAGTACAAAAAGCTGACTGAAACTCTGCCAGTGATAGGTTGGAGTCAGATTACAAGGAGTACCTGTGACCTCCCATTTCTGCAAGTTTTCAGTGTTAACTATGTCACTATAGGAAGATGGCATGTGAACGTCAGGTGCTTCCTGACTGAAAATCAGAGGCCAATGATCTGGGTCCTCTGTTGCACATAGAACAATATATAGGAAAGAATTGACCAAGGCCTGGAATCAAGTCTTCAGCCTTTCCTCTTCTTCAGGAAGGTTTGAGGAAACTTATTGAAAAGGGGAGAAAAAATAAGTTGAGAAAATGAAAAGGAGAAATAAATTAGACAGATTAATGCATGCATAATAACATTAAGTATAGCATAAATAGCCTGAGGTAATACTCTCTTGAGTGTCCCAAGGTCATTGCGCGATATTTCATTCAGCGGGTGCACGCTGGAGTCGGGAGCGTGGCCACCGACAATTAACAGGGCTACTAAGGCCATTAAGGTAATGATTAAATGAAATTTTTCTTTGCCTGTCCAACTTTATAGTTGGCGGGCAGGCGAAAAGGCCAAGCAGCCTTTGGAGTTTTTAGGAAACCTCATCCACGGGCAGAATGAGGATTCCAACAGCAAATAAAAATTAAATAAAGCTTTTAAGATTTCATTCATAGCATGTCCCTGCTCAGGTGACAGAGTCATGTGAGGGGACATGTTTTTATCATTGCTTAAGTTTTTAATTTTTAATTTAAAAACACTTCAGCTCCCTGAGGCAGCTCAGTGCCTCAGGGGGCTTTAACTGCCCCGGCAGCGCTGAGCGCTGCAGCGTGCATTTCACGCCCGATTGCAGGCGGCGGTCGGCTTCCCGACTGCTCCCAGGCCTGCCTGCCGAGCCCGCCCGGCCATTGGAAAATCTTGGCCCATGGGATGTTGACTAACATTTAATTAAGATTTGAATAGTAACAAGGAAATTACATGTGATTACTCACTTGAAATAGTCAGTCCTGCAGTAGGTCTTTCCTTCTCTCAGGAAGCAGGTGCAGCTCTCATCAAGATACTGGTTGCACTCAACACACTTGAGGCAGGTTGCATGCCACTCCAAATCTGGATAGACTCTCAGAATATAGGGATCTGTGATATGCTTATTGCAGCCAAAACATACAGATGCTGAGCCTTGCCCTGCAATACAACATTTCAGAAATTATCGCAATGAGATCAATCTTTCCAGTCACCTTAATTAAATCAAACCTCAAAGTCTCAAAAGCATGTGTGGTGGTATGGCGAGATATAGTGTGGCAGTCAACGTGGGTGCATTGAGAAGTACTTACTGAGTGTTTTGGAAAGAAAAGAAGAAAAAATACAGGATGTTTTGCAGTCTGCCTGAACCACAGCAAATTAGTTACTTTTGAAGTATAATCACTGTTGTTATCTGGACAAATGTGGCAACAGGTTTACTTATATGAACCTATGTATAGTCCTATGGGGTAAATTACTAGTTAATCTGCTTTGGTGTTGGTTCTCAAGGGATAGATGTTGGTCAGATACTGGGAGAATTCCCCTGTTCTTCTTCAAATCATATCAAGGGATCTTTTATACCCGCCTGAACAGGCAGGTGTGACTTTATTTTGATAATTTATGCAAAAGGTAGCAATGCATCACTATCTCAGAACCTCACTGGTGAGTCAGATTAGATTATGTGTTCAATCCTGCAATGGGGCTAGAACTACTTTCACCTCTGGGTCAATATGAATGGTATGAAAAACAGTGTGAAAGTTTGAAAGATTATATTGGCATGATAATTCTATCAATGTGGATGGTATGGTGGGATTATAGGATGATGCTACAGTTTACGATCAGTGTCATGGGTAGAATGCTTGTGGGTGGTATGAAGGGTAGTCAATCTGGATGGCAATATTGACAGTCAATATAGATGATATAGTTGGCTGTCTGTGTGAGTGGTATTATGGACAGCAAGTGTGACTTCTATGTTGGCACACAGCGATTGGTTGAGTGGGCAGTTGTGTAGTTGTGTGGGTGTTATGATCAGCCTGGCTTGAATAATCAGCATTGCGAATAGACAGTCAGTTTGGGATTGGTACAATCCCAGATTCGCACAGTGGTACATTTAATAATTTCTCTAGTCAGCCATGCAATCTGTCAATCCCTCAATGTGTGGGAGATACCTCCACAAGTGAGGCTGTATGGGTAGTTCATAAAAGAAAAGAACATGAGTGTGCACATTGACTGCTAGGTTTACCTACAATAACAAGTGACTGCATTTAAAAGTAGTTCATTGGCTGTGAAGTGCTGTGGGGCACCAGAGAATGTGAAAGGAGCTTTGTTGATATGAGTTCTTTCTTCTTTAATGTCTCTTCATAAATAAAAATAATTAGAGTATATCTGCAGGCCAGGATGTATATTATATATAACACATAATATGATTTCACCTGACATTCTAATTGCGACTAATAACTTGAAATAGAAACTCTATGCAAACTGGGTTAATTCACAGACAATTAGGAGGGGCAATTGAATCTGAGAAAAAAACTCGGGAAGTATTTATTGAATTGGACAAAGTATGAAAGTAAACAGATTGAATGCATATTGACAAGAAAATATAGGTGGCATAAGTATCATATGAACAGTTTTGAAATAGTTAAGGATAAAGTTGCTGAGGATAAATTGAAAGAGATCAACGTAGTTTAGATGACCTGACCCTCAATGTACCAATCATGGGGGAGCACTAAATAACAAAGCAAAAGAATGCTAAACCATGGAGCCAAAACAACAGAGTGCAAGTCAGAGAAAGTCATGGGCATGGATGTTCTGGTCAGATCATACTTTAAGGACTATCTCTGGTTCTGGTCACCTAGGCACAATGGAGACATGTCAAAGAAGCCCAAGGTTGATTCCTTGTGTCAGAGGACTATGTTATGAGAAGAATGTGGAGGAACTTGGATTTCTCAGCCTTGAGAAAAGGTATCTGAGAGTTAACTGTGCACATTGATATAGGTGACTGGCAAAAAAAAAACAATGGTGATCTGAAGGAAACTTTTTATGCAAAATGTGGTTAAGATCTGGAAAGTACTGCTTGAGAGTGTGGTGGAGACAGACTCAATCATGGCTTTCAAAAGAATATTGGATAAGCACCTGAAGAGTAAAAATTTGCAGGACTACGGGGAAAGGGCAGAAGAGTGAGACTAGCTGAGTTATTCTTGCAGAGAACCACATGGACATGATGAGGCGCTGTAGCCATTCTATGATTCTTCTTTATTGAAAAAGTATCAAAAAATGGAATGGGCTTCAAAAAGAGTATTGCAGATAACTGCCCTACAATCATTTGAGATGGAGCTGGAGGCCTTGATAGGAGGCTGTCAACTCTTCTTGAATGGACGAGTTAAAATGTAGTTGTCATCCAGGAAATTGTTTTGTGATTCTGATGTTTTACCTGTGGAAGCATAATTTCACTTCCATCACAGTCTGTCCACATGACTGTGATAATAAACAAATATGCCATGCCCAGCATCCTAATATAACAAATCTCTCCACTTATAAGGCTGGGCACAATACTCTGTGGCATCTTTACTTCTGAGCTATCCAGTCAGCATCACTAATAGAGATATTTATTATTTCAAACTGCTGTCCATGACCTATTCTTCAAATCTCTATCTTAAATTTGACAGACAGATATGTGGCAGTGAGTTACAAGACAATATTTCAATCAAATGATCTGCGAAAGTCAGAAGAACTTTGAAATTGAATCACTGCATCAAGCTCTTTTCTAGTCATCTATAACTTTCTGTTCTATTCTCCACATTTAATCATTTTAAACTATTATATTGCATATGCAGTGAGCATGCTAGAGGTGTTATAACACAAGTGAAAGGGTATTGAAGATTATGAAGAAAAATTTATTTTGTTCACTATAGATTAGTAACATTAGAGTAAATTGTTGTCTTTACTGCTTTCAGTATAGAGCTTCAAGAACTAAGAGTGCATATCATGAAATGTGGAACGCTCTGCTTATGATAATATTTTGTAATATATTCTAAATAATTACATTTGTTTTATTTATATGTCTCTGTAAGAATGCAAAAACAGCCAGTTAAAAAAAAAATAATGGAAGCATAGCAATGTTGGAAGAATTGTACCATCACTTAAATTTGGAAAGGAATTCTGAGTAAAAGCCATTCATTTAAACAGAGCCTTTCTGTTTGGTAAAAGAAAAGATTACAAATCAGTTTCATCATTTCTTCAATTTTATATTTCTTGATTCACACTACGAAAGCCTTCGCCCCCAAACAGAAGGGTTGGTCAGCCTATCTGATACTGGAGGTAATATTCTGTTTTTGAATGGGATTATATTATTTTTGCTCATTGTCTTGGGAGAAAGTGCAAACCAGGCAATGGTGAATCAATGGCTCATTTTATATTCCACTTGAATGGAAAAGGAATAAGACAGAGTACAAAGCTGGCTGTTGATTCACTATCCCGCTTTTACAGAACCACACAGGATGAATTTCCAATCCACTGCATTTGATGACTGTTAAGGGACTGTGGAATGAACTGAAATGCAAAATATTAATGTTTAAAGCTGTTTTTACAAGAGCTGTTTGGTGAGATATGTAACCTGCTTTATTTATGTAATACAGTTCAGGTATTTATGTTCTTATGCTATCATAGCCTTGACTTTTTGTTTCTTCTGGAGATGCTTATTTTTTAAGCACTCTGCCCATTTGATATTGTAACTGGCAGTAATGAGTTGGCCTTGAAAAGCCACCTTTAAAGCTGAATAAAATATATTAGCCAAATTAGTTGATTCCTGTGTCCAATGATGCAAGGGGGAGATACTTATGTATACTTAGAAAATTTTAAAAGCTACAAAAAGCTGCTGATGTAGACAGCCAAACAGTCATCTTAGTAGCGAAAAGTCTTTCTTGACATAGGCACTGATGTACTTATTTATGTAGCTGTAATTTGTAAAGGGATTTAATTCTTTATCAGCCTGCACCAAATAAGTAAACATGATTCCTTAAGAACTAATTAAAAATACAACCCACTATCCTTGAGCATATTTCTCACAAAAGTTCCTTCCAAATCCTTTAAGCAGCAATGTATCCTCCTTACCAGCACAATCCTGCACTTTACCAAAATAAAATCTTCAACTCACTGTGAGCAATGCCGTAGATTATCGTTAACATATTTTATACAATTATTCCTGTTGGTCTTGACATCAAATAATATCTTTTGAGTCAGGTTTGAGCAGATTGATAACATTATCCCTTCATAAGCACCCAATCGTATACTACGTTACAACGAGCACATGTAAATATAAATAAGCACATTCTACATGGTACTAATATAAATATTGTGAAAACTGTGTAAGAAAAAATGGTTTATCCTCACCCTGGACTTTGAAGATTTAAGGTATGTCCAGCCTTTCATTTTGTCTATAAGATTATCGATTCTGACTTTGACAATTATAGCACTGTAAAGCTTGGTACTCTGATTGGAAGCTATCCATGACATCCTATTTACTAACCAAACATTAAAGAGAATAAAAGTAAAAACATTTGTATTTAGAAAGCACTTTTCATGACCCCAGGACATCTCAAAGTGGTTTGCAGCTAATTAAGTACTATTTGAAGTGACTTGCAAGGTAAGGAAAAGGAGATGGAGAATTGCACATGGCAGGGTCTAACAAGCAGCAACAATAATAAACAGTGATATGCTTTATACTGATTTGGTTGCAGGACAAATATTAGTCAGAACACAAGGCAAACTCCCTGCTCTTTTTCAAATAATGCCATTGAGTCTCTTGCATCAATCTGGGAGACAGAAGGGTCTTGGTTTAATGTCTCATCCAAAAGATGGCACCTCCAACTGTCCAGAACTTTACTGCTGCATTGAAGTTTTATCCTAGATTATGTGCTCAAGACACTAAAATGGGACTTGAAACGACAACTTTCTACTTCTGCCAGTGAGCCTCAGCTGACTAGATTTAGGCACATAGTTTAAAGCTGTATTGAAACACCATCCGTTCACAACATTGAGTAGTTCAGAAAACTATTTGACTTCTCCTTGAACATTTTTCTTTAAATGGCAGTATTGGCAGTAATGAGCTCAAGGACAGGCAGCTTTTTTAAGTCAAACAAGTGATTCTTTTAATGCTTTTGTTCTTCAATAAAGGTGAGCCAAAAGCTAAAACATAATGGCCCATAAATAAATCATCATACATTAAATTCATGTCTAGTTTCATGATTGTGTTGCCACTCTTGAAGAGATTGTAGTGCAGTCTTTATCTACTGAGTCCAAAGATAAATGTAACAAAAGATTCAGCTCCTCCCACTCAATCAGTCCCTAACTAGAATGCAAATAGGAGCATGCCTATGAGGAAGGCAATTTAGTTGTTAGTAACTATATGAAATGCGCGGGAAAATACATGGATCATATTCATACACAGCAGTATGTCACTAAGACTGGTACTGGCCACGAACTATAATTATGTATTGTACAGTTTAGGATGCATCATTTGCCCTTGAATTCCTTCAGCATCACAAACATATGCTTAGATTTTTTCAAACTGTACTCAAGGTCAGTATTAACCTAAACTTTGACTCCAATATTTTTGTTCAAAAATTAAAAATAAAACCGAATGTGCTTTTTGGCTGAATTCACTAACTTGCTTCTTGTGTTCATCCCATTTCCAACAGGTTGGCTTTCACTGTTTGTAACTTTTTAAAATGCTGTGAGGCGTTTTTCTGCACATAAGGAATGTTAGTCATTGTTCCTATTCTGTGATTAAAATACTTGAACTCCTAAACCATGCACCAGAAATCTTAACAAAATTCTGAAATTATCAGTAATTCAGTAAGAAAAAAGAGAACTTAATGAATGCAAAAATAATGTCAGAAGTATTCATTTTAGCAGTTTGTGTTCAAATGGCATCTCATGTTAATATACATTTGACTAATATGCGAAGTGTCTTACTGGCTGCCAAAGTTGAAATTGAAGTTGAATTTTAATGTTGTGGTGCGTGGCTTACATCCCAAGCTTTCTTTGATCAATTTCTAACTGGTGTAATTTGAACCAATTTAGGAACACGTTTTCCAGAACTAAAGTTAGGATTCAACCTATTCATCAAGAGATGGCAGGGCATCGTAAGTGTACACATTGGTCAATGCTCTAAAATCCCAACATTCTAACCTTTCACTCTTAAAAAATATCTATGTTTAGATTTGTGCAAAATGTACTCAAAGCCAGAATTAACTTAGAATTCTACCTCAATATTTTTACCTGAAAAATGAAAATAAAATGTGCCCATTGACGATATTTTTAGCTTTTAAATGCAAAAAAAGTTACAATGTCAATCCTATATATATATACCGTCTTTCAACACAATTGAATTTTCTCTTACTTTTTGTGAATACACTTCAAAAAATCAGTGTTATCAAAAATATATAATTGAAACCATCACTGTTTATAAAAGTAATCAAACTCTATACCAAAAGTTGCAAAAGAGCAAAAACACATGCTATAGTGATATAAAGTAATAAATATTTATACTTTCCACTGTCATTAGCAGGACCTAATATTTAATGTCCTCTGTTTCATGCAATCCAAAGTAAAACTTTTATCATGAGCGCTCCCAAACAGCAGAATAGTACAATATATGTTTCATTGAGCGAGACTATTAATAAAATGCATCATTCATTGTTGCATTGAAGTCTGTCTTGAATAGTTTCCTCAGGACTCTAAATACACATACATGAGATAACTCAGTGACAGAGTAAACACAGATTTAACCATTACCTGTATAGTGAAATGTGTGTATTAATATGCAAAAAAGCTTCTAAAACAAATTAATGTTGTTCATATTTCACCAATGTCAAGAACAGTTTCAAATAACTTGTGCACTTCCCGTAATGAGAGCTTAGTTGAAGACTACAGCTGAACTACTAAAGATTCCCATGTCAATCAAACTATGTAAAGTACGATATCTGTTTCTCTATGTAAAAACACGGCACTCATCTAGATTGGTGAGGTCATTTAATAAAATCACTTTCTAGCATGATAAGTTTTGAAAGCAAAAAAAGGCAATCTTACTTTTAGAGGGGTTTCCTAGGTCCCCCATAATGAACTCCTTTTCCTCCCCACTCTGGAATCAGGTATGGTGGTGATTGAAGCTGTTTCTCATCATTCCAGAGGGGATGATGTTTGCTTTGCTGGCGTTGACTGGGAAATAACAATGTCTTTAAGATAACTCCTGCACTTCCTTCCCTGTCTGTATTCCTAACTCACGCCTTCCTATTCAATGGCTTTGAAAAGTCGATAGTAGCGACCCGCCTCCTCATTAATGAAACTGTAAGGGGTGGGGAATTCCTTGCCAGCTCAGAGGTATGATTGCGTTATTTCAGTAGACGTTCTTATCAAATATAGAGCACAATTCAAAAAGAAGTTTAACAATATTGACAATATACATTTAAGAGCAAATTAATCCAGAATGTTGTTGAAAAGTGACATGATGTGGCCAACTAAAATCATACAGCAACCTGTCTTGCTGCTAAAACAATGAACAGAAACTGTTTCAATAATAAATATCATATTATCTTGATACAGAAGCTCTGAAGCCTTGTTTTTTCAAATCCATCAAAAAAATGTCAAAATTTATATTGATTTTACAAAGTTAGTTCTGGTGGTCAATACATAAAGTTACACAATGGTTTATGATTCCAAATATTTTGCATGACCCTTAATTACTCATCATCAATTATGATTAACTGTGTATGGTACTTTGCTTCATGTATTGATTATTTTCAGTATATGTTTTCCTACTAAAAAATAAGGTGATCTGGGTCGCATTCAGACTTTAACTGTAGCTTGGGTTGTTTTTTAGTATAAGTACGGCTGCATCTTCCGGTCAGTGAGCGGGGGTGGGGCCTGCCCGCTGATGCGTAAAATGACATGGGGTGATGTTGGGCGGGTGACCCGACATTACCCCGCATCATTTACATTTTCAGGTCAGCGGGCGCAGAGCCGAGTTGGCTGCGCACCCACCGACCTGTCGATGGCCACTTAACTAATCAATGGACCTGCCCGTCCAACCTTAATGTTGGCGGGCAGGCCGGGAGCCCCGGTGGGCTTCTGAAGAAATATGAAACCTCATCCACGGGCAGGATGAGGTTTCATGAGGGTTTTAAAATTTGTATGAAATCTCTAAATAAAAGAAATTGACATGTCCCAGCTCATGTGACAGTGGCACGTGAGGGGACATGTCAGTAATTTTATTTCTCATCTTTATTTAATGTTTCAAACTTGAGCCGATCTCCGTGAGGCAGCACTTTGCCTCAAGGAGACCTGTGCGTGCGAAAGAGCGCAGTCCCGGCTTAGGGAATTCCGCCCCCCCACCTGCCCACACAGGGAGCGCATTCCTGGCGCACGTCGCGTTGGGCGGGTCTTAATTGGCCCGCCCACATAAAATGGCAGCATGCCCCTGATTGGGGGCACCGATCGGGAACCCGCCCGCTCCTGTTCCTGCACAACCTCCCTGACAGAGGGAAGATCCTGCCCTTGAATTCAGAGTCAGTATTTTGTGAGTAGTAGCTAGTCTGAGACAGGCAGCTGCAGTTCAGATTTTAGACAGTTTGCTGTTTGCACTGCCTGGCTGAAACTTCAGTTCTGCTCACATGCAAACACATACCTGTATTAACGTTTTAAACATTTAGACAGTAGTGACGGGAACGTTTCTATAGTCAAAACATGTAAGTTCTAGATTCTAAATTACTCTTTGTAGTGTCAAACTAAAACACTAGGATTCTATGCCCTCCAAAAATACTCTCTACAATCTGGGACAGTGTCAGGTCAGACTGTGATGCTTTAGTGCCAATGCAAAGTGTAAATGTACTGATGCAGTTGGAGAATACAGTTTTCCTCTACCTACACTTGTAGTTTACTTTGGAACACCTAGGTTTCCAGTCCAGATTGTTCATTAGGCAAAGAGGACCTTGGGCTGAAATTGGTTGGCGTATCACAACATGGGCGATAGTGAGTCAACAGCCTTTTTTACCCTCTGCCTGATTTTCATCTCCCTTTGAAGTTAATGGGACAGAAAGATATATAAAACAAGCTGCCAATTCACTATTGCCTAAGGTTAACTTAATCCCCATTATTTAAACTGTGTCACCATTTCCAGAAGACCTATTTCAAAAATAATGTACCATCCAATAAATAAGGCAAACTTTAATTCAAAAGTTTATGACAGGAAACAAGAGAGGAATCGATAAAATATAGAAAGTCTATTGCATCAATGGTAATAGGACTGGAACTACGTAATCTCGTGTATCTGATTTAACTAAAACAATACTAAAGCCAACCATCCCATCTGTTGCAAGATATTATAGCAATTTCCTCCATTGAATCTGGATATACAGAAGAAGTTTAAAAAGTTGCATTTGATAGCTCCTTATCAGATTTAGGAATATTTCAAAACACTTCATATACAATGATGACTTGAAGTGTGGTGATCTTTGTTATGTGTGCTAACATGGCAGTCATTATGTAAACAACACAACCCAATAAACTAATTGAATGAGTCACCAATCAATTTGTTCATATTTTACTGTATTGGTTGAGCAATGGACGTGGGGAAGAACATTAGAACTCCTTGCTCATTTTTGAATAGTGCCATGGGATCTTTAACCATGACTTGAACAGGTGGATGAGACGTTGGTGTAATATCTTATCCAAGGGACAGCATCATTGTCAATACTTTGCGTACTGATACATCAGGGTCCCAGTTGCTGGGTTTAGTAACTATGTGTTAATAAGAGAGTTTAATTGTTTGTTGTTGCTGTACTGAAGTGCTTGTGTATTCCATTGAAGTGCAATCTAGATTATCTGCTCAAGAGTTGGGATGGGATTTGAACCCACAACATCCTAACTAAAGTGAGGATAGGGAGCCAGGTTGACCCAATAACCTCCTATTTCCTATGATTACAAGCTCTGGAAAAAGTAATTTTATGAAAGCTCTAGGCTTTGTGGTTTTCTTTTTAATTTTCACATGTAGATTTTACCGTTACTATGCTTTCCTGTAAAAGAAATCCATTGACTAAAATTTGTCTGATACATTAATCTTGAATGTGAATATTTTCAGTCTAAAATACCCCACTCCCATTAGCACCTTTAATTGACGATGGAAATGAAAACTGAATGGAAAATGGATAATGATGAATTGGCAATTGATTTTACAGTTGCCTGATTTGCTATTGCTCGTTTTCCATTATTGTAAGCATTGAATAACACCCTCAGTGATCCTGAAATCTACTGGAGTTCAGCTGGAAAACTTTTCAAAAGTGAAATTAATAGTATTAGTTAATGAGTAGATCTGTGCTAAAATGCAAAGATTTGCATTGATCCATGAGTTTTCCCCTTAAACTGACTCATACAAAGTTGCTGTTCACGTCTTTAATACCAGCTTGAATTAAATGCTTTCATAATGGTATCATTCCATCCACTTACACAATAAAAGAATTAGGTATATATGTACTTTTTTTTTAGAAATTGTAGTGTAATAGAAATGTCTGTCACTGCACATATTGATATAGTTTTTGTATTTTGTGTGTCTCTTTAGACCTAAAATCCAAACTTCAGTGAAGTTCTAAGGGAATATGGCAGTATTGATGGTGTTATCTTTCAGATGTGGCATCTGCCTTCACAGGTAGAAATAAAAGACCCCTTGACACTATTTCGAAGAACTGCAAGGGGATTCATCCTGGCTAATATTTATCCCCCAACCAACATCATTAAAAGAAATTTAGTCTGGTCTTTATCACATTTCTGTTTGTGGGATCTTGTTGTATATAAAATGGCTGCTGTATTTCACAGAATCACAGGATTGTTACAGTGTAGAAGGAAGCCATTCGGCCCATCGTGTCTGCACTGGCTCTCTGAGCACTTTAACTTAGTGTCAATCTCCTGCCTTTTCCCCATACCCCTGCATATTGTTTCTATTTAAATAACCATAAATAACCACCCAAGGCCTTCTTGAACGACTCAATTGAACCTGCCTCCACCACACTTCCAGGCAGTTCATTCCAAACCCTAACTACTCACTGATTGAAAACGTTTTTTCTCACGTCGCATTTGCTTCTTTTGCAAAACACTTTAAAATTATGCCCTCTGGTTCTCGATCCGTTTACAAGCGGGAACAGTTTCTCCCTATCTACTCTGCCCAGACCCTTCATGATTTTGAAAACTTCCACCATGTCTCCTCCCAGCTTTCTCCCCTGCAAGGAAAACAGTCCCAACTTCTCCAATCTTTCCTCATAACTGAAGTGTCTCATCCCTGGAACCATTCTTGTAAACCTCTTCTGCACTCTGTCCACTGCGTTCACATCTTTCCTATAGTATGGCGCCCAGAACTGTACACAATATTCCAGCTAAGGTCTAACCAGTGTCTTATATAAGTTCATCATAACCTCCCTGCTCTTGTACTCTATGGGGAGAATTTTCTTCCCGTAAGGGGGGGCTGAGCCGAAGCGGGCATGGGCATGCGCGCAGCCAATCACCGCCCACGATCGGCTGCATGCCGCCATTTTACGTGGGCGGGCCAATTAAGGCCCGCCCAGCGTGACGCGCACTTGGAAGTGCTGAGCACTCCCTGTGCGGACGGGCAGAAGAGGCTGAGTCGGGGCCTGTGCAATTTCGCGCATGCGAGTGTATATGGAGCTGCCTCAGGGAGATTAATTTCATTATGAAAAATTTAAATGAAGACAAAAAAATTTTCAGACATGTCCTCTCATGTGATATTGTCACATGAGCTGGGACATGTCAATGAATTTTAATAAAAAAACGTATGTGATTTAGAAATCCTTCATGAAACCTCATCCCGCCCATGGATGAGGTTTCATGATAAATGCGAAGGACTCTTCACCTGCCCGCCAATTTTAATGTTGGATGGGCAGCCCTGTTGATTACGACAATTAGTTTTGAATTGGCCTTAATAGGCCTTTGACAGTTCGGCGGGTGCGCAGCCAACTCCGGTGTGCGCCCGCCGAACTGAAGATTGGAAAGACACATGGTGACGTCAGGACGCACCCCCGACGTCACCACGTGTCATTTTATGCGTCGGTGAGCAGGGCCCGTCCCCACACGCAGATCAGAAGATTCAGGCCTATGTCCCTATTAATGAAGCTTATATTACAACAGTATCTACACTTCAGTTGGAGAAACTTTGTCACTCAAATGATTGTGAATCAGGGAGTTCAGTATATTCAAGGCTGTGTCTGATAGATTTTTGGATTTGAAGGGAATCTTGGGATATGGAGGTTGATCAGGAAAGTGAAGCTGAGCTAGAAGATCAGGCACGATTATATCGAATGGTGGAGCAGGCTTGAGATGCTGGCCCACACCAGCAACTTTTCTTATGCTCTTATATTTATAAGACAAAACTTCTGACTCGAGTTTTACATCAGTTGCCAGAGAACTGGAAACTGGGAACATAGGGTTTTTAAAATTTTAATTTGTAAATTTTTAGGATTAAGAAAGCGGACTATTCTGTTAATTTACCATTACATTTTACTCATCTTGGATGCTGATGAGTGGAGGTCTGCACACTGCTGTTTTCCCTGGCTAGAGGGTAATTCAGAGCTGGTAGTATAACTTTGGTCAGCATAGCTATTCACTCCACATAGCTCAGCATCATAAATTCACTTAGTATATATTATTGAATCAGCAGCGAATACTTTTGCCACTTATTCCTTCCAGCAGTACAAAACAATTTTATCTCATGGCCAAAGACCAGTGATTTCTCGACTGCGCTATAAAGATATACGTGTGGTATTGCAATTATTGAGTTCCCTCAAATCTATCAACATAATTGTGCAGAGTTATGATTTTAAAAATCCAGGCAATATTACATTCAATGGATTTCTCCTGATCTCCCAGCAGAATTTTGGCTGCAGCTGGTTTTCCTGAATTCGCTGAGCCCAGACAATCCAATGCACAAACAGAAAAAATCTGTCCCAAAATACTCACCGAACTGCCCCAGGCATCTAATGGACAATATTAAAAATAAGGCAGCCTGAAATTTTGCTGGTCCATTCAAAATGAACCAGTATGGCCAGGAGCAGTGACTTGGTCAACTGAAAATGGGATACGAAACATATAAATGTGTTTGGCTCAAAAGTATTTACATAGCTTAATGTTTCAGCTGAGATAGCAAAGAAAGGAATTTTAAGGAAACACATTAAGTATTGCGCAGTGTAATTTATGGCCCATAGTTTTTCATGTGCTTTTCTGATTAAACGCAATACTTCCAACAAGAATAAAGAACTAAAATTAAATTTGGTGAAATATTGCTCTACATAATAAAGGAAAATGCTAAATTGGCACTCTGTATAAGGATCCATTTTATCTTATTATTTTGTATTACTAATTTTATGATTGTCAGTCAGTAATATAAACACTTCAATCTCAGCTGTTACTGAGCAAATGCCATGTCATAATTATTCATACAGTGATGAAGGTGGTCGACATGCCACGATCCATCATGTCTCTCTCCTTTGCTCCCTATTGTAATTTGAATCTTAATTAAGGAAAGTATAAATGTTTCTGTAACGAATTGCTGTAATTAAGTTTATAAAGAGGTATTGTGGATGGCAACTGAGAGAAAGTAATCAATTGTGTTGGTACTTATGACCGGTTGACAAGGGGGCAGACTATTTAATCTCCTTCCGTTTATCACTGGGAAATATGTTGTGAACTTTCTATAGCTTCATGATAAACTGGTAGCTTATTGTTGCCAGCCCAATGGACTTCTGCTTTTTCTAAGGCAGTATGTAAGATTTTCATCCTGCCATTTTATATCCCCCTCAATGTAACTGGCTATATTATCACTTATTGCCTGATATGAACAGAATCTATTTGGGGTTTACAAAAATTTCACCAGGCACATCACACTTCGTGTTTCACTGCTACATAGATTAATTTAGTGCATCGCAACTGTTTAAACATGAGATATAAGAAGAAAAGTACCCTGTACATCTGAAACAAAAACAGAAAATGGATCCAAAAAGCAAAGACAAGTTAATATTTTGGCCAGAGATCCTTTCTCAGAACACAAAGAAACAAATGTTACTTTTGAGTATTATCTTCCAAGGTAACTCACACTGTTTGCAAACAGTGATCTCACTGGGACAGAGTGACAACCTTACTTTACCTTTATGTGTCATGGTTTAATTTTTAACAACGCACTTAAAAATAAGGGCAAATCTATGACCAATTTAAAACTAGAGGAAACATATTGTCAAGCATTCTCCCAGCATTAACCATAGTCATTGCAGGAATGAAATGTATCTGTAAAGTACTGGCATAAAGCCCTCAAAGTTGCAATTACCATACCAAGTTTGAAGAAAACTTTCTTTTTCTTAATTCCCAAGCTCATCTGACAGGATAGGCAATGACCTGTCCCCTGATCTCTGCCAGTGTAGCTCGGGTTGCTGAAAAATGTACCCATGCAGCCAGGAGTGATGATTATTCCAAGAGAGGAAAGAACTTGCATTCGCATAGCAATTTTCACGATCCCAGCATGTCCCAGAGCACTTTACAGTATAAGCAATTTAGTATTTTTGAATATAGGCACTATAATGAAATGTGGCAGACATGTTGCAAAGTCCAATGAACAGCAGTGTGATAAATTATCAGGTTATCTGTTTTGATGATATTGATTGAGGGACAAAAATTCCCAGGACCAAAACATAGAAGGACTTGCATTCATATAGTGCCTTTCATGATCACTGGATGTCTCAAAGCACTTTACAGTCAATGGCCAGGATTTTCCCGTCAGCGATTTGGGGGCGGGGCCCGCTTGCCGACTGGAAAATGACACGGGATGACGTTGGGAGGAACCTCCGACATCATCCCGGTCCCTTTAAATTTTTAGGAAGGCGGGCGGACAGTGAAATCAGCTGTCCGCCGGCCGACTTGTCAATGGCCAATTAAGGCCATTGACAGGCTAATTAAGATAATTAAAGACCTGCTCGTCCAACCTTAAGGCTGGCGGGCAGGCCAGAAGCCCCAGCGAGCTCCAGATTATGCATGAACCTTCACCCATCGGTGGGATGAGGTTTCATGTTCCTTTTCAAAAACTTTAATAAACGTTATGTTATATTTATTAACATGTCCCCCTCATGTGACAGTGTCACACGAGATGGGACATTGTCACATGAGGGGGACATGTTAATAAGTTCTATATTCTTCTATTTTTAATGTTTTTGATACTGTCACTGATCTCCCTGAGGCAGTGCTTAGTCTCAGGGAGCAGTGCGCTCTTTCACGGGCATGCGCGAAACAGCGCACTTTGACAGTCGGGGAATCTCTCCCCCACCCCGGCACAGGAAGCGCATAGCGCTTCCCATCGGGTGGCCAGCTGGGCAGGCCTTAATTGGCCCACCCACTCAAAATGGCAGCCGGCCCCGTTTCGGTGGCAGAGTTCGGCTGCCCGCCCGCCGCCAAGCCGGTGGGGCCCGCCCGCCCATCGAGGTAAGAATTCTGCCCAATGAAGTACTTTTTGAAGTGCAGTCACTTGTAGGAAACATGGCAACCAGTTTATGCACAGTGAGCTCCTACAACGGTAATGTGATAGCCCAGTTAATCTGTTTCATGATATTGATTGAGGGATAGGTATTGGCCAGGACACCAGGAATAACTCCTCCACTTTTCTTCAAAATGGTGCCAGAGGATCTTATATGTCCACCTGAGAGAACAGACAGGCCACTTGTTTTAAATTCTCATCCGAAAGACAGCATCTACTCCCTCAGTACAGCACTAAGTGTCAGCCCAGATTATACGGTCCAGTCTGCAGAGGGTGGCTTTAATCAATGGCCAGAACCGTCCCAGATTTGCACTAAGTACGGTAGCAGGCGTGAAAAAAGTTGATTTACCCGCCTGCTGCAATGGCGTGCTTTCGCGCCGTATCGTCCTATTCCCGGCACGTCCTGCCTGACTGATAATGCAATCACGGGAAACACGCCGGATCGCTGGCAGGGTGGCCTCTGATTCGCCCAGCCGGACATCGGCTCAGGCCTTCAGTAATCTGGTGCCGTATTTTAAAAGGGCCCCTGCACAGAGCTAGCATTCTCCCAGGGATGGAAACCTGTTGGGAACAGATGGCTGCCAAAGGGAGGAAACATGCTGCCCCCAAATTCAGGCACCTACTGGACACTATAGAGGCCTGCAGTGAAGTCTTCTACCCTTCTCTGAGTGAAGACCAGCAAGCAAGGTCACTAATCCAGCATGGAAGGCAAGGGCAGTAATGGTCAGTGCCAATGCCCTCAAAAGAGGACAGCCACCCAGTGCTGAAAGAGGATGAATGATCTCCTCCATTCCACCAGGATAAGTCACTCTTCTCATCATTTTCAACTTGCACACTCACAATCCCATTACACATCCACAGGGATCTCACTCACTGCCTGTTCAAGGGACATCACCATTCACTCTCTCACGCACACCTTCATCTGCCCTGCAGACCATGTCCTCATTCCGTCCATGGCACTACTCACCACCCACACTTGCCAGGCAACCTTCTCAGCTGACCTGGCAGGCATCCTGCTTACACTCTCTCCATCTGTATTCACGCAGGACAAGCTGGTATACAACAAGAGGGAGAGGTTGCAGACTGCTGGAGGAATGCTTGACATCAAGGTTCCCACAGACTTTGAAAATAGAGTCATCCAGCTGGCATATGGACAAAGTATTAGACAAGTTACAAAAAAATGTTTTGGTTTGGGGAGAGCAGGATCTGACCAAGGTAGACTGGGAACATCTACTTGTGGGGAAATCTACAGAAGAGCAATGGGGGGTGTTCAAAAATGAAATGGGGAGGGTTCAGGCTCAACATGTTCCCTCTAGGGTGATAGGAAGGAGTAACAAGCCCAGAGAACCATGGATGACCAGAGATATTCAGGATACGATGAGAAGGTAAAGAGAGGCTTTTAGCAGGTACAAGGGAAGCAAATCAGTGCAGGCATTAGTGGAGTACAGAAAGTGCAGGGTGGAGCTTAAGAAAGCAATTAGGGGAGCAAAGAGGGGATATGAGAAAGCTCTGGCTGGTAAAAGTAGGGAAAATCCCAAGATATTCTATAAGTATATCAATGGGAAGAAGATAGCCAGGGAAAGAGTAGGGTCCATAAGGGACCAAGGGGGCAATCTATGGGTGGAGCCAGAGGATATCAGTAGAGTGTTGAACGAATACTTCACATCCGTCTTCACCCAAGAGAATGAGGATGAAGGTATGGAACTCGGGGAGAGAGACCGCGAGGTTCTTGAGCAAATTGATATAAGGAATGACAAGGTATTGGAGGTGTTGGCAGGCTTAAAAGTGGACAAATCTCCAGGTCCAGATGATTTGTGTCCCAGACTGCTGAGGGGGGCAAGGGAGGAGATCGCAGGGGCTCTGACACAAATTTTTAATTCCTCTCTGGCCACGGGGGAGGTGCCAGAGGACTGGAGAACAGCTAATGTGGTTCCGCTATTTAAGAAGAGTTGTAGAGATAAGCCAGGGAACTACAGACCAGTGAGTCTCACGTCAGTGGTAGGGAAACTATTGGAGAAAATTCTGAAGGAGAGAATCTATCTCCACTTGGAGAGGCAAGGTTTGATCAGGGATAGTCAGCGTAGCTTTGTCAGAGGGAGGTCATGCCCAACAAATTTGATTGAATTTTTTGAGGAGGTGACCAGGTGAGTAGATGAGGGTAGTGCAGTTGATGTACTTTATATGGATTTCAGAAAAGCCTTTGACAAGGTCCCACACGGGAGACTTATAAAGAAGGAAAATGCACATGGGATACAGGGTAAGTTGATAAGGTGGATTCAAAATTGGGTTAGTTGTAGGAGGCAGAGGGTGATGACAGAAGGCTGCTTTAGTGACTGGAAGCCAGTGGCATACCACAGGGATCTGTGCCGGGACCCCTATTATTCATCATTTATATAAATGACATAGATGACTATGTGGGGGGTAAGATTAGTAAGTTTGTGGATGACACAAAGATTGGCTGGGCGGTTTACAGTGATACTGAGTGTGTTGGGCTACAAGAAGATATAGATGGGATGGTCAAACGGGCAGATAAGTGCAGATGGAATTTAACCCTGAAAAGTGTGAGGTGATACACTTTGGAAGGAGTAATCTGACAAGGAAGTATTCAATGAACGACATGACACTAGGAAGCTCTGAGGAACAAAGGGACCTTGGCGTGTGTGTCCATAGGTCTCTGAAGGCAGAGGGGCATGTTAGTGGGGTGGTGAAAAAGGCATATAGGACACTTGCCTTTATCAACGAGGCATAGATTATAAAAGTAGGGAGGTCACGTTGGAGTTGTATAACTCCTTGGTGAGGCCACAGCTGGAGTACTGTGTGCAGTTCTGGTTGCCACATAATAGGAAGGATGTGATTGCACTGGAGGGGGTGCAGAGGAGATTCACCAGGATGTTGCCTGGGATGAAACATTTAAGTTATGAAGAGAGGTTGGATAGACTTGGGTTGTTTTCGTTGGAGCAGAGAAGACTGAGGGGTGACCTGATCACGGTGTACAAGATTATGAGGGGCATGGACAGGGTGGATAGGGAGCAGCTGTTCCCCTTAGTTGAAGGGTCAGTCACAAGGGGACACAAGTTCAAGGTGAGGGGCAGGAGGTTTAGGGGGGATGTGAGGAAAAACTTTTTTACCCAGAGGGTGGTGACGGTCTGGAATGTGCTGCCTGGGAGGGTGGTGGAGGCGGGTTGCCTCACATCCTTTAAAAAGTACCTGGATGAGCACTTGGCATGTCATAACATTCAAGGCTATGGCAAGTGCTAGTAAATGGGATTAGTTAGGTAGGCCAGGTGTGTCAGTGCAGACTCGGTGGGCTGAAGGGCCTCTTCTGCACTGTGTGATTCTGTGATTCTGTGACCTGGATCATTCCTGTGCTGACGGCGAGGTCAGCAGTGCTCAACCAAGTGAGGATCCAGCTGTGCAACATACATCAGACAACCATGCTGTGAGTGATGTGTCCTGTTTTGCAGTCCCCTGCACATCTGGGAAGCAGCCAAAGAGGGAGTCCATGAGCCAGATCCTCGGCTCAAGCCCCAAAGACATCTTGAAAGAAGAATCTGATGACATCCTGACTGAAGATGCGTCACAGCGCTTGCCCACCAGTGCAGGGACACATACCTAAGTGGGACCTAGTTCTAGAGTAGCTTCGGGGTCACAATCTGGTGAGCACATCGCACTGTCTGATCCACAGCAGGCAGCAGTGGCGGCAGGGAGTTCCCAGGTTTCCGGCACTCGGAGGACTGCAGGAGGCCAGAAATCTGTTGATTCTGAGTCAAATGAGGCGCCTCTAGACTCGGTCATACCTCAGTTGCTGGAGCTACAAAGGCAAGCTCGGGAACTTCGGGAAGGGATGTCTGCTGCACTCATCACCTTGCAGGGCACGATGGAGGAGTCCGTCTACCTTCAGTCTGAGGTGATGGTGCCGGCATGCCAATGCACCGAGGTCAACCCTGGTAGGATGGCAGCCACCGTGGAGACCTTGGTCCAGGACATTGGTCCTGCACTGCTGGGCGGGCTGAACTCCATCGCTGACACCATAGTTGGCCTCCAACTGTTTCAAAACGAGAGGGGGTGGTGGGGCAGCTCAATCTCACTCCAGTTTCCCCTTCTTCTCCAGGAGTCAGCCAGGAGCCATCAGGCACCCACAGAAAGGAGGACCAGCAGCTCGGCGCCCCAGGGCCATCCACCCAGGTGACTCCAGGAATGTCTAGCCGATCCAAGTCCCCTCTTCTGTGACCCCGGCAGCTCCAGTTCAACAGGTCGACCAAAGTCTGGGTCGCGGCATGAGCCTCGTTGTACTGTCGCTCTGCAGCAGTCTGAGGCCACTGCATGGGCGTCATCAGCCACATCCTCTGTGGGTAGCCCTTGCCCCAGTGGAGCCAACCCTGTAGCCTCTCTGGACCCTGGAAGATGTCAGGGATCTGAGACCTGTTAAGGATGTAGGAGTCATGGACGCCCCTGAGAACCGTGCGCAGACCTGCAGGATGCGTTTGTGATGATCACTCACCAGTTGAACGTTCAGTGATTGGAAGCCCTTGTGGTTGACGTAGTTGACTGCTTGTTGCCACGGAGATCTAAGCACCATGTGAGTGCAGTCGACGGCGCCCTGCACCTGTGGAAAACCTGAGATCTGTGCAAATCCCAGGGCTCTTGCGTCTTGGCTTCCCTGATCCTAGTTGAAATGCACAAGATTCTGTGCCTTTGCGAAGATGGTGTCCGTGACCTCGTGGATACATTTGCGTGTGGAGGCTTGTGAGATCCTGCACAGGTCACCTTGAAGGAGCCACTAGAGTAAAAATTGAGGCCGCGGTCACTTTCACGGCTTCTGGCAGTGGATGCCCTCCATGTCCCCATGGTGCCAAATCCTGTACCAGGTGGCAAAGTGACCGACCAGTTCCCTAGACATGCGCAATCTTTGGCAACACTGGTTCTCAGTCAGGAATGGCAAGTGCCGTCTATAGACCCTGGGTCTAGCGAGGCTCATACGAGCAACGGCTCTCTGTGAATCTTCAACTACATGTGCAGTAGGCCCTGCGCCCCTTCATCTTGAGGGAGGTGCTCCTCTCTTTTCCAAACCAGGCGCTTCTGCCGCTTTCTTCTTCATCTCCAGTCTCTGGAAGCCATGAGGGATACCGCTAAATCACCTGGCTCCACGATCCTAATGCTCTCCTCCTGCAGGATCAAAGGGCGGAATTTTCCGTGCCCAGTGGCGTTGGGGGTGATCGGTGGCATGAGCGCACAATATGGCGCAATCGGTTTTATGATGGCAGGAAACCAGCTTGTGATCATCTGCGTTTCCTGCCATCAGACATTGGGAACCACATTGTAAAACATCAGCATATCATTGTCAGGCCAGCCCACCAGAATCGTCCCATCTGCCGGATTGTCCATCCACATCGGTGGGAAAGCACGCCAACGTGTTTCGCAACAACACATAAAAGGCGCCCGCTTGGCAGCCTGCACTTTGAGGGGAGCTCGGAGGTGAGTACACAGTAACATTGTGCAGCGCTTGCCAGGGTCGCCTGTTGGACTTCAAGCTTCAGCATTGGGGGGGTCGGGGTTAAGGGCAGCCTACCGCTGAGGCAACTGGTGATGGCAAGGGGACCAAGGACAGCCCTGCTGTTGAATATAGTGCACAAGCATTCGGGATGGGGGGGGTAGGGTGGGCAGGGGGAGTGGCCAAGCATTAGGGAAACCTGTATTAAGTGGCCATTCCTCTGCAACTGAGACAGTTCAGGCACAGCCACATTGATATGGTTGGGTTGGGCTCCTAGCTTATCTGCCCACTCAAGCAACGCAGAGGCATCAAAGTGCCACCGAGTGCTCCAAAGCTTTTCACAGCTACCCCCTCCCATCCCGGCATGAACTGCAAATTCATGAGCATTTTAGTGGACTGCAGAACAGTTGGACAACTGCACACGTTGTACAACCTCCTTGCTAAAGCTGACCTTGCAGCACTCATTGGTGGAGGTGCTTACAGCCCCTTGCAATGTCATCATCCCGATTTGGAACAGTCTCCCCCTTGGTTCAAGCTAACAGGGCAGCCATGCAGCGCACTAACCTCTGGCCATCCAAGTGATGGCCAGCACTCTCCGGGAAGCGTTAAGGGGCTGTCATACTTGACCAGGACAGTTTCTTCGTACACCCATGCTAACTACGTGTCTCTCTCTTTCATCCTGCAAGAGGAGTACATCAGGATCATGGAGCCTGGTGAACTAGCTGTATGCCTGATCGCCCACAGAGCGCAAAGACGATGGAGGATTGAGGGACTGAGGCTCCTGGCTGCGCAGAGGCAGGAGCAGCAACCTCAAGAAGAAGGGGCGGCTGGGGCTCCCGCACACGGCACCCAAGGGCCACAGCGTGAAAGTGACCACGGCACTCAATTTCTACGCCAGTGGCTTCTTTCGAGGATATACAGGTGACCTCTGTGGGATCTCACAAGCCTGCACCCACAAATGCATCCACGAGGTCACGGATGCCATCTTTGCGAGGGAACACAACTTTGTGCATTTTGCATGGGAACAGGACAGCCAGGATGCAAGAGCAATTGGATTCGCCCAGATCTCGGGTTTCCCACAGGTTCAGGGCGTGATCAACTGCACTCATGTGGCGCTCAGATCTCCATCACAACACATGGTGAACTATACAAACCGCAAGGGGTTCCATTCGCTGAACGTGCAGCTGGTCTACGATGACCAGAAACACATCCTCCAGGTTTTCACATGGTTTCCAGGGAGTGTGCATGAGGCCTACACCCTCAGTCGATCACAGATCCCTGGGGTCTTCCAGGGTCCACAGAAGCTGCAGGAATGGTTCCACGGGGACAAGGGCTACCCACAGAGGCCGTGGCTGATGACACCCGTGCTGTGGCCTCAGACTGCAGCAGAGCGAAGGTGTAATGAGGCTCATGCTGCAGCTTGCAACTTAGTAGAGCAAACCATCAGGATGCTTAAGATGAGGTTCCACTGCCTGGACTGGTCTGGTGAAGACCTGCAATACGGTCCACAGAGGGTGTCACGCATCATCATCGTCTGCTGTGCCTTTTACAACCTGACACTCCAACAGGTAGATGAGTTGGCTGAGGGGGAGATGGAGGAGCTGCACGTCTCCTCCAATGGGGAGGACGCCAATAGGGATGAGGGTGAAGAGATCCTCGGAGGCGACAATGACAGGGTTGAGGCCCTTGCACTGCCTAGACGAAGCAGGCAAACCTGGGAGGCCCTCATAGCTGCTAAATTTGTGGAGGATGATGACAACCTGCAGTGAGGTGACCCCATAGATCCTCACATTGCATCTGTGAACGGTTCACTCCAGTCTGGCTTACGGCAGCATCAACACCCTCTGTGAGAATGTTCCTGTCATGGAGATGCAGCGGAGGCCCTATTAGTCGCTCAATTGCAGGAGGATGATGACGACATGCAGTGAGGACGTTCCATAATTCTTCACATAACCTCTGAGAATGTCTTGACTTCTGGCTGGCTGAAGGCAGCTTGCTTGGTTCTGTGATTCGGGTTATATCATAGAGACGCAGCCATGAAACTTTAGAAGCGTCTGATCCTTTGTCCATCTTCGGCACCTGAGCCCTTCAGGAGCATAGGGTCAGTGGTCACAGATGCTGAAGAGATGGGGACCAGCCTCCTTTAAGGAGGTTAAAGGTGTTGTGAGCACACAGAGAGAATGAGAGAACTCTGTGGCACCTGCCCACACCATCCTGGCAGCAATGACCAGCACTGCCGAGGTGCAGGCATTAGTAACGTTTCCAGGGAGTGTGAGGCTGGACCATCACTTTGATCTGAAGGCTGCACAAAGCACAGGGAAGAGGCCCTGGACTGAGACACCTGCCTTTATCTTCTGCAGAAAGATTTCACATCTGAGTGACGAGAATACTGCTCATCATAACAAGGAGCCATAGGCAGGGAGACATTCTTGAGAGTTTATTGACAATAGTGAACAGTATGTACAAGTGATTAACACCTGTGCTCAGGTTGTGCAACTAATTCTCCTTAACTTTCCTAATCCTGCCGCTACATCTTGGTGCTCCCTGGACATCCGCAGCGGAGGTAGAGGCAGTCTTCTGACTGCAATGCCCTATCTGAGATGACCTTGGCAGGCGTCCTCTGGAGGGCCCCAGCCTGCTTTTGGGGTCCTGCTGTGCGACAGTGGCACCCTCCTCTGCCTGTGGAGCTGGAGCTGCTGAGGTCACAGGAAGAGAGGAATCGGATGGGCCGGACACTCTCAGAGTCACCTGGATGGATGGGCCCAGAGTGTGCACCTGCTGATCCTCCTCCCTATGGGGCCCAGGAGGCCCCAGGCTGACTCCTTGAGATGTAGGGGCAGCTGGAATGAGACCAAGCTGCCCGGCACCTTTCTCGCATACACACTGTTGGAGGCCAAAATATGGCAACAGTGATGGAGTTGAGCCCACTCAGCAGTGGAGGAGCGAGGTCCTGGACCAAGGTCTCCATGGCGGCCGCCATCCTACCAGTGTTGACCTTGGTGCATTGGCATGCCGGCGCTATCACCTTCAGACTGAAGGTGAACAGACTCCTCCACTGTGCCTTGCAATCTGAGGAGTGCAGCAGACATCCCTTCCTGATGTTCGCGAGCTTGCCTTTGCAGCTCCAGCAACTGTGACATGACTGAGTCCAGAGGCTCGTCATCTGACTTAGACTCAGCAAAGTTCTGGCCTCCAGCAACCCTCTGAGCACCAGAAAACCAGGGAAGTCCCTGACTCCACCTGCTTTGGATTGGACGGTGTAATGTGCTCATCAGATTCTGATCCCTCGTCTATTCTAAAGTTAGGTCCCATCGAGGTGTGTGTCTCTGTGCTGGTGGAAGGTGTGGGTGAGAGCTGTGAAGGGACTTCAAGGAGGGTGCCCCCAGACTCCTCTTCAGAGGTTTCTTCGGGGCTTGATTGGAAGCCCTGGGTCGTGGACTTCGTCAGCTGTTTATGAGATGTACCTGTGGAAGTAAGGGGAGATAATTAGTGAATGGCAGTGGCCTGTGAAAGAGGGCACATCATTCATGGCATGGTTGTCTGATGGATGTTGTGCTGTTGGCCCCTCACTTGGTTGAGCACTACCGACCTCACCGTCAGCACAGGAACGGTCCAGATCCTCGTTGGCCAGCTAAATGGCTCTGTTTTCAGAGTCTATGAGGACCTTGATTTCGGGCATTCCACCACTGGCCTGTGACCTCTCCCTCTTGTGTGCCAACTTTTCCTGCATGAATAGAGATGGAGAATGTGTAAGCAGGATGCCTGCCAGGCCAGATGATGCCTAGCCTGTGTGGGTGGTGGGTGGGATGAGGACAATGAGGGTGAGCGTGAGAGAGTGAATGGTGATGTCCCTTGAATTGGCAGTAAGTGAGATCAATGCGAATGTGTGATGGGTTTGTGAGTGCGTGGGTTGGGAGTGATGAGAAGGGTGACTTACCCTGGCGGCATGGTGGAGATCGTTCATCCTCTTGCGGCTTTGGGTGGCTGTCCTCTTTTGAATGGCATTGGTGCTGAACACTGCTGCCACCGCCTCCCAAGCTTGGTTAGTGCTGCTGCTGCCCATCCTGCGGCCAGAGTGGGGGTAGAGGACATTCCGGCGGGCCTCCATGACATCCAAAAGGCGCTTGAGGGG
Source organism: Cetorhinus maximus (assembly GCF_964194155.1). Taxonomy (NCBI): domain Eukaryota; kingdom Metazoa; phylum Chordata; class Chondrichthyes; order Lamniformes; family Cetorhinidae; genus Cetorhinus; species Cetorhinus maximus. The sequence goes on from NC_135891.1 coordinate 107,730,286, forward strand.
TGCATCGTTGAACCTGGGGGCCGCAGTCTTCTTCAGTTTCAGGGCCATGTCTTCCGTGCAGCAGTGGTGGGCTGGAAGCACTGAGATGTGTGCTTGCGGCTGGAATTTAAGTATGGTACCCGCCGTGATGCAGCAGTGGAGCGAAGACAGGCGGGCGAATGAGAGCCCACCCGCCATGGAAACAATGCGTTTCCCAGGAATACATAATTAATGTGGTGGGTTTGGGACGATATGGCGTAAAAACCCGCCATCACGGCTGGCAGGTAAAATGTGATTTTACCCGCCCACTACCGCGCTTAGTGCAAATTTGGGATGATTCTGCCCATAGAGAGAAACACGTGGGTTAGCATATGTGTCCCAAGAACCTCTCTTGGTTAAGTCTGAAGGCCCCTTCAGCATGCAGGAGGGTGCTGGCCACCACTTGGATGGCCAGTGTGTAGTGCGTTCATTGGCTGTCTGAAACCCCACCCACCTCCACCCGACTCCACTTGACCAATTGGCAGGAGGCAGCTGCAAGTCTCAGGCAGCTTGCTGGCACTCAGGTCAAGGTGGGGGAGGGGTTCTGAAGGATCTCCCAGTGGAAAAGGAGGTTGGGGAAATCCATGACAGTGAAGACCTAAACATTCCTTTTGGGGCCTGGAGGTGCAGTTCTGCTTGTCCTGGCCCCACAGAGGAAACTAAAACAATTACTGGCAGGGCCTCTTCACCTTCATTTCCAATATTATTCACACTGCCTATTCACATTCCCTAGTGGGAAAACCATGATAGCTTCTGAACGCAAGCTGAAGACACCATCACTGTAAGGCTCAATGAGGTCCTGGGACCCTGATTAGCACATCAGAAATAAAACTCTGCCAACTTTGATCAGGGAGCCCAGTTTCCTGTCCAGACATACCATGTGTTCATTAAAATTGGAAGGGGTCATATCCTGGCAGTTTTCTGGTGGATACGTTGCCCAAATATTTAAGTCCCCATCACCTGGTTTCTGCCAGTTAAAATGTCCCTTGTACCTTTTGCCTTTATAGACACTGACAGATCTGCTTTGTATTTCCAGCGGATGTTTGTTTTTATTTCAACTTCAAGCATTGATCTCTGTACTTAACCTACTGACAAGTTTTATTTGACGAGTGAATAAAACCTGCCTTCTGTGCAAACAAACCTCACAAAATTCACTCCTCTGCTAAATAATGCTTCAGGAAAATAACAGAAGACATGGACAGTGAACAACCAGTGGTCTTTGTCATTCTGTAACTGCACAACACCACTTAATTTTGACTTGACAGCAGAAAGCTTATCACCTTCATCTGCCAGGTGCGTTTGTGGTATCAGCTCCTGTAAAAAGTTTATATGCAGTATTGGTCGATTTACTTTTTATACCTGGAATCTCTATATAGTGATGTATGTCAGTTGGTTCCCAGACTTATGACCTATCATTCTTTTTTGTACCCTCACCTCTGTTTTTGTCATCTGGGAGGCTTATACTGATGCCTAGTATCTGATGAAGGAATTCAATTATACATTTCTGTATCCATTTCCAATTTCCTGGCAGTCATTTCTTCATAACTTGCAGCTCTGTGACAGTATGTAGAAGTGTACAAAAGTACAAATAGAGTTAGATGAAGCAAGGTGGGAAGGGGCTTGTGTGGAAGATAAACACCAGCATAGACCAGTTGGGCTGAATGGCCTGTTTCTTTGCTGTAAGTCCTATGTAATTTGATATTCGGTAGTTTTGAGGTATGGGAGAGTTAATTTATTTTCATTTTATTAGCTTTACAGTGTAATGCATGGTACATGAACACATTTTTCTTTCTTAAGTATTCACAGAGCTTTGATAGATTGTATTGTTTTAATACAGGCTGCTTTGGCCCTACTTCCTCAGAAAAATTCCACTTTGTCAGTTTACTAAAGGTTGCGATTTGAACAGCAAGCAATCCAATTTGTCTGTTTAAGAGCCTGGCAAAGTCACACGAGCACATATCATAAATTACCCTGTCAACTACTCCTGTCCACTGATTTCAGCACAGATTGTGAATGAATGAACTTTAGTAGACCATGGACAATTGGCTGGTCAGTAGGTTGCAGCAATTTACAGACTTGCAGTACTTAATAAGTAGCAGCACTTTGCCCTATGCAGTTTGTCACTTGGAGAGGGTCGCAGATTAGATTGTATGGCTTGAAATTATGACAGGCTTCTGACAAGAAAAGATAAAATGAAAGCATACCACAGAATGAACTCTAAGTACAGTTAGCTAGTTCTGGCATTGTGTTTAAGATATCTATAAAATACCTTGGATATCAGCAATGTAAATCATCCATGCGCAACCCCCTCCCTGATATTAGCATGTTCAAACATCGATGATGTACTTAAGCTATTAGTCAGTTGCTATAATGTGCACTCGTATTAAAGCAGCAATATTTGTTCATGGAATGTGAGCATCACTGGCAAGGTTAGTTATTTAATTGTTCACCATCACCCAAGACTGAGTGTGGTAGAACTGGACATACCCAGGGATGGTGATGGAGGAGTCTGAGACATTTGCTGCCAATACAGTGAATGTGATCATGTCAGGCTGTTGCTCTGAAGAAGAGTCATACAGACTCAAAACGTTACCTCTGTTTCTCTCTCCACAGATGCTGTCAGACCTGCTGAGTTTTTCCAGCATTTTCTGTTTTTGTCTCGGATTTCCAGCATCCGCAGTATTTTGCTTTTAGCTTGACTAGTCTGTGCCAATTTTGACACAAGTCCCAGATGAAGGGGACTTTGTAGGGTCGAATGGGCAGGGTTTGTCTTTGTCTTTTTCAGTGCCTAGGCTGATGCTGGGTGGTCTGCCTGGTTTTATTCTTTCTTGACTTTTCTGTAATATTGATATAACTGAGTGGCTTGCTAGGCCATTTCAGCAGGCAGTTAAGAGTCAACCATATCAGATTTCCTTCCTTAAAGGACATTAGTGAATCAGGTAAGTTTTACAGACTGGTAGTTTCATTACCATTACTGAGACAAGCTTTTTAGTTCCATATTTATTAATGAATTGAATTTAAATTCCACCAGCTGTGTGTCTGGAGTATTAGTTCACGCCTCTGGATTACCACAGGTCGAGTATCCTTTATCCGTAAATCTGAAAACAGAACACATCCAAAAATCACACTTTTTTTGAACCTCATCGGCCTTTAGCACAGGAAGCCTGTGACCCAAGCCGACACAACCTGAGCCAACACGAACCTCGCCAACTGCACTCGATCTTTAGTAATGGAAGTCTCCGACCTGAGCCGATACAGACCTTGCCGACTCACCTGACCTTTAGCTCGGGAAATCTCATTGTTTAGCTGCGCTGTTTACCTTGCAATTTTTGTCTGCATTGTTTACCTTGCAAACCCTTTCCGTTTCAGATTTCAGATAATTTTGGTTTTCTGATACCTTATAGAGGCCTAGGCCAACTTACATTACAATTGCCAAAGCCTAGGCTAGCTATAGTCTAAAGTAAATAAAAAAGCTAGAAAAGTAAGATGTATCACTGAATAATAAATACAGGGTACCTGTAATAAGTTCCCACCCATGGCGTCATCTGCGATTCTGCGATGTGTACTTGCATCAGCACAACAGGTGGACAGGACCTCAGTTTAACATCTCAATTCTGGCATGTGGGTGTGAGAAGGAAAGGTAAATTAAGCAAAAAAAGCTAGCTCATGAGTAAACTACTGTATCAAAATCCTGAAATGTTGCATTTAAAATTTATTTCTATTTGAGTCCTTAGGAACATCATAAAATATTCCAGATTCTGTGTTGAGTCAGCTAATTTCATCTGGGGAAGTGATGAGGGTGCTTCAATTAACCTCTGTGTCCCTAGGCTAAGGAAGAAAAAGACTGTCATTATCCCATGATGTCCAATGGAAAGAATACATTTCTGGATGTCAGATGAGGACAGGAGTGTGCTTGGTGGTAATGTTTCATGGTTGAGTCGTATATTGATGCATAGTAACCAGTTGCATATGCAAAGACTGGCCCCTTGACAAGGTAACTGAAGGCTATCAAGTTTCCACGGAACCATATCACAGCACAAGCCATCACTCTGGAGAGGGAAAAAGAGAGAAAGAGTTGTCAAAAGAATCAAGGGGAAAATATTTCAAATGAAAACCACAAACCCAACCAGGACTTTTCATAACTGAATCGAGGGGATAGAAATTCTCTGATCGCTGTCTGTAGCAACATCATAAATGCATTAATAAAGATTTCCTTCGATATTCTATAGAAATTTGGATACATTGTAAAAGGAAACTTTTAAGATTATGCTTGAATTATCAAACTGAAGGAATCACAAGCTCAAGTTCAATTCTCAACTGGGTGAAAGTTAAGAAAGTGAGTTCCTCCCACTTCATTTCAGTATGTTCCATTATGCTCTGTAGTTGCCCACTGCTGAAAATGTAAATCAAGAATTCTACTCAACTAGATGTCTTTACATCTGACAGATAAAAATAATCATTCCAGTAAACTGATTAACATACATATATAATACAGAGTTTTATATGCCTAGCAAATTAAATCACGCCTTCATTGTTTGGTCTCATTTGTATTAGGCAAAGTGGGGAGGGAAGAGTGTGTGTATTAAAGATTGGAACAAATTGCTGGGTATATCCCTCCATCTGATCAGCATACATATTTATCACTCTCTGAGAGGTGAATCAAGCTTCTTTTAATTACTTGAATCAGAAGTGCCACATCTGACAGCATTAGGGACACAGTATATGTCCTCCACTGCTCACAACCCTGTCACTGATTATTAAATCAATTTCATTAGCACTGGATGCTGAATTATAATTTTGGTGAAGAAATTGTTACTAAAGTTTCGTAAAGGAGAAAGATGAAGGGAGGAACTTTCATTGTAGCTCAGTACATGTCAAGGTCAAGGCAATGGCAAAACAGAAGCTGTCTCTATGTGTACCTACATAAATTTTACACTTTATTTCACATATTATAGCAATAGACTTTGCCGCTCCTTTATTCTCCATTGTTAAGCCTTGCATTTTTTGGGCGAGATTGCAGAGAAGCATCCCAGCCATTATTTCTGATGTGCACATTGATGGCGATTCCTCACCCAGGAAATGTTACCTTGTGGATTACTTCATACATGGGGTTACATTTTTGTTCACAGGAATATGTTCCTTGGAAATTCAGTTTTGGCCTTCAGTTTAGAGCAGCCTTGGTGCCAGTTAGCTCATTTGACTTAACAGCTAGCGTGTGAATCAGAGTAACGCCAACAGCATAGGGTTCATCTCCCATTCCAGCAGAGGTAAACTCAGGGCCTGCCTCCTCATCCTAACCATTGTAAAATAAAATCACAGCACTTTGCCGAGGTTAGGCAACTAATCACCAAAGACCTGCCTTTGGGTGAGAACTCAAGAAGAAGAAATAAGTGTAGTTTATACATTTGAAAAATAAAGGAGAAGATTACAGTGAGCCAGAATTTTCTTGTAACCATTTTTGCTTCTCAGGAGAATAATCTGAAGGTGATTTTTATCTTCAAGCCCTGGAGACCTGTGATCTTATCAGGCAAAATGTATATATCTGCTGCATCACTTACTACAAATGGCTGCAATAAGGGGAAGCTGTACCTTTGAAAGAAATTCTGTTTTAGGTGCATGGGAGGGGCAGACTTTCTGTACTTTTGACACAGCAAATATCGAGGGAAATGTTCTGCTAATAGCCTCTTCTCACAAATGACTTTTGCCATGACCAAGTCAGCTGTTAATAAATGTGAGCAGGTCAAGCATGCATTACTAATATGGTGCCACTTTATTAATAAAGGGTCCTGATAGCATGAAGAGCCTGTTCCTTTGAGCTTAGTTCATCAATTATGGCAGGGCGTCCTTATAAAAGTCAAACCCTCAACCTCTAAAACATATGTATTCTGATATTATTGTTTCTCATTTGTTTGACTGTACAACTCTGTTCACTTCAACATTATTAGCCTCTTTGCCCAACCCGTTCTAAGCTATTCAAACACTTTCACTGTCTAAATAATAAAATCCAGTTTAAAAATATAATCTTGAAATTTATGATTTATTCCATTACCAATACCTAGTTGGATGCATATGAACTGGCCCAGTTGCTGTTTTGCGAGCTCTTTTAAATGTGGCTATATCCTTATTTTAATTATCGATTGATCAATTGCAATTGTACAATTGTTGCAAATATAATTGACTCATATTAGACCATCATTTATAAGAAAAAGTTTTCAGTATAGTATGATGTTCTGAAGGAGATAATGCTTCGGGCAGGAGCAGGCCATTCAGCTCCTTGTGCCTACTTCACCATTTGATTAGGTCATGGCTTATCTGTATTTTAATTCCATTAACCGACCTGGGTTCCATATTCCTTAACACCCCAACCTAACAAGAATATATCGATCTCAATTCTTAAATTTTTAATTGACCTAGCTTTTTGGGAAAGAGTATAATTACATTGCAGAAAGTTTACATAGGCACTTTTCATAATTAATATGGTCAAAGATTTGTGTAACAGAAAAAGTGGGCAGGAAGGGCACACAAATGTAAATTTTTTATATGTTGTAGATGTTTCATTTATATTAGCCAAATTTGTTGCATTTTGAAAGTCTAGCATGTTCTAGTACAGTATTTATTTCATGTGATATATAAAAGCATTTTCTAACTTTGTCTATCCCTAAACTTTAACCATTAACTTTAATTCATTATTCACTGTGACATTGTTTGTTAGATACCACATTCACTCTACATAATTATTCTATCTAGTATTTTCCAGATCAGTAGTCAGAGAATACAATGGGAATAACACAAACTGTGTGCTCAGTTGTGAACGAAAGCCTATGGTTAAAGGTATGATCAGTGGGGTACTTTCCACTTTTCCTTTAAGAGGTATTGGGGGGTTATTTGGCCACTGAGTGAAAAAAACAGGCACCAATTGGCCTCAATGCTCAAAACGACAAAGGCAAAATACTGTGGGTGCTGGAAATCTGAAATAAAAACAGAAAATGTTAGAAATACTTAGCAGGTCTGGCAGCACCTATGGAGAGGGAAACATAGTTAATGGGTGGAATTATCTGGTCCTGCGCCCAAAGTCAACAGACCTTCTGTTAAATTTACCGTCCCACCCACGACGATTCCTGTGACGGGAGGGACCGGAGGCCAATGTCTCAGGTCAGAGATTTTCTGAAGAAAGGTCCTGACCTGAAATGTTCACTCTGTTTCCCTCTCCATAGATGCTGCCAGGCTGCAGTGCTAATAAGGCTGGCTGTTTAAAAGCTTGGGTCTAGCACACAATTTTGGTCGTAATTGCTGATTACCATGATTTAAATTTGTCTCAAGGTGCTAAACTAGAAAGGTACAGGTTTAGCACTGAAGGTCAGAATATTGCCGTCAGCGTGCGGGGGCGGGCCCAACACACTGACGCGCAATATGACGCGAGATGACGTCCGGTGTGCGTCCCAACGTCATTGCGCATCATTTAGATCTTTAGTTTGGCAGGCGCATGCCAGAGGCAGCTTTCTGCCGGCCGAACTGTCAATGGCCTATTAAGGCCATTAAAAAAGGTATCAAGCTTATTAACAACGCTGCCTGTCCAACCTTAAGGTTGGTGGGGCAGGTGAAAAGGCCAAGCGGCCTTTACATTTTTCAGGAAACCTCATCCACGGGCGGGATGAGGTTTCCTGAAGGTTTTATGAAATAAATAAAAAAATTTCCGAAATATAAAAACATGTCCCATCTCATGTCACACAGTCACATGAGAGGACATGTTTAGATAACTTTTTAAATGCTTTATTTAATTATTTTAATATCAACTTAATCTCCCTGAGGCACGGAGCTGCCTCAGGGAGATTGCTGCGCTCTTTTGCGTGCATGCACAAAAGAGCGCAGGCCCCGATTCTCCCTCCTCCTCCCGCCTGCACAGGTAGCGCTGAGTGCCACGTAAAATGGCAGCACGCAGCCGATCGTGGGTGGCGATCGGCTCCATGCCCACTCCCGCCCAGCCCGCCCAACATAGGTAAGTTTCTGGCCCAAGTGCTGGCTAGGTGTAATTTCCGTGGGGGAGACTATGTGGGCTTCTTGCACCCATTTCCAATGAAGGTATGGAGTGCTCTGAGTGGCGCACACAGCACGTTGCAAGGTGCACAGGTTCCTGGATGCGGCACTGAAGGTTCTGATGGAGGAGATACAGGGAGAAGGGATGTCCTGTATCAAAGGGGTAAAGGGTTCTACCTTGCCGTCTAGTCCCTCTCCCTGCAGCAGCTGGTGCTGTCTTCCTGGCCTATGTCCACTTCCCATTCCTCGTCCACACAAAGGGGAACGCAACACCAAGAACCCCTCTATCCTTGGAGATTCATAAAAGATGCCCAATAAGATGAAATAGCACAGCATTTAGGTTGGGATTTTCTGGTCCTGCCAGTAGTGGGCAACATGCTGGGCAGGACTGGAAAATTCGGAGTGCGGCCAAAAGTCAGTTTTCTGCTGGCTTAAAAACAGGTTGTAATTTTCCCCTCCTGACTTTCACAGCAGATCGGGTTGCCCACCGCACCATGTCAGGAATCGTATTTGCATGCGTTTGCATCTCATGAATGCTTATTAAAAACCCAGCTCCCGGAATCACACTCCTACTCCAAATCTAATGGCCATGCCAGTGGCTAATCAGACTGGTGTTAATCATGACTGGATTTAACTGACATGCAACTGGTGAACTGCACTTCACTCGTGACTTCGAGGTTTGTACATGCAGCGTTCACCTACCTTTCTCTGCGCTATCCTCACAGCTGCTTTGACTCCAAGCCAATGTTGTTCAGGCAAGACCGGCAGGAAGGGAAAGGGGTTGGAAGGCGCATTCATGACTGGGGTGGGGATGTTGATAGTAGAGGCAAGAGAAGGGGCTGCAATGCACACAATTGACTTGTGGGAGGGAGAGAGAGTTTACTGGAGCACAGGAGGGAAAGGTTGGACAGAGACACATGATTGGTGTGGGGGGGCGGTTGGGTAAAGGAAGAGGGGGGAATAGGTCTGATGCAGTCCTGGGGCAGTGCACACAGTGTAGTCAGGGCCAGAAAGTAAAGGCAGTCCTGGGGCAGTGCACACTATGCTGCAAGGTTATACCTGACACCCATCTCTTGTTCCCAGTCCAGGGAGGGGAGGGTCTGTGCTGTGTTGGTCGTGTGCAGCATGGTGTGCAGGGCATGGTCAGTCCCTGTCACTTTTGGGTCCTGGGGTTGGTGGCTTGGTAGTGGGCAGCAGATGACACAGTAGCAGTCAGGGGAGGCATCTGTAGCCTGTAAATGGGGAATTGGTAAGTAAGAGAGGGGCATTCACTGGTCTCATGGGGGGGTATCAGTTGGTCACTGCGCATAGGACTCAAGATGGGAAGAAGATAGGTCAACATGGACATGGGGGACATACACAGAAAACGATTCAGGGGGAGGACAGGAATATCTACAAGAAGAGCGATAGGTTCCAGGGTTAAAGGGGGAGGCAGGAGAGTGACTGGAGGGAGGGAAACTTGCACATGATGTTCTTCTAGGACTAAGGAGGAACTCGGATGGTGATTCGGGGGTGGGTGGGTAGTTGGAAGCTGGTCTCATAATAGAAGCGGAGCAGCACCATTTCGACAGCTGATGGAATGACACAGTTGAATAACGACCTTGCAAAGAAATTGCCAGGCGGGAGGTCTGAGGGCTTCTGGGCGGAGTCGACTACTGCGCTTTTGGATCAATTGAAGGGGCACCCTTATAATATCCACTTCAGGACATGGAGAGCAAGATTCAGCTGAGGCATGTTAGGAAAATTTATATGCCAATCGAAGGATTTGGACACTTTAACTCATGGTGCGCATTCTTGTGAGAATCCACTGCAGCTTGGGGCTAAATGTTGATTGGGTGTGAATGAACATTTGTCCCTCCCTTAGGAACCTGCGAAGGCCAGAAGGATCCAAAGTAAAGTACGAATGCAAAATGTTCCAAAGAACCGTACACATCATAGCTGAGAGGTTCAGTCTTTACACGGCTCACTGATTACAGTGATTACGTTAGTGCAAGGCTGGGCTCTAGTCTATTCCAAAGGAGGCAGCCTGACAGTGCCCTGGCTGAGGCTCATAGTGCCTGGCTGTACTCATCCAGATCCAAGCCCCTTTGTGAAAGCACTGGGGCATAGAGGGGGAGGAGTTGGGGTGGGGGTGATGGAAACTCAACTACCAGTGATCCTTAAGGCTGTGTTACAGTTGCAGGGGAGCATCTGGGGATGGGATGCCTAGAATGAAGGTAGCCTAAGGGCTTCACAGTGTCCCCCTAGCTTGGCGATGAAAGGTGATCATTGCAGTGTAATGCTCAATCATTTCTCTGATCAACTTTGCCACGGACATGAGGAGGAGTGTAGAATGGTGGCAGCAGGCAACGTTGCCTTTCTCATGGCTTTCATGCAACTGCAGAGGAGAAGAAGGGCTCCTCAGGCAGGGCAAAGGTAAGAGGTTTTTCCTCAGGAACATGGGCCAGCAGGTTCCCATGAAGACCCGGAAGCTGAAGAGGAGAGACCAATTCCAGGGTGTTGTTTGGCTCGACCCAGTGCGTACTGATGACACCTCTCATACTTGCAGATGAACGAGAGGCAGTGCCGTAGATCTCTTCACTTGTCAAGGGATGTGGTGGCTCACGTCTGCCACACTCTCCAGGAGGATCTGATGCAGCACGGACTGGGAGGTCATCCATTGCCAGTAGCTCTAAAGGTGACCGCCACATTTAACTTTTTTGCAAGTGGCTCGTTCCAGGGCTCCACTGGGGATCTCTGTGGAATATCACAATCCTCCACTCATAAATAACATATGACAGGTCACCAAGGCCCTATTCAATAAGCACACAATTATGTCCAGTTTTCCCTGGGTGAAGCTAGCCAGGCTGCCAGAGCAATGGGATTTGCAATTCGGTCCCTAATTGAGCAGACCATTGCCATGTTGAAGATGCGTTTCAGATATCTGGACTGGTCAGGCAGCGCTCTTCAGTACTCTTCCCTGAGGGTGTCCCACATCATTGTGGTTTGCTGGTTCTACACAACCTGGCACTCTAAAGGGGGGATCAGTTGCCAGATGGAGAGATGGAGCAATTGCATGTCTCCTCCGATGACGAGGACATCGAAACGGATGAGCTCTAAGAGGTCGAGGATGTTGAGGCCCCACAGGAAGAGGCCATAGCACTGGAGAGATGCAGCAGACATGCCCGTGAGGCCCTTATAGCCACAAGGTTCCAGGACGATGAAGACGATCAGCTCATACCAGCCTCTTTCACCTGTGCCCTCAATGCAGGCTCAACATTAACACTTCTTTGCTATCCTCAGCATCTCAATGAAGGACATCAATCTCAGAATGAGTAGTCACAATTTTGCGTGATGATGGCCTCATCCTTGGAAGGCTAGGCAGCCTCAGGAGCATGTGGCTGTTCTGTTATGGGATAAGAACTACACATGTGCTCACCGTGAAGCAAGTAGACATGGTGTAGTCTTTTCAAGCATCGCGCCAACATTTCACAGCCTTCAATAGGTAGGAGCAAACCTCAGTGCACTCATGGCAGTATGCCTAGAGCATTGCAAGGCACCTCAAGGAGGACAATCATCAATCACTGGTTCTCGCTTGACCATCTGAGGACTGATCTGAATCCGGACTGCGGCATCTCCCCACAGGCCATCGCTCATGCAAGAATAATGTTTTGGCCCCATCTGAGTCTCCAGCGCTATCTGAGACCCCAGCATGAGATTATTCTTTAGGATTCTGAGATCTATCACTCTCAGTCATGGATGCGAGCCTGCAAGTCGAGTCACCTTTATGTGCGCAGGGAGAGCTTCAGCAGCACTATCGTCTGATCACTGACAAGCACTCATGACCCAGCCTTCATCTGGAACTTCCCAAGTTTATGTCTAGCATTGCCTTGGCATTTAGGAGTGAGGTGGCCCAGTTAATATCAACACAGCATTTAAGCATTACTTAGTAACTTTGTTGATAATAAAGCGCACACATCAGATGTATTGGAGCTTCACTTTAATCCCATTTGAGGATTCTACATTTTCATTCCAGCAGTTTAAGATACACAAGAGGAAGCATGGGACAATGATGGCACTGTCACATTCAGATAACCATGTCGATTGCCCTTTGGAGAGATAGCTTAGGGATTCTGTCAAGCCACGCTAGCCAGACCTGCAGGTGCAAACCATCCTCCAAGTTAATAGGCTGGCATCATGAGACTAGACATACACCTCTATTCTCGAATAGTTGTGGCTGTCTACCGGACATTTCAGGAGTCACCAAATGCTAGGTCCATAGCTCTGCATCATGCAGGTGAAGAGTGGGAACTACTATAGGGGTGATGTCTAGCCATAAACACGGTCACGACATTATGCTACAGGCTGCCTTGAATGGTTAAGGTGCCCAATTATTACTTGAAATGTAACCCACGCCCAACCCTGACAGACATTATATGGACGCCATTGAAAAATGAACTAACTTAGAATGACTCCAAAGCGAGTCACCTTTAAAACATCCACAGAGAACAGACTTCAATGCAGCAGCATGAGGAGAATTTTAAAAAGCTGCAAAATCTATACTCATGAGGCCACATGATATGATAGCCTGACACAAGTCTAAGATATATATTGCCCAACCACCATGTTGATAGAGCAACTGGCTTTGTTCATGTCGCTACTGTGGCCATAAAGGCTATAAACTGAGATTGTGTGAAATACCATGGACCTGAGGGACACGATGGGAGATAAGTTAAAGGGGGGGGAGGGGGGGGGTGGATAACTTTTATACTTGAATAACCTTGGAGCATTGTATCAGATAGAAGAGCCATTCACTAGATGAGACTTTAGGAAAAGCAAAATGTATTTACAGATATGCAAAGCATATACAGTGACTGAACACCAATGCCACCATTGTGCTCTCAGTATTTCTTAATTTTTCTGACCCTACCACTATGTGAAGGTTCATCCCCGACATGTGTAGCAGAGGTGGTGGCAGCCTGCTGACTGCTATGCCCTGTAGTCTGTGATGACCTTGGCGGGCGTCCTCTTGAGGGCTGAGGCCTGGAGGTCTCCAGCCTGGTTTGGGTCTCCTGCTGTGGGACAGGTGGCCCTCCTCAGCCTGAGCAGCTGGAGTTGCTGGGGTCACTAGCAGAGGGGACTTGGAGCAGTTGCGTAACCCTGGAGGGTCCTGGGTGGATTGCCCCAGGGTGTTTGTGCCATGAAACTAACATTTTTTTTCATAATATTTTCCTGGTTTATTGCAAAGTAGGTTTATGGGGGTAAGTATAGTTGGGTCTGTGTGTGATTTAGTTACATTTGGTGGTCAAGCAGATTGAAAGCTTTAAATCATCAAAAGAAGCTAGGTGTTTGAGTAATGAGTAAATGCTAATGAGTAAACATGGATGCTGGCTTAGCATGTAAGGTGTGAAGGAAATTTGCATTTTTAGATAGATGAATGGATATTTGGATTTCAAAGGGATCTTATTCTATTTACAACTAGCCAGACAAGCAAGGCTAAAGGAATGTGTTTATTCATCCCAAAGGTTACTGACAATATATAGTGGCAACATGAAAGTTTTTTATATTATGAGGAAGATACAGTTTCAAAGACATATGGAACAATAGAGTTTACATATTAAAAAGAGAGAAACATATATAAAGGAGAATGAAAGGTTATGTGTAAGATCTAACGGGATTGTGTGAAATAGCCTTCATGAAGCTTCCAGCATTTGTGCATAAGTCTGCTATCTAATGAAACTGAAGCTGGAGAAAAGCCATTTGGAATTCCACTGTCCAGGGTATTGTGTTAACTTGCTGGGTTTGTTTTAAATCTAAAATCTATTGTGGACTATTGCCTTAAAGGCAATGTAACTGGGAGTCAGGTTAATTAGGAATTTTAGGAGTTATTATTGTAGTAATTGTAGTCTTATGTATGCGCTTGACATCTTTTATTTGTTAGTAAATATTTTAATTTAATTCTTTAAAATCTCTAAAGGTCTTGGTGGACTTATTACTTCTGAATTCAGTGCACACATCTCATAATAAATACAAATTGCAAAACCATTGTGATAGCGTAACCAATTTTCCCTCATGGATTTGGTCCATCTGGCACACATCATCTGCCATGTTATAACAAACTGGCTGATGCTCCCCCTCCCTGTGGGTGCCCGAGGGCCCCTCCTTGACTCATTGAGGAGTAGGGGCACCTGATTGAGGTGCCCCATTCCTGTCTCACTTAACCACTGATGGATCGCACACATGGCTATGGTGATGCTGTGCAGGTCCACGTGCATGTTTGGCACAAACTGCTGGACCAGGGTCTCCATGGTGGGCATCACCCTTCCAATGGTGACCTTGATCTGCTCACAGTTTCCTGCCACTACATCAGACAGAATGTGGGTGGACTCCTCCATCCTCCGTTCTAATCTGCTGATGGCCTCTGACAACACTGCCTGCTGTATCCCTGCCTATCTTTGGAGCTCCAACATCTCTCTGAGGGCCGACTCCAGAGGCTCATCATCGGACTCAGACTCAGCAGGAGTCTGGCCTCCAGCAGCCCTCCAAGTGTTGGTGACTTTGTTTGATACTGACTCCACCTGCTGTGGACCTGAATCTGTGTTGTGCTCACTCAGAGACCCTGAGCCTGCCCTAAAACTAGGTCCCACCCAGGTGTGTGTCTGTGTACTGGTGGAGGGTGCAAGTGAACGCAGTGATGACTCTCCAGCTAGTGGGTCCTCAGGATCGTCACCCGAGGTGGTCTGGAGGCTGGGGCTGTTGGGTTGGCTGGCTGTGTGCCTCCACCTTTTCTTGCTGATGGCTGTAATAAAGAGAAGAGATAATTCATGATTGGCTAGGTAGTCATCTACACAGTTTCAGAGGGTGGGCGAAGATTACTCCTTGGACTCTCATTGGCTTGTTGGGAGACATCAATCTCACCTTCGGCACAGGAACGGTTCCTGTCCTCATAAGCCAGCTGTCACCTCCTCTTCAAAGGTGGTGAGTGGCCTGAGATGGACAGACTGTGAGCAGGACAGATGCCAAAGCAGATGATAAGCATGCCTGCCTTCTGTGTATGTTGAGTGGACTTATGAAGGATGACTTTTGCAGGATGTCACCAGAGATGAAGATGTAAAAGTATGTGAGAGAATCAGTGCTGCTTTCCCCTGTGCTAGTAGTGTGTGAGATCCCTACAGACTGTAACCCTGCAAATGCCTGATGGCCTTCTGAGAGTGTGCGTTGAGAGTGAGGGGAAGGTTGACTTAGCCTGGCGGAGTGGATGAGATCATTCATCCTCTTCCTGCATTGGGGAGTGGTCCGCTTCTAAGGTCCACAGGTGTTGACTGCATTGGCAACCTCTCGCAAGCCTTGGTGGTGAGGTGCCTGGACCTCTGACTCCCATCACAGGTGTAAAGGACCTCCTGCTGGTCCTCGACTGCTTGGAGGAGTCTCTCTAGGCACTTTAGGGCACAGCGCTTGTCTCTCCAGGGGGCCATCACTTGCCACAACAAGTTCTGGGCTGCAGAGAGTGCACAGGTGCCATTTTAATGTGGCATCAAGAACTGCGACCTGATGAGGTAACGGAAGGGCGGATGAATCCCAATCCGGCTTGCCACAAGATATGACCTCCTGCTCGTTTATGCATACATAATGAGGTGAAAAGCGGACCATATGGCGCAGCAACCCACCCCATCAGACAGTGGGAGCAGTGCCAACTTTTCCACCTGCCACCACACTTAGACTCGGGAGTGGAAAATTCTGCCCTTAGTCTTTTTAGGTGAGGTTCTCTGAGAATTTCCTGAATAGATATTGCTCGAGTATTGGTGTCTTGACAAAGAGCCTCAGAAAGTCTCTAGATGTGTTGCAGAGATCCTTCTCACCAATAGTAATGAACATGAAAAGTTGAGTATCTATTTAAGTAGCGCTTGAAATTGACATCAACAATATGACTTCCTTCCAAACAGCTGGCTCCTGTTTAATGAGCACTAGCAGACATTTTAAGTGGCCATAAACTGTTATAACAGCCATGTGAGGAGGGGTAAAAATATGACACTCTATCATTCCACCCCAAGCCTGACTGTAACAGGTTTTCTTGAAGGATTTAGAAGGATGAAGGTGTTTTACTCAATGTCTGTGTTTAAACATTTATTTTCTGATTACAAAGATATGAATCTGACAGGCTTTCTTGAGGCTTAAGACAAAAAGGGATTAGTTTTTATTGAGTTAAAAACACACCCAGTAAGAGATAGTAAAATATTTAAAAAGGTAAACCTGCACTTCTTGAACTTACACGACCTGCATTCACACACACACACACACAAGCATGCAAAATGTACAAGTTATACTGTAGGTACTTACTTTCTTAGCTAAATTATAGTTCAATGTTGAAAGCTAAAAAAAATCTTGAGAGTTCACAGTTTCTGAGCCCTTTGCTGGTCACTGTGGCTGTGACAGAAATTTTTCAGAGTTCCTTTAGATTCCATGAGTTGTATTGAAGCCCATGTGACTGCAATTGCTGGAGCATATTTCTTTTTAATCCATAATCTGTCTCTTCCAGAAGTCAATGAGTTTTGCACCTGAGCTTCCTGTTGATGGAAAATTCACTATCTCTGTCCTGGATTTTTACTGTAAGATAGGGCCTTAATTTGGGAGAGGAACGAAGGGAGCGCCTACTGCTCCATTAGCAGCTTTTCCAGATGACTCAACACTGTTTGCAGCTTGCATGCTATGTTAAAGAGATTTCAAAAATGATTACTTCAGTCACATGACCTCTCTCTCCCCATAATAATTTCAGAAGGTGTTTATTCACCTGATGTCTGAACCAACAGTGCTTTCGTTTCATGGCCGGGGGATGAGTAGATTCCGTAATGTCACAGCCATTAACCCCCTGAATGAGTCATAATCCATCTTGATGAGATAGGAAAACATCTTTCATTTAACTGTTGTTCTAGCAAACTTTCTGACTCTACTGGAGAGGTAGTCTTAGAGAAATGTAAGTGCTATAGCCAGTACATTTCAGTAGGTCCTTTTGAAGTGGTTCTTGATGTCCTCAGGTGTGAAATTCCAGAGAAGGATGATATGGCATGTCCGAATTGTATTCCACATTGGAACTTTCCAGAAACTGGTCATTGGCAATACCAGATGTCAGGTGACTTATGGCAGTGTCTTTTCTTGTCTTTTAAAAGATCTTTTTAAACAGTTCAGTATTTATTTGGTCAGCCAGTGAAATTACAGATTAATATCACACATGCACAGGTCACGTCATTGTGACACTGTTTAATGAGCCTCTGAGTAGCCGTTTTCTCTGCTGGCTTCAACTCCTCTACCAAGATGGTGTCTTGCAATAAATGCAAGCTAAATTGGCACTGGAGCTTACAAAATCCATCTTGGCCACCTCAGAGGTTCTTTGACATCTAAATGTCAGTGAAAATCATGCTCTCTTGTCTTAGCCGTGAAGGAGGGAAAGCAATTGAAATATTGATTATTATTAGGGTAAGTAACTTCTTAATCTGTGTGAAGTTGGCTATCACTCAGAAACTTGACTCTAGGACCTTTTCTGTCAACTGGTGTGTTTGCACAATAATTAGTGTGACACACGGTCTGTATTTATCTTGGGATACAATTTCATGAAAAATAAATTGACTCACTTGTTATTTCTTGTTTCAGTAATGCTGCCTGCAAAAACTGTTATGATGCATTGTGGTGAAAATTGCATCACTTAATTAAATGGCCAGGGATAGCTATATTTATATATTACTGAACACATTTCTGTCTGCAAGGACAACTAAATTTCCTGTCACATTGTCACTCTACATTGTCTGCTGGTTATCGTTCTATTAGAAACTTTACAACAATCAATATATAATATTGATCCTTAAAAACTTCAGACCTTAAGCATAGTTTCTATTTCCTCTCTGGCAGGATGTATGAGCAATATGGGATGACGAGCAGGCCCAGCCTTTGGGCTTAGGGCAAAGAGAAAGTTGGTACTAAGGATGGGGAGATTTCTTCCTCTTGGACTGTTGGGGGAAGTATAGTTGTGCATTGGCACCTACTGTGACATACCACACATTTTTGTGCATTAGTATTGAGCAAGTGTGTTCATAAGGAGGAGGAGATGGCGTAGTGGTATTCCAGACCGGTGATCCAGAGACCCAGGGTAATGCCCTGGAAGGACCCGGGTTCGAATCCCGCCACGGCAGATGGAGGAATTTGAATTCAATAAAAACCTGGAATTATAAGTCTAATGATAATTGTTGTCACTAATGCCCCTTTAGGGAAGGAAATCTGCTGTCCTTACCTACATGTGACTTCAAACCAGATGTGCTTGACTCTTCATTGCACTCTGAGCAAGCCAGAGACACCCCAGAAAATCACTTGTGATGGAGCATTATTGTGTATTACAGAATCAATATTACAGAATGCTGTGATAAAAGCAAAATACTGTGCATGCTGGAATCTGAAACAAAAACAGAAAATGCTGGAAAAAACTCAGCAGGTCTAACAGTATCTGTGGAGGGAAAAACAGAGTTGACGTTTCAAGTCCGTATGACTTGAAAGAAGTCTGGCTCTGACGAAGAGTCATACAGACTCAAAATGTTAACTGTTTTTCTCTCCACAGATGCTGTCAGACCTGCTGAGTTTTTTGCAGCCTTTTCTGTTTTTGTTACAGATGCTGTTCTGCAGAATATGATCAATGTAACAAGGATAAAACATCCATCTATTGGACATGGCATGACAATAATTAAGAGGCCCTTTCCTACTTTGTGAATAGCAAAGTTGATGCTCTCAAATTAATTGTGTTTTACATATTTTTAACCAGTGTGCCACTTTTTCACTCATTTACATCTCTGAGGTGCTTTCCTCCAAGACCAAGCTTTTGACCTTCTGACCTGGATTTAATCCAGCCAGTCATGGTGGGATCCATGGTGGCTGGGGTTCCATCAGTCTCCTGAGGTAAAACCTTCCCCGATTAAGTCAGTGGACAGGTGGCACTGATGTGGATGTGGAATTTCTGGCTGCTGGTAGCAGAATGTCAATTAGGCTCATTAATGTGCCAATCAACACTCATTATCCTTGTGCCCAATGCAATTCAGTGGTGGTTCAGGGATTGAATGAAAGCTGCACAGTTTTCCCAGGCCTCCTAAAGGCTGCCCAGCAAATCTGTCGGGTTTACCAGCGGGCCTCTGGTGGGGGGGGGTCACTCAGTACTGATTTAGATAACCAGCATCGGAAAGGTGAAGGAGCCACTGAAAGACATTTCCTGCCCTTACCTTCGATTCCCCTGCCCCACTCTCCCATGACCCCTAGCCTCTGATCCCCATCCCACCCTCGCTCACCTTTGACCTGGACCCCCTCGGCAATGAGAGACTTGTGACGGGTGCATTGCCGGCAGCTGCCATCGCTCCCAGTGGCACCAATGAGTAATGGAGAGCTGCTGACCTCTGTTTGGCCAGCAGTTTTCAGCGGGGTACTTCTGCCGCCAGGGTCCTGAAATCCAGGGAATACTCAATGGCGGCTACCTAAGTGCCTGAAGGGCACAAATCTGTTGGGCCTCCCCCCAATGGAACTGATAGGCAATACCCACCAGTTCTTCAACCCGTTGGACCAACTAAATCCAGTCCAATATCTCCTCATGTGGCTCATTGTCATTTTTTTAATAATGCTCCTTTGAAGTGCAGTGGGACATTTTATTATATTGAAGGTGCTAAACAAATATAAGTTGTTGTTATTTGTGACCAATGTGTCAATTTGACATTGTTCATAAAGGCACATTCAAATCCTTTCATCAGCTGCATTGAAGCCTATGTGAACTGATCTGCAAAAGAAATTTGAGACTATGAATCTCTCACTGGAATACGCAGCTTCTAGTTCAGCAAATTAATTGTGGGCTTTACACACCTCCTCCTCTTTTATCCCTCCTTTTTACCTTGTCTGAAAACCCTGTTACTGGGAATGTTGAGCAGCCATTCCTGCCCTTCCTTCAGCCATGTTTCAGTAATAGCTATGATATCATGCTTCCAAGTGTCTATCTGTGCCCTCAGTTCATCTGCCTTATTCACTAGAATCCTTGTATTGAACCAATATACCACTAATCACAGAAAAACTCCTATGCTGTCTATTTTCTAACCTTTGCTTCCACTGCTTTCCATAGTCTTTTATTAACTCTGCCCTCCATTTCCAGCTTAGCTTTCTCTCTGCCTTCTGAATCTCTGCTCTGGTTCGCAGGTTTTGCCTGTCCAGCTTTTACAGGTCCCAACCCTTCAGAACCAATCAAAATGTCCCAGGAATCCAAAGCCTTTCTTCCAGCCAGACATTCATCTGTTCAATTCTCCAATTTCTGTATTCATTAGTGCATGATACTGGAAGTGTTACTTTCTTTGAGGTCCTGCTTGCTAGATTATTTCCTACCTTCCTAAAACCTACCTGCAGGACCCACTCAGCCCTCTTTCTATCTGTATGTCATTGGTACTGATATGGACCATGATGTCCCCTGTGAGAGTGCTCGACAGCTACACAGTGACATCCTTGGCCCTAGCACATTTTGTTTGATAATGCAATTGTGAAGAGCCATGGGATGCTTTACTATGTTAAAGGCACTATATAAATGCCAGTTGTTGTTGTTCACTTGAACCATGCTAGGACTAGCGTTCTGGCGAATCGAATAACTAGGGCTGTAGAGAGGGCTTTAAACTAAATTTGGGGGGAGGGTGGTTTCCGGAGAGAGGGGATACGTAGGCTTCCAGAGCAAAAGGATATGGCAGCCTTGCAGGGTAGCTATTTAGGTAATGATACCCAGAGTGTGACAGGAAGGGACAGAGTGTACAAACATTTTTTAAAAAAGCAGCAAATAGGGTCAAAGGGTGGAAAAATAGTAAAAAGGCAAAATTAATGGCTCTTTACTTAAATGCACATAGTATTCAGAACAAAATAATTGAATTAATGGCACAAATAGAGGTTAATAGCCAATACGGAGATATGGTTACAAGGAGATCAAAGCTGGGAACTAAATATTCAGGGGTATGTGATTTTTTGAAAGGACAGGCAGGAAGGAAAGGGTGGTGGGGTAGCTTTGTTAGTACGAGGTGGAATAAGTGCGATAGCAAGAAATGACCTTAGATCAGAAGATGTAGAATCCATATGGGTGGAGGTAAGGAATAACAAGGGGAAGAAGACACTGGTGGAAGTAGTCTATAGGTCCCCTAAGAGTAGCTATACTGTAGGACAGAGAATAAATCAGGAGATAATGAGGGTATATAACAAAGGCAGTATATTAATCATGGGTGACTTTAATCTTCATGTAGTTTGGGAAAATCAAATTGGCAGAGGCCAAGCAAGAACTAGAGCCATGAGCAAGAATTCATATAATGTATTCAAGACAATTTCCTAGAACAATATGTTTTGGATCTAACCAGGGATCAGGCTATTTTGGATCTGGTAATGTGTAATGAGGCAGGTTTAATAAATGATCTCAGAGTAAAAGATCCCCTAGGAAACAGTGACCATAACATGGTAGAATTTAGCATTCAGTTTGAGGGTGAGAAACTTGGGTTGGAAACAACTGTGCTAAACTTAAATAAGGGTAATTACAAAGGAATGAGGGTAGAGTTGGCTGGAGTGGACTGGGAAAGGAGTTTAGCAGAAAAAATGGTTGATGAACAAAGGCAGGCATTTAAGAAAATAGTTCGTGACTCACAACAAAGATCATAGTGAGGAAGAAGTATTCTAGGAAGGTGATAAACCAACCATGCTTAACCAAGGAAGTTAAGGATAATATCAAATTGAAAGAAAAAACATACAATGTGGCAAAGATTAATGGTAAGCCAGAGGATTGGGAAGTGTTAAAAACCAACAAACGATGACCAAAAAAAATGAAGAGGGAGAAAATAAACTTTGAGAGTAAACTAGCAAGTAATATAAAAACAGACAGTAAGAGCTTCTTCAATTATATAAAAAGGAAGAGAGAGAGGCCAAAGTGAACATAGGCCCCTTAGAGAATGAAGCTGGGGAAATAATAATGGGGTACTAGGAAATGGCAGAGGAGTTGAATAAATACTTTACATCAGTCTTCACGGTAAAGACACTAATAGCATTCCAAAAATACTAAATAATCAAGAGGCAAAAGGGAGGAGGAAATAAATAGAATAACTATCACTGGAGAACAAGTACTAGGGAAACTAATGGGGCTAAAGGCCGATATGTCCCCTGGACCAGGATATTAAAGGAAGGAGCTACGCAAATAGTGGATGCACTAGCAATAATCTTCCAAAAATCCTTAGATTCTGGAAAAGTCCCAGAAGATTGGAAAACTGCTAATGTAACGTCCTTATTCAAAGAGGCAGGGAGACAAAAGACAGGTAACTATAGGCCAGTTAGCTTAACATCCATCATTGGGAAAATGTTAGAGTCTGTTATACAGGACGTAATAGCAGAGCATTTAGAAATGTGTAACATAATCAAGCAGAGTCAGCATGGCTTCGTGAAGGGGAAATTATGCCTTGACAAATTTATTAGAACTCTTTAAGGAGGTAACAAGCAGGATAGATAAAGGGGAATCAGTGGATGTAATTGGATTTCCAAAAGGTGTTCGATAAGGTACTGCACTTAAAGCTACATAATAAAGTAAGAGCCCATGGTGTTGGGGGTAGCATGTTAGCGTGGATAGAGGATTGGCTCACTAATAGGAGACAGAGTTAGGATAAGGGGAGGCATTTTCAGGATGGCAACCTGTAACTAATGGAGTGCCACAGGGATCAGTGCTGGGGCCACAATTATTTACAATATATATTAATGACTTAGAGGAGGGAAGTGAATGTACTATTGCCAACTTTGCGGATGACACAAAAATAGGTGGAAAGGTGAGGATGACACAATGAGTCTACAGAAGGATATAGACAGGTTAAGTGAGTGGGCAAAAAGTTGGCAGATGGAATATAATGTGGGAAAATGTGAGGTTATGCACTTTGGCAGGAAGAATAGAGGAGCTGAATATAATTTAAATGGAGAAAGACTGCAGAAAGCTGCAGCACAGAGGGATTTGGGTGTCCTCATGCATGAACCCCAAAAAGCTAACATACAAGTTCAGCAGGTAATAGGGAAGGCAAATGGAATGTTGGCCTTTATTTAAAAGGGAAAATAGGGAAGTCTTGCTAAAACTATATAAGGCACTAGTTAGACCACACCTAGAATACTGTGAACAGTTTTGGTCCCTTTATCTAAGTAAAGATATACTGGCATTGAAGGCAGTCCAGAGAAAGTTCACTAGGTTGATCCCGGGAATGGAGAGATTTTCTTATGAGGAGATGTTGAGTAGGTTGGGCCTGTACTCATTGGAGTTTAGAAGAATGAGAGGCGACCTTATTGAAACATACAGGGGAGAATTTTCTCCCCATCAGGGTGCTGAGTTGGAGTGGGCGCAGGCAGGCACACAGCCGATCGGCACCCCCAATCAGCTGGGCACCACCATTTTACATGGGAGGGCCAATTAAGGCCCGCCCAGCGTGATGGACGCCCGGAAGCGCTGAGCACTCCCTGTGCGGGTGGGAGGGGGGTGGGGGGGGTGGAGGGGTTGCCTGAGTTGGGGAGTGTGCTCTTTCACGGATGCACGCGAAAGAGCACAGAAATCTCCCTGAGGCACAGAGGTGATTAGTTTCACTTATAAAACATTGAATAAAGGTTCAAAAAAATTTAAGGACGTATCCCCTCATGTGAAACTGTCACATAAGCTGGGACATGTCCATTAATTTTATTAAAATTTTTTAAAACACTTTAAAAATGTTCATGAAACCTCACCCCGCCCTTGGATGAGGTTCCATGAAAAATGCGAAGGCCGCGTGGGCTCTTCACCTGCCCGCCAACATTAAGGTTGGACAGGCAGCTCAGCTAATTGCTTTATTGGCTTTTTAAATGGCCTTAATAGGCCTTTCACAGTTTGGTGGGCGCGCAGCCGACTCGGCTGTGTGCCCGCCGAACTGAAAATCTACGTGACGTGTGGTGACGTCGGGACACACGCCCGGTGTCACCACGCATCACTTTACACCTCGGCAAGCAGGGGCGGGGCCCGCTCACCGAACCGAAGATTCTACCCATAAGATTCTTAGGGGGCTTGACAGGGTAGATGCTGAGAGGTTGTTTTCCCTTGTGGGAGAGTCTAGGACCAGAGGGCATAATCTCTGAGTAATGAGTTGCCCATTTAAGACAGAGATGAGGAGGAATTTCTTCTCTCAGAGGGCAGTGAATCTGTGGAACTCGTTACCACAGAGGGCTGTAGAGGCTGGGTTGTTAAGTATATTCAAGGCTGTGATAGACAGATTTTTAATCAGTAAGGGAATCAATGGTTATGTGGAAAAGGCAGGAAAGTGGAGTTGAGGATTATCAGATCAGCCTTGATGTCATTGAATGTTGGAGCAGACTCGATGGGCCGAATGGCCTCCTCCTGCTACTACTCTTATCTGCATTTGCTGTCCCCATGCTCCTTCTCTGGTCTGGCTGCAGTCCCGGCAGTGGCCACCGCTCCTGTTGCTGCTACAGGGATTGAAGAGCTGCCGGCCCTCTGATTGGCTGGCAGGTCTTGGAAGCATGATCTCATCCCTTAAAGGGACCCCGATGGCAGCTCATTAGCTGCTTGATTGTCACAGAATCTGGTCAGGGACTCCAAAATAGCCAAGGTGGATTGCCCCTGGATTTTCAGCCACCCCAATGCGTATTAGAACTGACTTGTCTTATTTTGCATCAGCGCCCAACGGCCTCTGGAGACTGACTATAAATGGGCAAAATGCTCCTGGAGGTTGTTCTCACAAAATCAGTTCAAATGGGTGAAACACCAGAGGTCTCTTCTTTAATAATAATATTACCTGAAGGAATACAACACTGATGAAAACACCACAGAAAATGGTTACCAGCCTTTTAAAGGAAACTTAAGATAGTTTAAATAATTGAAGAGAAGGATATTGTTAGTTCCCTCACCGGGGAAACTCTTAAGGTATCATATGTTACAAGCAAATCTCACCTCTCAAGAGGGTGCTTCTGCTGTCACTTCACACCTGCCATTGTTTTGCAAACATGGGATCAGTCACTCATTGATTTAACACAGTTGTATCACTTAATTATACTTTGTTGACAAGCCCAAAACACAATCCTATAGTATACTCCCAGTATGTGAGGATTACATTAGCTTCCAATAAATGCTTCCTGAGGGTGAATGTATTTCCACTAACAACATTGAAAATTGTAAAACAAAATTCCAGCTGTCATGGGCCAGAGATCCATCACATGTAACAAGTCATTTCATCTAATCAATTGAACATGTGCCTCCAGCAGGTTGATAAATTTGCACAGTATTATGAACGGCTGAAATAACTACTGGAAATATCAGTGGAAATGTGCTTAACATAAACATATGGCATCCCTCTGTCCGTTATTTTAATAAAGACCATTTAAAATAAATGGGTTTATATCCAGGTTTAATAGAGGAATGTCAAATAAATACACTAACATCACACGAGGGTGATGGTAAGGCCTGGCCTGTTCACTTTCAAGTTATAACTATTTCGATATTGTACACTTTTATGCAAGTTTATAGCTTCAACTAGGCACTGGGAAATCATGAATGTTGCTGCGTTTTTATTAAGAATTAGTCTTGGGCCAGAAATTTCCAGCCCCCTTGGCATCAAGCCAATGCATATTATATATTGGGCTGGGGGGGGTGGGCGGGTGGCGTGGAATATGGCCAGAAGGCCAAAAATTGGTTTTACACCGTCGTGAAATCAGTTTGCGATTGTCTGCTCCACCTGTCAATGGTGGGTCGTGTTTCTCACCGCTGAACGTTGGGAATGTCATTTTAATACATTTGCATCTAATTATAAGCCCTTCTCACTGGAGCCATCACCCCCACCCCCCACATCAAATTTGCTGCCCACGTCAGTGTGGCTTCAGAACAGCGTACTTCATGACTGCCTTTACAAGATGTGCACCTGTCGACCTGAACGTCGAGGGGAACTCGGAGGTGAGTGCACACAACCTTGTGCAGCACTTGTGAACATCGACCGTAGGACATCAAGGAAGAGGCGCCGCACTTTCATGGGGGACACAGGCAAGGTGCTTTTTCCTGGCTGGCTTTCAGTGCAGCGCCATGGCAAGGGTTCCAGTGTGGGTCAGGCTGGGTGGAGGGCGAGGCAGCACAGACTGAAGGAAGTACTCAGGCACATGCCGGGGGTATCGGGGTGGTGGGAGGCGGGGGGGGTGGTGCGGTGGAGGGTGGGTGTTGCGGCTTGAGGGAGACAGCCACATGCTTTGAAAGCTTGTCAAAAGTGAGCATTCAGTGCAGCTGAGACTTCAGCTGCAGCTCCATTGACAGGCTTGGAGTCGGGCCTCTGAAGCTTTTCCGCCCACTCAAGCAATGCAAAAGCATAAAAGTGCCACCAAATGCACAAGAACTTTTCACCCCTTGGGCGTAGACAGCAAATTAATGTGCGTTTTAGGGAGCAGCAGAGCAATTGGCCAATGCTGAAGATAAAGAAGATCTTGCTTCAATTCACTAGGTTGAGCCGCATGTTTATGGCACTTGACAATGCGGAACTCTGAGGTGTTCCATGTAGAGTTATCAATGGATGTTAAAAATCTAGAAGGGTGATGTTATTTTATCTGAAAAAGTAGCTTTAGGCACTGATGAGTGCTATTGTTATTTTTACCTGTAGAATTATGTTTGTTCTGAAAAAAAATTACACCATATAGTAAATTAAAATTGGTAGCTTTAACCTGAACAATATGCTCTTCCAGTGAAGTATTTTCTTTTCCAATTTTCAGAGCTATTGGGAGTATATGGTGGGATGCGGCAGATGCATAAGGGTTCAGTTTACCAGTCATGCGTGAGATTGGGAAGCTTCTATTAAACAAACATAGGAATAAAACATGACGAGCAGCAGTGGCTCATCTTAAACAAAGTGACGAAGATTTGAAGATCACAGGAAAAGCCACAGACAAAACTCAGTGCTGTACAAAGGCCATGTACGTTGAAGACCCCGGGACGCAGAGTCAACTTTACAGCTAGTGTTCACAGAGCAGTGAGTACCCGATCTGTGGGATAACCAGATCGGTGGTGAATCAGGCAGTTGATTTTGAGTCAGACAGTACAGCTGCAGGGCCTTTGTGACATCCTCAGGTGCCATTCCCGCACAATAGACAGCGTGAGAAACAGAAAAAACATGAGCTCCAGTCAAAATAAAAAGGAGGGAGAGGAAAGAAAAAGGAAAACACGCAGCTGCTGCATTGATGAATCTCCTCATGGAGTAGAGAAAACACCTACACATCGACAGGATTCATAAACAACAGGAAACATCAGAAAGATGACCACCAAGTTCCCCAGCATGAATTGTAAAGCCCGCAGATGTCCTGTCTGAATCTGGCCTTTTTAAGTAAAGGATGGAGCTATGTTTTTCAGATTTACCCCATCACAGAACTGGATAAACAAGCAGTGAAAATGAAGATAGCATTCGAAACGAGGGGTTGCTCAGAGTCTACACTTCGGGCCTATCTGAGGAGGATCAGAAGGAGCCTGCCAAGCAGTGGAACATGCTGGAGGATCAGCTTCATGTAAAGGTGAACTTTCGAATACACTGTTTAGAGCTGATAGCTTACAGGCAGCCACAAGAATCAATCAATCAGTTCATCAGCAGATACTGCGATAAGGGCAAGGACTGTGATTTCTTGCAAGCTGAGCTATCCAAACAAATAATGAAGCCAGTTATAGCTTCAGCAGCAATTGAAGCTTTACAAAAAAATCTTCTGGAGAAAAAACACGCTGCTAAAGGATGACAGAAAACATGAAACCCTTGTGACTGTACGGCAACACCTGCCAGCAGTAGGTGCAGCTACCAGTATTGACGCAGTACCCAGGAGGCAGGAAGCAAACAAGTCGTGTGGGAAGTGTGGTCTGCTGCACCCACCACGAAGCTACCCTGCGTTACAAGGTCTTTGTCAGTTATGCAGTGTAAAAGGACAATAGGCTCACCTGTGCAGGAAATCTAGGGCAGAACTTTACATTTGGCATGCAGACACTCGCCTGAAACGCCGGAATGTAAAATGACACACGATGATGTTGGGCGTGCGTCCTGACGTCATCACGATGTCACGCGATATTTCGTTCGGCGGGCGCGTGCCAGAGTCGGTTGCGCGCCCGCCGATAATTGAAGGGCCTATTAAGGCCATTAATCGGGTGATTAACCTGAATTTTTTACGCTGCCCGTCCAACCTTACAGTTGGTGGACAGGCAAAAAGGCCAAGCGGCCTTTACGTTTTTCAAGAAACCTCATCCACGAGCGGGATGAGGTTTTTCTGAAGCTATTACAAATTAAGTAAAAAGTTTCATTTGAACTTAAAAACATGTTCCATCTCATGTAGTCACAGTCACACGTGGGGACATGTTTCATTGAATTTTTCTGCTCTGCATTAATTTTTTCAAAACGTGCTTCAATCTCCCTGAGGCAGCTCCGTGCGGAGCTGTTCACAGGCGGCGGTCAGTTCTGCAGCTGCCCCCGCCTGCTCCCACCGAGCCCACCTGTCAAATGGAAAATCCTGGCCCTCGTTCCAGAGGTGTGACCAGAGGTAAGATACAACCTAACAAAGTATGTGCAGCAAACTGGCAGCAATAACATTCACGAAATTCCATCATACCCTTCTAAAATTGCAACAGATTTATTCACTATCCATGACAATAACTTCCTCCTTTTCACTGACTACTTTTTCAAGTTTCCAACCATCAGATAATTGAAGGATACCTCAAGTGCTTCCATTTGTAGTCGTTAATCATAAGGTTCAGGGAAACAAGTCAAGATCTCCGACTCACCATGTTACATTTAAGAGCAACACCTCTAGACATGGGTTTATCGTCACAGTGGAAATCATGTTCAGAAGGCAGGTTAGGAAAACCTTGCCAAGCCATCACCTGTATCATTCTCAGAAGTACAGGAGGAGCTTCTCGAAAAACAAGGGAGAGTGAAGATTATGTACGTCAGATGTGCAGGCGCAGAACTGCTTAGTCTGCACGTAGGACAAAAGGTTTGAGTCAAACCACCTATACATTATACAGATTGTTAAACTCTTACATTCTTAAATCCTTAAACTCTTGGACGGGGATTTATTTTTTGTATAACTAGTTTTCACAACTACTTAACATGAATGTATTTCCACTCCTAATGTACGTAATGTTACCTTGGGAAAAAAGGGGATGCTGTGATATCGCTTTAAGAGAGAACATGCTAACGAGGAAGTAACCAGGATGTAAACCACGTGACCAGCAGACATTGTTCAAAGTAGCTTTTGGTTTAGCTATAACAGCATGCCTTGTGAAAGAATTGCAGCTGTACTTTTGTTAACAATAGATGTTAAATCTTTATAGTAAATCTATCTGTTGAGCAATTCTGTGCCACATCTTCAAATAAACCGAACCTATGTTTAGTTTACTAGTCCTGTGTGAGATTGGTAAGATTGTATTAAGCTAACATAGAAATACAACAGCTCCTTCACCAGTACCTTCCAAACCCGCTTCCTCTACCACCAAGGAGGACAAGGGCAGCCGATGCATAGAAACAGCACCACCTGCAAGTTCCCCTCCAAGTCACACCCTAGCCTGACTTGGAACTTTATCACCATTCCTTCACTGTCGCTGGTTCAAAATCCTGGAACCCCCTCCCTCACAGCGCTGTGGGTGTACCTACACCATGTGTACTGCAGCGGTTATATTTTAGATTATATAAGTCATGGCACATTTTTGATCACCTTCTCGAGGGCAATTAGGGATGGACAATAAATTCTGACGTAGCTAGCGGTGCCCACATCCCATAAAGAATAAATTAAGAAAGAAATATACTCCATCTGCCAAATTTGTGACCATTGTAAAAATCTGAAATAAAAGTTCTGAAGAAGAGTCTAATTGGACTTGAAATGTAAACTCTGTTTCTGCCTCCACAGATGATGCCAGACCTGCTGAGCTTTCCCAAACGCTTTCTGTTTTTATTTCAGATCTCCTACACCTGCAGTATTTTGCC
The DNA here is from genome assembly GCF_964194155.1 of Cetorhinus maximus. Lineage (NCBI taxonomy): Eukaryota > Metazoa > Chordata > Chondrichthyes > Lamniformes > Cetorhinidae > Cetorhinus > Cetorhinus maximus. The sequence goes on from NC_135891.1 coordinate 107,760,339, forward strand.
TTATTTATTATGCTGTAAAAATCTATCTGATTCATTAATAGGAAAGGAAATGCTGTCTTTACCTTGATTGGCCTACATGTGACTCCAGACCCACAGTAACGTGGTGATTTCTTAACTGACTTCTGAAGTGGGCTAGTAAACCACTGAGTTCTAGAAGGTGACTCATCACCACTGTCTCAAGGGCAATTAGGGATAGGCAATAAATGTTGGCCTTACCAATGACACCCATGTCATGCGAATGAATAGAAAAATGGTACCACTTGTATAAGCAGTCAATAAATTATCTATTATAGGTTAAACTTGGAGAGAGGAAGCTGCAGATGTGGAACCTTGCTCATTGGAGAATTAGGTACAAAAATCAGGGCGCATTTTTGATCAGTACATTAATTTCTTTACATCTTCTAACAGAATCTGTGATTTATTTTTAATCACTTGTTAACAGTATTTTTACCTCTGCTCTGTCTCTTCAGATTCCCTCTTATCTCAGTAAAGTGATGGGTTAAAAATTCCCTGTGTAAGGGATGAAATCTCTTCACTGTCAAGTGGGTGGGCTGGCAGAGTTATCTAACCCTGTGACCTATTGCTGTTGCCTTTTGCCTTAGTCAGGATGCATTTATCAGTCTATTGGTGTGTATCACTCAAAAGTCAGCCACAGGTAAAACCCCCACAGCCCCTAGAAATGGTTTTTCACAAAGTTCTCAGACTGCCATGGCAATTATCTTGACAGCAGTTTTGCCGATGTCACCACAGTTGCTATGTTTTAACTGAATTTTAAAACTAATCTAAAACGTCAATCCAATTTGTGCACAGTGTGTATTTTAAGCAGATTTTTCAAACCTTATCTTGACTGGTTTAGTTACAGGACAGCTGAGAGCTTACACATTTTTTTCATCTTACGTGGTTTCTGATAAAACAGTTAGGGTCCTGAAGAAGGTATTTGTTTAACTCGGTGTGTCCCCCTCCAGTTATTTGAACTAAAATTACCCAGACTAAAATTGCTACTACACAGTTGTTGCTTGAGTTAAGTGTTCCCCAGTAAAATAGGACATTGCTGATAATCACACAGTAGTGAGCAAGGAACTTGCCATGCAAGAAGCACAAAAGTCTTGTTGGCATTATATACTGGCTTCCAGAGTGGTGGCAGGTGGGAGTTTGGGGTTGGGTTTTCCATTGTTGAAAGGCACTCAGTGCTTGATCCAGGGACCTGGCATTGGGAAAGGAGGCTTACTTAGAGACATCCCTGCCCTTACTGCCGACCACCCTCCCCTACAGCCCCCACCCCAAAACACCCATTCCACCATCACTCACCTGTGGCCTGCTTCCTTCGGTGATTCTGAGCCTTCGATGGATGTATTACCAGCAGTAGCCACCACTCTCCCGGTGGTGCTGTTGAGCAATGCACAGCTGCTGGCCTCTGATTGGCTGGCAACTCTTGAGGGATGGGATTTCTGCCTCTGGGATCCTTGATCCGAGAGAAGGCCCATCACTGCACAGTTAAGTGTCTGATTGGCATTTAATTCGGTGGGCCTTCCCAAAAGGAGGAATCAGGAGCTCTTGCCCACTCTCCAACCAGTGGGTGAGACCCCATCGCCTCCATTATATACCACGTGTGAGAATGGATGTTTTTTAAAAAAATATTTTGGGAATATTGTGTTATTCTGCAGAGAAGACTGGATGTCTGTGTGTGTGTGATTTAATTAAGCTGGGCAAGAGTTTGATAGGAGTCAGGTTGTCTGGGGGTTTGGAAACATGGAAAGGATAGAGGTGTTAAGTTGAGGTACAAGTAAATAGGTTAGATCTAACATTTGCATTTTTAGATAAGTTGAGAGGTTGTTTGAATATCAAAGGGGAGTCAGAGGTGACACGAAAACTGTTTGTGTATTGCAGGAGTTCATAGGTAAACACCTATGATCTGATATTTTATTGACCCAAAAGCAAAAACAAGATGGAAACATGAAAGATCTTATATTTGGAAGGGTATGAGTTTCAAGGAGATGTGTGAGAACAATGGGATGAAGATGAAAGGGGAAAAGGTATATTAGAGCTACTGTAGATAGCTGTTGAGCTAGAGATGGCTGGAGATAGCTGGAGCTGTTTGGCCTGTTGAGATAGCTGGAGCTCTGGGCTTGGAGAGGATGCAGTTTGATCCGCCATCCAGTCAAGCCAGAAAAGTCTTGGGCTGCAGCAAGCAGTTTTATTCTGGAGTGGACTCCACTGCGGCGTGGAAGAGGGTAAAGGCCATGTGGTACTCCTTTATTGAAGATACAGCAGTTTGCCTTGTGTAATATTACTGGATTTCATATTTAAACCTCTATAAGAGAGTGTTGCCTGGAAAGTATTTACTTGTGGATTTGATCAAGTACAGAGTTTTGGGGAAATGTTTCATAAGACTAACCTTAATTGTGTAACTGTAATCTTGTGTGCTTAAGTTCTATTTTATTTCTTTGTTAATAAACTTTTACTTTTAATTTTTAAAATCCCAAAAGTATTACTGGACCTCTTACGGCTGAGATCAGTGCATCTTCTTCTTGGTTTCAGAATACAGAAGAAAAGCTGAGGCCCATAAGTCAACTTTCCCTCTGGGATTTGGTTTGCGTAGCAATTAACACCGGCTGTGGTCATAACAAATTGGTATGGAGTCCACATGCCAACCAATCAGCACTCTTTCCTCACATAGTATAAATTGTTGTTCCCTTTACATTTGGTATTCTTGTGAATTGTCCTGATGACTGCAAGGCGGAATGCTCCGACAAAAAAAGTCTTTTTTTAGAGCAATACTCTAGTCCTGTACTACCAAACGATAATTTCATTACAGGCGGAACAAGGGTCGGGATTTTGTAGAGCCAATGGGGGTCTCGCCCACTGGTGGGTGAGCTGGTGGGGAACCCCGTCAGTTCCATGGCAGAGCCCCAATGGAATCAAGTGCCCCCCCTCCCTACCCCCTGGCCTCATCCCCTGGCGAACCTGACACATATTGTTGGACGGCCTTTATTTAATCCCAGAGCCATTACTAAATTGTGGTGGATTCAGCGGTAATTGGTATCAACTGGCTCATTAATGAGCGTAATGATCCCTAATGATCAAGGGTAAAGGGGCTGGGTATCACACGCCAGCCCCTTTGCCCTTGAACTTAATCGGGGGGGAATTTTTCCCATCAGGAGACTGGCGCGGACAATTTTGCACTCCTTGGCCGCCATTGGGCTTCCTTAGCCCTTGGCTGTCCCGCTGATTGGCTGGCAGCTCGTCATTGCTAGGAACAGTGGCTACTAGAGGCACTGCACCTACCCAAGACCCAGGATCACGGGGAGACTACAGGCAACAGGTTAGCGAGGGTGGATGGGGTCGCAGGGTGTATTTTTTCATTCTTTCATGGGATATAGGTGTCGCTGGCAAGGCCAGCATTTGTTGCCCATCCCTAATTGCCCTCGAATTGAGTGGCTTGCTAGGCCATTTCAGAAGGCAATTAAGAGTCAACCGCATTATTGTGGGTCTGGAGTCACGTGTCAGCCAGACCAGGTAAGGATAACAGATTTCCTTCCCTGAAGGATATTAGCGAAACAGATCATTTTTTGCGACAATTGATGATAGTTTCATGGTCACCATTACTGAGACAAGCTTTATATTCCAGATTTTTATCTGGAATAATTGAATAATAAATTATTCAATTTATTGAATAAATTGTTAGTCCCTTCAGCCCTCAAATTTAATCAGGTGGGGAGTTTTCCCACCAGGAGACTGACGGGGGGCCTCTCCCAGGGCCCAGCTGCCATGTTTCCTGCCACAAAGGGTTGCATAAAACCCAGGCCAGAGGAACAATTTACCATAATAATCTTTTTAAAAACATCTTTTCAATCTGTTTTAACTTTGACCTTCAGTGGAATTATCTGGTGAACAGCCTTTGTTCGTTTTTAAAGATGTTTAGTTGATGATATTTGCTACAATAATAAATACATTTTGCTCAAACTGTATTGTTTTTATTGTTGCATATACTTTATTGTTTATGCTGTAACTAATTCTTACATTGTCCTTCCCTCACACAAACAGCAACACAGTACTGTCACAAATAAATTGCTAGAAAGGATAGAAAACATTGGAAGTATTCAGAGGTTGGTAGGCACCCGGAATAAAATGTTTGTTATTTACTCTCAATGGATTGAATTTCCCCAGGTCTACAGAGGTGGCTTTGTAGATGGGAGTGTGAGGAAATTTGGAAAGGTGTAAGCTGGGTCATCTCCCCAATGCCAAAAAATAATGCATTGTGGTATATTTATGACAGGCAAGATAATAAAGATCATGAATGTTATAATGGATAAAATAGTAGAAAATGAACAATAAGACAGACGTCCTGATAATTTTTATACAGAAAAAAGATTTTCATTAACAAAAATATTAACAGCATTCCCAACCATCCTTCAAATTATAGTGAGACAATATAGAAAAATGTTGCACTCCAACCTCCAAAGTGGTGGATGATGCACCTAAGTTAACGGGTAAAATAATGGTGAGCAAACAAATGAAGCAGAGTTTCAGTCTCCATGGTAATGTTGCAAATCATCAGCATTCGTACCAGAATCATTTTTAAAGGCATTCATCTCACTTTTGCCATAATTCTTTTGTGGCTAATTATTCACAGTAATACTGCATTAACAAACAATTAATAAAACTCCAATTAAAGAACCAACATTTATATACCATCCTCAGGATCTCCAAAAATGCTTCATAACCGATGAATTACTTTTGAAGTGTAGTCACTGTTGCATAATAGACCGACACAGCAGCCAATTTTAGCGCTCAAGTGAGCTGAAGCCAGTTAATCTGATTTGGTGCTGTTGAGGGTTGAATGTTGGCTAGACAGCACTTTACTAGAATAATCTCCTTTACAATTTTACACAATTTTGCGTCCAAGATAGGATATATTTGAAGTAGGGTTTAGAACTTTCTGTGGTAAGATTTTCTTTGGTTGCCACATTATAGGAATGGCAAATGTACTGGAAAGGCTCTTGTTCACTATTTCCAACCAAATTATAAGCACAATCTTTAGAACTGTGCTTACAATTTCCCAAACAATGGACAATGAAAACCAATTTAAAATGCCTCTACATATAGTGGCCAAAGGAATTCTTATCCCTCCTTCTGCTAAAGTAATATGCTAGGTTATATATAAAATTGTTGTGTTTTACTCAATTAGTATTGACAAAAATGAAATCATAGTGGAATTTTAAGTACGTTTCATTTTTTTGGAAAAAATATACTTTTTTCATAAAACATCTGAAAGAGCATTACAAAACATTTCAAAACAGCCATCACAAAAAGTGCAATCATATTCCAGTTTTCCACATAGATCATGAGGTGCTTCAAAACATTTCAAACATTCCAACGTTACAGACAGTGCAGTGGTATTCAAGTTATCGGTATGTTTCTTTTAGCTCAATACCAAAATTATAGGCTGGATGGATCTCAGGGTGTCTTGAAATTACTTCCTGGCCAATTTGAAGTCCTGTCTCTTTAAAATCAGTGCAGTCACTTGTGATTAACATGGACTGAAAGTACAATATTTAAAAAGAAAGATATATCTTAATAGTTAGGAGATATATGGATTTTGTTTCAAGCAAGACAGATAGGATAATATCTGTGAAGGAACAACACTCCTACCCTTTCTTAAGGGGCACAATCTGAATAATTAAATTGTTAATTTATGCAACAGACTGGCACCTAGTGCACTGAGTATATTGCAAAGGAAACTATCCAGGCATAATTTCAGAGGAATACAAAACTTGACATTGAATCTCAGGAAGAAGACAAATTATTTGTGCAGATTCTAAATGAAAGATAAGCGAAAGTAGCTGAATTGCCTTTTTAATTGTTACCTCCGATTACCTCTGATTCAAAGTACTTGCTTAGAACTTTCTTTCAGTTACACTGTGTAGCACTTCCCATGTCAGTGTGCTGATTTGTTCTTTTCTGAAGGTATTGCCAATATTAATAGATGCATTGCAGATGCATCTATTCCCAGATATATTTCCATGATATTTGTTAATTCCACAGCTGTCCTATTCAGAATTCATCTGCGCACCACTCTCTTTAAAGGGATAGAGTTGCTATGTTGGAGAGTTTAAGGGCAGACTCAGATTCAAGATCAGCTGACTCCAAAAAACTCAGATGTGATTCCACTATGTTGGCTACTGTGGCAAATCTGCAATTCACTCAGTATATGTTATCAAGAAGTAATTGGTATCAATAAACTAGAAGAACTCTAGGTCACTAGGCCCTGATGACGTACACCCTAACCTATTGAATAAGTGAGATAGGTAGTAGCAGAAGCTGTGGCCAGAATATTTTCACATTTTTAAATCATGCATAATTATATAATAGGACTGGAGAGTTGTCAATATAATACCTATGCTCAAGAAGGAAGAGAAGGATAAACTATTAATAGACCAGTTAGACTAATACCAGATAAAATGAATGATCTTTTAGAAATTCATGGATTAATTAAGGACAGGAAACATGGATTTGTCAAAGGTGAATGATTTACAAACTTAATAGCATTTATTGAAGAAGCAATTGATTAGATGGATAGAGGGAATACAGGAGATGCATTATCTATGGATTTTCAAGAGACAATTGATAAGCATCTTATAAGAGATTTGTGACAAAAATTCAGGCAACAAGGATGAACAATTGGTTGACAGAGAAGGAGCAAAAACTTAAGGTAAATGGAAGTTGCTCTGATTGGAGAAGGGTTGTAAATGCGGTTAATGTTGGGTTCACTTTAGTTTTAAATATATATGGATAATTTGGACTTGGGAATAGAGAGAGGAATCTTAAAATTTGTTGACAATCTTAGGGAGGGAGTTTGGCAAACAATGAGGAGGCCAGTAAAAGACTTCAAGAAAACATGGAGAGGTGAGTAGAATGGGGAAACGGTTAAAAGATGCAAGTTAATGCGGATATGTCTTAGGAAAAAACAAAATGCAATATACAGCAATATACACCCAATAGATAGGCATGGTAGGGTATGGATGAATTAAGAATTGCCAAAGTTCAAATATATAATTCATGCAAATAGATAAAGCCTTAAAAAAAATCCAGTCAACTGTTTAAGTTTATAAATAAAGGCATAGAGTGTAAAATTAAGGAAATACTGTTAAATGTGTACTGAAGAAAGGTTAGGGAACAGTTTGAGCATGATTGGAAGACACCATGCTTTAGGCCGACACCAGCCATTTTATTCCAGATTTATTACATTAATTGAATTTAAATTCCCCAGCTTCCGTGGTGAAATTTGAACTCACGTATCTGAATTACTAATCCTGCAACATAACCACTACACTCAGCACTGCATGAAGTGTCAGCATTGATTATGTGCTCAAGTCTCTGGAATGGGACTTTAACCCACACCCTTTCAACTCACAGGCAAAAGTGCTGTCACTGAGCCATGGTTGACACCTAGGTGGTGCAGCAGTATAAACCATGTCAAGGCCAGTACAGTAACATTATTGCATCTAGATGATGCAAAGCAACCTCGTATCACTCCCCCTCCAAGCATAAAAAGGATTTTAATTTAGAGGGTGCTCTTTTAAAAGCAATTTAGATATTTGTAAGCAGAAGTGTGCGTTTACATGTAATGTGTATGATGGCATCTTACTCTGCAAATCTTTGTTAAGAATATCAAGATAAAACTGCTCATAATGTAACCATATTATGAAAATTGACGAGGTATCAGACCTGGAAGCATAAAAATTCAAAACTAAAAGGAGACCATTTGTCCCATCACATTTCTTTGCCAGAACAATACAAAATGAACTGCCTGGCTGTCTCCCTATAGCCCTGCATTTTCCTCTACTTCAAATTTTTAGCCATGTTTCCCTCAAACGAAGCAGTGCACTCTGCCTGAAACTACTAGATTATCATAAAAACCCATACCGTTCACTAATGCCTTTTAGGGAAGGATATTTGCCATCCTTACCCAGTCTGGCCTCCAGACCCTCAACAATGTTGTTGACGCCTACTGAAGTGGCCTAGCAAGCCATTCAGTTGTATACAAGGTGGCGGCTCACCACCACAAGGGCAATAAGGAATGGGCAATACACACTGACCTTGCCAGTGACACCCACATCCTGTGAATGAATAATAAAAAGCAGTCTTTTGGTTGACCCATTTTGGTTGAAACGTATAAGATTCTGAGGGGGCTTGACAGGATAGATGGTGAGAGGATGTTTACTCATAGGGCAATCTAGAACTAAGGGGCACAATTTAAAAATACGGTGTCTCCATTTAAGGCAGAGATGAGGAGGAACTTCTTCTCTCTGAGGGTCCTCTACCCCAGAGAATGGTGGAGGCTAGGTTGTTGAACATATTCAGGGCTGAATTAGACAGATTTTTGAATATCAAGGGAATCAAGGGTTATGGGGAACAGGCAGGAAAGTGGAGTTAAGGCAACAATCAGATCAACCATGATCTTATTGAATGGTGGAGGAGGCTCGATGGGTGAATGGCCTATTCCTGCACCTATTTATTATGATCTTACATTAACCCTGTCTTCCCACTCAGGTGAATACTAAGCACTATTTTAAAGGAGAATAGGGGAGTTCTCCCCAGTGTACTGGCCAATATTTATCCCTCAACCAGCATCACTAAACCGGGTGATCTAGTCATTGCTGCATTACTGTGCGCAAATTGGCTGCCGCATTTCCTAAATTTCTACAATGACTACATTTCAAATCTTCTTAATTAGCTGTAAAGCGCTTTAGGACATCCAGAGATTGTGAGAGGCGCTTTATCTGTTTTTTGCAAGACACAGAAAAAGATTGGTTAATCACCCTTGGGCAACAAGGCTTTAACTGACTGTTATTGGAGATCAACGTTAAAGTGTTGAATTGTGCTGTGGGCCTGACCTGAGCATTTAAAATAAACCAACCCTGCATCTCATCCCCATCTATCATGTTGCTGAAAATGAGAGACTTGCAGTCCACATGTATATAAAAAAAATACACTGGCTGATTACATTTGACGTGACATCTTTTCCAGCGTCCATTACCTAGCAACCCCCCCGGTGCGTCTGCCTGTTGCTGGGCAACATATCTATGTTTCATCGACAGTGTCTGCACCGACTTTAATCAGTCACCGAGAGGCGGCGGACAGGAATGAACATCACTACAGCATAAAAAAAAACACTAGGCTGTTTTCCATCAGTGGTTGTTTCTTGCGCTCAGTCCAGCAGCCAATGGACCCTGAGAGAGATCCCACAGTTTGCCCACAAACTGGGTGAGATAAGTAAAATGTGACAAAGAGCTCCTGTTACTTCTGCTCATTTTCCCTCCTCCAAAAAGAAATGTATGCAAGCATTTAAGATGAAAGTTAACGACCTGTACTGTTCATTGTAATCCAATCTGCCGGCACTGGCGAACTGAATGTTTACCTTTTCGTTCGCTTCTTTTGCTATTTGATGTACACCAAAGCTCCAGCTTCATCGCTCGCCTTAGCACATTGCTGCAAATAAGCATTGTCTGACACTGGGACTGTAGTACCATGCGTGAAAGAGGAATGAATCAGGGGACCTTTAACAGGGCTGACGGATAAATTGTAATGTAGCATCTGCAGAGCCACAGTCTAATGCGAGGCCGTTGAGAAGAATGCATCTTGAATGTGGCTCACTGGACCACTCATAGCAATTAACTGGTGCTCTCTGCTTTCCTTGTTGCCTGGTGGCAACTGTATTTTCCTACCCCCACTGTCCAAGATAAGCTTTAAAGCGCCATACATTTCAAAGGCATGCAAAACGAGAAATAGGGGAACTAGCAATAATGTAATGAAAACCACTATATTTTGGGTTCCACTGCAATAGATACCTGCATTCTGATGCTAGTTACATCACCTAGCACAGTATTCAGCCAAAAGAACAAACGTGTCATACAACATTGGTGCTATTGTAAGTTGTATTGTTAAATAGCTATGGGCAGAACTTTAAACGCGAGTTTCTACTCTAACTCTAGTGTTCATATCCCACATTCAATATTGATGAGCAGAAATTTCCTCCAATTAAATATTGATAAGGATGAAGCCATTGTTTTTAGTCCTCTCTCCAAACTCTATTCCCTAGCTATGGGCTCCATCCATCTCTCTGGCAACAGTCTGAGATTAAGCCAGTCTTGTTTGCAACCTTGGTGTCACTTTTGATCCTGAGATGAGCTTCAACCTTAGATGTGTGACATCCCTAAGACTGTCTCCCTGAGGCACAGAGCTCATGCTTCTAACCCTCATGTGACCTGTACCCTCATGTGACATTCATGCCACAACCAACGGATCAGATCTAAGCTCTGCAGTCCTGCCACATCCAGTTGTGAATGGTGGTGGACAATTAAACAGCTCACTGGAGGAGGAGGTTCCACAAATATCCCCATCCTCAATGATGGAGGAGTCCAGCACATCAGTGCAAAAGATAAGGCTGAAGCATTTGCTACAATCTTCAGCCAGAAGTGCCGAGTGGATGATCCATCTTGGCTGCCTCCAGAGGTTCCCAGCATCACGGATGCCAGTCTTCAGCCAATTCGATTCACTCCACGTGATATCAAGAAACGGCTGAAGCCACTGGATACTGCAAAGGCTATTGGCCCTGACAATATTCCGGCAATAGTACTGAAGACTTGTGCCCCAGAACTTACCACGCCCCTAGCCAAGCTGTTCCATTACAGCTGCAACACTGGCATCTACCTGGCTATGTGGAAAATTGCCTAGGTATGTCCTGTACACAAAAAGCAGGACAAATCCAAGTCGACCAATTACCGCCCCATCAGTCTACCCTCCATCATCTGTAAAGTGAAGGGGTCATCAACAGTGCTATCAAGTGGCACTTGCTTAACAAAAATCTTTTCACTGACTCCCAATTTGTGTTCTGCCAGGGCCACTCAGCTCCTGACCTCATTACAGCCTTGGTTCAAACATGGACAAAAGAGCTGAACTCCCGAGGTGAGATGAGAGTGACTGCGCTTGACATCAAGACCTCATTTGACTGAGTATCAAGGAGCCCCAGCAAAACTGGAGTCATTGGGAATCAGGGGAAAACTCTCCACTGGTTGAAATCATACCTAGCACAAAGGAAGATGGTTGTGGTTGTTGGAGGTCAGTCATCTCAGCTCCAGGACATCACTGCAGGAGTTCCTCAGGGTAGTGTCCTCAGCCCAACCATCTTCAGCTGCTTCATCAATGACCTTCCTTCCATCATAAGGTCAGAAGTGGAGATGTTCGCTGATGATTGCACAATGTTCAGCACCATTCATGACTCCTCAGATACTGAAGCAGTCCATGTCCAAATGCAGTAAGACCTGGACACTATCCAGGCTTGGGCTGACAAGTGGCAAGTAACATTCTCATCACACAAGTGTCAGGCAATAACAATCTCCAACAAGAGAGAATTCAACCATCACCCCTTGATGTTCAATGGCATTACCATCACTGAATCCCCCACTATCAACACCCTTGGTTACCATTGACCAGAAACTGAACTGGACTAGCCATATAAATACTGTGGCTACAAGAGCAGGCCAAAGGATAGGAATTGTACGATGAGTAACCCATCTCCTGACTTCGCAAAGCCTGTCTACCATCCACAAGTCATAATTCAGGAATGTGGCGGAATACTCCCCACTTGCCTGGATGAGTGCAGCTCCCACAACACTCAAGAAGCTTGACACCATCCAGGACAAAGCAGCCTGCTTGATTGGCATCACATCCACAAACATTCACTCCCTCCAACACCGACTCACAGTAGCAGCAGTGTGTACCATCTACTCGATGCACTGCAGGAATTCACCAAGGCTCCTTAGACAGCAGCTTCCAAGCCCACAACCACTATCACCTAGAAGGACAAGGGCAGCAGATAGATGGGAACACCACCACCTGGAAGTTCCCCTCCAAATTACTCACCAGCCTGACTTGGAAATATATCACCGTTCCTTCACTGTCGTTGGGTCAAAATCCTGGAATTCCCTTCCTAACAGCACTATGGATATACCTACACCACAGGGACTGCAGCGGTTCCAGGTGGCGGCTCACCACCATCTTCTCAAGGGCAACTAGGGATGGGAAATAAATGCTGGCCCAGCCAGCGAAACTAACATCCCGTGAATGAATAAAAAAAAGTTAGAAATTAGTTCGAAAAATGTTCTTGTTTAATCACTGAACGAAACCTCATCCCGTCCGTGGATGAGGTTTCACAAAATATCCAAAGGCCCCTTAGCCTTTTCGCCTGCCCACCAACTGTAAGGCTGGATGGTCAGCAAAAAATTTAATTCAGTTGGTACTTTAAAGACCTTAATAGGCCTGTTAATTGTCGGCGGACACGCTGCCGACTCCCGCGTGCGCCCGCTGACCGAAATATCGTGTGAGTGCGTGACGATGTTAGGACGTTCACCCGATGTCATCGCGCATCATTTTACGCTCGTTCAGGTCGGGTGCGCGTCTGCCCGACAAGCGGTAAAATTCTGCCCCATATCTCCAAATCGGGCATGACAGAGCGTCTTATAGACATCGATAATTACAATATGATTTAGCTGGGACAGTTCCCTTTCCTTTTGTTAGGACTTTGTTGTGTATTTTGCTTTCCCTTAGTTTGATTGGACTCTTTCTTTTCCCCTATTATCCATGACTTAAAAGGGAAACTTGTGATTACACTCGTGTTGGTGACCCTGGGAAACTCAGCATCACCATAATTGCTTCGTTAAAAAAGACCCAACTGATACACAACTTGCCAAGTCAGCCTGGGAGTGACAAGATATTGAACTTTGTCCATATAGCTAATTTCATAACTCAACTGCTAAGTATGGAACTTAACTGCACAGTAGAAGGAAGCTCCTCCTTCCGTGCTGTGAGCTGGGACAGAATTTAATGCAGCCTGTCGCAGTGGGAGCCATGGCAACCAGGTTCATTTAATTGTGGGAAAGGCCCTGCATCAGTCTCCCATTGGCAAAACCCTTCCCCAATTAAGTCAGAGGGTGGAAGGGTTCCACGCAGGGTTCCCAGCCGCTGGCAGCGGGATGTCAATTAGGCTCATTAAAGGCCCTGCCCTTGCCTCCGACTCCCCTGCCTCCCTACTCTCCCCAGCCCGCAATCCCCATCCCACCCTCACACCTTTGGCCTGGGGTACCTCAGCCATCATGGGCAGCTGCCACCGCTCCCAGTGGTGCTGACGGTAATGAGGAACTGCCAGCCTCTGATTGGCCAGTGGCTCTCAAGGCGTGACTTTTCCCACGGGGTCCTGCAGCCTGAGGAAGGCTTGAAGGGCACTTCATACTGCTGAGGATTCCCCGCTGGTTCGCCGACTGTTGGGCAAGACCCTCTTCGGGCCGATTAAATCCCATTCCTGATCTCAGGTAACAAGCATGGTACTCTCTATGAAGGGAAATATCAGCCTGGTTCCTGCTCCTGATGGAAAGTCCCGAATTATACACATTTGATCAGGAAAGAATTTGATTAGGAATTATGCTTGGCTGTGAAACTCCTCATGGCAAAGGCAATTGCCAGCACGTTTGGTCTGTGCTGATACATACGAAATGTTTTTTTGGGTGATATGTCCAGGAATCATATGCCCTAGTGAATGAATGGCCAGGAGAAAAAGAAAGGCTTGTATCTATGTAATCTATGCCTTTTATCCAAAAATGCTTTATAGCAAATTAATTACTTTTGAAGTGTTGTCACTAGTCTAATGTAGGAAACATAATGGCCAATTTGCACCAAGCAAGCTCTCAAACTGCAATGTGATAATGACCAGACAATCTGTTTTTCATGATGTTTTACATCCACTATTCGTTTGTGGGATGTGGACATCGGTAACTGCCCTTGTTCAGGTGGCATTTAAGAGTCAACCACATTGCTGGTGGTTCTGGAGTCACATGTAGGCCAGACCAGGTAAGGACAGCAGATTTCCTTCCTTAAAGGACATTAGTGAACCGGATGTTTTTGTTTTAACAACAGTTGGCTTTTAATTCCAGATTTTTATTGAATTCAAATTTCACCATCTGCCAAGGTGGGATTCAAACCCAGGGCATTATCCTGGGATTCTGGAAAACTAGTAAGTGACAATACCGCTACGCCACTGCCTTAGCTTAATGCCTCATCCAAAAGACAGCATTTCTGACAATGCAACATTCCCTCATTACTGCATGGGAGTGTCAGCCTTGATTTTTTTTGTGTGTGCTGAAGTCCTGGAGTAGGACTGGAACCCCTTACAGCCTTCTGGCTCAGAGATGAGAGTGCTCCCAACTGAGCCATGGCTGACAAAGAATAGAGAATGGCAGGGAAAAAGGAAAACAAGTGCTGGATTTGTCCAAATTTATATACACCTAAAATTTTCACCAGAAATATTAATTAATCTCATTGCTGATAGAGGAATTTTGACTTGGGTTTAGTGAAGGATTTAATCAGCTTTTAAAAAAAAGCTTTCATTTTCAAATCGCCCTACATTAGTGAAACCTTAGAACAGATTTCAATTAAGAGCATGCATGAAGGTATGGAACAGCTTATCATTTGTGTGGAACAAATTAGCCTGGCAGATATTGTTGGTGATAATGGCAGATGAACGTTCAACACACATATATGGCATTTCATTGTTTACTGATTCAGCAGAAAATAATGTTAATGGTTAACACCCATTTTGAAATTGTGGATGTGGCATGCAAGCACATCAAAAATTTATCATAAATATTATATTTAGGCTGTGCAGACAATATTTGTTAACACTGTTATTCTTAACTATATAAAATCTGTATTGTCTTTTGATAGACGATCAAATCACAAAGGCAAGAGCAGATCGTCCAGAAATACTGGTGTGTGTCACAAAGACTCAGTTTGTATCTGAAGGCTTTATAAGTGATTCAGAGTTTTGAAAACGTCTGTTGTTATTGTAGTAAACTATGTTAAAGCTCTGTAATAGAAAAGGTGAAAAACCAGTTGAAGTTTTTAGTTTTCTGTGATTGCATAAATATTCAAGTGTTATGGGAAGCTGATCTATTAATACTAAGGGCCAGTGACCCCTCAGGACTTGAGAGGGCCTGGCTGTAACCCAGCATCTCCTGGGGAAGTCTGGTCCAGCTGGTTTTCTTGTACCTGAGTCGGTATTGGCTGAGGAGGGTGGCAACACATTGCAACCCCACTGCATAACTGCCCTGCTACCTGGCTGCAACTCAGAACTCCCGCTGATCTACAGAAGAGCAGACAGGAGACATCTGTGATCCAGTAGAAACCTTTATCTTTTCAGTCTCCCAGCTTGGCCATGTAGAACAAAATGGTTAAACCCAGAGCCTGCGCAGCCCCAAAATGAGCATCTCTGAGAGATGCTGGGGCTGGACAACAGGCTCCAGCAGCCTGGGCTAAGCTGTTGCATCCATTGTGGTGATCACATGCACCATATTTACTGCAGAGTGTCGATGTCATGCATGAGAAGCCCTCAAAAGTTGGTGGTGAACTCCTCCATGCTCTCTTGAGGCTCCCTGACAGGCAACCCAACGTGCTGAACAATTTGGTGGTACAAAGAAGTCATTTTTCTTTGTCTGCATCTCTAGTCTCTTCAACCGCTCTGGGACATGAGCTGGCCTTGTGGTGAGCTGCTGCCTTTGCCATATTTTCCTAACCTTGCTCACTGGGTGAATAATGTGGTGTAAACCCTTCTAACTCACTATCAGTGCCCTATGGAGTTTGATTTCTGTGCTGTTACTTAGAAGGATAAAAGTGAGTGGGATTTCGTCTTCTGGAGGGGTGTTTCCCCCCAATCTGTATGAGTACATCTGCTTCACCTGCAGGACCATGGAAAAGGGGAACTGGGATAAGTATTAGCACATAGTGGCAAAGGGAAGCAGTAGTAGATGGTTGGCAGTGCAATGCATCAACGAGTTGTTACACTGTGTGACTAAACAGTTAAGCAGAAAGAGAAAAGAAAGGGGAGATGTCCAGTGTTTGGTCTCTAGCTTGGTCATCTCTGGTATGGTGTGTCCTCTCTCTGTCAATGATATCAAGAGCGACCTTTTTCAGTGCTGTCGGTGTCTGCCTAAAGCATTCTTCGAAAATCTGCTATTTATGTCTGTAAAGGGCCTGTTTTGGGGGAACACCAGCAACAACTGAAAAATTGCCTGCCTCAATGTGTTGCTGTTCCAGTTCAATTACAACACTGGCATTAGCTGGCTAGATGGAAAGTTGCCTGGATGTGCCCTGTCCCCCCAAAAAACGGGACAAATGCAAACTGAATTAGTGCTCCATCAATCTACTCTCAATTATCAGCAAAGTGATGGAAGGTATCATTAACATTGCTATCAAGCAGCACTTACACAACAATAACCTGTTCACCAATACTCAGTTGAGTTCTGCCAATGTCACTCAACTCCTGATTGACCTACCTAATTGCAGCCTTGGTCCAAAATTAGATAAAAGAACTGAATTCAAGAGGTGAGGTGAGAGTGATGCCCTTTACAACAAGGCAGCATTTCACTCAGTGTGGCATCAAGGAGCTCTAACAAAATTGAAGTTAATGGGAATCGGGGGAAAGCTCTCCACTGGTTGGAGTCATACCTATCATAAAGGAAGATGATTGTGCTTGTTGGAGACCAATAATCTCAGCCCTAGGGCATCCATCCTGACTTGGAACTGTATTGCTGTTCCTTCACTGTTGCCTGGTCAAAATCCTGGGACTCCCTTCCTAATACTGCGGGTGTACCTACACCATATGTACTGCAGCGCTTCAAGAAGGCAGCTCATCACCACATTCTCAAGGACGTTTAAAGATGGGCAATAAATGCTGGCCTAGTCAACGATGCCCACATCCTGTGAAATAATTTTTTTTAAAATCACTGCAGGAGTTCCTCAGAGTAGTGTCCTAAGCCCAACCATCTTCGACTGTTTCATCAATGATCATCCCTACATCATAAGGTCAGAAATGGAGATGTTTGCTGATGATTGCAGTGTTCAGCACCATTCAAGATTCCTCAGATATTGAAGCAGTACGTATTCATATGCGGGAAGACCTGGACAACGCTCAGCTTGGACTGATAAGTGCCTCACTGAGTGAAATGCTGCCTTGTTGTAAAGGGCAGCCACTCTCACCTCACCTATTGAATTCAGCTCATTTATCTATTTTTGGACCAAGGCTGTAATTAGGGAGGTCAATCAGGAGTTGAACAACCCTGGCAGAACTCAAACTGAGTATTGGTGAACAGGTTATTGTTGTGTAAATGCCGCTTGATAGCAATGTCAATTACACTTCCATTGCTTTGCTGATGATTGAGAGTAGATTGATGGAACACTGATTGGCCAGATTGCATTTGTCTTGCTTTTTCTGGGATCAGGACACACCTAGGCAACTTTCCATATTGTCAACTAATGCCACACAAGTGCCAGGCAAATACCATCTCCAACAAGAGAAAATCTAACCATTTCCCCTTGATATTGAATGGCATCACCATCATTAAACCCCCCACTATCAACATCCTGGGGGTTGCTATTGACCAGAAACTTAACTGGACTAGCCATATAAACATTTTGGCTACAACAGTGGGTCAGAGGCCAGGAATTCTATGATGAGTAACTCACCTCCTGACTCACCAAAGCCTGTCCACCATCTACAAGGCCCCTTACCTAGATGAATGCAGCTCCAACAACATTTAAGAAGGTCAACGCCATCCCAAATAAAGCAGCCTGCTTGATTGGCACTCCTTCCACCACCTTAAACGTTCACTCTTTCCACCACCAGCACGATGGCAGCAGTATGTACCAAATACAAGATGGCACTGCCAAAGCAACTTGCCAAGCATGTGATAGCACCTTCCAAACCCGTGACCTCCACCACCTGAAGGACAAGGGCGTCAGACACATGGGAACACCACCACCTGTAAGCTCCCCTCCAAGCCACAGACCATCATGACTTGGAACTATATTGCTGTTCTTTCAGTGTCCTGTACTTTCCTGTTTGTAGCTATTCCTACCAAGGGATCTGGTTATGTCACACTTGTCTGCCTTGCACCGTCCTCACACATGCACTGTCAGTGGGCCAAAAACCTGGGACTTCCCTCCTAACAGCACTATAAGGATTCAAGAAGGCAGCTCATCACTACCTTCTCAAGAGCAATTAGGATGGGCAACAAAGTGCTGGCCTTGCCAGTGACACTCACACCCCTTGAAAGAATATAAAAAGACTCAACTCAGGGGTCTTTCAGCCAGCTGCTGGGTGTGGGACATTGCTGTTCAAAATTGGCCCTTGTTCAACCCATTTTGCACCCATAAAATGGGCACACCAATTGCTGCTTCTACAAGCTTTATCTTACCTTTATCTTATTGTGTAATTCAAGCACAAAGAATTAGACCCCATAGCCTTCATAGAGAAATATGGTCTGCTTATGTCAAGTAGAATGTTTCAAAATCAGTAGTAATAGAACTATTTTGTCATTTTTATTAGAGTACTATGTACCATGTGGGACACCAACTGGACAAGGTAGGAAATTTTAAAATTGGCTAAATGCAAAATGCAGTAAACTGTAAACTTCTCTGCTTGGGGCAGAGCTGTATAAGTACATCATTGTATATGGTAACTCTTTTCCCCTTTATCGGCCCCTACCAGCCCATACATTTTCTGCGATCATTTAGATTTCTGAGTAGCCTCGACCCAGGCTGCTGCCACTTTCACTATCCAGAAAGTCTGACAGCCCACTAAAATCATCTTACCCAATTCTTCCCAAATCCTGGGGGGGAGGTGCCTTGGCCTGTGTTTGATTATCATATGTGTGACTGAAATTAGGAATGTGTGGAAAGGGAAATCAGTTCTGTACACCTGTACGTAATGGTGCTGTATGTTGGTCCTTCAAAGTACCACATGCATTGCTAAAAACAATTGCCAATCATTTAGGCTCCTGTTTATGGTGTTTCCCTGAGATTTACTACCAGAGCAACAATGGATGATTGGGAGAATCCTAACAGAAATTCTGCTCCAGTGTGGTGAAAATCACTCTTTCCATTAAGTGTCATTATGACATGGCCTTGGCTCTGAATTTTTACCTTCAGCACTTGTGTCATTAATATACTAGAACAGACGAGGAAACCTGTGCTTAGCACATTAGGTCATTTATGCACAAGACGTGAGTTTGCTCAATCTTTTCGTCAGCTTTGATGATCTGGCCAGGCAGGTGCAATCAGGCTCCTTTGCATTAAAGCATCACACGCTTGGTGGTGCTGTGCCTGGGAATTTCCTGCTTTTACACCACAGCTGCGCCTTGAGAAAGGTAGACCCTTATAAAACAGGTGTATCTGCTTCCCCCGTCAGCTTAGATAGGCAGAGTAGAGGGTTTTGAGAGCTTTGAGGGGTTCTCAGACTTTGCTTGCTGATTTCTAGCTTAATTCACAGATGCTTTTATTCAAGGAGGGCATTGAAAACTTTCATCTCTTCCTAAATCAATGTCAGCACTCATACCTTTCCCATCAGGGATCTCTGGGTGGTGATGAAGGGGAGGAATTTCCATAGAGATTGTTGTAAGGTGGCCAAGTTGTACTATTAGTGATAGAGTTGATCTGCAGACACTTCTTGGGTGGAAACTTTAAGCTTATTTACAATATACTCAGCAGCAACTACGCGAATGCTTTCAATTCCAATTCTAACTCTACACTGACTGCTGTGGTAGCCCGTGCTCCTCTCCTATTGGTTACTACAGATCATGTGATCTTCCTTAACAAGTATTATTCTTAAAGGTACATTACACACTAATAAAACCATAATTACTACATTCCTCCCCCTTTAACTCAGATATACATATTATATTTACAAGTATATATTTTTCAAGACAAGATAATATTTACACTTGGTACGGAATCTACAAGTTCAGTCTTTCAGGTGGTTTCCTGGTATGTGTGAAACGTTGCAGCTCCACAACTTCAGATTCTTTGTCAGGAACCTCCCTCACTGGAGTTGCCTGAACATCAGGTGCTTTGGTGGGCGCTTGCAGTTCTGTATCCTCAACTCTTACAGAAACATCGGACATGTCAGTCCTGGGTGGAGTATCCTCAACAGAAAATGCAGACCCGGTCATGATCACTGGTGGAAATAAATCTTGGTGATTTGTCTCTCTCTTCCTTAAATGGTCTACATATTTAAGGATGATCTGGCCTTCCATCTCCATGTGGTAAGATAGAGGTCCAATCGCCACGCTTAATTTCACTCGGTAACCACTTTGGTCCTTCCCCGAAGTTCTTCACATACACCAGCTCTCCCATGGTAAATCTCCTCTCGTGACTATGCCAGTCATGTCCAGTTTTCTGTCTTCACTGACTCCTTTCCACCTTTCCCTCTAAATCTGGCATCCTTAAGCTCAATCTCGTCCTGAGACGGTGTTTCAACAATGACTCTGCAGGTGTGACATCTGTTGCTATATGAAGGGTAGTCCTGTAATGAAAAATAAAGCGTGCTAGCTTGGTTGCCAAGGGATCGCCAGTTAGCTTTTTCATGCCCGCCTTGAATGTTTGAACTGCCCTTTTGGCCAGTCTGTTTGAGGAAGGGTGGTACGGTACAGTTTTCACATGAATGATACCATTCAGGCTGATAAACCGGTGAAGCTAAGCACTCGTAAATACTGTGCCGTTATTGGAAACAACTAATTCTGGTAATCCGTGAATGGCAAAACTCTGATGTAGTTTCTCAATTGTAGCGGACGATGTTGGTGACTTCACCTCATAAACATCCAACCATTTTGAATGGGCATCGACAATGAGCAGAAACATTGTTTCCAGGCACGGCCCAACATAGTTAATGTGTAACCGCATCCAGGGTCTACCTGGCCCCTCCCATGCGTGTAACAGAGCTGTCACTGGCAACTTTTGCAGTTGCTGACATTGCACACAGTGCTTTACTAAACTCTCTATTTCACCATCCATCCCAGGCCACCATAGATAGCTGTGTGCTATGATTTTCATTCGGGAAATTCCGGGATGGGCACTGTGTAGTTCCATTAAAAGTGGCTCCCTTCCCTTTGGAGGAACTATCACTCGTGCTCCCCACAATAAGATGCCATCCTGACTGGTTATTTCATGTCTTCTATTGAAGTACGGTTTCATTTCGTCAGTTATGGGCTCCTGTGACCAACCATGTAGCACTTGTTCTCATACCTGAGATAGGACCGGGTCCCGACTTGTACAGTCTCTGATCTGTCGAGCACATACCGGCGAGGAATCTAAGAAATTTAACAGTAAAACAAGTTCCTGTGGAACTGGGATGTGCTCATCATTTTCTTGTAAAGGCAAACGACTAAGAGAAATTTGCAATTTGATTGCCAGGCCAATGTACAAAAGTGTATTTGTATGATGCCAGAATTAAGGCCCATCATTGCATTCTTGCTGAGGCTATGAGTGGTATAGCCTTGTCCTCATTAAACAATCCTAGCAATGGTTTGTGGCCTGAAATGATTGCAAAATGGCGGCCGTGTATGTACTGGTGAAATTTCTTGACATCAAAGATGATGGACAGGCCTTTTTTTTCTATCTGTGTGTATCCCTTTTCTGCTGCGGTGAACGTTCTTGGATAAGTAACCTATTGGGCGTTCTGTGAGAGTGAGAAACTTGGGTCGGAAACAATTGTGCTAAAATAAGGGTAATAACAAAGGAATGAGGGCAAAGTTGGCTGTAATGGACTGGGAAAGGAGTTTAGCAGAAAAGGCAGTTGATGAACAATGGCAGATGTTTAAGAAAGTAGTTCATGGCTCATAACAAAGATCTATTCCAGTGAGGAAGAAGGATTCTAGGAAGGGGATAAACCAACCAAGGCTAACCAAAGAAGTTAAGGTGTGTACAAAGATCAGTGGTAAGCCAGCGGATCGGAAAAGTTTTAAAAACCAACAGAAGATGACCAAAAAAAAAAATAAAGAGGGAGCAAATAAACTTTGAGGGTAAACTAGCAAGTAATATAAAAATGGATAGTAAGAGCTTCTTTAAATAAATAAAAAGGAGGAGAGAGGCCAAAGTGGACATAGGCCCCTTAGAGAATGATAATAATAGGGAAATAATAATGGGGAACCAGGAAATGGCAGAGGAGTTGAATGAATGCTTTGCATCTGTCTTCACAGTAGAAGACACTGATAGCATTCCAAAAATACTAAATAATCAAGGGGAAAAGGCAAGGAGGAAATAAATACAATAACTTATCACTAGAGAAAAAGTACTAGGGAAACTAATGGGGCTAAAGGCCGATAAGTCCCCTGGACCTGATGGGTTGCATCCTAGGATATTAAAGGAATTAGCCGCAAAGATAGTGGATGCATTGGTAGTAATCTTCCAAGACTCCTTAGATTCTGGAAAAGTCCCAGAGGATTTGAAAGCTGCCAATGAAACACCCTTATTCAAAAAGGGAGAGAGACAAAAAACAGGTAACTATAGTCCAGTTAGCTTAACACCTGTCATTGGAAAAATGTTAGACTTTATTATAAAGGATGTAATAGCAGAGCATTTAGAAATGCATGATATAATCAAGCAGAGTCAGCATGGCTTCATGAAGGGGAAATCATGCTTGGCAAATTTATTGGAATTCTTTGAGGGGGTAACAAGCAGGATAGATAAAGGGGAACCAGCAGATGTAATATATTTGGATTTCCAAAAGGCATTTGATAAGGTACCAGACATAAGGCTACTTAATAAGGTAAGAGCCAATGGCGTAGGGGGTAGTATATTAGCATGGATAGAGGATTGGCTAACTAATAGGAGACAGAGTTAGGATAAGGGGAGGCATTTTCAGGATGGCAAGCTGTAACTAGTGGAGTGCCTCAGGAATCAGTGCTGGGGCCACAATTATTTACAATATATATTAATGACTTGGATGAGGGAAATGAATGTACTACCGCCAAGTTTGCAGATGACACAAAAATAGGTGGGAAGGCAAGTGGTGAGGGTGACACAAAGAGTCTGTAGAGGGATATAGACAGGTTAACTGAGTGGGCAAAAACATGGCAGGTGGAATATAATGTGGGAAAGTATGAGGTTATTCATTTTGGCAGGAAGAATAGAGGAGCTGAATATTATTTAAATGGAGAAAGACTGCAGAAAGCTGCAGCACAGAGGGATCTGGAGGTCCTTGTGCATGAATCCCAAAAAGCTAGAATACATGTTGGCTAGGAGAGAGGCCAAAGTGGACATAGGCCCCTTAGAGAATGATAATAATAGGGAAATAATAATGGGGAACCAGGAAATGGCAGAGGAGTTGAATGAATGCTTTGCATCTGTCTTCACAGTAGAAGACACTGATAGCATTCCAAAAATACTAAATAATCAAGGGGAAAAGGCAAGGAGGAAATAAATACAATAACTTATCACTAGAGAAAAAGTACTAGGGAAACTAATGGGGCTAAAGGCCGATAAGTCCCCTGGACCTGATGGTAACAGGGAAGGCAAATGGAATGTTGGCCTTTATTTCAAAGGGAATGGAGTGTAAAAATAGGGAAGTCTTGCTTCCATATCTAGATTACTGTGAACAGTTTTGATCCTCTTAACTAAGGAAAGATATACTGGCATTGGAGGCAGTCCAGAGAAGGTTCACTAGGTTGATCCCAGGTATGGATGGATTTTCTCATGAGGAGAGGCTGAGTAGGTTGGGCCTGTACTCATTGGAGTATATAAGAATGAGGGGTAACCTTATTGAAACATATAAGATTCTTAGGGGGCTTGACAGAGTAGATGCTGAGAGGTTAATTTCCCTTGTGGGAGAGTCTAGGACCAGAGGGTATGATCTCAGAGTAAGGGGATGTCCATTTAAAACAGAGATGAGGAGGAATTTCTTCTCACAGAGAGTAGTTAATCCATGAAATTCTTTACCACAGAGGGCTGTAGAAGCTAGGTCATTAAGTATATTCAAGACTGAGATAAACAGATTTTTAATCGGTAAGGAAATCAAAGATTATTGGGAAAAGCAGGAAAGTGGAGTTGAGGATTATCAGCTCAGCCATGACCTCATTGAATGGTGGAGCAGACTTGATGGGCTGAATGGCCTACTTCTGCTCCTACGTCTTCTGGTTTTATGGAGAGAGCACTGCTCCCACTCCGTAGGGAGATGCATCACATGTAGGACCAATTCGTTCATCTGGTCATAATGCACTAATAGATTGGACGAGTGCAACAATTGTTTCACCTTTATGAAAGCATCTTTCTGGGGCACCTCCCTAGACCAACGTTGGTTCTTTTTGAGTAGAGAATGCAGAGGGGCCAGCACTGTAGACAAATTGAGTAAGAACCACCCATAATAGTTGATCATACCTAGGAATGATTTGAGCTCTGAGGCGTTCTTTGGCGCAAGTGCCTCTTTTATGGCTCTCAATTTCTCCTCAACCAGGTGGAGGCTCTGTGAATCTACCTGGTGACCCAAATAGATTACCTCCCTCGCTTGGAACATGCACTTTTCTTTTTTTAAATGCACTCCAGCCTACAAGAAACATTTTAAGACTTCTTCTAAGTTTGTCAAATGCTCTTTCTCGGTGAATCTTGTCACCAATACATCATCTAAATAGACGACAACCTGGGGCAGTCCCTGCACTAAGCTTTCCATTGTTCTCTGGAAGATGGTGCAAGAAAACACCGAAAGGCAAGCGTGTATATTGGTACAATGCTTTGTGGGTATTAATTGTGACAAATTTCCGGAAGGCATTATCCAACTCTAGTTGTTGATAAGCATAACTCATGTCAAGCTTTGAGTACGTTGTCCCTCCTGTCACCTTGGCACACAGGTCCTCAATTTTTGGAATGGGGTGCCTGTCCAGCTTAGCTACTTTATTAACCATCAGTTTGTAGTCTCCCCAAATTCGGATGCTTTGGTCAGGTTTAAGAACAGGGACTATGGGTTCTGCCCATTCTGAGAGCTGGACAGCTTTTATAATGCCCAGCTTCTCTACTCTGTTCAGTTTAATGTCAATTTTTTCTTGCAAGGCATATGGCACTGGCCTTACCTTCATGAAGTGAGGGGTTGCTTCCAGATCCACACGAATCTTGGCCTGCAGGCCCTGAGTTTTCCCCCAGTTCATCCGTAAAGACAGTGGTGTACTTTCGAAGTAGCTTTGGTAGCCCACTTGCCCTCAAATGAAAAATTTCAGCTCATTCTAACTTAATCTCCTTTAACCAATTTCGCCCCAGGAGATTTGGCCCTTCACCTGTTAGGACCATCAAGGGTAGCTTTGCTGATTGGCTTCCATAATGGACAGTTACTCTGCTTAGGCCTTTTACTTGAATGTCTTCACCCGTATTATGTTTATAGCTTGGCGGCTGTTTCTTCTAAACTTAATTGATGTTCACCGTTATTCAGATATCTGAAGGTATGTTCCCCAATTACTGTAGTGGAAGCTCCCGTGTCCACTTCCATTCTAACAGGTTTGCCATTTACTTTCACTGTGACAAATATTGGTTCTGTCTTTCTAGCTTTCAGATTAAACAAAGAGTAAATGTCTGAATTTGTTGTTTCAGGCTCTTCTACATTGTAGATTTCATTGGGCTTCTTCTTTTGTTTACAAGCCTGCTTGAATCTTTCCTTGCACAGCCTCATTATATGCTCATTCCTGTGACAATAGTAGCATTCGATTTTTTTAAACTGCCAATCGCTAAAAAACTGTTTGTTTCCACCTCTATTAAAATTACTCTTTAATTTTGCTGCTAAGTTATTTTTCTTTGTTCTTCGGCTAGCGGGGATTGTTTCCCGCCTCTCAGTGGAGTCTCTCTTTGTCGCACCACTTCTAGCTGAGGTTTCCCATCCGATTTGGTGGACGGTGTCATTTTACGCGCCCTGTATTGCTTTTGAATCTCCTACTACGCTTTCCATGGCCAGCGCTATCTCTTGCACCTTCTTGAAATCCGGATTCACTTCGGACAATAATCTTTTCTAAATAGAGTTCTCTTTCACACCACACACTAAACGATCTCTGAGCATAGCATTCAGAGTCGTACCGAACTCTCAATGTTCCGTTAGCTGCTTGAAATTTGCCATGTAGCATGCAATTATCTCACCCGGAGCTCTATTTTGAATCTGTGCATCATGACTGAGGGATTGGGTTGAAAGTGACCATTCATAAGGTCCACCAATTCATCGAAAATCTTCGAACCTTGGACACTGGGTGCCATTAAACTTTAAATCAGACTGTAGGTTTTGCTCCCCCAAGTACTTAAGAGGATCGCTCACCTCTTTTCTTCCCCCATAATCTCATTCTCTTGAAAAAAGAACTTGAAGTGTTCTCATAATTGAAGCTAATCATCTATGGCTGGTTCAAAAGGATCAATTCTCCCAAATTGTGGCAGTTTGAGAGGGGATAACTTCTTTTGTTCTAACGGACCTTGCTACTTACAATCGCTGGGCGAGGTACAGTGCCAATTTCTTTTTAACTTGATTTCTTCTGTTCAATCCTGTTTTATCTTCGTTGCCAGTTTGTTGTAGGGTGGCCGAGTTGTACTATTAGTGACAGAGTAGATCTGCAGACACTTCTTGGGTGGAAACTTTAAGTTTATTTACAATATACTCAGCAGCAACTACATATGAATTTTCAACTCCAACTCTAACTCTACACTGACTGCTGAGGTAGCCCACGCTACTCTCCTATTGGTTACTACAGATCATGGGCAGAATTTTTCGCTCAGCAGGTGCACGCGCACCCGACCCGCTCGAGTGTGAAATAACATGTAGTGACGTCGGCCGAGCATGCCAACATCAATGTGTACTCGCGATATTTCGCTAGGTGAGCATGCGATGAAGAAGGAGGCGCACCCGCCATTAATTAAGAGGCCAGTTAAGGCCCTTGTGACACCAGTTGTCTCTGACTTTATGTAGCCTGTGGGATTTTTTGGCCGTCGCATGGGCAAAACGGGCAGATGGGCAAGCAAAAGCTCATCCACGGGTGGTATAAGGGTCAGTGGCATTGTCAGTGAGAGTCGTGAGGAGTTTTGGATCAAACTTGCTGCTGGTTGCTTTTGTGAGCTGGACAGCTTCATCTCACCAGAGCTGCACTCTGAGCATTTCTAGGCTTCATTTCAGGACTCATTGTTGTCTTCCAGGCCCCCGGAGGATTTAGACCGCGTGGGCCCTCCCAGGTATCAGACAGCCTTCCGTTACCCTGGTAAGGGAATTGTGGTCTCCGCTGGAGGCCTTTGAGGAGGAAGAGAGGGGCAGAAGGGAGAGGTGGCCAGTGTCCCAATGCAGCTTCCAGGGGAGCGACCAATTGGAGGAGAGGCGCAGGCACAAGGGGTGCAGGGCCAACAGGAAGTCCAAGGCAGAAGGGGCTGCAGAAGAGGTCACTATCCTGCTGCCAGGGTTTACAGGCGGTGATACAGCTACCTCAATAAATCTGAGGCACAATGCTGAAGGAGGCACTATCTTGCAAGGGAGACAGTGACCCCTATCTGTCAGAGGATCGGGCCTGAGATCAGCTCAGACTGTGTGGGTGGACACCCCATGACAGTGACTCTGAAGGTCATAGTGGCCCTTAACTTCTATGCCTCTGGCTTTTTCCAGGACTCAGTGGTGGATCAGTGTGGAGTCTCCCAATCAGCTGTCCACAGTTGCGTCAATCTGGTGACAGAAGCTCTGTTCAGGCGGGTATTGACTTTCATTCATTACCGTACGGATGAGGCCAGCCAGGCTGAGGGAGCCAGAGGCTTTGCAGTGATTGCTGGGTTCCCCCGCGTCCAGGGTGCAATCGACTGTACAAATGTGGCCATCAAGGCACCAGCGGGTCAGCCGGGTGCCTTCGTCAACAGGAAGGAATTCCACTCCATGAATGTGCAGAAAGTGTGTGACCAAAGGATGCAGATTCTGCACGTGTGTAAGGTACCCTGGCAGCTCCCATGATGCTTATATCCTGAGGCACTCCCAGGTGCTGAGTCTTTTCAGTGCTCCAGTCCGGCTGGATGGATGGCTGTTGGGTGACAAGGGCTATCCCCTCAAAAGTTGGCTCATGACGCCTCTCCGCCATCCAAGAACAGAGGCAGAGCAGCGTTACAATAGGGGCCACGCCTCCACAAGGGCGGTGGTAGAGAGAACCATCGATCTTCTCAAGATGCGCTTCCAATGCATGGAACGTTCAGGGGGCGCACTGCAATACCCCCCAGAGCGGGTGTCACTGATAGTGGTTGCATTCTGCGCTCTCCACAATCTGGCACTGGCAAGGGGGGATCTGGTGGAGAAAGAAGATCATGACGCAGCTGCATAGGCAACAGATGATGAGTCTAGTAGTGAGTCCGAGGACGAGCATGGTGAGGAGAATGCTGAGGGCATGGACGCTGACCTAGGTAACCTCCAGGGAGGCAGGGACACCTGGGATGCTTTGACCCAATGCTCCTTCAGCTAGCCTACCAAATAAGAACCACCACCCCATGCCAGGGCTGCAGGCTCCATACTTGATCCCTGACAGGACCATTTCCTTGGCCACCAACATACACTCTGTGCCTTTGCAATAAAGTTTCTGGAGACACAGGTCCATCATTACATAATGGCCTTCCCTGCACCATCAGAAGAAATGAAGCATACAGAGGCCAATAGCTCAAAATAACATCTCATTTAATTGTGAATGTGAAACAGCTGAAATTAACATTAACCAGTGTTTTTAATCACACCATGAAAAAATTCAAAGCAAAACGGTGAAACAAAATATCACCAGTGATAAGTCCGTCTTGTGCTTAAGGTGTTTTACATTTATGTTTATGAGTGCTACGTCTAGGTGCTCCCTCCTCGCTGGCACTGCTGACTCTGCTGTCCTGTTGGCCTTGATGATCTTGGAGGTCGTCCTCTTGCCCTTGGAGCCTGTGCTGGCCCCGCCTGGGAGGGAGTGGCCAGTGCCACGGCTGGCATCTCCCCAGTCGCCGCAGCCTCATCAGATGCCACGGTTACTGGCAGAGGGGCGGAGGAGCTGCTGCCATCATCCAGAGTGCCCTGAGAGGGGCCCGCAGAGACGACAGGCAGCTCATGCGTCAACGTGAGGTCGCATTGGACCTCCCTGCTCACCACTGATGGCCGGGTACCTAACTTGGATACTTGGAATCCATCTCCCACACTGACACTGACCAGCTGATGTAATTGCCGGTGTGAGGGTTTGCAGGCCGGAGCGCATCCCCAGGAACCCCTGATTGAGTCCCTGGAACAGCCTCTCCATGAGAATCGCCACTCTCTCCATGGACGAGGTATTGCGCTCGGCCATGAGGGTCAACGCAGTGGTCATGCTCCGCAGGGTCTCCTCCACAGCAGACACCATGGCATGCATTCCCTCATGTACGTCTGCCAGATCCTCCCGCACACCTTGCTGGACTTCCAGCATCTGCTACCTAATGGACGACTCCAGAGGCCCATCATCAGCTATCGACTGAGCATTGTGCTGGTACCCAGAAGTCCTCCCACTTCTGGCACCCTGGGCACTCTCTGCCTCAGCCTGCACCTCAAGCAAGTGTGAAGTGTCCTCACCAATGTGCATCGAGACACTAGGTGGCAATCTTATGCCCACCGAGGTGCTGGTATCTGTGCTGGTGCCTGCTTGACAGGGAGGGTATGATGGATGCGCGTGCTCAGCATGGTGGTCCTCCGGGGTCAGGGGTGGGCCTTTAGGGTCCTCATAGTGACCACCACCCGGTGAGCCTAAAAGAGACAAGAAGGGCATGTCACTAGTTTAAGTCATGACATTGTCACTGTGAATGCCTGGCGCCCGGGTGAGACAGAGATATGCATCATGGTGCCCTCGGCTTTCCATTATCAATGAGGACTCCAGGTTCGAGGCTCACATCAATATAGAGACTGCGTTATAATGATTGCAATAGCAGGTATTCTCACCTCAGTGCACTGCAGTCTTAACTTCATCTGGCGCCCCAACCTTACCACAGCCACTTGACCTAGGCGCATGGCGCCTCTCAAGCTCCAGGACCTCCTGCTCGTACCGCACGAGGATTAGGAGGTGTGAGGGTCCCCCACCAGTCCGCCACCTCTTAATATTGTTATGGGCTGTCTTCTCCTGAAAGGGTAGAGGAGCATTGATGAGTCTACCTGCAGCGCCATTGCACCATGGCCAACCCCACCTGAGGAATACCTTGCAGGACTCAGCCGATCCGTGACCCTGGAGTCGTAAGGCACTCAGTCCAAGCAGCCAGGGCTCACCCCCTTGGCCAGCTCCTGCCCTCATTGACCTTTGCCACTTACACTCTAACACCTCTGAGGTCCTTAGGGGGATGGGCAGCTCTTAACTGTTCTCCAAAGTGACCCATGCCAACACGGTACTCACCCTTCCTGATCGCAACAGATTGAAGTGCTTCCGGCACTGAACCCATGTGCGCCTCACCACATCGTGGCTGCTGACCCTGGATGCCACCTCCTCCCAGGCCTTTTTGTGAGGTGTGGAGGTCTCCTCCTCCCGTCTCTGGGGACAAGAGTTTCCCTCTTGGCTGCCACCTCCTCCAGGAGGGCAGCGAGGCACTCATCTGAGAAACGCGGAGCCGACTGTCCTGCCGACCTGCCCTCCCGCCTGTTGCCTCCAAACACAACGGGATCCATCTTCACTTCCACGGCCTTCCAGGGGCTGCCTGGGCCGCTTTTGAATCGGCCGCCAGGTCGCCATTGGACCTGACGAACATCATGCCCCCGCCCCCGGCTGCCCCTTCTCGCTAATCCCCCAGCTGCCTTTCACGCTGGGCAGGCCTTAATTGGCCCGCCCAGCGTGAAATTGCGATGCGCTGCCGATCGCAGGCGGCGGTTGGCTTTGCTGCCCGCCCGCGCCAAGCCCGCACGCCAAGGGTAAAATTCAGCCCCAGGTGATCTCCCTTAACAAGTACCATTCTTAAAGGTGCATTACACACTAAATAAAACCATAATTACAACAGAGATGCTCCCAGTCCATTGCCTTAACTTAGTCAAAGTACTGGCAGAGGCTCCATTTGTGCATTTATAAAGGGGTACCACCTTATATCAAAGTCATGGCAGCTGTGTGGGAGCAGCTCCAAGGAAATGCCACTCCCATAGGCGAGAACACTGGCTGACTGTCCATTCTCCAGACTGAGTGGTAGGGATGGTTGGGTGGTGATAAGGTCAGGTATAGTAGCCCCATTGATATGCCAGCTCGGTTCAGCTAGCTCAGATCAGACTGAATCGAGCCTCAGTTCTGCATGTAATGATGCACTTAGAGCCTAGAGAGTCATCAGAATAGTCAGTTAAATGCATTAAAACCTAATCATAGTATAACTTTTCTTAACATCTTATGTGCAAGCCTGATTGACATTGCAGCTATCCTGGAGAGAGCAAGGAAGGAATGCAAGACCAAGGGCTTCAGTTTAGTCCATTTGAAGAGTGCCACATCTGTGCTGGGTTCATAATTCTACCTTCGAAAAAGATATTGGGGAAATTTCAGATGGGCGCCAGAATCTATTTGTCATCGTACTAGCCCCACAAATTAATTTAAAGGTTGGCAGTATTTACTAGGTTATACGCTACTTGAGGTTTTATTCATTTCAACAATTTCATTTCCTTCAGGCAATGTGCCACGATACAACAAGCTCAGCGAGCACAAACGGCTCAATAAACGGTTTCAACCAAACAGGTAAATACTTTAATATAAACAAAAAGTGCTGGAAATACTCCACAGTTCAGGTTTTAGAGAGAGAAACAGGTCTGTGACCTTTCATCAGGATGCCCAGGTAAATGCTTAAGCTGCTTAGCAATTGCAAGTAGATGTACAGCAAAGGTCACAACTTTCTTAACGTGTTTTTATAGGTATGGCAAAAGTCAGTGCGATGCAGAAATGATTTTATTATGTTCCTATTTCAAGTAAATAGTAAAAGTGTGACCCAATGCAACTCCTCTGGCACATCAACTCATGGGTACAATTTTATCCTGCACATAAGTTCAAAATGTTATGTCAGCTCTGTCCTGTTTTTTCTATACCATACAATGGATGAAAAACTGTCAGCCATAAATTAGCCACGTGCCAAAATTGCAGCCCTGTCCAGTTCTTTACACCATTTCTTACTGTTTGCCTTTCATTTGAGAAATGTGATCAAGGTCACTTGTCCTGTGAAGCTTTTTTTTGTGTAAGTATTTGATGCTGGGTAGGTAGGATTTCCATTGGGGTTTTCTCAATTTCCTGCCAAAACTTCAGCAGAATTCCCAGAATGAGTGACCATTTACACCATTTCACTGGGACTCTTCTGCCGATGTTTTGGTGAGAGAGCAGGAGAACCTCTGCAGAAATTCTACCTCAAAGTCCCATCCGC
The DNA here is from genome assembly GCF_964194155.1 of Cetorhinus maximus. Classification (NCBI taxonomy): domain Eukaryota; kingdom Metazoa; phylum Chordata; class Chondrichthyes; order Lamniformes; family Cetorhinidae; genus Cetorhinus; species Cetorhinus maximus. Next base: position 107,792,556 of record NC_135891.1, read on the forward strand.
ATTAATATGGGGAAAAAAATTCCTTTATCACCACAAGGTATAAGGCTACATTCATTGCACGTAAAGTGCTGCCTATTTCATTATTTAACTTCGAACCTTTCCAGGACGCTCAAGGGCATTATTGTGGTGCTGAGATGAATTAAAAAGCAACATTTACAGCTCTATTAAAACTTGACTAGTATTACATTGCACAGTTAGGGTTTTACTTGTGTAGATCAGCAGTGGGAAAATTTTTTATTGCTAGCATCCTGCGGCAGGATCACATCACAATTCAGACACATATCCAATTTGCAGGCTTACAGTTTTCCATCCATTGTACGGTACAGAATTTTCATAACAGATAACCTCAATAAGATAACAAAAAATAAGTTTTTACATAACTTTATGAAAAAATGTCAGACATTGGTACATATTGACCAGGATTCCCCAGTCGTCGGGCGGGCTCGGTGGGAGCAGGTGGGTGCGGCTGCGGCGCTGACCATCGTCCGCGATTGGCCCTGCACCGCGATTTCACGTGGGCGGGCCAGTTAAGGCCTGCCCTGCGTGGATCACGAGCGGTAGCGCTGAGCACTGCCTGTCTGGGCAGGGGGAAGAGGGAGAGTGCATGCGCGCGAAAGAGCATTTCAATCTCCCTGAGGCATGGAGCTGCCTCAGGGAGATTGAAGCGCTTTTTAAAAAAAATGATTAAAGACATTAAAAATGTAATGAACCATGTCCCCTCACATGTGACTGTGTCTCATGAGATGGGACATGTTTTTAATGTCAAAAGAGAGTTTTTATTTAATTTGTAATAGCTTTAGGAAACCTCATCCAGCTTGTGGAAGAGGTTTCCTAAAGAATGTAAAGGCCGCTTTGGCCTTTTTGCCTGCCTACCAACTGTTAGGTTGGACGGGCAGTGTAAATTTGAAGTTAATTAGTTCGTTAATGGCCTTAATAGGCCTTTCAAGTATCGGCAAGTGTGCAGCCAACTTCGGAACGTGCCCGTCGAATGAAATATTGCGAGACAGCACAACGACGTTGGGACACATGCCAGATGTCATTGCGCGTCATATTACGTTCCAGCGTGTCAGGCACCCGCACGCTGAATGTAAAATTCTGTTCATTATGTGTAGAACTCACATTACTTGAAGAACTATTTTCTGATTGTTATTTGGAAAATCCTGATTAGCTGAAGATTGACTGATAGACAGTATATCAATCATAGCCAATGAACTGAGATGAATAGCTTGCAATTCATTTCATTTGAGAATCTTACATAAATCTTCTAAGCATTTTGTTTGAAGTGAGTATATTTAATGGTAGTAGAAAAATGTACATTAGCATAATTACATTGATGACTATTTTGATGAAATGCTAACTTCTGCATGTTGAAGATTCCTATTCCAATACAAAGCTATAGTATCTTTCACAGGCAGTACCGCAGCAGGTTTTTACATAAGTTTCCCCTCTGCCCTGTTTTAAAATGGTCATAGATCATGTACGTCATAGGTCACAACACTTATTTTCCTAATAATTTTTTTATATAACATGCTCTTCATTTGTGTTATTTTCCACAGTAAGATCAAGGAATTAATTCAGAGTTCTGGGTGCATGCCTACACTAAAAGCACAGTGTTCCAAAATCCTGTGCCAAACAACATCCATAAGCTGACTTGTTCTTTTTGTGCCTGAGTTGGTTGGTAACATGCGTATGTCTGTGTGATGTGAATAGCTGGCACAACAGCAACTTGTAACTGTTAGCATTTCATCGAAATATTCATCTGTGTAATTATGCTGATGTTACGTTTTTCTATTACCATTAAATATGCTCGCTTCAAACAAAATCATGTTCTTATCAATATTTAAGTGGCCTCTATGTAGAAATATCATATTTTGATACCATATAATTAGTGTGGTGATTAGTACTTTGACACCTATTGAATTAGCAGTTTCCACAGGCGTATAATTATACATTTCCAACGCCTACAATAGTATCCATCGAACTGTAAAGAATCTAGCCCTTCATCACCACAAAAAATGGACTCCGAGAATGCTTTCTTCAGTGGCCTTCCTGACACTGCCCTTCAAAAACTGCAGCTAATCCAGAGCTCCTGAAAAGTCTCACACACCTATCCCCTCCTTCGCCTAGGACCATTAGCTCCCTGAGCCCGAGTGACTTCTACGCAGTGCTTTTTTTTAAATAGTTTAACGATTTAGAATTTTATAATTCAAAGAAAAGCAAAGAATAGTTGGAGTAGAGTTCTTCTGTACAGTTTGAAACCCATCATGTTTTTAAACATTAATATCTCACAGTAAATCTCATTTTAGGACAGTTTTTACTGCTCAAACAAAATTCTTTTTATGGTGCGTTCCACACCTTGGACCCCCTTTATCCCAGAACTTAACATTGAGCCTTGTTAGGACTTTACCTATGAAAATGTCAGAAGTACCACCTAGACAAGCACAGGCCCCCTCGGCCATTAAAACAGATCTATCAGATTTCAGGCATAATGGGATTAATATAGGCCCGGAACACCAAAACCTCTAAGAAGCAAAGTTGTTTGGAAAACCCGGGAATGGTCGGGGAGGGATATCCTGCTAAACAGCCCTTATAGGGTTAATGAGCATTCTTAAAATGAACATCCTAAAAGGCTTTTGCAATTGTTCTCAAATGCTTCCAAGTAAGAATTCATCAAAACATCTTGCTGACCGACGTTGATAGAGATCATTAGATTCATATAGCCAGATGACAACCACAAAATTAGCATCAAAAAGATGCAGGAAATGAAGGAGGACTGTTAATGCAATGGTATAACATAATGCTTCCTTGCTGGGGAGAAGTGCTGCTATACCCCCACTGCAGCCACGGCACCCCGCACAAATCCTCTGTGTCTGGACAGAATTTACTGCCCTCCTCAGTAGAGAGTTTGGTGGCGGGGTGCATTTAATTGGATGGGAGGGTGGCCGGAGGGGACCTCGCCACCTTCCTGCCTCTGCCCTGGTCTGTGGTGGACATTAATGCTGCAGCGCCTCATCCCGCCACCACTGGCACTCACCCAACAGTGGGTCGGGCACTCACCATGCAGGAAGCCCGAAAAGCCAATCCTTTCCAAATTTCTGGGGGGTCCCTTGTTCAAAGGTACTCAGCACCTGATTAAGAGACCCAGCACTGGGCAAACCATAAGACCATAAGATGTAGAAACAGAAGTAGGCCATTCAGCCCATTGAATTTGTGCCACCATTCAATGAGATCATGGCTGATCTGATAATCCTCAACTCCACTTCCCTGCCTTTTCCTCATAACCCTTGATTCCCTTACTGATTAAAAATCTGTCTATCTCAACCTTGAATATACTTAACGACCCAGCCTCTACAGCCCTCTGCGGTAAAGGATTCCACAGATTCATCACCCTCTGAGAGGAGAAATTCCTCCTCATCTCTGTCTTGAATGGGTGATCCCTTGCTTTGAGATTATGCCCTGGGGTCCTAGATTGTCCCAGAAGGGGAAACAGCCTCTCAGCATCTACCCTGTCAAGCCCCCTAAGAATGTTTCAACAAGGCCGCCTCTCATTCTTCTAAACTCCAGTGAGTACAGGCCCAACCTACTCAACCTCTCCTCATAAGAAAATCCCTCCATCCCCAGGATTAACCTAGTGAACCTTCTCTGGACTGCCTCCAATGCCAGTATATCTTTCCTTAGATAAGGGGAACCAGTTCGCCATATTCTAGGTGTGGTCTAGAAGGGAGGGGGCCCATTGAGAGCCAACTGCTGCCAATCTTCCACCCTGTCTCCCCCCATGACCCCCACCCCATGATACCACAGCCCCCACGATCACCCACCTGTGACCTGGGTCCCTCAAACATCCTGGGCGTTAGGTGGGTGCATTGCCGGCAGCAGCCACCGCCTCACCAGTGGCACTGCCAAGCAATGAAGAGCTGCCAGCTTTTGATTGACAGGCAGCTCTCAGTGAGCAGTACTTCCAGCCCAGTATCCTTAATCCTGGGGAAGGCCTCAGCTGCTCAGTTAGTGCCTGATTGGCACTTAATGTGGCGGGACTTCCCTAAAAGAGGCGATGTGGGGCTTTCGCCAGCTCTCCAGCCGGCGGGATAGGCCCCCGTCACCTACATTATATTCTACCCTCTGTGTCCAGCACTGCTACACCTTTCTGATGACATTCCTCAGGCTGGGACTCCCTACAAACATGGAGCAATTTTGAAGAATGCTGGTATAACAGCAGAACATTGAAGTTGTCGTGATATGATGTACATGTACCTGTAAGAGAGTGTATCTTAAACTGTTGTCAATCATTACCCATTTCTAAACAGGATGTGATGTGTAGTGCCATGACTCTGAGTTCTGTATACAGCAGCAGTTTGTAAAATTCAGACGCGTACACTCAGCCTCCCAGTTAACATTGTATGTTTATAGTCTTATCTTCAAATAAAGAACCTACATTAGCATTTTACCAATCCTTATCGCATGATTGGTACACTTGCATCAAATAGAAGAATGTAACATGGTGGCAGTGTGATGTTTGAAGATTTGACTGAGAAGTATACAAGCTTCAACCTTCTCACACGCAGCAGAAGAACTGGAGTAGAAGTGAAACAACTATCAAGAACTCACTGCATCTAAGTGATTCTGCAACTCTGTATGAATCCTACACACTGTATCTTCATTCTGGGATATTGCACCAAGCAGCAGGCACCAGGTGCCTGTAAGCTTGTTCAAATTTAGGAAAACTTAATTAGGATAGGTCTAACTGCTACAAAGTTTATGCAGGAACAGAGATTAATTAGCTGACTCTGGAGGATCTTGCTTTAAGCAGAACTCAGCAGAGAGAGGAATCCATTACTGCTGCTTGCTGTCCCTTTAAGAGATCAGGGAAAGTTAAACACTCTAGACTGGGCTAGGGAAGAACAGTCCATCCAGTAACAGCTCCTAACAGCTAGAAAGAGGCTGCAAAAAAGCTTTCTTCACCATTAAATTTCCCCTTTGAAGCAGGCAGTTCTGTTTCATGCCAAAAATCACTGTTTTGTGAGTGGAGCTTAAAGAAGCCCAGAAAACCAGAAACACAACTCAACAGTGCCACCATTCCACTTAAGCAACAATCTATGACCAGTTAAAGCAGTGGCAACTTCAGGGAGCAAAAGGTACATGTACATCATATCGCGACAACTTCAATGTTCTGCTGTTAAACCAGCATTCTTCAAAATTGCTCCCGGGGATGGAGGGATTTCCTGATAAGCTATCAAAAAAGCATGAACAGCTTTCCTGTTTCAGAACGTTCTCGTAACCCTGCAAAAAGAATGACCACAAAATTTCCAACACTCAATTGGAAGGCATTGGACTTTCTATCTGAGTTTACTTTGTTCTGACAATGCACAGAGCTATATGTTCTGGACATTATTATTTTTAAAACCAGATAAACAAGTTGCTTTTGGCAATGAAGGCCTAGACAGACTGAACATATCATATCTGTCAGGCAATGACCTTAAAAATCCAGATAAAATATGGCCACCACTTGACCTCACATGTGAAGCTCAACTTCCAAATTCCCCATCTGGAATTCATGTCTTTTAGGCTACAACCGACAGAGACTATTGATCAATTCATAAGTAAATGTAGGGACAAGGGGCACGATCGTAACTTTACAGCGTCAGAGTTAGCTGACAGATTAATCAAGCTCCTGCTAGCATCTACCCCTATAGAAGCATTCTGAAAAAACCTCTTGGACCAATCCAAAGGTTACAGTGTGGAAGCACTGCTGCAAAGCGGACACAAGAATGAAGCATTACTACTGGTTAGACAGAGTTTGCAGGCTATGCATAATTCATCCACTATTGGCACAATAGCCAACACAGGCATGACAAAGTAAGCAATGCAGGCAATTCATCAAGAAATTGCCCAGCTTTTAAAGCTATGTGCAAGGCATGTGGCCCTAGCGGATATTAGAAGTACCAATGCAGAAAGCAAAGGCTGGAGCAAGTGGTTCGATGTCACGAGGAGTCACATCTAGAGGTCAGCATTCAGGCACAGCATTCCAATCAAGCAAGATACCAGATATCGTCAAAATCAGATCCACAAAATGTCCAGCCAAACTACACAGTCAGATGATGAGGATGACCACAGCATCAATACACGAAGTGAGCAGACATTCAGAACGCTGAACATCGAAGAATGTATTGGCGCATTGGTACCAACAGAGGCCTTTGCCACCATCCAGGTTTATGCCCAGAGGGACAGCATAGCTTAAATGCAAAACTGGATATTGGTGCAGGTGCAAACATCCTTCCACTTCACACACTGAAACGTATGTAGCTACAAGTAAGGTTCAATTAACCATTGCCAAACTTACTGCGCACAATGGCTCAGAGATTCCATCCCTGAGATCAATTACACTCAAGTGTCACTACAAAAATTCACCCTGATCACACCAGATATTTTATATTGTGGACACCACAGGGTCCAGTGGTCACAGGCCTTACAGCATGCAGGTCCTGTCCTTGGTCAACACCCATGATATCATCAACACAGTGACGAGGACCACAAGAAGCACCTTTGGAAACCCCATGCTTACACTGGGAGAAGACCACCTAACTCTGCAACGCAGATCATCAGCTAATAGGCTAGTGCCACAGTCAGAACCAAATATGCATACCCATTCCAAACTTGCAAACTTCATCTTACTGCAGAACCAATGCAGAATGGCTATTCGGCAAACAAGTGCAGGCAAAGCTCCCCAGTCATCATTCCCAGGAGAACAGGATGCATTAATCAACAAAGAGGGAAAGATGGAAAATGCGCATTACCAGCATGCGGGTGATGAATTACCCAACCTGAACATCAGACAAAATGTTTGAGTAAAACACCCAACTGATGGCACAAGGAATTCAGCAGAAATGGTCAGCATATGCCCAGAACCAAGATCGTATCAAGTACGAGCACCAAATGGCATGACAGTGCGATGAAACAGATGCCAAATCAGAACAATACCACAACCAGATAACTGAGACATCCTATTGCGAATAGAACACAATCTAAGATGCAATACAAACAAAGCGCCCCTAACAAGCATTGTGAAAACATGCAGCAGCCTCAACAAGATCACTATAATGAAGTCAAGAAAGATAAGCAAACCTTCGATGCATTTCAGAGACTTGTAAATTTATTGCTTACTATCAGGGCATATTCATGCACAATATTACTTTATTTTGCTGTTATGTAAGTAGTTTGATTCTTTCAGGGTAAACCTCTGGTTTAGGAAAAAGGGGGATGTAATGATATGATGTACATGTACCTTTAAGAAGGCATATCTTGAACTGCTGTCAATCATTACCCACTTCTACTCAGTTCTGTTCTGATGATGCCACTTTCAAAAACAGTTCCTCTGACATGTCTTCCTCCTTCCTTAACCGAGGTTTTCCACCCACGGTCATTGACAGGGTCCTCAACCGTGTCTGGCCCATCTCCCGCGCATCCGCCCTCACACCTCCTCCCTCCCAGAAACATGATAGGGTCCCCCTTGTCCTCACTTATCACCCCACCAGCCTCCGCATTCAAAGGATCATCCTCCGCCATTTCTGCGAACTCCAGCATGATGCTACCACCAAACACATCTTCCCTTCACCCCCCTGGCGGCATTCCGCAGGGATCGTTCCCTCCGGGACACCCTGGTCCACTCCTCCATCACCCCCTACACCTCAACCCCCTCCCACGGCACCTTCCCATGCAACCACAGAAGGTGCAACATCTGCCCCTTTACTTCCCCTCTCCTCACCATCCAAGGGCCCAAACACTCCTTTCAAGTGAAGCAGCATTTCACTTGCACTTCCCTCAATTTAGTCTACTGCATTCGTTGCTCCCAATGCGGTTTCCTCTACATTGGAGAGACCAAACACAGACTGGGTGACTGCTTTGCAGAACACCTTTGGTCTGTCCGCAAGCATGACCCAGACCTCCCTGTCGCTTGCCATTTCAACACTCCACCCTGCTCTCATGCCCACATGTCCATCCTTGGCCTGCTGCATTGTTCTAGTGAAGCTCAACGCAAACTGGAGGAACAGCACCTCACCTTTCGACTAGGCACTTTACAGCCTTCCGGACTGAATATTGAGTTCAACAATTTTAGATCATGCGCTCTCTCCTCCATCCCCATCCCCTTTCCGATCCCCCCCTTTTTTTTCCAATAATTATCTAGATTTTTCTTTTCCCACCTATTTCCATTATTTTTAAATATATTTCCATCCATTGTTTTATCTCTACCTTTTAGCCTATTTTGATTCCTTCACCCCACCCCACCCCCACTAGGGCTATCTGTACCTTGCTTGTCCTGCTTTCTACCCTTAATTAGCACATTCCTTAGATAATATCACCACCTTCAACACCTCTTTGTCCTTTTGTCTGTGACATCTTTTGGCTATCTCCACCTATCACTGGCCCTCTATCCAGCTCTACCCTCCCTCCCAATTAAACCAGCTTATGTTTCACCTCCTTTCTATTTTTACTTAGTTCTGTTGAAGAGTCATACGGACTCGAAACGTTAACTGTGTTCCTCTCCGCAGATGCTGCCAGACCTGCTGAGTTTTTCCAGGTATTTTTATTTTTATTTCTAATCAGAATATGATGTGTAGTCTCATGACTCTGAACTCATTATACAGCGGCAACTTGTAGAAGTTAGACATGTATACTCAGCCTTACAGTTACAGTTAATATTGTATGTCCATAGTCTTATCTTAAAATAAAGAACCCACGTTATTGTTTTACCAACTGTTGTCATATAATTGGTATGTCTACATTGCATAGAGGAACATAACAAAAGTAATGTATCTATTGCAGCATACTTTGGTAAATTCAGTTTATGGCTCTGTACCAATAATAATAATAATAATGTCACAATATATATAGTACAGGGCTTCCTTGTACCAGTATCATTTTATAAATTTGACTTGGTGTTACCTCTGTGGCCTCTGTTTCAGGCTGGACCTAATTGTACACAACCTCACCATCCTATTTGACCCAAGCCGACCTTTCTATGCCATATTGTCTCCAGCCAGTATCACCCATTCCAGCCATTACCTCAGTCCATCTACCACTGAAACCCACATCCAGATTCGACTATTTCAATAATCACCTGCTCACAATCTCCCATCCACCACTCTGTGTAAACTGTAGTATAAAGGGTTAATGCTAAATATATAAATGGATAGTCCATATCATCAGTGATGTAAGATCACATGACAGCAGATTATGCTGAGAGATATTTCTGTGTAGAGCCTCATACTAAGCCTTGTACTGTACATAGCTAGTAGAATGTTTAATAAAAAGTAAAGTTTATCAACAGCCTTGCCTCCAGCAATCTCTATAAATCCAGACCATGGATAACCACATCTAAGACCCACAATGATGATAACAGATAGGGACAGTGGAAAACACGAAAGAAGAAGCACCCAGTAAAGAACCCAATAACTGGAAGAAGCAGCAAGAGAAATGACTGCAAGACATGGACAGCATGGGAAAATCACCAACAAGCCTCAAGTAAAGGCTAGAGTGAAGAAAAACCATGAAGAAAATCCTACCTTTGCCAGAGTACTTTGACTATGTGAAAGACCCGGATCAAGCCGAGAAATGCAAGAACTGGCATCATAGGTTTACCAGGTACGGAGCACCTTCAGGACTAGCAGAGAAGACTAGCAAGGAACAGGTCAGTACTCTTCTCTATGGCATTGGTAGTGCAAATGATGTAATAGTCAGATAGGGCATAAACAAAGAAACGGCAACATACGAAGAGATTATCAAACCAATTGATACTTGTTTTAGTCTTAGAAGGAACACCATTATAGAAAGGGTGAAGTTCAGTAGATGTAACCAAAGACTGGGCGAGCACATTGATTCCTTCATTAACAATTTATATTGACTAGCTGAGAATTGCGAATATGGAGCGCTAAAAGACAAATTAATTTAGGATAGCATTGTTGTAAGAGTCATAGAGGAGACTTTATCATATTTTCTCCAGTCAAGTTCCACCCCGACTTTTACAGAAAGTGAAACTAGAAGTTGAGTCAATGCTGCATCAGGGAGTCATTTCACCTGTAACCAAACCTACAAGCAGATGTTCAGGTATAGTTCCAGTACCGAAACCAAATGGCTCAATATGAATCTGTGTTGACCTCACACACTTAAACAAAGCAGTAGAAAGTGAGATCTACCCAATGGGGTCTGTGGATGAGAGTCTGGCAAAGCTAAAAAAACCCACAATTTTGACAAAATTGGATGCAAACTGGTTTCTGACAACTACCTTTGGATTGGGAAATCCAAACTACTGACAACGTTCATCACACCATTGGGAGATATTGCTTCAATTGACTACCTTTTGGAATTACCATGAGAGATTTTTCAGAGAATGATGACAGGCTTTTTACAGGGATTAGAAGGGGTCATCTGCCATATGAATGACATTCCGATCCTTGGGTCTGCCACACTGGAGCATGATGCAAGAGTGAGAGCAGAGTCGCAATGCTTGGAAGAAGCAGGACTAACTCTCAACAATAAATGTGAGATCTCACGACCAACTATTACATTTCTGAGACACACCGTTCACTCACCAGGCATCAGGGCTGATCCCCAAAAAAACCAAGGCGATCAAAGATTTTCCACCGCCCGCAAGCTTCAGTGCTTTATGGGAATGGTCAATCAAATAGGAAAGTTCCTATCTAATCTGGCACAGGTAAATGAATCACTACAACAATCGCTTAGGCTAGACCAAGCATGGTGTTGGGGAGAACATCAACAAATCTCAAATTGCAAAAGATAAAAGAGACTCTCATTTCAGCAGACATTTGGCACACGATGTCTGGAACTGCCCACGATAGCTCCTGTGGATTCATCAGTGACTGGATTAGGAGCAGTACTCTTTCAAATCCAGAAAGATGGAACGCACAGACCAGTATATTATGCAATCTACCCCATTAGGTAGAGTGACTGATGGGACAAAGATATGTTATAAGCAAAAAAGAGACCACATGGGCCTGTGAGAAGTTTGCTGACTATGTTTTAGGCCTAAGGTTTACCATTGAGATAGACTACAGCCATTGGTTACCTTACCAAATGCCAAAAAACTAGCAAAGATGCCACCAAGTGTCCAAAGATTTCAGTTGAGAATCATGAGATTTGATGCCACAACTGAATATGTCCAAGGGAAACAATGAACAACAGCAGACGCATTGTCACACATTCCTGGTGAAAAACTGGAGCAGGAGGACATCAATTTTGTTGAGGATATACGGTCATATACCTGATTGACTGCAAAATTTTTGCCAGCAACAACACAGAGGCTAAATGAGATTTGAAAGGCACAAAAAGCAGATGGAGAATATGCTAAAATTAAGGAATATTGCATAAATGGATGGACTGAATATGTTCCAAATAATCTCATGGAGGAGAATTTTCTCCCCGTTGGGGGCAGCTGAGCGGGAACAGACATGGGCGGGATGGGATTCGGCTGCACGCCTGCCGAACGATGCATGGTGACGTTGGGACGCACGTCCGAGGTCATCACGCGTCACTTTACGCGTTGGCGAGCGGGGCCTGCTCCTGCACGCTGACCCGAAGATTCTGGCCATGGTGAAACAATACTTCAAACAACAAAGACAACTCAGTGTCGTGGGTGACTTGCTGATTTATGATGAGAGTTTAGTCATGCCAATAGTCCTCAGGCTCAATATCCTTCAGAGAATACACCAGGGACACCTTAGCAATACAACGTGCTGTGCTAGAGTATGAAATTCCATTTGGTGGCCAGGGATCTGAAAATCATCAAGAGGAGATGATTTTGAGGTGCATCACCTGGGCAATCCATCGCCAGGAGCAAAGAGAACCACTAATTCTATCCTCATTTCCATCCAGATCGCAGGGATGCCTCGGAATGGACCTTTTTGAGCTCAAGGGGAAGACATTCCTCATAGTTGTTGACTATTATTGCAGATGGATCGAGGCTAAATGTCATCTTGGTACCACCTCAGAAGCAGTCGTTCAATTGCTAAAATAAATTTTTGTCACACAGGCATTGCAACCTGTACCCTATTTTATACCAAGTCCTGCTCATGCCTACATTTGCTACTTTAAATTTAAAATTCAAACCCCTTCGTGGTCTTGCATCTTTTTATCTCCATGACATCCCCAGCTGTATAATTCCCCTCCCTGAACTCTGTTTTACCGTGACTCTGGATTCTTGTGCATTCTCCCTTCCCATTAGCCAAACACGGGTGGCCATGGCATGTTTTCAGTTGCCTGCTGTTTGCAAGACCTCCTCAATGAGCCACTATCACACCCCAGCAGAAGGACACATATTACAACACCTACTAATTCTCTTAAAACCAATCAGCCTCTCCAACTTCTCCTATTTTAAGATGTCAACTCAAGGCCCCTCCTAATTAATTTAGCTCCGTATCCATTTTTTTTGATTATTCTTCTGTCAAGTGCTTTGGAATGGTTTTCTTTGTTAATGCTGCTGTAACTACAAGCTATTGCTGTTGTCACTGTCGAATTCCCAGTTGCACAATGTAGGCCATGTATTGATCATGCACATTGACAGATAGGAATGAGTTAACTTCTCCCCTCATTGATCTATATCTTAACTAAATAAAGATCCCAGTGTGAATGTTCTCTTGGGGTGGTGTTATGCCAAAGACCTCATTTATGAAATAGTCTGTACGGTAAAGCTGTGATGATCCTATTGTGCTGCAGCAGATGGAGCCTATTCTATGAAACTGCACTTATGTTGCAGTGAGAGCAATTTCACTAATATAATTTCTCTTTCATCTTTCTTAAAAAAACTCAATCCACATTTAAAAAGGGCACCATAGTGAACAATTACCTTATTGTGTATGACACTTTTATAATTAAGTTGACTTATAAATGAAATCTTACACAGCTTTCAAGGACAACAGCATAGCATCAGTATTGCAAAAAAAATGTCCTGCCAGTAAACTTGTGTTGGTGCTTTTAGAGGTTTATCAGTACCTGAAGACCCCTTTGTTCCTCTACCCCATTTAGACTCTCATTTCCCAAGGAGACTGTGACCTCCTTATTTTTCCTACCAAAATGCTTCACCTCAAACTTAATTGAGTTTAAAATTCAATTTGCCACTTACTCACCCATTCTGTAAGTTTGTTCATATCTTCTGGTATTTATTTTATCAGTCCATTGGTGTGTTTGTTTAAGATTTTCATGGTGAAAAGCAGAAGCCATGCTTCGCTTGTATTCAGATGGCAGTCTGTGTTTTACTCTCTATATAAATTCTTTGTGCTGTGTAATCAACAGTTAAAACTAACATTTTCAATTACAATGTAGACCAGTCATTTGGCCTGTGAAACCTGCTACAATGAAAGCTAAGCCTACATCCAGAACTGAAGAACTAGCTAAGCCAAAGGCAATTAATAAAGACTTTGACTCAACCCGATCAATTTACACTGAGGTAAATATGTGCAATTTTGCTTTAATTATTATTGTAAATTGCTACGATTGGTTTACACTGTTCATTTCCTTCAAACTAACAATATAAATGGGAAATGTCATACATTAAACTTATTTGTTTGCTTAAATCTTTCCACTCAGAATGCAGAAGAAAAACTATTGATCAACTATTGGCCATTGTTGCATATATCACCTCTGCTAAATTTGAAAAAGGATACTCTACTTTTATTTCACAGCTCAAGGTTCTAAATGATTAAAAATCTACAAGGAAGCCTACAAATTAGATTTTTTTAGACTCCCTTCTAGTTTACAATTGTTATTCACCACAGAAAATAAGTAAATCTACTTATTCAAAAATGCATGCCTGAATAACATTTTTAAAGAAATGCCTATAAATCCATAATTGAGTAAATAAAATTTCTTCAGAAATTCCCTGCTAAAGCCTTTATACTTGGGTATTTGTCTCTCTTTGTACCTCACCAAAAATCTGCAAGGAAGGCAGTCACACTGAGTTACTACACTTACAGGGAGCACAGATTGGCTAAAGATAATGGCCAAAATTTTTCCCTTGTCGGGCGGACTCAGCAAGAGCGGGTGGGGGCAATTGGGAAGCTGACCGCTGCCCGCGATCAGCTCTGCTCCGTGATTTCACACGGGCAAGCCAATTAAGGCCCACACCGCGTGGATCGCGAGCGGAGCGCAGAGCGCCACCTGTGCGGGCAGGTGGAGGAGGGAGAGCAGGCCTGGTGCACAATTTTATGCATGTGCGCAAAAAAGCGCTTCAATCTCCCTGAGGCACGGAGCTGCCTCAAGGAGGTTGAAGCGCTTTTTAAAAAAATTAAAAGTTTAAAAAAACATGTCCCCTCATGTGACTCTGAGCTGGGACATGTTTTTAATTCAAAAATAAAGTTTTTATTTAATGTTTATTTGCTTAAGGAAACCTCATCCCGCTCGTGGATGAGGTTTCCTAAAGAATGTAAAGGCCGCTTGGCCTTTTTGCCTGCCCGCCAACCGTAAGGTTGGACGGGCAGCGTAAATTTGATTTTAATGAGCTTGTTAATGGCCTTGATAGACCATTCAATTATTGGCGAGTGCGCAGTAGACTCCGGCGCCCGCCCGCTGAATGAAATATCGCGGAAGTGCACGATGACGTCAAGACGCACGTTGACATCATCGCGTGTCATATTACACTTGGGCATTTCGGGCATGCACCCGGATACCGAACATAAAATTCTGCCCCATAAGATAAGGCAATTTTAGCATAAAATCATAGACCAAAACAGCACAAAGGAAGCCATTCGACCCATTATATTTGTGCCAACTCTTTGAAAGAGTTATCACATTGGATCCATTCCCCTGCCTTTTCTATATAGCCCTGTAAATTGTGCCTGTTACGGTGCAACTTTAAGTAGTTATGGCTATCATCTATGTACATGACCAGATGGGAAATTATGTTAGATATCACATGATAAGTAGTCTGCAAGTGTGTAGTCACCCAAGTAAGATGTGTTGAATAGGGCTCTCCAACATCGTACATGTTTGATTTAATTTTCATGAATACAGAACCCACATTTGAGTTTCCCAATCCCTTTCAAGTGGTCGCAGTGTTTGTGTTTAATAGTAAGAAAAGAAAACATAATAGTACCTCTTCAAGTTATTTATCCAATTCTATTTTGAAAGTTATTATTGAATCTGCTTTCACCACCCTTTCAGGCAGTGCTTTTCAGATCATCATAACTAGTCCTGTAAAAGAATATTCTTCTAATCTCACTTCTGGTTCTTTTGCCAATTACTTTAAATTTGTGTCCTCTGGTTACTAACCATTCGACCACTGGAAACTATTGCTTTTTATGTGCTCTGCCAGAACCCTTCATAGTTTTGAACACCTCTATCAAATCTTATTTTAATCCTCACTGCTCTAAGGAGAACAACTTCAGCTTGTCAAGTCTCTCCAAGTAACTGAAGTGCCACATCTCGAGTATCAAAGAAACTAAATATTATGACACAACAGTCGGCTCTTCCCAATTTGCACCTCGGAACATGGATAACCACTGGGTGTATGACATTGTTGAATTCACTGTTGCAAGTCAAATAATCATGGTGAGATCCCATTGGAATATCATACGCAACTTTAGGCACCATACTGAGAAAACAACTTTGTTGACTTGGAGAGGATAAAGGAAAAGAAATAAGAGTGATTCCAAAATTCATGATTTAAATTCGAAGGGGAAACTCACAGAAATAAACGTTTACATTAGGGAAAAAAGATTGATGGGAGATGCAATCCCATCTTTAATAGAAATGTATAAGCAGATGCAAACACTGAATGCAACTTGTATTGTGATCATAACAGAGTACGAGTACTTGCGACAAGTGTCCAGGACAAAATGATATTGGAAGGCATTTATTTCCCATGGACTTGTGTTGAGGTTTACTCCCCTATTAAAGTAGTTAATTAGTTGACACCCTTAAAAAAAAAAGAATGGGATGAATATCTAATTTGAAATGTGGCACAGATTTGCAAGGGTGGATGTGTGGAACGCGAAAGGTTCTGAGTCGCTAGGGCTAAGGAAATGTTCTGATATTCAATCCCAGCAGCCAAATAAGGGAATAAACTGTAATTAGGATGTACAACTGGCTAACCGTCTGGTTCAAAATAGATTGGAATCTGAGGTGTAATGAGGATAAAACTGGCACAGGAATCTGGGGGAAGAAAGACCAGTGGCATTTGAAAATTTCAGACCTCGGCCTAGGCCAAGGGCTGGCAGAAGTTCTATCTGCTCAAATAATTGGGTGGAAGAGGGGCCCTCCAAGGTTTGCTGATTAAGGCCATGACCGCTGACGCTTTTTGGACTCTCAATTTTTGCTTTGCAAAAGATGGAGAGAATTTGAAGACCCTTTCCTCGGAAATAAGTCATTCAGTAAAATTCTTGAGCGTGCAGGCTGAACATGATAGATGGAAAAGAGTAGATTCTAAATGAACTTTTCTCATTTCATGCTTCCTGATGTTCTTATTTGTTAATGTTTACCCACCGAGAGGAAAGAATTACTCTGTTAGTATGTGTAGTGAGTGACATTGGAATAAATGTGTGTTTGAAGCATTCCAGCTGCCAATCCAGCCAATGGGAACGCATTATCAGGGATTCGGATGGACCACCCAACTGCGTCCCCTCTCCCCACAACAACTTTTCATCCCAGGAAAACAGAAGACAAAAAATGACCCCATCACAAGTGTGTACATGAAGGTGTTCCCTGATTGGTATTTTGAGTGTGAACATAAATGCTTTTAGAAAAAATGCTTACAACTTTGTCACGAATCTCTCTTGAATCCATTTGAAGTGTCACTGGAAGTAGCAACCAGAGCCATTTGCCTCCCACATAATGAATCAAGACAAGAAGTTAATTTCGGGAGTTGGTTTTTGCTAACAATATTTATTTCTGTTAAGTGAGTATCTTTTCTCTTTTAGCCGCCCTGATACTTGTAGACATGATGATACCAGTGGACAGTTATTTTGTCCCATTGATGTTATAAGCTCTTCGGTGTGATTTATAACACTGTGTCATGTGTTTACAAGCACTCACAAAGGGCAGAAATTTTTGCTTGGTGGGCGGGTGTGCGCTCGACTCGCTCGAGCATGAAATGATGAGCGTTGATGTCAGCCGAGCGTGGTGACGTCAATGCGCAGTTGCGCGATAGTTCGGCCGGCGGGTGCGCGCCAGAGTCGGCAGTGCGCCCGCCGACAATTAAAAGGCGTGTTAAGGACATTAACTAATCAATTAAGCTACATTTTTTCGCTGACCGTCCAACCTAACAGTTGGCGGGCAGGCGAAAAGGCCAAGCGGCTTTTGTATTTTTTTGGAAACTTCATCCACGGGTGGGATGAGGTTTCCAAAAGCAAATAAAAATAAAATAAAAGTTTTACAATTGAATTAATAACATGTCCCAGCTCATGTGACACAGAGTCACATGAGGGGACATGTTGTATCACATTTTCATTTTATAAATTTGTTTTTATATATCTCTTCATCTCCCTGAGGCAGCTCTGTGCCTCAGGGAGATCATGAAGCGCTCACTCGCATGCAAGTGTATTGCACATAGGACCTGATAGTTGTTTGCATTTTAAAAAATGACATGCATCCTACATTATCATGCAGCATAGTTGGGCATTAAAAGCTTGTACTTCCAGATCTGTGGCATCTTATTGAAAATTTCTATGCAAACGGGATGTTTGTTAGCTGTAATTTGCTATATTGCTCCATATTGCTAAATGACCTTTCTTGTAACATCTGCAGCCTCTGAAAGAGCGATGTTAATCACACTGAGGGAAAACATGATTAACAACAAATTTAAACCATAAGATGTAACACATGATTTGCTTGAATTGTTAACTAATTTCATGGTTACTTTCCAGGGCAAGTCAAAGACTGCGAAGAGGTAAGATGCATATGGATATAGAAATATAAGAATATTTTAAAATGTAGTCTCCAGATACTTCTTCAATGTTCCCAGAATAAGTAAAGTTGCAGGTTCAGTTAAAGTGAAATATATTGGAATAAGATGCTAATTTACAATCCAGTCTTCAATTTGTGAGGCAAATGCACTTCAGTTTGCTGGGTCCTATACTTCGGACACAAGACTTTAATAGGAGCCAAATGGAGCAGGGAAAGATGGGTTCCAAGAAAAACTAAGATCCCCTGAAAGGTAATATGGCCTGGGAAGAGACATACCATCCAACCAAAGAACTGGACGTAATACAGACACTGGTGTGAAACCTTTCCTCATATGGGCAAGACGGAGCTCAAATAATCCAATCTGTTATGAAACTGCAGGAATAATTTCTGCACAGTAGTTTTGTAAAGTTCCAATTATGCAAAAATCATTTCGAGTTTGAAGTCCAAATCCAGTGAAGTGCACTGATGCATTGTATAACAATAGCTTATTTTTGTAATACCATTATTGTTTGCATGCTGAAGGAGCGAATGAGTCAATGTTAAAATGACCAGATGCCATGTGCCAGGATTCTCCCCTTCAGAGCTGGATTGCAGCAAGGCAGGTGATCTACCCACCAGTCCAGTCCAGCTCAGCCCAACTCTAAACTACCTTGTCTGTACGGTGGGCTCCTGGGGGGATTTGGGCCATGAAGAGGGCACCTACCAGAAGGAGGGCAGAACATCCTGATGATGCTATAATGAGGTCACCAACTGACCACCACAAAATTACTACCAATGGGCCTTAAAAGGACAGAAGCGCCCCAAAGATTGGATCAAGGTTCCAACTGAAAGACTGAGCTGAGACCAGCGCTTTCAGCAGATAAGTTTTTGGAGCCAGTGAGGGAGACTAGGCTGCTTTCTCCCTACAAGACGTCCTCAAGTCATTTATCATTGCTTTCCAGAGTTTATCACTACCTACCATGTAAGTGGGGCGGGCAGGAGCAAAGGCCTTGGAACCTTTCCCCCCATCACCACCCCACTCCTCCATTTATATTCAAATGCCAGTGAAGACAGTTCCAGCAGGCATGGCAAAGCTTGATCAGCCTTACCACCCCAGTGTTTCCTCATTCCCTGCCACGATATTTGCCAAATTTGCATGGCTCCAAATATTTTGAAAAGTTAAGACTACAAATAAAAAATGTTCCTATATTGTCTGTATTGTCTACCTTAGTGCAGTTATGGTACAGATATTAACAGAGCACAGCAGAGAAAGAGAAAAATTAGTGTGGATGAGGTCTACCATCAGTTTATCTACCTGCCTGGGACATCCCTGCCCTATTAGGACCACCTTCCTTGCTACCCAAATAGAAATGGTGGCAGGAAGGCGGGTGTGAGCCCCAGATTCTCAGAAGATTTCCATTCTCTCTCTCTCACTAACTACCAGTTCCCAGGGTTGCCACAGAGAAGATGGCAAAGGTTGTGATAATTAACAAAATTTATTGTCTATGTTGAACAGATAATGTTACCAATTGACAATATTTTCTTACATTGTTATTCTTCACTAAAACCTGTATCCTGTTTTAACAATCAATATCCTAGAGGCAAAGGATCAAGGAGAAAAAAAGAACGCATCACTTATGGTATGTTAGCAAAGTGAAACTGGGGAGGATGGTAATGTGGGTGGACGGTTAATGGGGTGTTGCATGATACCCTGCACACTCGAAAGCTAAATGATACAATGAATGTTAAACTTATGTTATTGTTTAAAGTGTATAAAAATAGGTCCCTCATGAGATGATGCTTGTTAGTAATTCAGTGGGGTAAATTCAGCAACCATATACTTTCCTCAGGGGAGTATGAACATACGAACTAGGAGCAGCTAGGAGTAGGCCATTCGGCCCCTTGATCCTGCTCTGCCATTCAATAAGATCATGACTGATCTGATTGTAACGTTGACTGCACAAAGGGAGAGATGGCATTTCAGTGCCAATTCTTCAGCTTCATTCTTGCAGCAATCCCTGCTGTGAGCTATATTGGTGAATTCACCCTTATTTTACTGTGCCTGAGCAGGAGGGAAGTAAACATGTAGAGGTAAATGATTGAGTAAATAAACAGCAAGAACTACAGTGATTATCGTAGTTGGTTTTTCCCCTATTATGTATATTCATCATGTGCGTTAGATACTCTTCTGCCTTTCCATTTCGAGGTAAGGTATTGCACTTTGTTTTCATGAGGCCCCATGTACTTTAGGCAAGCACAAATGCTTTTAAGTGATGCACAAATGCTTTTGACCATTTGGTCTTCAATCTCAGAGGATGCTGCTTCAATTCGACACAGGATCCAATCATTCGACATTAAATACATGAAGAAAACAGCATCAGTGCCAATCTGTAGTGCAACTGTTAAATACAATGACAGCATGCCCCGTCTCATAATGTAACCATCACTGACTAACAGGCTATTTTACCAGAGCTCTCAAACCAAAATATGCCTCTTCAGCAGCATTTCAGGTTTTCTAAACAGGGGCAGATTAATGATAGATTTGAACAAGGTGATGGTTAAGTCACTGTTAAAGTACTCTTTGCACCTTTAAGTACCCCATTCTGGGAAGGATAATAAAATCATAGGGAACATACAGCTTTAATTCAACCAGATGATGCCAGCAATGAGAAACTGAAGTTATGAAGAATGAGCTGAGATTATGGGATTGTTTCCACTGCAGTAATAGACACAACATCAGAGAAAAATTATTAGTTTTTTTTAATTATAAAGGGCATGGGAGTGAGACTAGCTGAGTTGCTTTTGCAGAGTACCATCATGGGCACGATGGGCCAAATGGCCTCTTTCTGTGCCATAGCTGTTCTATAATTCTATAAAGGATTTCAATGAGGTGAATAATAAAAAGTTATTTCATCTGGTTGGGGAACCAGTGGCAAGAGGACATCCGTTTAAAATTGGCACTAAGAGAACAAGTAGAAAGCTGAGGAGAAACTTCAGAGGGTTTCTAGAGTTTTACCACAGGGAATAGTTGAGTCAGAAATGAATTCATTTTTGTAAGGAGAAGTTGATTTAAATATTTGAAGCAGAGGAATTTACAGGACAGACCAGGGCGCTGATTAGCTTTAGATTGCTCATACAATGAACTTAACTGTGCTGCTATGGTTTTATAAAGGCTTTTGTTTGGTGATCTGTAGCTACCTCAGTCAGATTCGAAGGAGGTGCAGACAATTTCAATAACTAGAAATGCACCAGGCTTTGGTTCCTTCCAGCTGCATCTTGAAAAAGAGAAAGACTTAACAGGAACCTGAGCATCAGGCTTCAATAAAAGACCCCCAAAGAACAAAAGGAAGATGCTACCCTCTCCTCTCCAGCTCCCTCAATGCTTTACCCAAGTGGCCTTTCTTCGTATTGAGCACAGGCAATGGGTTGGATTTTGTGATCAGTGGTGAGGAAACAGCAATGGTGCTCACTGCTGGGCCTCAAAGGAAGCTGCCCATAAAGATCTCTGTGGCATGGTCTTTCCCTTTCCTGATGACCCTTTAAACCTGGCATGTCAAGGGGATCTCCAGGCATGTAGCCATAGTGATGTCA
The DNA here is from genome assembly GCF_964194155.1 of Cetorhinus maximus. Lineage (NCBI taxonomy): Eukaryota > Metazoa > Chordata > Chondrichthyes > Lamniformes > Cetorhinidae > Cetorhinus > Cetorhinus maximus. Next base: position 107,814,030 of record NC_135891.1, read on the forward strand.
GCAAGCAGAGTAAGCAGCCAGTCACATTGAAATATTCACACAGACAGCAAACTAGGAAGTTAAAGCACTGAGTTCCTTTATTTTTAATTTAAATATTTCATATAGTGAAATAAATGCCTATGATTGGATTAAGACAGAAGCAAAAATATCATAAACTTTAAAAATACATTATTTTAAAATATGAAGATTTTTTTATATCATGATGAAGAAACTTGATATACCACAAATATAAAATCAGCCTTTCAGGCCAGTGAGGGTATTAAGCAGTAACTATGAAGTTAATTCTCTGTTAGAAATCCAGGGCAGAATATTGTCATTGATGTGCGGGGGCGGGCCCGACATGCTGATGAGTAAAATGATGTGAGATGACGCCGGGCGTGCGTCCCGATGTCATCGTGCATCATTTCGATATTGCATTCGGCAGGCGTGCGCTGGAGGCGGCTGCGCACCCGCAGAACTGTCAATGGCCTATTAAGGCCTTTAAGAAAGCAATTGACGTCATTAGTGATGCTGGGCGTCCAACCTTAAGGCTGGCGGGCAGGCGAAGAACCCAAGTGGCCTTCGCATTTTCCAGGAAACTTCATCCGTAGGCGGGATGAGGTTTCCTGAAGGTTTCATAAAATTAATAAATACATTTTGTACACTTCACAAACATGCCCCAGCTCGTTTGACACTGTCACATGAGGCACGGAGCTGCCTCAGGGAGATTGTTGTGCTCTAAAGAGCACAGGCCCCGACCCTCCCTCCTCCCTCTGCCTGCACAGGTAGCACTGAGCACTACTGACCATGCGTTATGCTGGGCGGGCCTTAATTGGCCCACCCCCGTAAAATTGGGGTGCGCAGCCAATCGTGGGCAACGATCGCCTCTGCACCCACCCCCGCCCGCTCCTGCCCAGCCCACCTGCCATAGATAAGATTCTACCCCCAGTTACGCCTCATTCAACAAGTTGTAGCTTTTCCAACAGTTTTCACAATAAGACTGACAGTGTAAGAGTGCAATTTCTCATCAATTCATAGTTTTCCTATTGATTGCAGTCTGGGAATGCCTCAACAACACACTCCCTGGAGAAGCATAGAATCATTGACTGCATGTTGCTGTCAGTTGCAATGGAGTAATGATGGCAAATACTGAAGCCTTGCTGTCCTTTGCAAAATCCAGGCCAGTAAGTGTTGGCAGACTGTACACCTGTTAGGACCATTGCAGTTGAACCTGATCTGTTACCACCTGAAATCTACACAAGCATTTTTCAGCAGGGTTCCCTGGCAAAGGACGCCAACAAAGAGATCTGAAATAGGCACATTATTACCTGTGGCATTGGAATGAGCCAGGAAAGAAAAAGCTTGAGAGGTTAAAATTAATCTTGGGCTAGAGTGTAAAATGGGCCATGGGGAAGTGAGAGCAGGTTTTACACTCCGTCCAATTTTATTTTCCATGAAAAAGATGCTACCCACGATCTGTTTGACCCCATGCTTTTTTTTAAATGATGTTGAGTTAGTTAGCAGGGTAGGGGTGATCATTTGCTGTTTTCACTTACACGAGCAATTTTGTATCCTTCAGCTGAAACACCAAGATACATTTATCTCAGTGAGCCCAAAAAGCTGCCTGAAGGTTATCTGAGAAACAGGTAAATACATTTAGTTATTTCGTTGGAAACAATAATTCCTAGCACAGATCAATTCTGCATTTACTGCTGCTGAAAAATCTTTAACAGCGCTCCTGTCCAGTACTACTGGCGTCTTAACATTACCTTAAGAGTGACAACTGATGCAAAGTCCCTATTTGTGCCTTCGACCTATCCTTTTGATCGGGGTCAGGGGTGAGGTCAAGGATCACGGAGGTCGGGGAGGCAACCCAGAAGAACGGAGCTGTGGATTGGGGGAGTCAGGAAGAGGGATTGTAGGGATTTGAGCTTGGTCCCAGGAGATGGGAGATGGTGAGTTGGGGCTGACAATGGGACAGATTGGAAATAAGGGCTGGTATCAGCGGCATTGTTAGGTAGGGGGTGGGGACGGCAACAGCAATGATTGGAGAGGGCTGGCCATGATTGGGTTCTTCAAAATGGGGGCCAGAAGGCATTCAGATAAGTCAATTACCTTCTTGGTCCTAGCAAGTGCTAGCTGCCTCAGAGTAACCAATTTCAGTGAGGAAACCTCTAATTTGCATATGTTGATGGAATGCTGTTAGGACCAGGGTTTAGAATCACCCAAACCTCACAGTGCTGAAGTCAGCGGGTGGAGAAGGAAGGGACTGTGTCACTCATTTAGCACCCCACCTGGCCAATTTGCATTCCTGGTTAAAATTGGGCATTTCAGTTCAAGGGACAGAATGTAGGTCGTCATATATGGAGAAATGCAAAGAAAGATCAGAGGAACAGTGACAAAAACATCACTGATAAAACAGAAGAACAGGAAAGGTTGTGAAGCCTGAAGTGGGAGAAGAATTGGCTATCAGTTGATAAGCTTTCTCTTGCATCCTGTCAAAGAATGCAAAAGAGAAGCTGCACAACAGCCTCCCTGGGTATGAGAAAATATATACTTTTTTGATTGCTCGAGAAACAGCCTGAGTGGTAAAGCTGTCGAAATCCTCAAGGAAATCCTTGTGCAACAGCAGATGGAATCTGTGAAGATGGAACCACACTCAACTGCAGTGATAACTCCCTGCCCCCAACTCGAGAAATTTCATTGGCATAAATTCTCTTCAAAATGTCCTGAAGAAAGATCAATCCAACATGCTTATAAATTAACAGAACACATATGAGCCATACAGACACTCAAAGAAGAAGATGCAGCTTAGGTGTTCAGGCGATCTTATTAATAGGTGCCACGGTCATCTCAACAGTTAGCTGCCAACTACATCAATGGTATTATTGCATATGTCATGTTTATGAATAAGGGCCTGGAGTTGGCTCGGTGTCTAGTATGTGGCTCAGAGTATTACCAACAGCCCTGACTCAATTCCCATTCTTGGTGAGGTAGGCTTGGGATCTGCCTCCTCGCCCTGCCCCTGAGAGTGGAAGGCAATAGCAAACCACGACTGAAAAGAAGTTGCCAAGGAAACAGGAATGAAGCATCAGCAGGCAATGAGCCAAGGACCTGCCTTCAGGCAGAGCACACATGAATGAATGTTTATAAATAAAATTCTCTTATTCTACACAAATAGCAACTTTAATCTAAGATGGCTACTTGTAGAATAACTGAATAAAAATTTGATAAAGTCATAGGAACAGGATTAGGCCATTCAGCCCATCTGAGCTATTCAATACGATCATAGCTCATCATCCACATCATTGCCTTTTTCCCACACTGTCCTCTCATCCCATTATGTCACTGGTATTTAGAAATTTGTCAATCTCTACTTTAAACATACACAATGATTGAGCTCCCACAGCCCTCTGGGGTAGAGAATTCCAAAGATTCACCACCCTCTGAGTAAAAAGATTTCTCCTAATCTCAGGCCTAAGTGGCTTCCCCCTTATTTTGAAATTGTGTCCCCTGATTCGAGATTCCAAAACCAGGGGAAACATTTTACTATATCTACCCTGCATATTCCTTTAAATAGTTTGTAGGTTTCAATGGCCAGAATATTGCTGTCGGGGATGGATAACCAGGGAAAGAGTAGGGCCCATTAGGGACCAAGGGGGCAATCTATGGGTGGAGCCAGAGGACATCGGCAGAGTGTTTAAAGAATACTTTACATCCATCTTTACCCAAGAGAATGAGGATGAAGGTATGGAACTCGTGGAGAGAGACTGCGAGGTTCTTGAGCAAATTGATATAGGGAGTGACAAGGTATTGGCGGTATTGGCAGGCTTAAAAGTGGGCAAATCTTCAGGTCTAGATGATTTGTGTCCCAGACTGCTGAGGGAGGCAAGGGAGGAGATCGCAGGGGCTCTGACCCAAATTTTTAATTCCTCTCTGGCCACGGGAGAGGTGCCAGAGGACTGGAGAACAGCTAATGTGGTTCCGCTATTTAAGAAGGGTTGTAGAGATAAGCCAGGGAACTACAGACCAGTGAGTCTCATGTCATTGGCAGGGAAACTATTGGAGAAAATTCTGAAGGAGAGAATCTATCTCCACTTGGAGAGGCAAGGTTTGATCAGGGATAGTCAGCATGGCTTTGTCAGAGGGAGGTCATGCCTAACAAATTTGATTGAATTTTTTGAGAAAGTGACCAGGTGTGTAGATGAGGGTAGTGCAGTTGATGTAGTTTATATGGATTTCAGCAAAGCCTTTGACAAGGTCCCACATGGGAGACTTATAAAGAAGCAAATGCACATGGGATACAGGGTAATTTGATAAGGTGGATTCAAAATTGGCTTAGTTGTAGGAGACAGAGGGTGATGACAGAAGGCTGCTTTAGTGACTGGAAGCCAGTGTCCAGTGGCGTACCACAGGGATCTGTGCTGGGTTCCCTATTATTCATCATTTATATAAATGACATAGATGACTATGTGGGGGGTAGGATTAGTAAGTTTACGGATGACACAAAGATTGGCCAGGTGGTTAACAGTGAGGCTGAGTGTCTTGGGTTACAGGAAGATATAGGTGGGATGGTCAAATGGGCAGATAAGTGGCAGATGGAATTTAACCCTGAAAAGTCTGAGGTGATACACTTTGGGAGGAATAATTTGACAAGGAAGTATTCAATGAACGGCATGACACTTGGAAGTTCTGAGGAACAAAGGGGCCTTGACGTGTGTGTCCATAGATCTCTGAAGGCGGAGGGGCATGTTAGTCGGGTGGTGAAAAAGGCATATGGGACACTTGCCTTTATCAATCGAGGCAGAGATTACAAAAGTAGGGAGGTCATGTTGGAGTTGTATAGAACCTCGGTGAGGCCACAGCTGGAGTACTGTGTGCAGTTCTGGTCGCCACATTATAGGAAGGATGTGATTGCACTGGAGGGGGTGCAGAGGAGATTCACCAGGATGTTGCCTGGGATGAAACACTTAAGTTATGAAGAGAGGTTGGATAGACTTGGGTTGTTTTCGTTGGTGCAGAGAAGACTGAGGGGCGACCTGATCGAGGTGTACAAGATTATGAGGGGCATGGACAGGGTGGATAGGGAGCAGCTGTTCCCCTTAGTTGAAGAGTCAGTCACTAGAGGACACAAGTTCAAGGTGAGGGGCAGGAGGTTTAGGGGGAATGTGAGGAAAAACTTTTTTACCCAGAGGGTGGTGACGATCTGGAATGCGCTGCGTGGGAGGGGGGTGGAGGTGGGTTGCCTCACATCCTTTAAAAAGTACCTGGATGAGCACTTGGCATGACATAACATTCAAGGCTATGGGCCATGTACTGGTAAATGGGATTAGTTAGGTAGGTCAGGTGTTTCTCACGTGTCAGTGCAGACTCGATGGGCCGAAGGGCCTCTTCTGCACTGTGTGATTCTGTGATTTTATGTCCCAGCTCATGTGACACTGTCACATGAGGGGACATGTCTAAATAATTTTTCTCTTTATTTATTAAAAAGTTTCATAATGTACTTAATCTCCCTGAAGCAGCTCCGTGCAGATTGAGCAAATGCGCCAAAGAGTGCAGGCCCCAACTCTCCCTCCTCCCTACGCCCACAAAGGTAAAATGGCGGCGCACAGCCAACCGCAGGCACAGATCGGCTCTGCGCCCGCTCCCGCCCAGCCCGCCTGACATAGGTAAGATTCAGCCCAATGAGATCACCTCTCATTCTTCGAAACTCTAGAGAACACAGGCCCTGTTTCCCGAATCTGACTTCATAGGACAGTCCCACCATCCCAGGAACAAGTCTGGTGAACCTTCGTTGCACTCCCTCTTTGGCAATATTATCTTTGCAAAGGTATGGGGACCAGATCTGCACACAGTACTCCAGCAGCAGTCTTACCGAGGCCCTACACAATTGAAGCAAGACTTTGCTGCTCCTGCACCCAAATACTCTAATTAGACTTCATAATTGCTTGCTGCGCCTGCATGTTAGCCTTCAGTGACTTATTGGCGAGGACACCCAGGTCCCTTTGTACATCTACACTTTCTAATTTCTTACCATTGAAGAAATACTCCGCACATCTGTTCTTCCTAGCAAAGTGGGTAATCTCACATTTTTCCACATTGTATTCCATCTGCCAAGTCCTTGTCCACTCACTAAGTCTGCCCAGATCCTCTTGAAGCCACTTTGCATCTTCCTAACAACATACATTCCCACCTAGTTTTGTGTTGTCTGTGAACTTGGAAATATTACATTTGGTGCCCACATCCAAATCATTGATATACATTGTGAACAGTCGGGGCCCTTTTTGCAGTACCCCACTAGTCACAACCTGTCAACACAAGAATGACCCATTTATTGTTACTCTCTGTTTTCTGCCTGTTAACCAATCCTTAATCCATGTCAGTATATTGCCTCCTATTCCAAGTGCTTTAATTTTGCTAACCAACCTCCTGTGGGGGACTTCATCAAAAGCCTTCCGAAAATCCAAGTATACTATGTCCACCAATTCCCCTTTATCAATTCTGTTAGTAACATCCTCAACGAAACTCCAACAGGTTCATCAAGCATGATTTCCCATACGTAAATCCATGTTGCCTGCCCAATCAGATCATTAATATCCAAGCATCTATTTATCACATTCTTTAAAATAGATTCTAGCGTTTTCTGTACTATTGATGTAAGGCTAGCAGATTTGAAGTCCTTCGTTTTCTCTCTCCCTCCCTTCTTAAATAGTAGGGTGACATTTGCTATCTTCCAACCTGCAGGAACCATTCCAGAATCTGTAGGGCTGGATTTTACCGTCAGCGAGCGGGAGCGGGGCCCGCTTGCCGACGCGTAAAATGACACACGGTGACACCGGGCAGAACTCCCGACGTCACTGCGCCCCATTTAAATTTTCAGGAAGGCGGGGGGCGCAGCAAAATCAGCTGCGCACCCGTCATCTGTCAATGGCCAATTGAGGCCATTGACGGAGCAATTAAAGTAATTAATGGACCTGCCCATCCAACCTTAAGGTTGTCGGGCAGGCCAGGAGCCCCAGTGGGAACTAGAAAATCCATGAAACCTCATCCACAGGCGGGATGAAGTTTCATGTAGGGTTTTTAAAATTTTAATAAAGTTTTTTTGGAAATTGTGAACATGTTCCAACTCATGTGAAATTGTCACATGAGGGGACATGTTAGGGAAATTTTATTTATCTTATTTTGAGCTTTTTCACATTTAGAGCCGATCTCCTTGAGGCTGCAGGGACCTCAGGGAGATGAGTGCGCTCTTTTGTGCGCATGTGCGAAAGAGCGCACTCTCGATTTTAGGAATCCCTCCCACTTGCACAGGAAGCGCATAGGGCTTCCGTGTGGATGCCATGCTGGGCGGGCCTTAATTGGCCCACCCACATAAAATTGTGCCACACCTCCGATGGCCAGCACGTGCCCACCCATCAACATCCCCCCCATCGGGGGAAAAATTCAGCCCGTAGAATTTTAGAAGATGATTATCAATGCATCCACTATCTTCATAGCTACCTCCTTCACCACTCTGGTATGTAGAATATCAGGACCCAAGGACTTATTAACCTTCAAACCCATTAATTTCTCCAATGCAACCTTATTACTAATACTAATTTCCTTCAATTCCTCATTATCCCTAGTTCCTTGGATCGCTAATTCTGGGAGATTTCTTGTGTCTTCCTCAGTGAAGACAGACACAAAGTAATCATTTACCTTCTCTGCCATTTCTCTATTCCCCATTATAAATTCTCCTGACTCTTCCTGTAATGGATCCACATTTGTCTTAGCCATATTTTTCCTTTTATGTACCATAGAAGCTTTTACAGTCTGTTTTTAAGTTTTTTGCTAGCTTACATTCATATTCTATTCTCCCTTTCTTTATCCTTTTCTTGGTCTTCCTTTGCTGTATTCTAAAATCCTCCCAATCCTCAGGTTTACAACTATTTCTGACAGCTTTATCGGCCTTTTCTTTTAATCTTATACCATCCTTAACTTCCTCTGTTAGTCACAGTTGACTCATTTTTTGGGTTTTTGTGCCTTGAAGGAATATATAATTGCTGTAAACTATGTAATAATTCTTTAAAGACTATCAATTGCCAATGTGCCGTCATACCTTTAGTGTATTTTCCCAATCCACCTCAGCCAATTTGTCCCTCATACCTTAATAATTTCCTTTGTTCAAATTCAACACCCTGGCTTCAGGTTGAACTACCTCACTTTCAAACATAATGTAAAATTCTATCTATCATACCAGTTCTGTTGAAGGGTCATGTTGGACTCGAAACGTCAACTCTTTTCTTCTCCACCGATGCTGCCAGACCTGCTGAGTTTTTCCAGGTAATTCTGTTTTTGTTTTGGATTTCCAGCATCCGCAGTAGCTTTTTGTTTTTATTTCTATCATATTATGGTCATTCATCCCTAAAGGTTCTTTTACAACAAGATTATTAATTAACCCTTTCTCGTCACATAACACTAGATCTAAAATAGCCTGTTCTCTAGTCGGTTTCTCAACATACTGCTCTAGAAAAGCATCCTTAACGTACTCCAGAAGCTCATCCTCCACAGAATTAGTGCTTATTAGATTTACCAAGTGTATATGCAGATTGAAGTCATCCAAGATTACTGTATTACCCATGCTACATGCTTCTCTAAACAAAAACAGAATTACCTGGAAAAACTCAGCAGGTCTGGCAGCATCGGCGGAGAAGAAAAGAGTTGACGTTTCGAGTCCTCATGACCCTTCAGCAGAACTCTGTCCAGGTCCCACCTGCCCCAGAACTGGTCCCAATGCCTCAGAAATCTGATGCCCTCCCTCCTACATGAATTCTCCAGCCACATGTTCAATCAATCAGCCCTCTTATTCCTATGCTCACTAGTACATGCCACTGGGAGTAATCCTGAGATCACTGTTCTTGAGGTCTTGCTTTGTAATTCCTTTCCTCACTCCCTAAAATCTGTTTTCAGGACCTCATCCCTCTTCCTACCTATGTCATTGGTACCAATGTGGACCACAACCTCTGACTGTTCACCCTCCCCCAAAAGGATGTCCTGCAGTCGCTCCATGACATCCTTAATAGTGACAGCTTTAATCATCAAATATAATTGATGATTAAACCTTGCTTGATTACTGAGAAGTAAGGCTTATGTCTAGAAACCAACAACAGAACATTGCTTTTTTAATAAATTAATCTTTGTTCTGTACATAACAGCAACATTGGCAATGTATGCCTATATTTTGTGTGTGACTGTGTGTGCAGGTGAATGTGGCCACACATTAGTTTTTTGGTCATCAAAGGTTTCCTTGGTGTGCTGAGATTGCATTGTGACTGAGATAATCAAGATTTGAATACGTTATAGTCAGACGCTAACATGAGTGTTTATGATATAGACCGTCACCCACCTGGCCAGTGAGCCGTAAAACAATGAGAGCGAGACCCAGTTCCAGGATCTATGAACTAGCCAAGCCAAAGCAACTCCACAAGAAATGGCAACCAAGCAGATCAGCTTATTCTGAGGTAGGTTTGCACAACTTGACTCAATTCTCTGTTTATTATATATTAGCCCCAAAATTATGCTGTAGAAAACTAATATATAAATGTTGACGTGTTTATCTGAAATTCCTCACTCCATTATTTTAGCTGAAGTGTTGATCTGTTTAGGATTTTTGTTAATATAATAAAGAATTTGTTACAAGACCATAACATGGCTTGGTATTTTCCAGAATATCGTTTCTTAATCATACTATAAAATATGTCTATTAAATTTGGAAAGGATTCAGTGCTCTTTGCATAGTGGGTGTGTTACAGTTCACCCAAGGGACTGGAGTTCACGGTCACCCGCTGGGCGTGTATTCAGCGAGGGGAGCGTGTAAAATATGACAGGTCACTAGCCCACCATCTTCCCGCCCACCCCCGACCCAGTCCCCATAATACAGTCATTGGGAGAGTGCCGAAATTGGCAGCCCACCTGCCATTTTTAAATAAACATTTAACAGGCAATTGAGCTTGTTACCAAGCCAATTTACCCGAATGTTACGCTGCCCATGCCATGAAACAGTTGGCATGGCAGGTGGGCTGGAGTGGGTAGGCTTTTCTTTAAGCAAACTACTTAAAAGGCAAGATAGAAGCAGGCTATGGGGGGGTGCCCTTTGTCAGTCAGGCACCACCCCCCAACAAATTGGTCCCCCACCTTTGTTCTACTCCACCTGGCCTCCAAAACCCAACCTCCCCCCCCTTACCCCCCAACCTTCCCCTGTCCAATACCCCCCGGTTTACCTCTCTCTGGGATCCATGTCAACTTCATCCCAGGGCCTAGTTTCAGTCCCAGCAGCGTTTACTACTGAGGAGTGGAAGTCCCACTCTCACCTTGTTCATGCCACCAGTACTGTTTTATTGCTGTGGGGTGGCCTTGTTGAGTGTCGCTCGGAGCGGCGCCATCCCCCCGCCTCGTAAAATTCAGCGAGTTGCTGTGGCAACATGCACCTTTACATACATGTTCTGGTCTGCAACTATAGATAGTGATGGTAGAGGCTCCAATTGTCTTTCCGTCACATGATACTCAACTTGTTTGCTTGTGTTATGAGTGCATCTTCCTTGGTCATCAAGTCCTGGGGTGAGACTTGAACCCAGCGTGTCTGACTTGGAGACAGGGGCACTACCCACTGCACCACAAGACCTCCTCCAATGTGTTGTATCAGCCTGCAAAATATTTAAAATACCATAAGGGCATTTAGATTATGTGTAACCTGATTGGAATTAGAATCTGATGTGAATTTTAGATAACTATTCAAAAAGCATGTCCAAGAGGAAAGTATGATACTAAGATTACTATGCATTTGGAGCTAAGTAAGTCAATTTTCTCAATAGAATCTCAGCTGAATCATTTCAAACTTGGGTATGAGCCTCTGGACGCTTGGTCATTCATCAGAAATTCTGAGGGTAGATTGGTGAGACATAGATCATGATGCATATTGTGGTTTGAACCTAAAATCACTTTTGTTTTTACAAACCCTATGACTACTTGCAGTTAATATAACCCAAATGAAGAAAGGTGTAGGATCGGCAAAATTATGGATTAGATTCAACTTGCATTCACACTATAACTTTACCATTGGCGCAAAGTCTGAATCCTGCGCTAGGGGCTAGCCAGACTCAGGAGTGAAAAGGTGTAGATCTTTCTGGTGACACTTTGCTTCACAGTTAGATCACATTTTGACCCCTGACTTGCACTGCACCAACAGTATGTCTCTAGGGAGCTGTGGGGGCAGGTGTGGGACTTTCGTCACAATCTTTTTTTAAATTATTCATTCATGGGATGTGGCATCGCTGGCTAGGCCAGCATTTATTTCCCATCCCGAGTCGCCCTTGAGAAGGTGGTGGTCAGTTGCCTTCTTGAACCGCTGCAGTCCATGTGGTGTAGGTACACCCACAGTGCTGTTAGGGAGGGAGTTCTATGATTTTGACCCAGCAACAGTGTGAAGCAACCACGATATATTTCCAAGTCAGGATGGTGAGTGGCCTGGAGGGGAACTTCCAGGTGGTGGTGTTCCTATGTGTCTGCTGCCCTTGTCCTTCTAGATAGTAGTGGTCATGTGTTTGGAAGGTGCTGTTTAAGGAGCCTTGGTGAGTTCCTGGAGTGCATCTTGTAGATGGTACACACTGCTGATACTGTGCGCCGCTGGTAGAGGGAGTGTATGTCACTCTCTCGCTATAATTTTAGTGAAAAATTGGTGGACATCCCAGAGAAATACTGCAACTGGCCACCTACTCCATTTCTCTGCAATTTCCGCCAAAATTGCAGCAGGAGATCGGGGACCCTCTGGGGAAATTCTACCTCCACATTTTTAAGTGCTGGTGCAAAGCACATCTGTGCACATGAAAAGTTCAATCCTAATCAGGAGTTCAGAGTAGTTTTCCATCTAGACATGTTGCTAAGCTGCATTTATCACTGTTCTGCTATAATGGGATGAGAACCATTCTCTCAACGTAAGAACATAAGAAATAGGAACAGGAAGAGGCCATTCAGCCCTTCAAACCTGTTCCATCACTCAGTAGAATCATGGCTGATCTTTTACCTCAACACCGCCTTCCTGCACTATCCCCATATCTGTTCTATTCCAGAAAGTCAAGTGATGAAGGATAGAACTGGAGCCAATCTTTGCACACATTATAAGCTTTTACTTACAAAGGTACACATTACAAACATGCATTTCCAATCTCAACCACCACTGTTTCAGTCTGTTCCTATTTTTGAGAGAACAAGTGAATCCCCAGTTAATGCCCCACCGCCTCCATACAATTAAACACAATTAATATACAACTAACAATCTCTTAATCCTATTAGCACTCAAAAAATTATCGATCTGTCTTTGAAATAATCATAAATTGAGCATCCGCAGCATCCTAGGGTAGAGAATTCCAAAGATCCATCATCCTTTGAGTGAAAGAATTTCTCCTTATCTCCACCCTAAATAGTCAACCACTTATTCTGAAAATGTGATCCCTGGTTCTAGACACCCCAGCCAGGGGAAACATCCTCCCATCATCTGCCCTACCATCAAGGCCTTCAAGAATTTTAAATGCTTCAATGAGATTACTTCTCGTTCTTCTGAACTCTAAGAAATATGGGCCTAGTCTGCACAATTTCTCCTTATCCCAGGAATTAGTCTAGTGAACCTTCATAGCACTTTCTCCAAGGCAAATATATCCTTTTTTAGGTACGGAGGCCAAACTGTACACAATACTCCAGATGTGGCCTCGCCAAGGAGTTATATAATTTTTCACTCTTAAAACTCCAGATGCTGAGAAGAAACTTCAATATTCCCTCCTGCTTGTACGTTGGTATATTCCTTGTGCTTCACAAGAAATGATCAGTTAAATATCGAACAAAATCTCACCATTTGTTGACAGAATGTTTATAATCTATGAACTCTTGGTGATGCACTTTGGAGTCCCTTATATTCATGTCCAATGATATGCAGCTGATACTATTCTTTTAGCATCTGTACTAAGTAAACAAAAGATTGATGCCAAGAAGAAGTCTTAATAGTTCAGTCCATGAACGTTTCACCTCAATTAACTATTGAATCTGGAATATTAAAACTAAGGAGCCTATTTAGACTCCCATGACCAGCCTTTCAAGAGTTCAGTGTTATCCAATTTTCAAGGTTGAGAAAACGCTGATGAAGGAATAGTGATGGTGTGCTTGCCAGATCTCATATATGTGATGGAGGTGAAATTACTCAATGTGTAGGCAGTGTGCTAAATGGGAATTTTTGGAATTTAAACATTGGCCTTTCTTAATGCATTGACAGGGTGCCTAACTTTACTGTATGTAACACAGATGCTTCAGGATGAGGTTAAAATAAATTGCGTAACCAAATAGATAATCAAAAAACTGCCCAAAACGTACTGCTTAATCAGCTAAAGAGCAACTTACAAGTTACAAGTGGCATACTGTGGTCCATTCCATGTGTGGAGTGCGCAACTATTGTGAGAAATGGAGGGAAATCACAGAAAGATTTATGGATTAAGATCCGCAGATCATGGTAGATGATATGAATACACCCGACAATACCTAGAGGATGAAGCAAACAGTGTATGTAATCAAAAATGAAATCTGCGCATCAGGAGCGTCTGGGAGGCTATTTGGATTGTGTCAGGCTAGAAGAAAGACACTGAAACTTAAAGCCCCTTCAGATATTACAGCCTCCATCTGTGCTCCATACAGGATGGATCGGATTTTCGCGGAGTCATGGAGACTCCGCTGACCTTTAAAAATGGTGGGTGGGACCCAGATCTGGAAGTCCTGTCCCCATTTTCGGCAGATCCCATTTTTGCTGATAGGGGAAAAGGGGTGGGTCGTGAAATACACAGGCGTGAATTACAAATTAGCTGGGCCATCTAAACTCAGCACACAGGACAAGCAGACCCGATTTTTGCTCCAGGAATGGTCCTCAACCAGCAGTGTGTGTTCCATGACTTAATAGCGGAGTCGTAAATGTTCATGAAGCACAGATAAGGTATGTAGAACTGTCAAGCTGTCAAGTTATTTAAATTCCCTGCTCTTTAAAAATGAAAAAAATGTGCCTTTGTCTGTGAATTTTTTTAAAAATCTGTTCTAGCAGTTGCAATAGCTATTCGTTGACATAACCCTAAGTTCTATCATTATAGCATTATTAATGTTTGACTGCTTTCCACAACCTATCATTATCTCAAAAAGGGGAAGGGGTGCTGTAATTTCATAGTTTGATTAACAGCTTAAAGAGGTTATTAAAGGATTAGCTGCCCTTGGTGCGGGGTTATGAATACAATTGTTTGTTTTTATAAAACATGAAGTACTTGAGGGGATTTAAATGTATTAAATAGGCTTTCGTGAATGGGGCTTTTTAAAATAGTGAACTCTGTAATAAATATTTAGAATTTTATTTTATTTCATCTCAGCCTGGCTCCTGAGGTCTGCCTATGGCAGATACTAGGTAAGTTGGCATGGAGGGTGTAAGGGCAAAGGGTGGTTAGTGGGGACATGGGTTGGCATGAGTTGGCACTAAATAGGGGCTATAAGGGGCCATGGGGATGAGTGAGGGGTCATGAGTTGGCTATAAGGCGCCATGGAAATGGGGGGTGGCATGGGTTGGCATGGAGGATTATGACGGAGCCGTTGGGGGAGCGGGTGGGGGTGGTGAGGGCCAGAGGGCCTAATATTTATTGGAATAACTGTTACAAAGTCTCAGAGAACCGAGATGGGCATTTCAACCAGCCTGCCTCTGCACGCGGCAGCCCCTGTGGCTGCCTCTCATCTGTGTCGGAGGGTTCAATTCCATCCCATCCCCGGAGCGAAAATCGCACCATTCAAGATACTTTTTTCCAATGTGGGCGTGCTGAGCCTGGAAATTTCCCAGCTCAAGCTCCCTGTCTCGGGAGCGAAAATCCGGCCCGAGGTCTGTTGATTCTCTATTTTGTTAAAGGGAGGGAAAGCCTGCAATAATTTGCACTTTCCCTTAAATTGGTGCTTAACAAGTTTATATTTTAAAAAACCCTGATAACACCAGGCCTATGTGTTAATGTTCATTAATCCAGTTAGTCACAGGTAAAATGAACAAAAATGCGTTATCAATGCTAACCAACCAAATTACTTCACATTAGCACATGCTTAACTCAGAGTAATTTCACCCCATAGATATTCTGTACAAAGTGTTCTAGTGACCTCTATTGGCAGAATATCAATACTGCTCTAACCTCTTTCTTTTGTAATATTGACAGCCTGTCCATTAAGGATGGCTTGAAGCATTTCTGTGAGGTCCTGAATGGAAATCTAAAGAACTATGAACACCAATAGCATGCCTGCTAAGAACATAAATGACGGATGAACACCATTAGTGGAAATAGAGTTCAAGACATTGGCAATGGGGCAAAAAATAAGTGTTCCTGTGGTGAAAATTATGTTGGAAGCAAGTGCAAACAAGATGTTACTGTTGTAGACCAGTGAAGGAGTTAATAAGAATTAATGGTGTAAAATAAAGCATATTCGTTCTTGAGGTCATTTGGTCCGACTAAATGCAAGTCTCTTCCTTCCAAAGAATTGTGCGGGAATAAAATACTAAAAAAAATCTGTAAAAGCCGATCATTTCAAGTAAACTTGGAGCAAGAAAGCAATTATACATTTAAAGATTAACAATCAAGACACAAGCATTTTCTCATCAGTTATCGAGATATGTGCTTTTGGAGCAATCTGAGAAAATGAAGAAATGCAGCAGGATGTAACAAACAGAAAGAAGGTTATCAGAAAGTAAAAGAAGAGCAAAGGAATAGAACAACTGTTGAGTTAAATGGAGAGAACAGAATCCCATTATTAAAAATAAAGGAGAGACAGTGCAAAGCAGGGGCTCCCTATGAAGGGCCACTAAAAAAAACCACGCCCATGGCCAATCAGCAAGTTTAAGAAGTGGGAATTTTGCAGAGGGGAGGGAATGAAAAGGATACCCGTAACAAAATAATAACCAAAGGTGAGCTTAATCTACACCAACCCTCATCCCTGCATCCTAGAAAAAGAAAGGGTACTGTACTTGCACGAACATTATCAAGCTGAGATGGAAAGAATGTTTGATCCATTCAGGTTGAGATTCATTCCATCTCCATCCAGGCAGAAGATTAATCTTATTCACAGTTTCACTCATCCTTCTTATCTTTTTACACCTGGCAGATGTAAAAGTGCAGTAAGTTTGATACTTAAATAAGTGCGTGACTAGCTTTCCACCACACATGCCCAACATACTCCTCCCCACCACCCACCTTCGTAAAGAAATAGCTACCATTGAAAACGCTTACTTACAGTTTTTCGAAAGGAAGAGGGTTCTGAAAATGTTTGAACTATTAACAAATCTTAATAGACATAAGGAAGTCTCTGGGAGGATGCACATAAGCCCCTTGCAGACTGACATTGTATTGAAAGATTACAGCATATGAATGAATGCTGAATTTAGCTTGCTTTGAAAAACTTACACACAGATTCTTGATTTTCAGTGGAGGATGCGCAGACTCTTTGTTAAGTTCATGTGTAGTCCCTTTCTATAACATTCATGTAAGCAAGTTAATATGTCAGGTTATGTGAAAGAGGCATCGCCTTTGTCTAACTACACCAGCTTGAGAAAGATTTCAGAATCTTTGCTAGATGTGTTAGATACAGAATTTACCAAGGCTCCTGCGACAGCACCTTCCAAACCCACGACCACAACCATCTGGAAGAACAAGGGCAGCAGATAAATGGGAACACAAACACCTTGAAGTTCCCCTCTAAGTCACTCACCATCCCGACTTGGAAATATATCGCTGTTCCTTCACTGTCGCTGGGTCAAAATCCTGGAACTCCCTTCCTAACAGCACTATGGGTGTATCTAAACCACATGGACTGCAGCGGTTCAAGAAGGCAGCTCACCACCACCTGCTCAAGGGCAAGTAGGGATGGGCAATAAATGCTGGCCCAGCCAGCGAAGCCCACATCTCATGAATGAGCTAAAAAAAGACCTTCTGCCTCTTGAGCACAAATTAGTCAGACCCTGCACCTTTCTCTAAATTCTGTACGGAGATTTATACAGTATGAGGTCAATAGTTAAAAGAAAAGCACCATAGAGATAATTTTGATGTTATGGCTTGTCCTTCCGACCATTGAGAGAATAAAAGGGAGGAAAGAAAATAATTCTTAAAGCCAGCAAGAAATTGTGAACACATTCATCTTGAAAGATTCTCTGCAGAAATTTTAGGGTGAAACTCACCTTGGGCAGTAACACAGACTGGGTGATAGAGAATCAGCAGTCCATTTTACAGTCCAGTAGAAAAAAATGTAAGTCAATAGAATCAACCTCATTATGGCCTACATAACCTTAAATAAAATCGAGTTTAAGCTAAAGGTGGTTTCATACCCCTGTAGATACTTGAAATGATTTTCCTCCCTCCTCCTCCCACCCACCCGAAATTGCTAGCATACATTTCTGTCAGCGATTATCCTGTAATTGGCTCCTTCAGAAGGGGGTGAGATTTTTTAGTATCCTCACAGAAAAAGAGAGGTGCTGATAATAAAGCATTATAGAACCATATAGTGGAGTACAGGGAAAATCTCATCATTTACCATCGGGGCCATTTTTACATGGAATGGTGGAAGGCTTTCAATGGCTGGGGGCTGGGTTTATCTTCTGGGGAAGTAGAGGGCCTGAACTTGGACCTACCAAATAAAAAATGGGCCAATAACCTTTCTCTTCCGATATGTTATTTGAGATTTAAATGCATGGGCTGGGATTCCCTGCTCTCCTGCCAAAAACGTTTTGATGAAACTGGGGCAAGTAGGAGGTGAAAATGGGTTGTGATGTGATCCTAAGGGACAGGCCAATCCTGACACCCTTCCTGATTTTATACAGGCTGCGGCAACGTACAATCCGCCCCCCCATATATTATAAGCATATGTAAACGAGGGGATGACATCCGTTGACATATTTTGTGTTGTTTAGCGACATTGGACACTGGGGATGCCTGTTGGTCAATGTTGCCATGGCAGTAGAGGGAGATTATTGAATTTCCAAAGAACAGAAAGCCTGGCCAATGAATAGCAGCGCAATCAATGGCATAGGCAGTTCAGTGGCTGCCAGTACCATTACAACACCTTCTGAAAACCCCAAAAGACCCTCATATTTATTACCTTAAGGTTAGAAGATTGGCTAGGGTTATGGTCATACTTTGGGTTGGGCAGAATTCACATCACACTGGGAGATGCACCCCTGTTCCCTGGACGGACGTCTAGTCTTTGGGTATGTGGCTTAGATTTTTTGCATGTCCTTATCTGATGTCTACATGCACAACAGGAGTCATTTGATTGTGATGAGGAGTAGGCACCCGGGCAAATTCCTCTTTTCCTCCACCCAAAGATACTGAAGCTGGTTTTATTGTCCTTACCACTCAGCTGACATGTTCTACATCAGAGCTGGGGATCTTCCTGGTCTAGTATAGCTCAGTATCATTACTGAGTATAGTCTTTACCCACGGAACCATTTATGATCACGTACCTTAGTTCCTCTTTTTGTAGCAGCCCACACAAGACTCTTGTTTTCGATGTACATTCTGCAAACTGGTATTTTAGAGATTTTTGATTTATATTTCCAGTATTACTGATGAATGACCAAAATAATAACAAAAAACTGATCCCTAAGTTTAAAGCAGTTATTTCCACAGGGTTTACAAGAGCAATGATGATTGACGGGTTTAATAATTTTATTGAAATCAGCTGACGGGCCGAGGTCATAGACTCCAGAGAGTTTGCTGTGATGTGTAGTATTAAAATACAAATATCACCAATGTAATGAAATCAAAATGGGTCTGGGAATGAAAATGAATAGCTTGCTTCGCACCTTCCTGCCACGATCATTAAGTATATCAGGAGAGGGAGGTAGTATAATGCAGTTCAATTAAGTGTGTGTCTATCTGTTCACATGCCTATACTATTTCATAATTTGATAGCCATGATTTCCCAAGCTTTTAATTATTCAGGAGCCGAGTTCATTTCAGCACCACGGGTGAATTGCAGTAACATTGCTAGGCAAGAGTTGAGAAATTGGTGAATAATGGGAGCTGGCTAGGGAGTTCTAAGTTTGTAATTCAGTTGAAGGGTTTTGATAACATTTAGAACCATGACATCAGATCTCAAAGGACTGAAGAACATCATCGACCACAGAGCCCAAACTGCAGCCTGAGCTTCCTCTTCGGAGGTTACAGCATTTGTTATTTTCCAATTATAAAGACCGAAACATTCTTTAAATAAATGTCTTCCGCACCTTCTCATTTCAGCTGAGGGGTAAGCTGCTCGGTTGCTTTAAAGCATTTAAACTGCCAGTTTAGCACTGATTGAAGTACTGCAAGACTGTACACCCTCCCACTCTCGTTCATTGGCCTGGATTTCAAGGTCCCCCACCGGCGGGCTTTTAGGCGGGGTAGGGGGTGAAATGGAAGGATTGGGTTCCCGCCCACCCGCCCCCGACTTCGCAGCGATTTTACACTGGGGCAGGCAAGGCATCAGGGAGACCGACCGTCCTTGCCCCAATTGAGGCCCGTAAGTGGCCAATGTTTCCCGCCCAGCCTCAATTTCCAGACTAGTGGGAGATTTCCCAAGGGCGAGGGAAGCCCGAAAATTATTGAGTTTAGGTCTCAGGCAAGAAGGGGGTGCCCCTTCATCAAAAGCACCCCTAACATCAGGCCTTAAGGTCCAATGGTCGCTGGACCACCCTCCCACTCCGGCCTCTCCCACAACAACCCAATCACCCACTTTCCACACCCCCCCCACCCAGGCCTTGCCCACCCTCCCCGCCCTGGGACCCCAGAAACTTACCTTGCCGTCCAGTCCCGTAGCTTAGGCTCAGGCATCTTCAAGCACTTCCTCTTCTGTCCACTGCAGCTCCTGTCGTTGCAGGGACTGGAGAGCTGCCAGCCAATCAGATTGACTGACAGCCCTCTAAGGCGAGACTTCCTTCCGAATGAGGGTAGAAGTCCTGCCTACAGCCAATTGATGCTCATTCGAGTGTGAAATGACTGCAGGTCAGGTAGAGCTGGCGGGAATGTATTCCCTGCCGACTCTTCGGATGGCAGGAAGGGAAACCCTGCCATCCGAAATATTCAGGCCATTATTTCCCTGGCATTGAGAACTCCTTCAGCCTTTCCTTCTTCACACAATATTCAGACTGTAAAACCACTAGTTGGTGGCCCTAACCATTTTTGATTTACCTTGTTCTCCCTTTTACTTGTTTCAACCTTGATGACCATTTACATGATGGGCCTTGACTATTCACCTCACTATCTCAATAAAACATTAGGCGCCAGTCAGGGATTAGTGGTAGCATTCTCACTTCTGAGTAAGAAGATTGTGGGTTCAAATCCCACTCCAGAGATTTGAGCACAAAATCTAGTCTAGAGTAATAAGGAAGTGCTACAATGTCAAAGGTATTGTCTTTTGGATGAGGTCCCATCTGCCTTAAGGTAGATGTAAAAGATCCCATGGCATTTTTTTGAAGAAGAGCATGAGAGTTCGCACAATGTTCAGGCCAATGTTCCTTCTAACGTACACAGGCATGTAGCCACACAGCAAGCCAAAAGTTCCCATGCAAGCCATGCACAAGTTAGTCCCTATAAGTTACAGTGCATGCGCAGTCGCACTAAAAAATGATCAGCGCTTCAACAACTCAGCCATGCATTATAAGAAAAAAAACAGGGGAACATTGATCCTGGCCAATTTTTATCCCTCAGCCGCCATTAGAGCAGATTATCTGATCATTATTATTGTGCGTAAAATGGCTGCCGCAATTCCTGCACTGCAACGGTGACTACACTGTAAAGGTATTGTATTGGCTGTAAAGCACTTTGGGATATCCTGAGGTCATGAAATGCATCGTCTTAATGCAAGTCTTTGCACAGGATTTTCCGGCCTCGACACCAGCAGGCATCGCCACGGGTGGGATGGGAAAATTTGGGCAGCGGCTCTCCAACGATGCCTGCCAGTGTTGGGGCTGGAAAATCGCGCCCTTTGTTTTCCTTATTCAGCTTACCAAAATAATCGACAAAAGCTAGATTTCTGCAATAATTTCCTGGGACTGCAAAGTATATATGTACTTATGAAAATGGCTTCTACTGAATGCAGAGAGACTGAGGTTGTTGAAGACTACAAGATAATTACAGGTTTTCTTTTACTCATTCATGGGATGTGGGCATCGCTGGCTAGGCCAGCATTTATTGCCCATCCATAATCGCCCTTGAGAAGGTGGTGGGTGAGCTGCCTTCTTGAACTGGCGCAGTCCATGTGGTGTCGATGAGGCAGGTCATTTGACCCTGCCAACTTCAAGCTTGACTCCACATTCCAAAACATGATGCACAAGCTTTCCAGAAGTGTTCACAGGGCAACAAGCATGTGGTGGCGTTAAGTTAGAGGCGCTAAATAAATGCAAATTATGTACCATCATTAGCGTCACATTCTGAGATTTTTCATTCTAGCCTTATTTTATTTCGCAATTTTTGGATCAGATCACTGAAGATGTTCTATATGCTGTAAGTTCAACTCGAACGGACCAGCTCGCTCAACATAAAATCCACATTGATCCGCCTGTCCGAAAATCCTATCTGTGGGACTACCCCTACTGGGACCATGAGATAAGCGAAGAAGCAAAAACTGTGTCTCCAACCGAAAGGATCATAGAATTAGCAAGTAAGAAATTACTGAAGTTAAGCGTGTGAGCAAATGCAAAAGGACATCATCTGGAATGCTAATCGGAATGCTTAAAAGAGAAAATGGAACTTATCAGTTAGAAGGAAAAAAATACTCACTTTCAAATTTCTATTATATACAAGTCAATTGTACAATCCACCTACACAAAGATTAGATAGTAAAAAATTATGAGGCTGTTAGCGCAAACAGTAGTTTTGAGAAGCATTGACTTGGGCCAATGGTAGAACTGAAGTGTTCTGTTGAAGGGTCATGTTGGACTCGAAACGTCAACTCTTTTCTTCTCCACCGATACTGCCAGACCTGCTGAGTTTTCCCAGGTAATTCTGTTTTTGTTGTGGTAGAATTGAAGTGTTGCACCTTACAAGGTCAGAGTTGATGTGAGAGAGCATGCAGCAGAACCTCTGACAATTTGAGGGCTGGTATGTTTTGCCACAAGTGGCTATTGAGGTGGAGACCAGGAGGCAAAAAAATCCTCAGCCCCATAATGTTTGTATAATGCTGTAGGGAAAGGGGCCAGTTGCCTCAGTTTCAGCTCACACAGGAGTATCCGGGCTAGGCTGGGGTCAAGGAATTCACTTGCCAATACTGGGTAACCACCTACCACCTGCATCTTGGGCATTTACTGAGGGGATAAGATGCAGAAAATGTGGCCAGCAGAATCAGGCTCCATTGGTTTGTTTGCATTCTGGCAAATCAGCTTCATTTATTGGACCACCTCTGAACAAACCTGGACTCGAAACGTTAACTGTATTCCTCTCCGCAGATGCTGTCAGACTTGCTGAGTTTTTCCAGGCATTTTTGTTTTTGTTTTGGATTTCCAGCATCCGCCGTTTTTTGCTTTTTAACCTGTATGTGGGTGCACTTCGACATCTACACTGCTAGATAGTAGCGAGATCAGTCCAAGGGACTTCCAGGATCGGAATTTTCTGCCATTAGCCTCCATCCCCTCATGGGTCAGGAGTCAGTTTGGGGTGGAATGAAATTCCCCTCTGAATTTGGGAGGTAAGCGGGGCTCTGAGTGTAGACTAGGCATGATGAAGCCCTACTGACATACTGGTCTTCTGCACCCAACTTGGACCTAACACCTAAGGTTTTATAGCCATTGCAATGCAATTTAAAAGCAAATTGAATGTTCAATTGAAAATAAAAAATAAAAGAGGTTAGAGGGCAAGGGTGGAGAAGCTAGATCATTGAATATATTCAAAGCTGGGTTAGACAGATTTTTGATTTATAAGAGGGTCAAGGGTTATGGTGAGGCTGGTGGGAAATGGAGATCAGCCATGATCTGATTGAACGGAGGAGCAGGCATGAGGTGCTGAATGGCCTACTCCTGCTCCTATTTCTTACGAATTTAAATTAGAGTAGGTAGCTTGAATTGAAGAATTAGAACTGATAAAGATACAATAGGCTTCCTAGTATGCTTCTCAGTCATTTAAAAAGTACTTTGTGTTACCCTGAAAATTTCACTGATGATTGATTTTCGATCCCTTTTCTCAACTTTTGTTTTGAGTGCGACACAGATCTGGATGAGTGATGAAGTGTGATATTTTGCAATGGGCATTTCACAAAAGTTTTATATGCTTTCTAGTCAATCTTGTGTGGAATTATTCCTACTGAGCACAAGGAGTCTTCCTCTTACCTGTCTGCCAAGTTCCTGTCTTTATCTGATTTTTCATTCTTCACTCTCTATCTCCTTGTCTGCTTATGGTTCCTTCCCTATCTTTCCCATTCTGCCTTGTGTATCTCTCTGAGATTTTGCTTCTGCTCATTTCGCTCTTTTTTTCTTTTCTGATCTCTCTCTCCATTCTTCCGTTTCTCTGTCTCTTCCCTTTTTCTTTCATTTTCCATTTCTCTGGGTGCTGCTCTACTCCTGGGACCATGTTGGCACAGTGAGGATATTGTAAAGCAGACGACACTGTGACACACAAGGCCACAGAGCAACCTCACTTTTGGTGGACTGCATATAATGGTAAGTATAGTTTTACAGCTTAAACCCCATCGTAAAACTAACACTTAAAAGTGGCTGAGGTGTAACTGAAGCAAACGGATGATGAAATTAATGGTATTCTATTCAAGAATCACATTTGCAGCCCGAAGGCTGAATTGCTGTGTAACTTATATCAAAAAATTCATATATAGACTAAGTAATCAGATTAAAAACGTGCAAATATGTAACAATCATGTGTAACAAAAATAGACCAACAAAGACAAAAATAGCCTCTTTTTATGTGACTCCTGAGGCCCTGTATCTATGCCCCGAGCTGCATCTGTCCCCCATTCTCTGAGGAGGAGTGTCCACAGTTACCACAGCCTCTCTCCTCCTGCTTACTCATGATGTACTGATCACCCAAACCACCCTATCTAATCGCACATGACGGCTCATCGAGGTGACTGTATCTAAGCTGGTGGAAGGTACACTTGTGGTGGTGATTGTTCTGAGGTCCCTTCTGGTAGTGTTTGCCCCAAGAGAAACAGGATTCTGTTCTTACCCCTCGATATTTGAACCTGTGGGAGACACAAGAAAAGATCATGAGACAAGCCTCGGAGAGTAGAAGTTCTGAGCCTTCCCAAAAGCAGCTGAGTCTTTGACACCCTGTCGGATGGCTCAGATTGCACTGCACCCCCTTAATCTACACTTTGCAGTTTCTATTCATCCTCTCCACCAGGGATACCCGTGTCACCTACCATGGCTCGCTCGTGGTCAGCCACCCTGGTAATCTACATTGCTCCCTCCTACATAGTGGTGACAATATTAGGATTGGAACCCCTCCTCCGGTCAATGTCATTTCTCGGGTATTGCGTGCTCGCTTCCCCTGAAAGGACAGCGAAATGGGAGATGGGGCATTGCTGACCTCTATGGCCAATGCCAATTTTTCGTTGATAAGCTGCATTTATCAGTGCTGGCAAGTCCTCAGCATCATATGGCTCTGAGCCTTGTTGAGGGGTCAGTAAGTACCCTGGCACATATTCCTCCCATGTTCAGGAGCAATGTGTTCCCTGAGGCTCCTCAGCTAGAGTGTCTGTTGGAGGTTGACTACCCAGAGGCCTTTCATGAGAGTCTGGCATTGAACTTACCTTGCCAGAGCGAATAGGTCTTTAAGACTTTTCCTGCATTGCACCCAGTTCCTCCTGACCACACTCCCATCTGCTACCATTCTCAGACACCTCTATCCAGGCCTGCTTGGTTTGAGAGGGTAGCCTTCTCCTGCAGAAAGAAGACCCCCCTCATCTCCATGACTACCTGAAGGAAGACCTCCAGATCTGCATCTGCAAAGTGAAGGGCAGCCCTGTCCTGGGTTCTATCCTCTGGGCTCTACAGGGTAATGCATACAAACAAGGATTGCATTTCAAACCATGTGCATTAAGTGAGTTTAGCAACTGAAATATCTATTTTAATGGATGCAAGAAGACAACAAGACTAGACTTATACTGAGCCAATCAGCTGTGTAGTTTTTTTTAACATTTCTTCAATGCTTATACCATAATGTAATTAACACTTTATATTTCCTAGAGCCTAAAGGAGATTATGCTGGCTATGTTCCCAGTAGACCACTGAGGCCACCTTTATCAGAAACTGCAATGAACTACACTGCCACAGAAAGAATTGAAGAACTTGCTAAACCAAAGGTCTACACTACAGTAGCCAAGTCTGAGAACCCCTTTGAAATTTCAGAGGCTGCTAAAAACGCTGTTGCAACTCCAAGACTTGAAGAACTTGCTGTTCCACTCCCTAGAAAAGTGACCCTCAAGAAAGTTGGATAAAGTCATCCTGTCTAAGTGTTTCTCATACTTCTTAATATAGTACTTCGTACTTTCACTGTTGGATATCTCAGTGCCCTTGGGTTGATTAGTGAGCTAGCTTCATGTTAGTGCATGTAATGAGGGGAAGAAAATGCACACGAGCCAAGTTTCAGTTACTCAAAGTTTAATCCTTCAAATCGGGTGAAGTGCTGACAAATCAAGTGAACCAGATTCACCGAGATGAGGCTTATCAAGTGTAGAACTCTTGAGCGCCAACCTTCCCAGGTCAAATCAGAAGTCCCATTACAATTCATCACATTTTATACCTTTCTGAGCAACAAATCAATAACTGTAGAAAACCAATGGGTAAAGTTGTACTATTGATCGCCCTGGGTGAGATGGCTTCATCTCATAATGCTGTTCTTTCACTTTCTGAGAATATCTTTCCTTCCTCCTTTGAGGTCTCCATTAGGCTTTTGCCCAGCAGCATGTTATACCAAATTTTAACCCTTTCCTATTGAACTCACAGATGCTTATAGATTTTGCATCCCATGAGCAGCAAGTTGCATTTCTTGCTCCGGATCAACTATTGCTCAAACTCATCTGTTAGTATGCATGGGGCAGGATGTTGCCTGGACGGGAAGGGAGGCGAGAAACTGAAGTCAGGACAGTTTAAGGCTCCCGAACTTGCACCCCCAAGGGGGATATAGTCGCTGGCCCATGAGTTTCATAGGACTGCCTCTTTAAATAGCCTGGGGATGGGCTTGGTGGCCAATTAGCATCTGCAATGGTGTTGGGGGCTGGGGGAGGTGGGGGGAACAGAAGCAAGACTGTTCATGTGCAGGCCCAATTTAAGCAGACCATGGCAGCCATTGCTGTGGCTGCCATTTCACTGCTGTACCCTCTGCTTGCAAGATCATGGATTCAGAGAAACTTGGAATGTCCAGAATCAAATGGCCTGGAAGCTGGAGCAGGGCAGCCCCTCGATCACTGATGCGAACATGTGGGTCCTTCTGGAGACCACAAGCAAGAGGAGGGAGGTCCTCTTTCTTGAGGGTGGCCACCCACCCAGACAAAGCAGGCCTGGATAGAAATAGCTGACACAGTCGGCAGAAGGAGTATGGTGCACAGAAATTGGATCCAGTGTCAGAAGAAGTTTAATGGCTTGATACACTCTGGCAAAAGGTGAGTGCAACCTTTAACACTCACAACAAGCCTTTGCTTATTCATCCTCCAGCAGACACATCAGCTGAGGAGCCTCAGGGCACACACCGCCCCTGAACATGGAAGGAGTGTGTGCCCACGGCACTTACTGAGCCCTCAAAATGGCTCAGGGCCATAGTGCTGCTGAGGCCCTGCCAGCATTGATACATGCAGTGTCTACTGCAACAGCTGGCATTGGCCATAGGGGACAGCAATGTCTTCCTTCTCTCTCTCTCTCTGTCTCCTTGTCCTTACAGGAGAATGGGCTCATCATGCCCCAAAAGGGCTCAGACTGGAGGCGGTGTATATTCTAAGTTTTTGTTGTGTGTATTTCAGAATGTTTTCTGGTGCAGTAATACAGCTGAAAATGCATTTAACACAAAAAATAAGAGTGTGTGCTCCTCCACCTGAGAGTAACCTGATTTTAAATAACTGAAAATGACTTTAGAAAGCTATTCAGGCCCATTTACTAGTTTCACTGGTGTACACTAGATCCTTAGTAAATTAAATAGTTTATAATATGTAAAGGTTGCCTATAATAGCTTCTGTGCCTAAGAAAACCAGCTCAATTTAAAGACCCCTCTTGTGCACAAACAGATGCAGTCAATGGAAACTCGCCATATTCATTACTTCGGTCTGCACGCGGCCAATTTGATGGGTGTGGCCTGCTTCAGGAGAAACAATTTTTAAACCAACATTAAAGATCATCGAAACACAATTTACACTTGAAGTAGCTTACGTTCTGGTTTCACAATCTTCTGCACTGGTTCGACTGATTTCACGCAGATTGTGCTGATAAACCCTACAAACTACCAGAGAGGCTACCCCCTAGATCTTATATACAATTGGGTTGACAAATGAGTCAGGAAATTTCGTATTGACAGATTTGGAATATGACATACACTGGGGGGAATATATGTGACAAATGTGCGTAGTAATGAATGGACCAGAGGGTCCAATCTTCCTCTATATGCACCTACTCGGTACCCAACAGGCAACCTTTGGTGTGCTGTGCTTGTCATCACAGAGGATCATGTAATTTCCCTGCTCCAACCAAGGTGTACTTCAGGTGGAGGCCTTCTTTGTGATGGACCTTGCACCTGAAAATCAGAGAGGGAGCAGGGGTCCAGCTGCAAGCCTTTCCAGGCCACCAACCAATGGGGCCTTCAGATTATCTGGATGAAGAGGGAGGGGGAATTTACACAGATATTCATACCTGCCAGCGAAATCTTCAGGTTTCAGGGTGGTGAACAAAGCAGCGAGCGGGGTGGTGAGTGGGGCAGTAAACAAAGCTGCGAGCAGGGTGGTGAGTAGGGCAGTAAACAAAGCAGCGAGCGGGGTGGTGAGTGGGGCAGTAAACAAAGCAGCGAGCGGGGTGGTGAGTGGGGCAGTAAACAAAGCAGCGAGCGGGGTGGTGAGTGGGGCCGTAAACAAAGCAGCGAGCGGGGTGGTGAGTGGGGCAGTAAACAAAGCAGCGAGCAGGGTGGTGAGTGGGGCAGTAAACAAAGCAGCGAGCGGGGTGGTGAGTGGGGCAGTAAACAAAGCAGCAAGCGGGGTGGTGAGTGGGGCAGTAAACAAAGCAGCGAGCCGGGTGGTGAGTGGGGCAGTAAACAAAGCTGCGAGCAGGGTGGCAAGCATTCAACAGGTGCACAATAATGATGTAAGCGGCATTGCACATGTGGTACTGGTGGAGTGAGTGCCAACTTCCTGTTCCAGGTGCACAATAATGACATCAGCTGCACCAACTTCCTGTCTCAGTGCTTTGGCAGGTGATACAGTGTACATTAAAATGGGAAATCCCAGAGCAGTACACTAATGACAGTGACTTAACATAATGGTCAGCCCCCACCCCCACTTAACTGCCTGACCTGCTGAGCATTTCCAGCATTGTTCATCTCTATTTTAGATTTCCAGCATCCGCGGTGTTTTGCTTTTGTAAAAGGACAATTACATTTTTGTGTGAATTGATGCCAATGCTGAAGGATAGCCAGAAAATGGCTTGACGTCATTTCTGACTAACTACTGACTTGGTTTCTATGGTGAGACGACATTGCATACAATTTGGGTGTTACTTTGCTGCAGTGAATCCTTTTAACCAATTCTTACTCAAAAGAAATAACACGTCTTCCACACTGAAACTGTCAAACTGAAGAGTGAAAGAATGATAATGCATGTCTAACAGCGTAATCAGACCTTTGATTTTCTAAGTCAGAAGGACTCTACATGTCATGCGTTGACATGTCAAGACATTCAAGATAAAAGGCAGGTTTAAAGAATGATCGTTTATATCTATTGTAATCTTCCTCTATTTGGATATAAACACCTTTTGCTCCAATTATTTGTTTCTTTTTTTCTGGTCTTCCAATTTCATGTAATGAGTGACAGGGAGAATTGACTCCCAAACCTCTTCTAATACCACACTGAGCTCTTAAACGCTAATGTGCAAGAGTGAGCTGGTGATGACCTTCCACTGATTTTGCCTGGCCCCCACTTAATTCAAGTGAGGCGATTATCAATGTGAACCCAGAGGAAATCTTGCATTTACGTCATATCTTGTCATGACTCTGATAAATGTCACAAAGGGCTTCACATGCAATGAATTAATCTGAAGTACAGTGACTATTATTATGTATGCAATACGTCAAACATTGTGCAACAGCAAGATCCCACAAACGACAATGAAATTAAAGATGGTTTTTTATGGTGTTGACTTAGGGAGTTTCCAATCCTTCCTCAAATCAGCAGAGTAGGTGGGCGCACCTTTAGTTTCATGTCTCACCTAAAGGACAAAATGCAACAACTGCAAGACTGCACTAGATTGTCATCCTGGAGAATGACCCAATATCCTGCCACGCAACTGGATAGTGCATGGTAGCTCAAGAAGCTACACTCAATTGTTTCCTTGGCAGTCACACTTTACACAGGAAAATAAACTGGTAAATAATATTGTACACTCCTTAAATCTGAACGTCCTATAATGTCACTAATTAGCAAGGGAATTTCCAAAGCTTTTTTTTTTCTTTAGCCAGCTTTCTCCTTAATTCCAATCTTACCTTCTACCTCCCTTCTGTCTATGCTGCAAACAGCATAGAATGATGTAATTTACCATCACCCCCTTAGATGCTACCAATACATGTTTTTGCTCAATTTGCCACCAATAAACATATTTGAGAAATGCAGGAAAGAACTCCTGTTAACATCAGTTTAACATTCTTCCCATAGATGACCCGACTGCCGGTAACAAACTTAGCCACCCACTGGGGAGACTCAGCTCTTGGGGTGGAATTTTCCCAGCCTGTTGACGGTGGGCATGATAGACGGCGAGCACGGAAAATGTGGTGTCACCTGCTTCACGACAGCGTGAAGGCAGGCCGCGATCATCCACTCAGCCCACCGACGGCGG
Source organism: Cetorhinus maximus (assembly GCF_964194155.1). Taxonomy (NCBI): domain Eukaryota; kingdom Metazoa; phylum Chordata; class Chondrichthyes; order Lamniformes; family Cetorhinidae; genus Cetorhinus; species Cetorhinus maximus. The sequence continues at coordinate 107,844,091 of NC_135891.1, forward strand.
GCTGCGTTTCTGTGGGGAGCTAGTTGTAACACATCAGCATAGAATTAAAAGGCCACTCCCGCCAGGCTGTTGGAACCCCACCTTATCGTCCGTCCACGTTGGCGGGAAAGCACGCCAACGTGTTTCACACCAGCACGCAGGCGACATGCACTTGGTGGCCTTCACCTTGGGGGAACTGAGGTGAGTGAACAGCAGCATCCTCCACAGCTCGCCTGCTGTTTACAGGCCTCAGGGGCACCAGCGGGGGTTGGGTGTGCAGTGTGGGCAAGTGCTGGCCAGCCTCAGGGGTGACCGTTGTCAGTGGTGGGGGGGTCAAGGACTGCCCTGGCGCTGCATCCCCTGCACAGGCAATCGAGGTGGGGAGCAGAGTAAGCGAGGGAATTGGCCATGCATTAAGGACACCTGTATAAACTGACCATGCCTCTGCAACTGAGACAGATCAGGCGCAGCCACAGGGTTATGACTGGGGTCGGGCTCCTAACCGGCACACCCATGCAAGCAACACGGAAGCACCAAAGGGCCACCAAACGCTCCATAACTTACTGCCCGCCCTCCCGACCCCCCAACCCCTGGCACAGACTTTGAGTCTGCCACCACTTTACTGGACCTGGAGCGATTGGACTGCACACGTTGTATAATCTCCTCGCCAATGCTAACCATGTAACAGTCACTGCTGGAGGTGCTCACAGCCCCTTGCAATCTCAGCATCCCGGTTTGGACCAGTGTGCCCCATGTCGCAGGTTGACAGGGCAGCCATGCAGCGCACTCATCTCTGGCCATCTGAAGGGTGACCAGCACTCTCCGGGAAGGGTTAAGGGGCAGTCACACAGGGCCAGGAAAAGTGCCAAGTGCAGCCATGATAACCACGTCTCTCTTTCATGCTGCAGGAGGACCACGTCAGGATCATGGATCCTGGTGACCTAGCTGTCTGCCTGATGGCCCAGAGAGACCATAGAATACTGAGGAGAGAGTGTCTGAGGCTTCTGGCTACGCAAAGGCAGGAGCAGCAATCTCATGAAGAAGGGCAGCAGGGGCTCCTGCACACACTGCCCAAGAGTGACAGTGAGCCGTGGCTGGTTGGCGCTTAGTGACACCCAGGGCCTGTAGATGTCGCCTGCCATTCCTGCAGATAACTGAGAACCAGTGTCACTGACGACTGCGCATGTCTAGGGACTAGGTGGCTCACATCTGCCCCTTACTGCGTGACTTGGCGACAAGGGGACATGGAGGGCATTGACTGCCAGTGGCTGTGAAAGTGACTGCGGTGCTCAATTTCTATGCCAGTGGCTCCTTTCAGGGCTCCACAGGTGACCTCTGTGGGATTTCACAATCCGCCACCCACAAATGCATCCATGAGGTCACGGATGCCATCTTCTCCATGACACACAACTTTGTGCATTTCGTCCAGGACCGGGACAGCCAGGATGCAAGGGCCATCGGATTAGCCCTGATCTCGGGTTCCCACAGGTGTAGGGTGCGATTGACTGCACTCATGTGGCACTCAGATCTCCGTCGCTACACTCAGTGCACTTCATCAACCACAAGGGCTTCCACTCACTGAATATGCAGCTGATATGCGACCACCAGAAATGCTTCTGCAAGTGTGTGCAAGGTTCCCAGGGACTGTGCACAATGCCTACATCCTAAGTCGCTCACAGATCTAAACAGTCTTCCAGGGTCCACAGAAGCTGCAGGGATGGCTCCGTGGGGACAAGGGCTACCCACAGAGGCCGTGGTCGATGACACCCGTGCTGCGGCCTCAGACTGCAGCAGAGCGATGGTATAACAAGGCTCATGCTGCAGATCGCAGCTTGGTGGAGCAGATTATCGGGATGCTGAAGATGTAGTTCCGGTGCCTGGACCGGTCTGGTGGAGCCCTGCAATACAGTCCACAGAGGGTGTCACACATCATTGTCATCTGTTGCACCCTTTACAACCTGGCACTCCAACGGGGAGACAAGCTGGTTGAGAAGGAGATGGAGGAGTTCGAGGTCTCCTCGGATGAGGAGGACAGCGACGGGGATGAGGGTGAGGGGGTCCTCGGTGGTGACAATGACAGGGTTGAGGCTCTCACACTGCTAAATGAAGCAGGCACGCTCGGGAAGCCCTCATAGCTGCCAGATTTGTGGAGGATGATAATGCCATGCAGTGAGGTGTCCCCATAGATCCTCACATCGGAGTTGTGAACATTTGACTCCAGTCTGGCTTATGGCAGCACCAATAGCCTCTGTCAGAATGTTCCTGTCATGGAGATGTAGTGAACACCCAAATAGTCACTCGATCGCAGGAGGATGATGACAACATGCAGTGAGGACACTCCGTGGATCTTCACATAGCCTCTGAGAATGTCTGACTCCTGTCTGCCGAGGGCAGCTCGCTTGTGCTCAATGATCAGGGCCATCTCAGAGTCGCAGCCATGAAACTTTAGATGCATCTTATGCTGTGTCCACCTTCAGCACGAGGTGTCAGCTGTGGCTCAGTTCATAGCACCCTCGCATTTGAATCAGAGGGTTGTGGGTTCATGTCCCACTCCCGGAAACCAAGAACTGTGATTGTACTCGAAAGAGTTGCAATCTGTGACTGTTGATAACTCGAAAGAGTTGAAATGTAGGTTCAAGCTCTATTCTATTGGTACACTTGTTTAAGAGGTGTCAGCTGTGGCTCAGTTCATAGCACCCTCGCCTTTGAATCAGAGGGTCGTGGGTTCATGTCCCACTCCCGGAAACCAAGAACTGTGATTGTACTCAAAAGAGTTGCAATCTGTGACTGTTGATAACTCGAAAGAGTTTCAGCACCTCAGCCCTTCAGGAGCTGGTGCACAGCATCACTGGTCACAGATGCTGGTGTGATGGGGGCCAGCCCCACCTTAAAGGTGCTGAGAGCACACAGAGAGAATGAGAGAACTCTGTGGTGCCTGCCCACTACATTCTGGCAGCAATGACCAGCACCCCTGAGGTGCAGGCATCAGTAATATTTCCAGGGAGTGTGAGGCTGGACCATCACTGTGGTCTGAAGGCAGCACAGAGCACAGGGAAGAGGCTCTGGACTGAGACACCTGCCTTTATCTTGTGCAGAAAGGTTTCACATCTGAGTGACACGAACACTGTTCATCAGAACAAGGAGCCATAGGCAGTGTGACATTCTTAGGAGTTTATTGACAATAGTGAACAGCATGTACAAATGATCAACACCCATGGCCAGGCTGTGCAATTACTTTTGCCTAACTTTCTTAACCTTGCCGCTATGTCTTGGTGCTCCCCGGACATCCACAGCAGAGGTGGAGGCAGCCTGCTGACTGTGATGCCCTGTCTGTGATGACTTTGGCGGGCATCCTCTGGAGGGCCGAGATTTGGAGGGCCCCAGCCTGCGTTCGGGGTCCTGCTGTGTGGCAGTGGCACCCTCCTCGGCCTGTGAAGCTGGAGCTGCTGAGGTCACAGGAAGAGGGGATTCAGATGGGCCGGTCACTCCCAGAGTCACCTGTGTGGATGGCCCCAGAGTGTGCACCTGCTGATCCTCCTCCCTATGGGTGCCCAAGGACCCCTGGCTGACTCTGTGAGTGGAAGGGGTAGCTGGAGTGAGATCGAGCTTCCCAGCACCCCTCTTGCGTACACACTGTTGGGGGCCAAGTATGGCATCAACAATGAAGTTAAGCCTGCGCAGCAGTGCAGGAGTGACGTCCTGGACCAAGGTCTCCATGGTGGCTGCCACTCTGCCAGTGTTGACCTTGGTGCATTGCAATGCCGGCGCTACCATCTCAGACTGAAGACGGATGGACTCCTCCATGGTGCCTTGCAATCTGAGGAGTGCAGCAGACATCCCTTCCTGATGTTCCCGAGCTTGTCTTCGCAGCTCCAGCAACTGTGATGTAACCGAGTCCAGAGGCTCGTCATCTGACTCAGACTCAGCAAATTTCTGGCCTCCAACAGTCCTCCGAGTGCCGGGGACCTGGGAAGTCCCTGCCTCCGCTTGCTGTGGATCAGAGTGTGCACTGTGTTCAACCAGATTGTGATCCCAAGGCTACTCTAAAGCTAGGTCCCACCGAGGTGTGTGTCTCTGCGCTTTCCCACCGAGGTGTGTGTCTCTGCGCTGGTGGAAGGTATGGGTGACAGGACTTCAGGGAGGGTGCCTTCAGATTCCTCTTCAGACAGTTCTTCAGGGCTTGATTGGAGGCCCTGGGTCAGATGTGCCTGCGAAAGCAAGGGGAGATAATTAGTGCATGGCAGTGGCCTGTGAAAGAGGACACATCATTCATGGCATTGTTGTCTGATGGATGTTGCACTACTGGATCCTCACTTGATACAGCAGCGCCGACCTCACCGTCAGCGCAGAACTGGTCCAAGTTATTACCGGCCAGTAGGATGGCTCTGTTTTCGAATTATCAGAACTTTGATCTCCAGCATCCCTCCACCTGTCTGTGACCTTTCCCTCCTGTTGTTTGCCAGTTTGTCCTGCATTGCTAGAGATGGGGGAGAGTGTCTCAGGACGCCTGCCAGGCCAGATGATAAGAATGCCTGGGTGGTCCCATGGACAGGATGAGGACAATGACAGTTTGTGTGAGAGAGTGAATGGTGATGTCCCTTGCACTGGCAGTGAGTGAGGGCCCTGTGGATGTGTAATGGGTTTGTGAGTGTGTGAATTGGGAGTGATGAAAAGAGTGACTCACCCTGATGGAACAGAGGAGATCATTCATCCTTTTGTGGCAGTGGGTGGCTGTCCTCCTCTGCAGGGCCTTTGTGCTGACCACCACTGGCACTGCCTCCCAAGCCGGGTTGGTGACTTTGCTGCCCATCCTGCGGCTAGAGCAGTGGTAGAGCACATCCTGGCGAGCCTCCACGGCATCCAGCAGTCGCTCGAGGGACCCGTCATTGAAGCAGGGGGGCTGCAATCTTTCTTCCTTTGTCGGCCATGTCTCCCGGGCAGCAGTGGTGAGCTGGTGGCGATGAGCGCTTTGCTGACGGCTGCCTTTTAAAGATGGCGGCCGGCGTGATGCAACAGCAGGAGGATGACTGAGAACCTGCTCGCCATGGAAATGGCGTGTTTTACGGGAGTGAATAAATAATGAGGCGGGCTTGGGATGATACAGCATGAAATCCTGCCATTTTTGTCGATGGGTAGGACTCCATTTTACCCGCCCACTACCGCACTTAGTGCAATTCTGGGAAATTCCGCCCTTGATTTGAGGTCCGAATTTTTGCAACGACGGAAAGGCTCCACACCTGAACAAAATGGCGCCTAAGCCCCGATTCCAGAAGTCCCGGCCTCAAACCTAGCACCCACCATTTTCACCGGGGTGAGGGGTGGGGGTGGAGCACAATGGGGGCAAGTTGTAGTTTGCACACCTGTGGTTTCTGGAAGCAACTGCACATGTAAAAGTGCAATTGTCAGTAGTGGGATGTCAAAAACATGACGCATTTGAGAAAAAGGTCTGAAGCTGCCAGAGTTATTTGGAGAGGTGGGGTACCCTTTCGGAGGGGTCCAGGTACCCGGCTGGAAGAGATCAGGTGCCCTTTGGGAGAGGTCAGATGTCCTTTGGGACTGTTACGCGTAGACATGAATGTGCATAAAAAGTGGGTAAAACAAGTGGAGCTGTCAATCTGTCATGGCATTTAAATCCCCAAGTTCTTTAACTTTTGGGGAAAAAAATACTGCAGTTAAAAGATATCAGTGCTTACAATTTCACAGCCCGTCTGTTGACATAAACCTGAGGGTTATTATTTTAAAACTAATGCTGCATGACTGACTCTACAACCTATCATTATCACAGATGGGGGCAGGTAAGTTCGCTTTTTGATTGGCAACTCCAAGTACTTAAAAAGTTTTTGATGTGGAGCTATGATACAAATGTTTATTTTCATAGGGATTAAGTCCTTGAAAGAATTTAAATGTACTGAATATTTTTTATGAATGAGAGTGGATTTTTTTCTTTTAACTAGTGAAGTCATCAATAGACACTTAGAACTTTATTTTGTTTCTTCATACCATGGCTCCTGAGGTCTACACATGGTGGATACTGTGTGAGCTGGCATGGAGGGTGTAATGTCAAAGGGTGGTGGGCACGGGTTGGCATGAGTTGGTACTAAGTTGGCATAAGGACTATAAAGGACCATGGGAATGAGTAGGGGGGGGTGGGCATGCGTTAGGGTTAGGGTTGACATGGATGGGACATGGGGAGTGTGTGATGGGTGAGGGCTATAGGGCTGTTATTGGTTTTTTTTTTTGCAGCTGGAACAAAGTCCCAGGGCAGTGAGGTGGGTCTTTCAAACAGCCCACACCTGCACCTCGCAGCCCCTGTGGCTGCCTCTGGACTTTTTCGGGGGTGGCAGGCCCGACTCCCATTAACACTCGTGACTTTCTCGTGACATGATCAATATTTTTCCGATGTGAAGGTTTCTTTTCACATTTGTATTGATGCCTTCAGTGTATAAATTATGCCTTCAAGTTGTTAAGTATGGTCCTATCTTTGCTTAAAATTAGGATTTGGTTATGAATTCAAGCTCCAAATGATATTTTGCATGTTTTAGTATTTCCTTTTTCCCACTATTGATGGGATTAATGGATTATTCTCAAGTGCTTCAGAAGTAACGGAAGACAAACACACGGAAGCTGCCCACTCAATTGCTCAAATTTCATGTTTCAATTTTACAATAAACTATAAAGGGCAAACTTAGACCATGCATTATGGCAAAATAACATTGCTGTACTGCATGGATGGTTGAAGATGGAAGTCACTACCAATATGACCTTTCCGTGTTGCTGAGATAATCTAAGGTATATTGTTAAGGTCAACACTAATGAAATGTAATATTTCATCACCCATGAAGGCAGCAAAGCGTGAAACAGAGCCAACATATCAATGCTCTAGTTCAGAAAAAAGTTGTTTTTTTCATGAAAGCAAAATGTACATTACTTCAGCCTCAATGAAGAACCAGGTATTCTAGGGTTTAAAAAGGAATGCTATTGGTTTAAAAATATAATCAGCTTAGTGCTCCATTTACAGCATTCACTCTAACAAGGATAAACACTTGAGAAAGGAAACTGTTATTTCCCACCTTCTGGTCTCTGAAAAGAGTTGACTCCTTTCTGGGTATCATTGTACGGACTTCAGTGAGCCTCTGGTACCTTCCATATGTGTTCACTATTCAGGTGTGAGGCTTGCCGTTGAAGGTTAGGTCTTCCACTGAGGTTTGCCAGATTTACAGGAATATCCAATTGGGAAAATGGGCAGAGATCCATTATAGCACATGTCCACCCATTTTGCATTCTGCTGAATTTCTCTTGGACAGGGCAAGCCAGTATATGTAATGTCCACCGTAAACAACTGGGAACTTTATTTAAATGTTAACTTGAATGTAGGGATATCCTAAACATCATTTCCCAACATCAAGGCATGCAAGGCATTAAATGGCCCAAATCGTCTGACGTGGGGAGAGGCCTCTGACTCAACTTACGCCTCAGGACCTTGAGGAAGTCCCGACGTATGCACGTCGAAACTTCTGATTGCCTGTTTTACCCTGCCCAGATTTCCCTGTGATTCCAATGACAGCGCGATCGGATGGCCAGAACCATGGAGACTTGGGCTGTTGTATTATACTTACCCTCATTTTTACACGGATTTATTTAGGGCTTTTCAAAGCAGGTATAAAACCAGCATAACTCTCAGTAAATCAGCTGGAGTGTCAAAGCATTCCAGAATCCACAGCAATGTTCACCACACCCCCTCACCCAGCCCCATCCCAGCAACGCTGCCCCCATCACCCGATAATGTTCACACCCACCCCCCCACCCCGAACAGTGCTCACCCCCTCACCCCCACCGGACAGTGTTCACCCCCACCAGACAGTGCTCACCCCCTCACCCCCACCGGACAGTGCTCACCCCCTCACCCCCACCGGACAGTGCTCACCCCCTCATCCCCACCGGACAGCGCTCACCCCCACCGGACAGTGCTCACCCCCTCATCCCCACCGGACAGTGCTCACTCCCTCACCCCCACAGGACAGTGCTCACCCCCACCGGACAGTGCTCACCCCCTCACCCCCACCGGACAGTGCTCACCCCCTCACCCCCACCGGACAGTGCTCACCCCCTCACCCCCACCGGACAGTGCTCACCCCCTCATCCCCACCGGACAGCGCTCACCCCCACCGGACAGTGCTCACCCCCTCATCCCCGCCGGACAGTGCTCACTCCCTCACCCCCACAGGACAGTGCTCACCCCCACCGGACAATGCTCACCCCCTCACCCCCACCGGACAGTGCTCAACCCCTCACCCCCACCGGACAGTGCTCACCCCCTCACCCCCACCGGACAGTGCTCACCCCCTCACCCCCCCCGGACAGTGCTCACCCCCTCACCCCCACCGGACAGTGCTCACCCCCTCACCCCCGCCGGACAGTGCTCACCCCCTCACCCCCACCAGACAGTGCTCACCCCCTCACCCCCACCGGACAGTGCTCACCTCCTCACCCACTCCGGACAGTGCTCACCCCCACCGGACAGTGCTCACCCCCTCACCCCCACTGGACAGTGCTCACCCCCTCACCCTCCTGGGACAGTGTTCACCCCATCACCCCCACCGGACAGTGCTCACCCCCTCACCCCCACCGGACAGTGTTCACCCCCTCACCCCCACCGGACAGTGCTCACCCCCTCACCCCCGCCGGACAGTGCTCACCTCCACCGGACAGTGTTCACCCCCTCACCCCCACCGGACAGTGCTCACCCCACCGGACAGTGCTCACCCCCTCACTCCCACCGGACAGTGCTCACCCCCTCACCCCCACCGGACAGTGTTCACCCCCTCACCCCCACCGGACAGTGCTCACCCCCTCACCCCCACCGGACAGTGTTCACCCCCTCACCCCCACCGGACAGTGCTCACCCCCGCACCCCCACCAGACAGTGCTCACCCCCCCCACCCCCACCGGACAGTGCTCACCCCCTCACCCCCTCCGGACAGTGCTCACCCCTCACCCCCACGGGACAGTGCTCAACCCCTCACCCCCACCGGACAGTGCCCACCCCCTCACCCCCACCGGACAGTGCTCACCCCCTCACCCCCACCAGGCAGCGCTCACCGCCTCACCCCCACGGGACAGTGCTCAACCCCTCACCCCCACCGGACAGTGCCCATCCCCTCACCCCCACCGGACATTGCTCACCCCCTCACCCCCACCGGACAGTGCTCACCCCCTCACCCCCTCCGGACAGTGCTCACCCCCACCGGACTGTGCTCACCCCCTCACCCCGACCGGACAGTGCTCACCCCCTCACCCCCACCGGACAGTGCTCACCCCCACCAGACAACGCTCACCCTGGCCACCTCCCCCATCCCCACCCCCGCATCTCCTTTCCTGAATCAACTTCTGGAATCCCTAGCTCCTGTCTGGCCAATGTTGGAAACATCAGCATTGTGGGGGTGTGGGGCGGAGTGAGGTGAACACTGTCAAGAATATTCAGGAATGTACTTTGAGTAGCTTGAAGCAATGCTAGACCCCAGTTTAGCTTGGAGTGGATTGATCACATGGGGCAAGCTGTCCTCATTTAGAGAAAGTTGAATATAAGGCTTATTAAAGCATAGTGATGCACCCAGAACCATGCAATAGTCGAGGGAAAAGTTAGCAGGTTGCACTTAATTACTCACGGCTCGTTCAATATCCCATTGTGGGTTTTGGGATCAGCATTCAACAAACTGAAGATGATTTCATATCCAAGATTGGATTTAAAGTCCCCCCAACTACACCTCCCCCCTCCACCCTGCCTACCCTGGCGATGCCCTGACTCCCCCCACCCCCACACACTAGCCTACCCTCCCGACCCCTGACTACCCTCAACACCCCCCAACTACCCTCCAGCCCCCACTACACTCCCACATCCGACTCCTCTCCCAAGCCCATGGACAACCCCCCAACTGACCCCCACTCCCAACTACCCTCCTGACCCTCCCGACTATCCTCACCTCCCCAACTACCGTCCACAACCCCCGAGTAACCCCCATACCCCCAACTACCCTCCTGACCACCAGATTAACCCCTCCCCCCAACCCTGACTACTTTCTTGACCCCTGCCCCCAACTACCCTCCAGAACCCCCTATCACCGGACACCCACTCCCCCTGACTAGCTGACCCCCCACCATCCTAACCCCTCACCCACTTACCTTAAACACTTACCTCCTCCCTGGCTTCTCAAAGTGGCTAGGGCCTTTAAACTTAACCAGCTTACAGTGGCTAGTGCCATAAAAAGGGGCATGTGGCTTCACTCCCACGGATGCTGCTGCCCTGCACCGGAAGGACTCGAGATCCAGCTACGCTGCACATTTTTCACTAGGCCTGGGACGGAAGATCAGTTGAGAAATGTGCAGCTCCTGACTTGGGTAAGTAAAAAGGAGCGGAGAGGCCATCCGACGGTGATTGCCACTCCCCGGACGTTCTAGCCCGATTTGAACTATGTGCTGTAAGGTATCTGTCCTTACCAATTTACCCAATTTACCCAATTTACCAGGATCACCAGCAAAGGAGTTCCGCTATCTGTAAAAAGAAACATTTAAATATTTGGAACATATTCATAAAATGGAAAACAAAACATATGTTGTCAAATCATTTCGTGCAGTTCCCAGCTATCACTAGTAATGATCGCAGCAGGAACCTAGGGTTCTGCAGTTGTGGAATTACTTGCAACATTAAGTTACATTAACGGGATTTACATGAACGGAATTTAAATATTGACATACTTGAAGATGAGGGGCTAAAAACTGTTCATGTGTGATTCTAAATCATGCTACAAAGCTCTCAGCGAATAAACTCTGGTGTTTAGAAGAATGAAAGACGATCTCACTGAGACGTACAAGATTCTGAGGGAGCATGATAGGGTGAACACTGAGAAATTGTTCTCCGCCAGCCAGGGAACCTAAAACACAGGGGCACAGCCTCAGGATAAGGGGCCAATTGTTTAGGACTGAGCAGAGGAGAAATTACTTCACTCAAAGGGTTGTGGTATCTTTGGAATTCTCTACCCCGGAGGGATGTGGATGCTCCATCGTTGAACACATTTAAGGCTGGGATAGACAGATTTTTGGTCTCTTAGGGAATCGAGGAATATGAGGAACAGGCAGGAAAGTGCTCTTGAAGCCCAAGATCAGCCATGATTGTATTGAATGGTGGAGCAGGCTCAGTGGGCCCTATGGTCTACTCCTGCTCCTATTTCTTGTGTTTCTGTGTCGATATTCTCCATTGCAACCTCTATGATGCTGTCAAGCAAATGTTTCCGTAAATACATAAAGGAAAGGAGTGGCAAAGAATAGAGATAGGCTTCTTAAAAAGTGAATTAGGTACAGCAACAGCAGATGATCAGTACATGGCAGAATTGCTAAATGAACAGTTTTGTTTTGGTTTTCACAGTAGAGGAGGAGGATGTAGTACCTGAGGTTTAGGAAAGACTAGCGATTAGTGAAGGGGGAGAATCTTACATTCAGTGGTATAAACAGAAAAATTGCCATATATAACATGATGGGATTAAAGGCACACAAATCTCCAAATCGAGGGGGCTTCCTCACAAGATATTAAAAGGGCAAGGAAATTGGGGCTGCATTAGTTATAATCTTCCAAATCTAATCTTCCAAAACATTATAAGGCAGCAAATATTACACTTCATATGAAGAAGGAGGAAAGGACAAGCTAAGTTGTATGAGGAGAGATTGGGCCGACTAGGCCTGTATTTACTGGAATTTAGAAGAATGAGAGGAGATCTCATTGAAACATATCAAATTCAGACAGGGATGGTCAGACCGGATGCAGGGAGGATATTTCTTCTGGTTGGGGGATCTAGAACAAGGAGTCACAGTCTCAGGATATGGGGTAGACCATTTAGGGCTGCGATGAGCAGAAATTTCTTCACTCAGAGGGTGGTGAACCTGTGGAATTCTCTACCACAGAAGGCCATGGAGGTCAAGTCACTGAATGTATTTAAGAAGGAAATAGATAGATTTCTGGACTCTAAAGGTGTCAAGGGGTATGTGGAGAGCACAGGAGTACAGCGTTGAGATAGAGGATCAGCCATGATCATATTGAATGGTGGAGCAGGTTCGAAGGGCCGAATGACCTACTCCTGCTCCTATTTTCTATGTTTCTATGTAACTTTTGGTTTCAGAGTTTAACACCTGTTATGGAAATTAAAAGAGGGAGATGTATAACTGACATCTGATCTGTTATCAATCTGTACACTATTGCTTAACATCCATTTTACCCCATGGTCATCTTGATTATCTGAACCAAAACACAGGCAAGTAGACTTCTCATTGGTCTAAAAATGAATGCCTTAAAAATAATTATTACTAATGCTTTGCTTTTCTTCATTTACTGGGCTTTCTGTTAACTAATGCTTTTTTTTCCCCAGCTGAATTTGTGATATAAAGGATAGACTCCCATAAAAGCTAGTTAGTATCGTGTTATCCAATTCAGTTAAAAGGATTGATAACTGATTATAAAACAGAATGAGAGTCATGGGGATCAATGCAAACATGGGATATGAAATACCTACATTATCTGTCCATGAGAGTGTCAACTGTGGATACAACAGCTCAAGGTCAAAAAGCTGCACTGATGGCCTAAAGTTTCTCATTTGATTGTCATTAAGGACAAAGAAAAGTTTATACTCCTCCTGAACGAACTACTTCTGCTTACTCACCCACCTCAGGGGATTAAATAAATTAGAAAAATCCACAACAGCATAAACTGTCCACAGAAAAAGTGGGCATAAGAGACAAATGGTCTTTTACAGTATCTTTCCAAACTGTTCAGTTTATATAAAATATGTATGCTGTTCATTGTGTTTATGCATTTAGATGTATATAGTTGCGAATGGTAGTAAGTGTTGGAAAATTCTCTTCCCAGATTTGCACTAAGTGCAGTAGGACGTTTTACTTGCCAGCCACAATGGTCCAATTGTCCCAACCCCACCTCATTAATCATGCATTCCTGGGAAACTTGCCATTTCAATGGCGGGCGGGCTCCAATTCGCCCGTCATACCATCACCCCGCCACTTCATCACGCCAGGTGCCACATTTAAAGTGCAGCCGCGCACACACCTCTCAGTGCTTCCAGCCCAGGACTGCTGCAAAGAAGACATAGCCCCGAAAGGCAAGAAGACTGCAGCCCCCTGGTTTAGTGACGCGTCCCTCGAGCACCTTTTGGATGCCATGGAGGCCCGCTATGATATCCTCTATCCCCGCTCTAGCAGCAGGAAAGGCAGCAACATTACCACTCCAGCTTGGTAGGCAATGGCAGTGGTGATCAGTGCCAATGCTGGACAGAGGTGGTTGGCTATCCAATGTAGGCAGAGGATGAATGATCTTATCCATGCTGTCAGGGTATGGCAACCATCTCATCACTCCAAACTCATTCTAAAGTGAGGCGGTGCTGCCTGCGAAGCCTGGCACTGATGACTGCGAGCGCTGCCTGAAGCAAGGTAGGCAAACAAACCTCAAAGTCCCCGGTGAAGTGCAGCTCGCCAGGTGCATGTCGCGTATGTACCATTGTGAAATACGTCTGCGCCAAATACGCCTGGTGCCAGTGGACACGGAAAATTCCGCCCCAAATGTTATAACTTCCAACATTGTATACTGTATGGGCTGCAGATCACATCGCGCAATCCACAGTGCAGTGACTTACCTACCTATCTACCTACATGTCTACACGCTTGCCTGCCCACCTGCCTGCCTACCTACCTGCCAACCAATCTATCTACCTACCTACCAACTGATCTATCTATTTATTTATTTATTTATCTATCTTTTTCTTTCTTTCCTTCTCTTCTCTGTCTTTCTTCTCAGTCTTTCAGATATTGACTGACCTGTTATGGATTTTCTGATGGAAAATGGTCAGTTCACTGTCCGAACACAACTAAGGAGTATTGCATAGGCAGAAGTTGTGACTTCTATACCTGTTTCTTATATAGGCTATATTTAAAGGAACGGCTGCATTTGTCACTCAAAATTGTATTTTAACCCTGTTTAAGGTGATGGATGTAGGTAAATACTCATGAGCATGGATGTTTTGTTTTATGAAGGCATCAAAATATCTCTTTGTAAGCGTTCTCGGACAGAAGTACAAATAGATCATGTTCACACATGAATACGTTATACTTTTAAAATCTATGACTTAAAGATGTAAGGTCTGAAAGATATTTAATACAACTATGCCACTTGCAATTAAAAAAGCTTGGTTTTGTGAAGTATATGCATTTAAAATATCAAACACATGGTCAGAGATTGTGAAGTATTATTGAGGGTTTAGTGAATGAACTATACCAGCCAGAGATGGCAGAGGTGGTTCATCTCCGAAAGCAAGTTAAGTTCTATCTTTGACCATACTTCCTATTCTGTACTACCATTGCCCAATCTATTTTATAGGCTACAGTGTATGTATGTACAAGAACATAGTTGTAAATATGAAGGGCCTCTAAAACATCACTGTAACCAAGGCGATACTAGTTAAAAAAATGATCTGTTAAAAGTTAATTTGATGTAAGCAGATTCCTGCAGTTTGAGGATGAGATTTTGATGGTTGGGAAGAATGGCAGGAGATTAAGTGTTGTTTCGCGTATATTTATTATATTAATTGTATCTCCAAAGTAATCAAGTAGACAGTTCAGTATGACTCAATTACTCAACCCACTGAAACATCAGGGGAACATACCACTTCTAAAAGTGTTTCCTCCTCTGCCACTTGCTTGGGCCTCCTGTACTATTCCCACTGATATCCTGCTTTTATCTTTAGCAATATTGCTCTTAAATTGCCTATGTGATGATACATGAACACATTCCAGGTAACTGTTCCTCAGAGGTTCCCTCTCTTCCTGTGGAAAAGTATTTATTATGCTCAGTGCCTATTCGGAGCAGGACAATTAAAATGAATAAATCAACATATGGAGAAATTGAGCATGTTTCTGCATTTTACAATTTCACACAAATCCCCATTGGGGCACCAATCTACCAGCAGTGTAATTTACTTGAAGGAACTGAACTATGAGCTTAGGTCATTGACAATATAACATGTTAATGGCAACCGTCTTTTCTGTCTGCTTAGTTTCTGTTTTTTGCCAATTTTTCTTCTTCCACAGTCATTAATTCCTCATCGGGGGCGGGGAAGCTTTAACAGGAACAAAAACAAAAATACCTGGAAAAACTCAGCAGGTCTGACAGCATCTGCGGAGGGGGATACAGTTGACGTTTCGAGTCCATATGACCCTTCATCAGAACTAAAAAATATAGAAATGAGGTGAAATATAAGCTGGTAGAGGGGGGTGGGACAGGAGGAGCTCGATAGGGGGCCAGTGATAGGTGAAGGCCAAGAAGAGACTGCCAAAGATGTCATAGACAAAAGGACAAAGGTGTGTTGACAGTGGTGATACTATCTAAAGGATGTGCTAATGGGTCATTAAGGCTAGCAAGCAGCGCAAGCTAGTGGCAGATGGCCCTAGTGGGGGTGGGGTGGGGGGAAGGGATCGAAATGGGCTAAAAGGTGGAGATGAAACAATAGATCGAAATAAATTTAAAATTAGGTGGGAAAAGAAAAATATATTTGTAAAAAAGCTATAAATTATTGGAAAAAAGGGGATCGGAAAGGGGGTGGGGATGGAGGAGAGAGTTCATGATCTGAAATTGTTGAACTCAATATTCAGTCTGGAAGGCTGTAAAGTGCCTAGTCGGAAGATGAGGTGCTGTTCCTCCAGTTTGCGTTGAACTTCACTGGAACATTGCAGCAGGCCAAGGACGGACATGTGGGCATGAGAGCAGGGTGGTGTTGAAATGGCAAGCGACAGTGAGGTCTGGGTCATAGTTGCGGACAGACCGAAGGTGTCCCACAAAGCGGTCACCCAGTCTGCGTTTGGTCTCTCCAATGTAGAGGAAACCACATTGGGAGCAGCGAATGCAGTAGACTAAATTGAGGGAAGTGCAAGTGAAATGCTGCTTCACTTGAAAGAAGTGTTTGGGCCCTTGGACAGTGAGGAGGGAGGAAGTAAAGGGGCAGGTGTTGCACCTTCTGCGGTTGCATGGGAAGGTGCCGTGGGAGGGGGTTGAGGTTTAGGGGGTGATGGGGGAGTCGACCAGGGTGTCCCAGAGGGAACGATCCCTGTGGAAAGCTGCCAGGGGGGGTGAAGGGAAGATGTGTTTGGTGGTGGCATCATGCTGGAGTTGGCGGAAATGGCGGAGGATGATCCTTTGAATGCGGAAGCTGTTGGGGTGATAAGTGAGGACAAGGGGGACCCTATCATGTTTCTGGGAGGGAGAAGAAGGTGTGAGGGCGGATGCGCGGGTGATGGGCCAGACACGGTTGAGGGCCCTGTCAACCACCGTGGGTGGAAAACTTCGCTTTAACAGGCATCAGGCACCTTCCAGTACCTCATCCATTCTTTATGTATGAGTCCACACCCTGGTACGAATGTAATGCCCCACCAGAAGTGCGGGGGGTGGGGTGGGGGTGTTGTGGGGGGCGGTGGTGCGCAAAACACGTGATCGGGTGGGAAGTGGCGATCCCACCATCTTCCCACTTTCCTCCTATTAACTCGAGGGTGGGAAGGCTCAAGGACGGCCTTCCTGCCTGGAGGCCAATTGCGGCTCTTAAGTGGTCACTTAACGCCACCATCATATAAAACCTATTTAAGATTCTGCCTTAGGATAAATCAGGAAAGATCCCAGGCTCATTTTTAGAAGGAATGAGTTTTAAAACAAAATAAACAAATTTGAAAATTATGAATCAGGGTCCGAGGAGAGGGAAAGGGAGAGAGCCATTTAAAATTTTCTCTCCACAGATGCTGCCTGACCTGCTTGGACTTTTTCCAACATTTTTTGTTTCTATTTCATATTTCCAGCGTCTGCAGTATTTTGCTTATGTACTGGTCAATTATCCTTCCTTACTCCATAAGTTAATTGCAGTGTCACTACCAGTACTCTTGCTGACATCAGCTGACTTAGCACAGCCCAGTGATCAAGCCAGGGTCCTCTAGCTAGCTGCGTAACCAAGAGAGATAATAATGCTGACTTGGTACGTCCCCCATTCCAACATGGAGCCTCAGGATGTAAGGCAGTCATAAAATGGCCCGACAGACACATGCACAACACATTTTATAGCAAAGAGATATTGAGCTGTGAGAGCAGCACGAGATTTATAAAAATAGACCCATTGCCAGAAGTCCCATTTTTTCGTCTTGCTCACTCACTGGAGATGAGCTCACCCACAGAATATAGGAGCACATCTAATCAGCTGACTTGGCATGCTCAAGGTGCATTCCTGAAGTGTTATACAGCCTGGTTGCAATTTTTTTTTTTCAGTTAACATAGATATTTCATTGCAATTCGTTCTTCTGTTACTAGTTGTAACCAGGGAGTGCAAAATGTCTGCATTTTTAAATGCTTTTCTTTTGTCAACACTCTTCTACATTATTCTCTAAGTTACCTCTGCAATTGAAATAACACCAACATGATAAGGATGAGAGTTCTTTTGGAGTTTCCAATAGTGCTGCATGGTTTAAATCAGAGGTCAACATATACAAATGCAGCACTTGTGGTGTTGTATATCCATGCCCTCCGTACCCCAGGACCCGTGTTTACAGGCCTACACACTGTCTATGAGCTCCTCTTCTCAGAGCAATGGCCACATCGCTCTACCATCTCTTGTAGGCCCATTTGCAGCAAACTTGTACCACTGAACAGTGAGCTTTAAGATTTTATACTACACTGGACTTTTCCAAGTTACCATTAATAACATACACTAAGTTTATTGGTTCACTGTCCACTCATACATCAGGCAAATATCATTGCAAGAAGCAACGTGTTCCTCATTTTCTCCGTACAAAAGAGAACTCAACTTAACAAGTTGCAGAATGCCTCTCAGATTCCTTGGTCCCCAAAAGTACAGGGTTGACATTGGCACCAATGCACTAGAGTGTAACCACCACTTTCTAACATAAAAGTTCATTGCTGTCCTCTGGGGATAGTGCCCTGAAGTGCCAGAAAGTCACTACTCTTCACACCTACCTTAACCAGCTACACAGCTATGCTACCAGCCATTAAAGAAGTGTGTTGCTCCTGCTGTTCCACTATTTCATACCGCCATATTGGAGGCTGGATTCAATGTTCCTGATGTGGGTCCCACCCACTGGTTGGAGAACTGGCGGGAGATCCGCACCACTTCGGTCAGGGAGGTCCAACTGAGTTCAAGCACTTGTGTGGCCAGCGTTGAGCCTCCCTGGGGATTTAGGACCCTGATGGCAGAAATTCCACCCTCTGAGAGCTGCTAGCCAATCTGAGGTCAGAGGTTCTCCAGTATAGGTAGTGCCACTGGGAGCAGTGACGGTTGGCACTACAGTGAGGCCTTCACTAGAGATCATCGAGGGATCCTTGGAGAGAGGTGAGCGGGGTTGGGTTGGGGGTCATGGGGACGGGGTTGCTGGTGAGGGTGGGGGCTAGGGTTGGATGCAAGGGTAGGGCATCTCAACAGCCACCCCATTCATTCCCAATCCTGCGACCGTGCACTGAATGCCTTTGAAAGAGGGACCCTGCTGCGAGGCTGCCGGCAAAATGTCAACACGGTTTGCTGGGCAGCCTTCAGGAAGCACAGGAAACCCATGGGAGTTCAGGAGAATCCCTGACCCACCACAAAATCCTGGTGGGGCTCAGGGATAATGACCTTTAAATCGCTCATGAATGAACATAACCAGCCAGCGGGCGGATTCCCTGTATCAGCCCATTCCCACCACTGACTTAATGGGGGTCAGTTCTCCCACCGGCCATCTCCGCCCTAATTATGCGGCCCTCCCTCCACCTAGCCCACTCCCACCAGCTCCATTAAACCTAGCCCTGGGTCATCCTCTCTTTCTTTTTAATCTGCCATTTCTTTCAACATCTTCCCCTTCCCTTTGATAAAGGCTGAAAGTATATGCAAATCATTTGAAGCTTTATAAAGCCTAAAATATAATTTGCTCACACATGCAGCAACTCGCCTTTAAATGCATGCGTCTCTTTAAATGTGAACTGCTTGCCAGAATTTGTTTATCTCTCTTCAAGTCACGAATGCGGTTTCAATGGGCAGAATTTTAGCAGCCCACAGGTGGCAGGAACAGAGGTGAGGAGTCGTGGCTGGTAAAATAGTGCATCCATGTCATGGGGGCTCCATGTTGCACTCCCATCACTGGAGACATTTCCCAGTGAAGGGCAGTGATTCACTTTGGAGGTGGGCAGCCGATTTGCATTCAGTATTTAAAGGCCACTTTAAGGGCCACTTAATGGGGCCATTAGCGTTTTGTACCTGGCAACACAATCCCCCCACCGCCCCCATCCTGCCCGACTCATCTCCACCATGTGGGGAGGCTGCCAGCTTAAAGGCAGCCCAGAAAAACAATAGGAGCCTGAGGCTGCATGCCCCACATAACCGGCCATGGGGAAGGAAGGAAGCCCCCTCCACCCCAACGATCCCCCTATGGAGGGGGTTTGCCCTGCAATCTGTGGGGTCTTCCCCTTCGGCCATCATGAATTTTAATTTGTACTTAACTCTACGAGGGTGCCTCTATGTTGAGGCAACCCCCTGAGGTCTCCAACCTGCCCAGCAGTGCCCACATCTTCTGAGGGCTCTGCTGAAGCTTCAGAGCTGCTGGCCTGTGATTGGGTCAGCAGCATAAGGGGAACACTCGTTGTCCTTAGTTGGACAGCGGGTCTGCAGGCAGCCAATTAAGAGGACACCTGGGGTCAAATCACCAAGCTCGTCCTGCCACCGGTTAGTGCAGGCTTGTCGGGGTCCCAAAGCCCTCGGTAAAAGTCAACCCAATGTGTCACCCTGTCGAGAACTGAAAAGTAGTCATGAAATCCTGGAAGTTGGAGGAGAACATTCATACTGTCAGACACGTACCCAACCCGCAGAGCAACCTAAGTACAATAAGTGACAGCGCATCATGCAACTCGGTTTCCATTACAATTCAGGAGTACTTAATAGGCTGCAAGTGCTTTGGGACAGCCTGAGGTCATGAAAGACACTATAAATTTCCCCTAGATTGTGCAACAATGACTTGAAGGATGAACCCCCTGGCATATTTGAGTGTGGCAAGACATTCAATTGTTTGGTGCATCTCATACACGTGCTCTTCTGTGAAATGGCTATGCATGAGATGTGAGAGCTGTCATAGGTGAACTGTGAACATGGAACAGATTGACAAGCAACATGTAGTAGAATGCAGCCGTGGGTCAATTAGGTTCTACCAGTGCATAATTGGCTTGCCATATCAAATTCTTCAAAGTGTGCATCTTCTAACACGTTTGTTTCCAAGTCCTGCAGATAGTGAACACAATGTTGTGCATGATCATTGGAGAGTAATTGTATCACAGCATTAAATTTACGAATCACTAATCAGATATCTTCTATATTACCTCTCATAAATGTGATCCATTATCACATTGTCATACAAATGGTATAAATTAACATATATTGTGGAAATTAGTCCAACGTGTCTGATTTTCTTTTTCAAAATGCTATTTTTAACATAGGCCTTTCATCATCAGGTTGGTTTCTCACAGATGCATTTCATCTGCTTTCCATAAAGCATTGCACATTTTATTGCAATTTTATTACGCCAAATGAAATGTGAACACATAAACTTAATTTTAAACACATAAATTTAATTTTAACAGCTACAGAAGTAGTCAGCAATCTTAATAGATGAGCACAATGCACTACAGAGGAACGAATGAGAAACAGAGGGTGTCAATTTCACAACAGTATGACTGCCTGAGGAATAATTCATTAGTGCAGTAAAATTTATTTCATTAAAACCAGACGCAAGTTTTAATTTAACATTGATTGAGTCTGAATCTATTATTTTTGGCCATTACTCATAAACGTTAATCATTTTAACGAGTTAAAGTCATCATAGTGCTGCTGAATATTTCTAATTGTGTAGAGAGGCACCAGCATTGTTCCTGTACAAATGTTTAATCCACTTCGAGTATGAGCTTCCATGGTTTTTTTTTCTCACACCGGGTGTTAATGCATTCAAATTGGCTGGGTTAATTGTTGCTGTAAAAATGCATAGAAGTTTAAGTTCATTAAGCTTTCTTACAGGAACAGCATCAGCTGGAAATATATCCTGTAGGACAAACAAAATTCTTGAATAGCTAAGCAAGACATCAACAACTTGCATTTATTTAGCACCTTTAAGATAGTAAAATGTCCCAAGATGCTTCTTTGATGCATCAGCAAACAAAATTAGCATGGAGTCAGTTAAAGAGATATTAGGACAGGTGGTAAAAAGCCTTGTCAAAGATGTAGGTCTGAAGGAGGATCTTAAAGGAGGAAAGAGTGTTCAGGAGGCCGGAGAGGCTTAGGAAGGGAATTCCAGGCCTTCCGGCTCTGGTAGCTGCCACCAATGGTGGAGCAATTAAAATCAAGGGTGCACAAAATGCCAGAATTGGAGAAGTGCAGAAATCTCAGAGGGTTGTAGAGTTGAGTGAGGTTAAAGAAATTGAGAGGAATGAGGCCGTGGTGGAATCAGAAAACAACAATGAGAATTTTAAAATTGAGTTGTTGCTGGAACGGGAGCCAATATATATGTGAGCACTTGGGTGATGGGGGAATGGGACCTTTGAGAGGCCCTAGATTGGACCTCCAGTTGGTGCTGATTGGAACCAGGAGAAGGTAGGATTGCTATAATTGGCCTCAGTGCCCCTTTTCTTAATGGTGGGAGAAATTATCTCTTGATTGTTTTTCAGTAACTCTGTCAGAAGCACACATCCATGATCATCATAAGACCAGGGTTTCTCTGTCTCTCCCAAGGCAGAGTAACGTGTCAATAATGGAAAAGCAAAATCAACAACTTGCATTTACATCGTGTGTTTTATGTAGAAAAATGCCCCAAAGTGCTTCCCAGGAGTATTATCAAAAATTTGACACCACATCACATAAAGCTCCTTAACCACAATAAAAATGCTGGCCTAACAGGCGATACCTACATCCCTCGAAAGAATAAAAAAAACTACTCAGGGATGGATGTAAGTATAAAGTGATCCTCGCAGGTCAACGAAGATTACAAGTCCTAACTACCACTTCACTTGCTGACACACTCACTAGAACACCCAAACCTAGCAAGACATGTGGAAGGTTTGGCCTTCTGCATGCACCAAGGAAATGCCCAGCTTTCTAGTAATTCTGCAAGGCATGTGGCAGAAAGGGCCATTGGCAGTGGCAGTACACTAGAGCAAAGGCTGATACAGCTACAAAGAGCCGTGCACAGGTCCAAGCAGATGGTACACAATGGGTACCTTCAAGCAATAAGAATGACAATCTGATATCCCATCAGAAGCATAAACCTGAGGTGACTAACAGACTAGAAAATGACAGTGATGTGCATGATGAGATGAAGAGCGATGAACACATATTTCACAACGTCAATGTCAGGGAAAGCATAACTACTGTCACACAATCCGAGGTGTTTGCCATGATTAAAATTATCTGTCCGATGAAAGTTAGTAACTATTTGTTTTTGGCCAAGATTGTCACAGGGGCAAGAGCCAACATCCTATCTCTATCGATTCTAAAAGACATGTATCCACAGATGTGGAAGGCATAGCAAAACCTACTACTGCACAACTTTAAGTTTACGGCTGTTCACTAATTCCATGTGCAGTATCTATAGTCCTGGAGAACAAGTACAACCAATCCTCCTCAGTGTCACAGATGTTCTACATCATGGAGACTAAAGGTCCAGCAATTCAGGTCTACCAGCTTGCCATGGCATTGCACTAGTCACAATCCATGAAATCAGTCAGACTTCATACCCCAGAAACCACTCCTATCACTTCAGTTCATGACCTAACATCGAAATATCCAGAATGTTTCGACAAAATTTCGCTGTTTCAAGGGAGCTGCAACATTACGCTTGCTGGAGAATGCAAGTCCTTCAACTGATCTGGTACATTATGCGCAACACAAATGCCAGCAACTATAAGAAGAAACAGTGAAAGATTCCACACAACAAAAACTGTGGAAAACTGTCATTGAAGGATGGCCTGATTCAGGTCAGCATGATCGTGAACACGTGAGACCACCTTGGCCTCACCAGGACCATCTAGGCATCTCCCAAGGAGTAATTTTTAAAGGCAGGCAGGTGACCATACTGGAATCTTTGTGACCTAATATTTTTTAACAACTTCATCACTCAGATATGGGCATAGATCAGAAATGAAGACTCACAAGAGAGATAGTCTATTGGCCGGTTATAAAGAATGACATTGAAGTCGCCGTCTAGAAGTGCGTCAAGGGCATATGCCAAGTCAGTACAAAGAACCACTTATTCCACATGACGTTCCTACCCATCCTTGGCCCAAAATCTGACATCTTTCATGACCATGACACTGACTTCATCATCATTGTCGACTACTTTACCAAGTATCCCTTTATTTGTCAATTACACAATACATCAAGCACCAACTGTTGTGCACACTCCAAGTGCTATGTTCAGTTTATTTGGTGTGCCTGGAGCGATCGTTACGGATAATGACCCACAACTTATTTCAGAATATGTGTGAGAAGTGCAATATCGATCACATTATTTCTTCTCCTCATTACCCTCGGTCTAACGGCCTAGCTGAATTTATGATTCGCACGGAGAAATCCCTAATTTTCAAATGTAGACAGACCAAGCAAGGTCCACACATTGCATTGTCACATCTGAGAGTGACACCTTTAAGTGCAACTATCCCATCACCAGCAGGGCTCATGTTCGGCAGACCAGTCCATACCAATTTACCCACTCTCACCCATTCTACTCTCTCAGAAACTAGACAGCAACTTTTAAAATTGCAAGAGGAGATGACCAATGTGCATGATAAA
This sequence comes from Cetorhinus maximus, assembly GCF_964194155.1. Taxonomy (NCBI): domain Eukaryota; kingdom Metazoa; phylum Chordata; class Chondrichthyes; order Lamniformes; family Cetorhinidae; genus Cetorhinus; species Cetorhinus maximus. The sequence goes on from NC_135891.1 coordinate 107,867,964, forward strand.
AACCCAGGTACAGAATTGCCAGGTTTAGAGTTGGAACAACAAGTTCACATCCAGGATCCCACAGAAGGTACCAGCCGAGGTGACAAGGATTTCTTCGGAACCAAGGTCCTAAGAAGTCGTTACATACAAAGACGCAATGGCGAAGCATAACCAAGGAAAAATCATTCCAGCTCCTCAACCACCATTGAGGACAGGATCCCAAATGCAAACCAGGAACAACATCCAAGAGTGACAATCCCACAGATCATTGTGAGCAATTAAAGAAACTTCCAGACAAGGTTACCATGACAAGATCTGGGCGCATCAGCAGGCTATCTCTACGCTTTAGAGCCTCATAGATTCACCAGTCCCATACATTTATGCAATGGTAAATAAACATGAACATATAACGTAAATAGTTATACTTCTTTGGAAGGGGGGAAGGTATCTTTAAAAAAGAAAAGGGGATGTTGTAATATGCCTTTAAGGTATAGGGATATGCCATCACTAGAAGGGAAGTGAGTCATGTGATCCAGTCTCAGCCTCACTTTGACCTCTGAACAGAACATAGCACACACAGCTCTGCTGCTGATGTCTTCAAGTTTTCTACCTTTTTATAAATGTTCTCATGTGTCTAGTCTCTGGGGAAGGTGGTGCCATAGTGGTATTGTCACCAGACTAGTATTCCAGAAGGCCCAGGGTAATTCTCTGGAATCCCACCATGGCAGATGGTGAAATTTGAATTCAATAAAATTCTGGAATTAAAAGTCTGATGATGACCATGAAACCATTGCCATATGTCATCAAAACCCATCCGGCTCACTAATGTCCTTTAGGGAAGGAAATCTGCTGTCCTTACCTGATCTGGCTTACATGTGACTCCAGACCCACAACAATCTCGTTGACTCTTAAATGCCCTCTGAACAGGGCAATCAAGGATGGGCAATAAGTTCTGGCCTAGCCAACAACACCCACATCCCATGAATGAATAAGAAAATGAACTCACAAAGTGTTTGCCCAATCCCTTATGAGTGATTGATGTCTTTGTCTCATTACAAAAACACAACAGCCTTCCCCTGGAATCAAGGCTCAGGGGGCAGATGTCTCGCCTGCCAACAGCTGCCGTCCAATCAGAGGCCAGCGGCTCTTGTGCTCAGCAGTGCCACTGGGGAGGCCATGGCGACTGCCAGAAGGACAGGCATCTGAATCCCAGGTTTGTGGAGTGACTCAGTCCCCAGGTAAGTAATGCCAGGAAGGGTTTGACAGGGTGGGAATTGTGGGAGAGAGGTGCAGGGAAGGTGGCTCTCAGTGGGCTCTCATGTCGAGTCCCCCGATCAGGCACTGAATGCCTTTGATCGAGGGACACCTCCACCCCAACAGCTGACAGGCCGGCTAAACAGCTGCAGCTGTTGTGCATGCTGCATAGCAATAGACCCACCTGCAGCTGGGCTAATACCAGCGGTGGTGGGATGGTGCCTTTAAGTGGCCATTAATTGGCCACTTGAGAGCCTCCGTGGGATGGTTAACCATGGGCCTTCCAACACATAACTTAATTCTGGCAGAGGCAGGAAGGTGGCGGGCTTCAGACATGCCACCATCCCACCTAATTAAACGCCCTTCCTGCCTCTAAGCTCGCCATCAGAGAGAGCAAGAGATTTCACCCATGGAGTCTGAACAGTTTATAAGTTTCAGCAGAATCCTATGGAAATACAGCCTTGCAACTCCCAGGATTTTTCTTTTGTTTTACATGATATCTGTGAATTACAGATTATAAAACATTATGAACCAGTCAGAGTGTAATAAGTACATTAAGTGGAAGTAATGTGCTCAGATGTACAATAAAGCTGACGGTGAGTCTGATAAGTAACACTGCATTAAGAGTTTTATTTGGTATTTTAAACAATACTCCAGCAAGTAAATTAAATAATTCTTGTGCAATTGCTATTGTCATTATTTCTGGTAGCATAGTGAAGTGTCACTTTTAATGTAGTTTGCTTGCAATCCAAAAATGTGTTAATAGTACCAAGTGCAGTGACAGTAATAAAACAGCTGTCACTCCCACAGAATGGCTCCCTGAGGAAAGCGTTTGACTATGATTTTAAAAACCATTATGTCATAATTGTTTACTTGTATGTGGTGTCTGTTACTAGGATTTTGTAAACATTATGATAACATTACATTTTAAAGAGAAGCATTATTCCTTGGAGAGCTGCAGGTAATACTGAGACTAGGCTTATATGCTGCAGGAAATCAAATTCAGAGGAACATGTCTTATGATTACATTGGTCCCAAACTGTGAACTACTGCAGTTAAGACAATTGAAAATCTCACTTTAGCTGTGCTGCGTTTAACCTTCTCACGCATAAGCGCTCCACTAAACGAATTCCTTATTTTCCACAAATGTCTAATAGCGAAAGACTTTATAAAGAATTTATAGCACTTCATCAACTGTACTACAAAGAGTTCTTAAAAGTGCCCTCCTGCATATATGTTATAGAGAAAAAAACATTTTGCATTTATATGGTACCTTTCTCAACCACAGGACCAAAGTGCTTTACAGCGAATGAAATACTTTTGAAGTGTAGAAACTGTTGTAATGTAGGAAAAGCAGCAGCCAATTTGGACTAGCCTGGGAATTATGGTATATGATAATATCATGCAAATGTTTAACACAATTGTATGGTATTGTTTTGACCCTATAATTATGCTTAAGGGGTAGTAGTAGATGAGGACTTAATGCATTTATCCGAAGTTCTCCTGGCTGACAGCTCCACACGATGGAAGTATGTATTAGGAGTACTTGATGTTCAATACACAAAGTTCTTCTGTTAGATCAGACATTTTATGGTAGATTTTCCTCAATGGGTGCCCACTGGGCCTTTAGATGAGCATACAGCAGAGCTCACTTAAATTAAGGTTTCAGACAGGTGTAGATGCAGATACATTCATTGGTGAAGCCCCAGGAAATCCTAGGATAGTACAATCAAGGCAAATACCATTGTAACAGGTCTCCACCTTTTGATCTGTAGTATAAGTGTCTGGTAATATACAGGGTTAATGTGGAACTGAGCACAGTACCACCCACACAGCAAAGTAAAAAGGCCCATGATCCAGGCCTAGGGTCAGGGTGAAGTTGGCCAGAGACGTGTTAAGATCTAGACATGAAAATAGCTCCTTCCCTATACCCTTTACTGTATATATGTATATAGTTACAAGTAGCTAATAAAGACTTGCTGTCAACATACAGAAGACTACGAAGACTTCCTTAGAAGACACATTCTGTAACCAACACCATTACAACATGGTGTGAGTTGGGGATCAAAAAGTGCTCAACCTCACAAGAATGCTGAAAAACTAAGAAAAAGAAAATCTTCAATGGAATCTGAACTGAAATAAGCTCCCAACTGAAGCTACAGACGCTGAGAAAATTTGTCCAGACAGAAGAGCCAGGAAGCTAAAGGTAAAAGTCTTACAGCAGCAGAAGACCCCATAGAACCTCTCTTGAAAGTCCAGCTTCAACACACAGAGTCCATAGCTTGCAAGGGTGAGCTAAATCTTTTTAACATCCTGGCTGCAACCAGTCCTGAGAAGCCCCTTTTACTAATTCAGTCAGAAGCGCTGTTTGAACGAAACCTGTTGCTAATCCCAATCCCTGACTCTGAGCCTCAAGACGTTGAAGTGAAAAGAAAAAAAATTAATAATTAACTCACTCAACTCTTGGGAATCTTGCAAACGTTCAAATCCTTAAACAGCAAGCCTGCGGCTAATTTAAACACCTCGGTACTCACAACACCACATTGCTGAATAAATCAAGTTGGCAGACAGCCGACCCACACTGCTAGACATTCATCTTCCAGAAGTGCGCTGCTGCCATTTTTGCGAAGCCTGCCAAAACAAGCAAGTGCGGGAAACCCATTGTTCTGCAGTGAATGGCTGCAGCATCTTGGAAGCCTGTGAACTCTTAGATCTGTACCCACACTTTAAAAATCTTCACCATGAATCACAATTCCACACTTCCAACTCCACTGGGACTCACCCAAGGCCCATACCTGTCACAAAATTGGAGTCTTTGGAGGACAAGATTTTTAAGATACAGCATTGCTTCATGTTTAAATGAAAAATCAGAAGGGGAACAAGTAAGCACACTTCTTTTCTCAATAGGGCCAATTGCAGATGGCATCATTACACAACAGGATATTAATGAGTCATCCACTAAACTTGCAGAGGTTTTAAAATCCTTTAATGTTTATTTCAACTTGAGATGCCCTGAAGGTCACAGTGGCCCTCAACTTCTATGCCTCCGGCTCTTTCCAGGGGTCGGTGGGTGATATTTGTGGAGTCTCCCAATCAGCTGTCCACAGTTGTGTCAAGCTGGTGACAGACGCTCTGTTCAGACATGCATTGACTTTCATTCACTACAGCACGGATGAGGCCAGCCAGGCAGAGTAAGCCAGAAGCTTTGCAGCGATTGCTGGCTTCCCCCGCGTCCAGGGTGCTATAGACTGTACACATGTGGCTATCAAGGCGCCAGCAGGTGAGCCCAGTGCCTTTGTCAATAGGAAGGGCTTCCATTCCATGAACGTGCAGATAGTGTGTGACCACAGGATGCAGATTCTACAAGTCTGTGCAAGGTACCCAGGCAGCACCCATGATGCCTACATCCTGAGACACTCCCAGGTGCCGGGGCTCTTCAGTGCTCCAGCCCGGCTGGATGGATGGCTGCTGGGTGACAAGGGCTACCCCCTCAAAAGGTGGCTCATGACATCTCCACCATCCAAGAACAAAGGCTGAGCATTGGTACAATGGGAGCCAGGGCACCACAAGGGCTATGGAGAGAGAACCATCGGTCTTCTCAAGATGCGCTTCCGATGCCTGGACCGTTCAGGGGGTGCGCTCCAGTACCCCCCAGATCGTGTGTCACAGATAGTGGTTGCATGCTGCGCTCTCCACAATCTGGCACTGGAAAGGGAGGATGCTGTGGAAGAAGACGATGTTGACACAGCTTCTCTGGCAGCAGATGATAAGTAGTGAGTAGTGAGTCCGAGGACGAACACGCTCAGGAGAACGCTGAGGGGATAGACGCTGACCTGGGCAACCTCCAGGAAGGCAGGGACACCCAGCAGGCTTTGACCCAACACTCCTTCAGCTAGCCAACCAAAGATGAACCATCACCACATGCCAGGGCTGCAGGCTCCATACTCGATAGCTGACAGGATCATTTGCTTGGTCAACAACATGAACTATGTGCCATTTCAATAAAGCTCAATGACAAACTAGCCACTCATAACATCATGGGTTACCCTTTACCTGCAGAACTAATGAAGCACCCAGAGGCTTGTTGAACAGAAACACATTTACTGGTGTGGTGCCTGGCATACATAAATCAAATTAAATATAAAGGTGTTCTCCATTACACCAACTTATAAAGAACTTAAAAGTGGGGCAAAGAAATAACACCAGTGATAAGCCCGTGTTGTGCCTAAGGTGATTTATGTTTGCGTTTGTGGGTACTACGTCTAGGTGTTCCCCCCTCACTGGCACCGGCATTGGAGACAGCCTGCTCACTCTGCTGTCCTGTTGGACTTGATGACTTTGGTGGGTGGCCCATGGAGCCTGTGCTGGCCTCGCCTGAGAGGGACCAGCCAATAGCATGGCTGGCATCTCCCCAGTCGCCGCAGCCTCATTGGATGCCATGGTTACTGGTAGAGGGACAGAGGAGCTGCTGCTGTCATCCGGAGCGCCCTGAGAGGAGCCCGCAGAGACGACAAGCAGCTCATGTGCCAACCTCAGGTTGCTTTGGACCTCCCTGCTCACCATTGTTGGATGGGCACCGTGCTGGGATACTGGGTGCCCGATCCATCTCCCACACTGACAGTGACCACCTGAGGTCATTGCCGGTGTGAGGGCTTGCAGATCCGAGCGCATCCGCAGGAACCCCGATTCAGCTCCTGGAGCAGCCTCTCCTTGAGAGTCGTCACTCTCCCCATGGAGGAGGCATTGCGCTCAGCCATGAGGGTCATTGCATTGCTCATGCTCCGCACGGACTCCTCCACAATGGAGACCATGGGATGCATTCCCTCATGTATCTCTGCCAGATCCTTCCGCACACCCTGCTGGACTTCCAGCATCTGCTGCCTCAGGGACGACTCCAGAGGCCCAACATCAGCCATCGACTGAGCATGTTCCTGGTCTCCAGCAGTCCTCCCACTGCTGGTGCCCTGGGCACTCTCTGCCTCTGCCTGCACCTCAAGTGAGTGGGAAGTGCCCCCACCACAGTGCACCGAGATACTAGCCGACGACCTAATTCCCACCGAGGTGCTGGTATCTGCGCTGGTGACTACCTGGCTGAGAGGGTGTGACGCAGGTGTGTTTATATCCTCTTGGTCCTCTGGGTGAGCAGCGGTCCATCAGGCTCCTGACCTCAAGGGTCTTCTGGTGAGCCTGAAAGGAAGAACAAGGACATGTCATTAGTTGAAGCCATTACACTGTTACTGTGTCTGCCTGGCACCCGGATCAGGGGGCCCTCGTCTTTCCATTATCAGTGGGGATTCCATGTTCGAGGCTCACATCAATATAGAGATAACAGTGAAATGGTTGCTATGACAGACATTCTGACCTCAGTGCACTGTACTCTTACCTCCCTGTGGCACCCCAACCTCACCGCGGCCGGTTGACCTGGGTGCATGACACCACTGCAGCTCCAGTGCCTCCTGCTCGTATCTAGAAAGGGTTAGAAGGTGGGACACTCCCCCGCCAGTCCACAACCTTTTCAGCATTATTGTGGGCTGTCTTCTCCTGAAAGGAGAAAGGAGCATTGAGTAGTCCACCTGCGTCGCCATTGCAGCCTGGCCAACCCCACCTAAGGAAAACCTCGCAGGGCTCAGCCGATTCGTGACCCTGGAGCTGCAAGACACTTAGTGCAAGCAGCCAGGGCTCACCCACTTGCCTAGATGCTGCCTCATTTATATTTGCCACTCACAGTCTAAGAACTCTGAGATCCGGGGTGGGGTGGGTGGGTGCTCCAACTGCTGTGCCAAGTGACCCAATCCAACACGGTACTCACCCTTCCCTATCGCAGGATGTCATTAAAGTGCTTGTGGCACTGCACCCATGTGCGCCTCACCACATCATGGGAGCTCACCCTGGATGCCACCTCCTCCCAAGCATGTTTGGTGAGGTAGGGGGGGCCTTCTCCTCCCGTCCCTTGGGACAAGGATATCCCGGCGATGCTGCCACCTCCTCCAGGAGGGCAGCGAGACACTCGTCAGAAAACCTCGGGGCCGACTGCCCCGCCGACCTGCCCTCCCGCCTGCCCTGTTCTGCAACGACGTTCTGCATTGCTACGGCACTGCAAAGTCAATGGCAGCCTTCGCATGGCTGCCTGTGCCATTTTTGAATAGGCAGCCGGGTCGCCATTGAACCCAGCGGACATTGAGCTCCCGCCTCCGCCCGCCCCTTCACGTTGATCCCGGACGCGTGTTGTGCTGGGCGGGCTTTAATTGGCCCGTCCGCGTAAAATGGTGGTGCGCACCCAATCACGGGCGGCGGTCGGGTTCCCAGAATTTTGCCCACTCCCACTGAGCCCGCCTAATGTGGGCAAAATGCTGCCCATGAAAATTACTTGCAGCTAAGATACTGAGAATATAAAGGAAACACAGCCCAGAATAAAGATACGAAGCTGCCCTGTTAGAAGGACATTGGTTGAAATCAGACTGTAGGACATGACATAATTGGGGGATTAGTGATTAATTCATCTTTTTTGTAGAGAACTGTTGCTTCAGGAATCAGCATATTCACCTATAAGTTGGCACTAATGTATTATATTACTAAATTTATAACATTTTCCCATTAATAAATATTTTGTTTCAGTTAGTGCCTGCTGCAGGGACTGCAGATTCCACCAGGAAACAAGATATTTGTCATATGAGTTACTGTATGCAATAAACTTACATGGAAATTTATTTGCAGCTAGTATACTGAGAATACAAAGGAACAGAATGTGTACCATTTACTCTTTTTATTTCATGTAACTAGATCTGACAACTTTTGTGATTTGGCGTGAGAATCATCATACTCTTATGTTACAATTCCCTTCGAGGCAGATAACATTTAAAAAGAGATGACTTTCCCAAATGACCATTGGAAATAACCTGAGATTTCACGTTTTAAGACTTGTACTGTAACAAAAAAACTAAAATCAACAAAATTCAAACATTACTTAACAGGCAACTAATACATCAAACTAAAGAAAAGGTACTTTCACATTAACTGACCAACTCAATTGTGATACATCTTACAACTCCTTTCACTATGCATTGTATTTACGGCAGATATAAAGCATTACAAGATCAAGTCCCAGAATTCCAGAAGGCTCACTTCTCCCAGCCATACCAGGTTGAATCTTCAGTGTCTTTCAATAATTGTTTTACTCAACCTGAGTAACCCAGAAATGACTTCCATCAGCAATGCACACCTCAACAACTCTTTGTTCCTTACAATCATATTCTTCTTTTCGAACAGAGAACCAGCTCTCACCAGCATCCTGCAAGGTTGCTAACATAAAACAGTCTTTTTCTGTTCTTCACAACAAAAGCTGCATTGTCTCTCTTGCTCTCTCTCTCGCGCTCTCTCTCTTTCTGCCTCTGTCTCCAAAAAGCAACTGTCCTGTTTTCTGTGCCAAGGTGTGAAAACTGTCACTTGATTTTCTGTAGGTTTCAGTTTGGGTTTCTTTCCCAGTGACAACCAGGTCACATGGGCCTGTCCATGAGCAGAGATTTAGTATGACCACCATCCCCCCGTCCAGAACATTCTGTTTCACCATATGTTAAAAGAGACATTTTAAAATATAACTGCCTTGTAAAGTTCCTCATTCATAACACTTACTCAATGTATGATTTGACTTTCTATTTTAATGTTTGCAGTGAATAGCAGAAATCAGTTAAGTTGATAGGAAAAAAAGCGGGGTAAATTTTATGAATGATCATTGACAGCTTGGAGACACATTAATTAGCAGGACAAATCAGCAACTCAGACAAAGTCCAGGCGGAATACAAATTCATCGAATTTTCCCTACAATAAGAGTTGCTTTGTACCAGGGATTGTACCACATGCACAAATTAATACTCATGGATGAAGATTTTGACTTCACCAAATTGGGATGACTTTGGAGCCCTTTAAAAATGGCTGGTGGGTCCTAATTTCAGGATTCCTGACCCCATTCCTGGTGTTTCCAATTTTCAGGAGTGCCTTTTAAGGGTCCGGGCTGGTTCAGGTCATGAACACGCACCCTGCACTCCTGAGCTGGCCGGCTCCATTAGGGGGAAAGGCATGTCCAAGTCCTCTGCAATTTTCATGGAGTTAGGCCAGCATTTCAGAGTCGTGGTTCACGGCACCCCAGAGGTGTCGTGAACCATAGCCTGCATGAGGGAACCTTTTTAAATGTAAGTCGAAAGGTCCTCCTCATGCCACTCATGTCAAGGTTTGCTGCCCCCACCCCAGACAACTCCTATAGCCAAGCTTCATTGTGTATTATTGACTGAGAGGCCAGAAATCCATTAGTCTGTTGAAAAACCTGAGCCCTGGGGAAAACATTGCTCGGTTCACAGTTTTGGTTCCCTGATCTATGCAGTGAATTTAACAATGTTTGTTCACACAAGATAAAGAGGTTTCAAGTGCTTGCAGTTTTTGCTATTGATACTTTAAAGGTCCTGGATGAGTGACACTTCTATTGGGCTACAGTAAAAAGGAGTTTTAAGGAAGTGGAAAGTTATCAATGAATGATTTTTTCAAGCTTTTTTTACACATCCTACTGTCGCGATAGGGTTCATTGGCCCCATACAGTGAATAGTGGGTGAGTTTTATTTTTATTCTTTCACAGGATGTGGGCATTGCTGGCAAAGCCAGCATTTTTATTGCCCATCCCTAATTGCCCTTGAGAAGGTAGAGGTGAGCCACCTTCTTGAACCACTGCAGTCCATGTGGTGTAAGCACACCCACAGTGCTGTTAGGGAGGGAGTACCAGGCTTTTGACCCATTGACAGTGAAGGAATGTCGATATAGTTCCAAGTCAGGATGGTGTGTGGCTTGGAGGGGAACTTGCAGGTGATGGTGTTCCTATGCATCTGTGGCCCTTGTTATTCTAGGTGGTGGAGGTCACGGGATTGGAAGGTGCTGTTAAAAGAGCCTTGGTGAGTTGCTACAGTGCATCTGGTAGATGGCACACATTGCTGCCACTGTGAGTCGGTGGTGGAGGGAATGGATGTTGGAAGTGCTGGATGGGGTGCCAATCAAGTGGGCTGCTCTGTCCTGGATGGTTTCAAGCTTCTTGAGTGTTGGTGGAGATGCACTTATCCAGGCAAGCAGAGAGTATGACATCACTCTCCTGACTTGTACCTTGTAGAAGGTGGACAGGCTTTGGGGAGAAGGGTTCTCAAAATTCCCATATTTTTCATATCATCAACAAGGATATGACTTTTGGACTTTTAAACTCCTGCAGCACTGGCCCGGGGCTGAGATGATTGACGTCCAACAACCACAATCATCTTCCTTTGTACAAGGTATGAATCCAGCTAGTGGAGATTAGTCCCCCAATTCCCATTGAATTCAGTTTTGCTGGGGCTCTTTGATGCCACACTTGGTCAAAGGCTGCAGTCACTTCCACCTCAACTCATGTTTGGACCAAGGCTGTAATGAGGTCAGGAGCTGAGTGGCCCTGGTGGAACCCAAACTGAGTGTCAGTAAGCAGGTTATTGCTGAGTAAGTGCTGCTTGAAAGCACTGTCAACGACCCCTTCAATCACTTTGCTGATGATTAAGAGTAGACTAATTGAACAGTAATTGGCCGGGTTGGATTTGTCCTGCTTTTTGTGTACAGGGCATACCTGGACAATTTTCCAAATTGCCGGGTAGATGCCAGTGTTGTAACTCTTTCGAGTTATCAACAGTGACAGATTGTAACTCTTTCGAGTACATTCACAGTTCTTAGTTTCCGAGAGTGGGACATGAACACACAACCCTCTGATTCAAAGGCAGATGCCAGTGTTGTAGTTGTACTGGATCAGCTTGGCTAATGATGCAGCAAGCTCTGGAGCACAAGTCTTCAGTACTATTGCTGGGATGTTGTCAGGGCCCATAGCCTTTGCAGTATCTAATTCTTTCAGCCATTTATTGATATCATGTGGAGTGAATTGAATTGGCTGAAGACTGGCATCTGTGATGCTGTGGGCCTCCAGAGGAGGCCGAGATGGATCAAACATGGTTCAAACATGGACAAAAGAGCTGGACTCCCGAGGTGAGGTGAATGTAACTGCCCCTGATATCAAGGCCGCATTTGACAGAGTGTGGCATCAAAGAGCTCTAGCAAAACTGGAGTCAATGGGAATCATAGGGGAATCTCTCCACTGGTTGGAGTCATGCCTAGCACTAGGGAGGTGGTTGTGGTTGTTGGAGGTCAGTCATCTCAGCTCCAGGACATCTTTGCAGGAGTTCCTCAGGGTAGTGTCCTCGGCGCAACCATCTTCAGTGCTTCATCAATGACCTTCCTTCCATCATAAGGTCAGAAGTGGAGATCTTCACTGATGATTGTACAATGTTCAGCACCATTGGTGACTCCTCAGATACTGAAGCAGTCCATGTCCAAATGCAGAAAGACCTGGACAATATCCAGGCTTGAGCTGACAAGTGGCAAGTAACATTCGCGTCACACAAGTGTCAGGCAATGACCATCTTCAACAAGAGAGAATCCAACCATCACCCCTTGATGTTCAATGGCATTACCATCACTGAATCCCCTACTATCAACATCTTGGGGGTCACCATTGATCAGAAACTGAACTGGACTAGCCAAATAAATACAGTGGCTACAAGAGCAGATCAGAGGCTAGGAATTGTGTGACAAGTAACTCACCTCCTGACTCCCCAAAGCCTGTCCACCATCTACATGGCACAATTCAGGAGTGTGATGGAATACTCTCCACTTGCTTGGATCCATCCACACTCAAGAAGCCTGACACTATCCAGGACAAAGTAGCCCACTTGATTGGCACCACATCCACAAACAATCATTCCCTCCACCACCGACACACAGTAGCAGCAGTGTGTACCATCTACAAGATGCACTGCAGTAATTCACCAAGGCTCCTTCAACAGCACCTTCCAAACCCACGACCGCTACCATCTAGAAGGACAAGGGCAGCAGATAGATGGGAACATCACCACCTGGAAATACCCCTCCAAGTCACTCGCCATCCTGACTTGGAACTGTATCGCCATTCCTTCACTGTCACTGGGTCAAAATCCTCGAACTCCCTTCCTAACAGCACTGTGGGTGTACCTACACCACATGGACTGCAGCGGTTCAAGAAGGCGGCTCACCACCACCTTCTCAAGGGCAGCTAGGGATGGGCAATAAATGCTGGCCCAGTCCGCGAAGCCCCGTTCCCTTGAATGAATTTTTTAAAACCAACTTGGCACTTCTGGCTGAAGATTGTTGCAAATGCTTCAGTGTTAACTTTTGCGTGAATATGCTGGGTTCCTCCATCATTGTGGGTGGCGATATTTGTGGAGCTGCCTCCTCCAGTGTGTTGTTTAATTGTCCACCACCATTCCCGACTGGATGTGGCAGGACTGCAGAGCTTAGATCTGATCCGTTGGTTGTGGAATCGCTTAGCTCTGTCTATCAGATGCTGCTTTCGCTGCTTGGCAGACAAGTAGCCTGTGTTGTAGATTCACCAGGGTGACATTTAATTTTTAAGTATGCCTGGTGCTGCTCCTGGCATGCCCTCCTGCACTCTTCATTGAACCAAGGCTGATTCCCTGGTTTGATGGTAACAGTAAAGTAGGGGATATGCCGTGCAATGAGGTTACAGATTGTGGTTGTATATAACTTTGCTGCTGCTGATGGCTCACAGTGCCTCATGGATGCCCAGTTTTGAGTTGCTAGATCTATTTGAAATCTATCCCATTTAGCATGTGGTAGTGCCACACAACACGAAGGAGAGATCCTCAATGTGATGACAGGACTTTGTCTCCAGAAGGACTGTGCAGTGGCCACTCCTACCAATACTGTCATGGACAGCTGCATCTGCAACGGGTAGATTTGAGAGGGCAAGATCAAGTAGGCCTTTGCCTCTTGTTGGTTCCCTCAACACCTGCTGCAGACCCAGTCTAGCAGCTATGTCCTTTAGGACTCGGCCAGCTCAGTCAGTAGTGTTGCTCCTGAGCCACTCTTGGTGATGGACATTGAAGTCCCCCCACCCACACTACATTCTGTGCCTTTGCCAGCCTTAGTGCTTCCTCCAATTGGTGTTCAACACTGGGCGACCGTTTTGCGGAACACCTGCGGTCTGTTCGCAAGAAAGACCCAAACCTCCCTGTCGCTTGCCATTTTAACACTCCGCCCTGTTCTCTTGCCCACATGTCTGTCCTTGGCTTGCTGCATTGTTCCAGTGAAGCCCAACGCAAACTGGAGGAACAGCACCTCATCTTCCGACTAGGCACTTTACAGCCTTCCGGGCTGAATATTGAATTCAACAACTTTAGATCTTAAACTCCCCCTCCCCCCATTCCCACCCCGTTTCTTTCCCCCCCCCCTTTTTTTTCAATAATTTATATAGATTCTTCTTTCCCCACCTATTTCCATTATTTTTAAATCTAAACTAAAACCTTGTTAGTCTTTCCACCCCACCCCCACTAGAGCTGTACTTTGAATATCCTGTCTTCCATTCTTAATTAGCACTTTTCTCAGACAAATGTCACCACCTTCGACACCTCTTTGACCCTTTTGTCTGTGACATCTTTTGATTATCTGCTCATCTCCACAATCACCACACCCTCAATGTGTCTCCCCCCACCCCCCCCCCCACCCACCTTAAACCAATTTATGTTTCTCCCTTCTTCTAACTATGCTTCAGTTCTGCCGAAGGGCCATGAAGGCTCGAAACGGTAACTGATTTCTTCTCCGCCGATGCTGCCGGACCTGCTGAGTTTTTCCAGGTAATTCTGTTTTTGTTATGGAAAAGTACTGCTTCATCAGCTGAGTGGGGGTGAACAGTACGTGGTAATCAGCAGGAGGTTTCCTTGCCCATGTTTCACCTGATGCCATGAGGCTTCACGGGGTCTAGAGTCGATGTTGAGAACTCCTAGGGCAACTCCTTCCCAGCTGTATACCGCTGTGTCACCACCTCTGGTGGGTCTGTCCTGTCATTGGGACAGGGCACGCCCAAGGGTGGTGACGGTGGTGTCTGGGACATTAGGCAGAATTTTGCCCTCGGATGGTGTGCGGGCCCCACCGGCTCGACGGCGGGCGGACAGCCGACCCCCGCCACCGAAACGGGGCCTGCCGCCATTTTGAGTGGGTGAGCCAATTAAGGCCTGCCCAGCAGCCTGCCCAACAGGAAGCGCTATGCACTTCCTGTGTGGGAGGAGGGAATCTCCATCTGTCAAAGTGCTCCCCGAGGCAAAGTACTGTCTCAGGGAGATTAGTGACAGGTAAGGAAAGTCAAAAAATAGAAAAATTAAAAAATTATTAACAAGTCCTCCTCATGTGACAATGTCACATGAGATGGGACGTGTTAATAAAAAGGACAAACTTTATTAGACTTTTTAAAAGCGGACATGAAACCTCATCCCGTCAGTGGGCTCCTGGCCTGCCCGCCAGCCTTAAGGTTGGACGGGCAGGTCTTTAATTATCTTAATTAGCCTGTCAATGGCCTCAATTGGCCATTGACAGGTTGGTGATTTCGCTGTCCGCCCGCCTTCCTAAAAATTTAAAGGGACCGGGATGGTATCGGGGGGTTCCTCCCGATGTCATCCTGCGTCATTTCCCCTTCGGCGAGCAGGCCTCGCCCCCAAATTGCCGATGGGAAAATTCAGGCCATTAACTGCGAGGTATGATTCCACGAGTATGACTGTGTCAGGCTGTTGCTTGACCAGCCTGTGGGACAGCTCTCCCAATTTTGGCACAAGCCCCCAAATGTTAGTAAGGAGGAATTTGCAGGGTCGACAGGGCTGGGTTTGCCATTGTCATTTCTGGTGCCTAGGTTGATGACAGATGATCATTCCAGTTTTGTTCCTTTTTTAGGCTTTGTAGCAGTTTGATACAGCTGAGTGGCTTCCTGGGCCTTTTCAGAGGGCATTAAGAGTCAATCACGTTGCTGTGAGTCTGGAGTCACATGTAGGCCAGGCCAAGTAAGGATGGCAGATTTCCTTCCCTAAAGGGCATTAGTGAACCAGATGGGTTTTTACGACAATGGTTTCATGGTCACTATTACCAAGATTAGCTTTTTATTAACTGAATTTAAATTGCACCAGCTGCTGTGATGCGATTCAAACCTGTGTCCACAGAGCTTTAGCCTGGGCCTCTGGATTACTAGTCTGGTGCCATGACCACTACACCACTACCTCCCCTAGAATGGGCATGGAAGTGCCATAGCTTAGCATGGGGAGCATGACGGGCCATGGGTGGGGGTGGGTGGAGATCATAAGGTGGCATGGATGGGGCATGGAGAGTGTATGTGGTGATAGGGTGTGAGGGGTGAGGGCTGGAGGCCCTTTCTGGTTTTTATTTTAACTGAGACAAAGTCCCACAACACTGAGGCATGCCTTTTAAATGGCCCACCACGGCACCGGGCAGCCCCCGAAGCTGCCTCCGAACTTTTCCCCAGGTCAGCTGGCCTGACTGAAGTCCGCACCGCACCCCACACCAACCCGCACCCCACACCAACCCGCACCCCACTCCGCCGCCCCCCACCCCCAATGAAAATCCCATCCTTGCAGGCACTTCCTCTTGAGGCAGGCGGGCCGAACATGGAATTTTCACGATTCCCACTATCCGCCTCCAGGATGAAAATCTGGTGATTATGAATCTGTTTTGCATCTCTCCTCATTTTTATTGGAAATCATCTGTAGTATTTATAGTTCTGATAAACGTAGGACTGTAGCTTTAAGAATAATTCTGTGTTGTAAGACCACATGATCTGTGTAAACCAATTGGTTAGCAGCATGGGGAACCTCTAGGAGAGAGCGCTTCTTTGGCAATAGAGTTCGATGTGCACATGTAGCTGCTGTTGCTGTCTTGTAAATAAAGTTCAATGTTTCCACCAAGAAAAGTTGCCTGGGACATCAACTCTATAACATCACCCATATTGCACAATGGTACAAACCTAAGATTAACCCCCAAAGTGTCAGAGCAACACAATAGTTGCATTTGTTATTGCTGGTGTGACCATTTGTTTCATTGTTTGCCTCCTATAACTTTCTCTTCCTGTTGTTGACCCTTGCTAGCTCATAATCCCATGGGAGCCAGCTATCTCTGGCATCTCACCCAAACAGTTAGTCTTCATGTATGAATCCAAAAATTGAATCACGGCAGATAATTCATCTGTCTGATCCGATATTTACCTGACATTCACACTGCCTAGCACAATTCACTGAGCAGCAAACTTGGACTGCATATTCCTCTCCCTAGACGGAAGTACTGAATTCAGCTGTGGTTCACTTACTGCTTTTTTTTTGTAAAAATATACTTTATTCATAAAAAATCTTCAATCACATTCAAAACCATTTCAAAAACAACATTACAAGGGTACAATCCAGGTTAAACTTTTACAAAATGTATCACCAGGTGCATCAGTACAAACAATATTACAATCATTTACAGCCTTTCATTTTGATCTGTACAGCCCGAGGGGCTCTAAACAGTTCCCAGTCTCTCGGTGCGCTGTGGTAGAAAGGTCTTAGACAGCGACCCTTCCCCATTGCGCCTTGGCGGCAGCTGCCCCAAGCTTTAGTGCGTCCCTCAGCACGTAGTCCTGGACTTTGGATTGTGCCAGTCCGCAACAATCGGTCGGGGACAACTCTTTGTGCTGGAAGACCAACAAGTTTCGGGCAGACCAAAGCGCGTCTTTCACCGAGTTGATGATCCTCCAGCTGCAGTCGATGTTTGTCTCGGTGTGTGTCCCTGGGAACAGCCCGTAGAGCACAGAGTCCTGTGTCACAGAACTGCTCGGGATGAACCTCGACAGCAACCACTGCATCTCTCTCCAGACTTTCTTTGCAAAGGCACAATCCACAAGGAGGTGAACAACGGTCTCTTCCCCACCACAGCCACCTCGAGGGCATCGTGCAGAGGGGGTGAGACTCCTGGCGTGTAGGAAGGATCTGACGGGGAGGGCCTTTCTCACCACCAGCCAAGCTACGTCTTGGTGCTTGTTGGAAAGTTCTGGCGATGAGGCATTCTGCCAAATGACTTTGACAGTCTGCTCGGGGAACCATCCCACAGGGTCCACCCTCTCCTTATCCCTCAGGGCCTCTAGGACGTTACGTGCTGACCACTGCCTGATGGACTTGTGGTCAAAGGTGTTTTTCTGCATAAATTTTTCCACCAGGGACAGGTGGTACGGCACGGTCCAACTACTTGGAGCGTTCCGCGGCAGCGTGGCCAGACCCATCCTTCGCAACACCGGGGACAGGTAGAACCTCAGCACGTAGTGACACTTGGTGTTTGCGTACTGAGGGTCTACGCACCGCTTGATGCAGCCACACACAAAGGTGGCCATCAGTATGAGGGCGATGTTGGGCACGTTTTTTCCCCCTTTATCTAGAGGCTTGTACATCGCGTCCCTGCAGACACGATCCATTTTCGACCTCCAGATAAAGCGGAAGATGGCTCGAGTGATCGCCATCGCGCAGGAGTGTGGAATGGGCCAGACCTGCGCCACGTACAGCAACAGCGAGAGTACCTCACACCTGATGACCAGGTTCTTACCCGCAATGGAGAGGGAGCGTCGCTCCCACATGCCCAGTTTCCTTTTCACCATAGCCACTCGCTCCTTCCAGTTTCTAACGCATGCCCCGGTCCCTCCGAACCATATCCCCAGCACCTTCAGGCCGTCAGCCCTGACAGTGAAGGGGACAAAGGATCGGTCTGCTCCACTTACTTTTTTTTTTGTAAAAATATACTTTATTCATAAAAAATCTTCAATCACATTCAAAACCATTTCAAAAACAACATTACAAGGGTACAATCCAGGTAAAACTTTTACAAAATGTATCACCAGGTGCATCAGTACAAACAATATTACAATCATTTACAGCCTTTCATTTTGATCTGTACAGCCCGAGGGGCTCTAAACAGTTCCCAGTCTCTCGGTGCGCTGTGGTAGAAAGGTCTTAGACAGCGACCCTTCCCCATTGCGCCTTTGCGGCAGCTGCCCCAAGCTTTAGTGCGTCCCTCAGCACGTAGTCCTGGACTTTGGATTGTGCCAGTCCGCAACAATCGGTCGGGGACAACTCTTTGTGCTGGAAGACCAACAAGTTTCGGGCAGACCAAAGCGCGTCTTTCACCGAGTTGATGATCCTCCAGCTGCAGTCGATGTTTGTCTCGGTGTGTGTCCCTGGGAACAGCCCGTAGAGCACAGAGTCCTGTGTCACAGAACTGCTCGGGATGAACCTCGACAGCAACCACTGCATCTCTCTCCAGACTTTCTTTGCAAAGGCACAATCCACAAGGAGGTGAACACCTTTGACCACAAGTCCATCAGGCAGTGGTCAGCACGTAACGTCCTAGAGGCCCTGAGGGATAAGGAGAGGGTGGACCCTGTGGGATGGTTCCCCGAGCAGACTGTCAAAGTCATTTGGCAGAATGCCTCATCGCCAGAACTTTCCAACAAGCACCAAGACGTAGCTTGGCTGGTGGTGAGAAAGGCCCTCCCCGTCAGATCCTTCCTACACGCCAGGAGTCTCACCCCCTCTGCACGATGCCCTCGAGGTGGCTGTGGTGGGGAAGAGACCGTTGTTCACCTCCTTGTGGTCTGCTCCACTTACTGCTTCCGAGTTATCAACAGTCACAGATTGCAACTCTTTCGAGTACAATCACAGTTTCTTGGTTTTCCGGGAGTGGGACATGAACCCACAACCCTCTGATTCAAAGGCGAGGGTGCTATGAACTGAGCCACAGCTGACACCTCCCCTGCTCCACTTACTGCTTTTTTTTTGTAAAAATATACTTTATTCATAAAAATCTTCAATCACATTCAAAACCATTTCAAAAACAACATTACAAGGGTACAATCCAGGTTAAACTTTTACAAAATGTATCACCAGGTGCATCAGTACAAACAATATTACAGTCATTTACAGCCTTTCATTTTGATCTGTACATCCCGAGGGGCTCTAAACAGTTCCCAGTCTCTCGGTGCGCTGTGGTAGAAAGGTCTTAGACAGCGACCCTTCCCCATTGCGCCTTTGCGGCAGCTGCCCCAAGCTTTAGTGCGTCCCTCAGCACGTAGTCCTGGACTTTGGATTGTGCCAGTCCGCAGCAATCGGTCGGGGACAAATCTTTGTGCTGGAAGACCAACAAGTTTCGGGCAGACCAAAGCGCGTCTTTCACCGAGTTGATGATCCTCCAGCTGCAGTTGATGTTTGTCTCGGTGTGTGTCCCTGGGAACAGCCCGTAGAGCACAGAGTCCTGTGTCACAGAACTGCTCGGGATGAACCTCGACAGCAACCACTGCATCTCTCTCCAGACTTTCTTTGCAAAGGCACAATCCACAAGGAGGTGAACAACGGTCTCTTCCCCACCACAGCCACCTCGAGGGCATCGTGCAGAGGGGGTACTGCTCCACTTACTGCTGCTGAGGCTGAGATCAGCTAACTCAATACAGACCGGGAAATGAATCTTGGCTCTCCTAGTCTAGAGGCTCAGTTACCCACTTCTTTATTAGCCTATCCATGGAACTCTTATCATCCTTCAAATATTGGCAGATATGTATTACTGTATGTAAGGGCAGAACTCCAATCTAGAAAGTTTATGTCGGAAAGCTTAATGCACTCATGCTAAGCACCTGTGCACAGTATTTTTAACAATCATCACGATTTGATTTATTTCAAATAAAGTAACATTTACATAAAAATAGCAGACACAGGAATTAAGTGGGAGCTCATTTAGCTATGATAATAAAATCTTGCCAATTCACATTTGCCCTCAAGAGTTTGGTCTAATTTGTTACAAAATATTGAAAACACAAGTGAAAAAGCATCCAAAGTTAGTGCTTATCATACCTTGGGAAACTTCCCAGCACTCTGCAATCATAACCTAAACTCACTGTGGTAGGGAGTGCAGGCCATATAATGATGTTGAAGCACACAATGCAAGACTTTTATTAGAAGCAGGCAACAGGAGATCTTCCCTCCCCCAACCATCCTACTTTTGTGAAATATAGTTAGCTATTAATTCCATGAAATATTATCTCCAGATTTCAGGGAAATATCCATGCTTTTCCAGAGGGTTTCTTTGCTCTCTCTCATCACTACGTGCCAATCTTTTAGGTTGAAAATTAATTTTTACCCCGATTATTCTTAATGCTTTTTGCTTCCCATGCATGTGTTCAAAAAGGTTATTAATGTAATTGTACAATTTAACAACAGACTTTAAGGTTAAATCTCTCTAAATTTTGCACTGCTAGTCTCACAGATTCATTGCATTGTTGCATGGTTGATATAAAGCCCACTATTCTTTAATAATAAGAACTTCTTTACCTGTGCACTTCATACACTCTGACACCTTTTCAACTACTTTTAATAGATGCGTGGAAGAGGAAAAGTGCCTGCTATATTTTGTAAAGCACCACAATGATTAGGGGATGAATTTCAGATGTGTATGGACCCCTTCGGATTTTTGTCTTCTTGTACAAGTGGAGCAAAACTAATACAAAACCACATGCACATCTGTAAACTACTCATTGCTAGATTTTTCAGGTTATTTAAAATAAGCTGCTTCACCACTAAGGTCATTGTTATGTTTCAAATCTGTTTTAGTATATAGGCTGTAGCAAATCTGAAGCTACTTCACATTGATGTAAACTGTGTGATATAATTCTCGTTTGAAGTCTCCCAGATCAAATGGTGTAATGCATCCTCGAAGAAGAATCACACTACTACAGCCTAGCAGTGACTGTTACATAGCTGCGGCCTGTACAAAATAAACGTTTAGGAAGTTCCCAACCGGTCCAATAAGGCTGCCCTAGAATGTTTTAAATATTATTTTTAATTTGGCAAAGGCCCAACTATCCAGTCGGCTCTAAGTTAATGCTAAATTTAACTGAGAGCAGAGTTCCATTCTACCTGAGCGGAGACCTCCACATTACTAGTGGAACAAGCCCTTGTTGCTAGTTTTGTATACTTTTAAGGAGGAAATGCAGATTTCAGATCAATGCTTGTACAATATCTGTCCCTTGTTCATCTTCATGTTAGACATAACATAGCATCTCTGTGCTCTGTAATACTAATGCTCTGGGGACTGGGGTCCGAATCCCACCATAGGAGATGGTGAAATTTGAATTCAATAAAAATCTGGAACTAAAAGTCTGATGGTGACCATGAAACCATCGCTGATTGTTGTAAAAACCCATCCGGTTCACTGATGCCCTTTAGGTAAGAAAATCTGCCATCCTTACCTGGTTTGGCCTACATGTGACTCCAGATCCTCAGCAATGTGGTTGACTCTTAAATGGCCTCTGAACAAGGGCAATTAGGGACGGGCAATAAATGCTGGCCTTAGCGGCGACACCCACAGCCCATGAACGAATATTTTAAAAAATGATGCAACACAGGACTGAATCCTATCTATTGTCAAAGCAGAAGTGAAAGTTAATTCAGACAAAGTATGTTACTGGTACCATCTAGCTAATTCTGCAGATTATATTCAGTCTTCACTATGTCTGCTTTAGCCCAGTGGTAGCACTCTTATCCCTAAATTCAAAGGTTGTAGCTTCATGTCCCACTCCAGACTCTTAAGCATGTAACCCAATCTGATGTTCCAGAGCTGTATTTAGAGAGAGTGACATTGGTGGCAGTGCTGCCTTTCAGTTCAGCCTTTTGACTGAAGACTTATCTGATCTCTCAGGTGGATCTTAAAGATCTGTTGGTGCTATTTGAAGAAGTGCAAAAAAGAAAATTCCTGAGATTGAGGGCTATTTAATATTCACAGTGGGCTCCTAGTAGGATGCCTGCTGTCAAGTATAAGCCCACCAGTGCCTAGTTGCAAAGTACTGGTGGTGCTGTAGATAGGTTTTTAAAGAGGCAAAAAAAAGGCCAGACAATTTACAAAGCAGCCGTCCAGAGGGTCTTAGCAGACAACAAGATGTTACAAAGCCAGGTGAGCGGTGCCCATGTTGTAGGGAGCTGAGGCCACTGCAAGGGGGACCTCAGAATTAATTTCCCTTCCCCTTCCACCTTACACATGGTGGACCTGACTGGCAAGCAGTGTTAAGAATGGAGAAGTTAGGAAAATTCATCAAGGATTCAGACCCCCTCTCCTTAATGCAATGGGTGGGGAAGGGAATCCAAACCCAGGCAGCGAGGCGAAGGTCATTCTCAACACCAGAATTTTCCCTCATTCTTTGCTATTGTGCTGCCTAATATCAGACAAAATGAGGGAGGAGAATCCTATCCTAGGATTTTGACTAATTTATTAATTTTGGCACAGTTTGAAACATTATGCAAGTCAAGCTCTGTATTGCTGTCTATTTGCTGTATTTCCTAGCTTTTGAGTAATAACAATATGATTTCCTGTCTTTTATGGTGAAATGATTCATGCGATGGACAACCTACATTGGACTCTGGTGTTTAACACTATGGTAACAGAGTAGCCAATAGTCCTATTGCATCCGTACATGACAGGGCTAACAGATGATATTATCAAGATCTACAGATGGAAGCTTCTTTTTTCACAATGGCCCTAAGTGAAGAATTTTAGGAGAATGCACAAATTGTAATTGTTCCTACTTTATAATTGTTTGTAATTAATACTCTACATTTGTTTATATCTTTTCCTAGGTGAAATTTAACAGCAAAATTTGATACTATAGGATCGGTTTCACTTGAAAGAAAGAATCAAGGAGAAAAAGTTTCATGAAGTATTTCTTCTTAGAAATAAGAAGTAGAGTTTTAGAATTTGCACCATGGAGTGTCTGAATGTATTAGTGGAGTAACAGCAAATTAATTTAGAAAGAGCTTTCAAGTTTTTGTTTACAGGAAAAGGAGGAAGTTTATTGGGGTGAGATATATATAAAAGAAGGTTAAACATATGGATATAAAATCTATTTGATGAATTGCGTTATGTCCCATTATTGGTTAATAGTTGAGAAAATATTAGCCTAGAGAGTGCAATTGTTGATATAAACAAGTGAACACTGAAATATATTTGTACGACATCCCTGAATTAATTATATTAGCAGAGACATTAACCAATTGAAAGTATTGCTTGTATTAAAGTAGCAGATTTTAAAAACTTATATGAAGATGTTAAACACCCATCCATTAAAACCACCAACAATAATTTCTAGGCTATTGTTATTCTTGTAAAAAATGACTAGTTGTTTGTTTCAGCTACAGAATGTTCTAGTTAATTACAGCCCTTAAATTGTATTATCCTAGATGTATAATTGAGTATCTCTTGAGGGTATAATTGTTGGTCAGATGCAGGTAATAGTTAGTTACTGTAATTGTGACTCCATACTGGACATTCGATGACTCAGCCTATATTCAGCTGATTGCACTCTGGAGCACCAGAGGACAGTGGAAAGTTGTGGAGATTGTAATTATTGTGATTCTTATTCGGAGGTTCTACATTAAAATTATAGATTTTCCAGTTAGCGTTAACTTATTTACTTTGAATGGGTCAAATACCTAGGTAGCTTTCTCTTGACACAGCCTTATGGACACACTCTGGTTGCTCTTTTGACAATCACCTGAATTAAAAATGCAACATTACAATATGATAAAATGACCTGAAAAGATTCAATCCAGCATTAAAATTGTGAAGCATGCAGGAGTTTAAAAAAATCTCCAATTTGTTATTCCACACAGCATAGTTTAATTTCCATCAACATTTCTTGTTTACAGGTATTTCATATAGTATAGTATTTGTACTGAATGGCTTTTTTTAACATGAATGTTTGAAGTGTAGGATGTGATATTTGCAATGCTTTAATCAGACTAAAGAGGGTAATTTTAACCTCCAAAAAATGGGTGAGTTGGGGGGTCAGATGAGATGTAAAAATATTTCAAAAATCACTAGTTACAACCCAGCTGGCCTCCAATCTGTCCACTTCTGGGTTTAATGGTGGTGGGACAGGGGACAAGCAGCCATCCCACTCCCAGAAGATGGGTTTCCCAGATAGATATCGCAATGAGTCTGTGCGTCTCATATTTAACTTCCCTTACCAGTTTGGCCCTGGCTGTCAGGGTTTCCTAGGCCTCGAGCAATCCAGCCAGCTCAAGGAAACTGAAGCCAGCTTTGGAGAATAGGTATGTGCCCCTTTTACAGGACTGCTTGGAGGTCAGGAGGACCAGGAATCATCCCTCACCGTCCCTCCCCATGACTGATCTGAATGTATTCTATACAACACACTTCAGGTCAAGATTATGTTATTGTGAAAAAGTGATACAAGGAGTGAATAATTCTCTCTGCAGTTTAAAGCTGAAAACCTAAAAAAATAGTTGTGAATTCTGTGATTACAATATAGAAATAGAACATACTGCAAATAATCAATTTTTTTTTAATATGAATTTGGATCAGTGTACGCAAATGGTAAATGGGCCAATAGCAGAAGAGCCAAAAATCATTGTATTTGTTTTACAGTGTCTGCAATAAAAACCATCTACTCATAAATGTACTGCAGACCAAGAGCATCTTTCTGCCACTGTTATACTGCAGACTGCACATTGATAGCCTCTATTTTAATCCTTCTTAGACAAGGACCACTGTGAGTATGGATGCAATACAATGGTTTGATATATCAAAAACTTAGTTGGAAAATGGTCACCTGATGTCTTGCACGTTCTCAGGAGTGGCACTGCAGAAATTCTTGCCTTCAGTGTAAAGAGAATGCTTTTCCACTTTAAAGGAATTGGTTAGAGTTAGATGATCATATATAAGCAAAAGACTTCTAGAGAGAGATTTTCTCTGGAATGAATTCTGTTGTCAAAATAAAATCACACGCTGTTTATTTCTTCATGAAAATAAACCTGTTTTAGACAAGCTTAGTCCAGCTCCTAAAATCCTACATCTAAGATTTTGCTACAACTTTGATTTAGAAGGATTGGGTTGAGAGTGCCTAAACATCTGTAGCTCTTGTTCATCAGAAACAACTTTGTCAGATTACCCAGAAGTTTGAGTGATGATATTGAATGCGCATGAATCATCCAAAAAATATGAATAAATAAAGAATTAACAGCTGTGGAAAGAATCTCATTCAAGGATAAATATATTCATCTCAGTCTGCTTTATACATTGAAAAATAGAGAATATATTCACTAATCGCACGTTCCCGCAGGGAGCCAACCTTAAGAGCACCATTGTCAAAATAGGTACATAATTCTGTAGCACCAATTCTCCACACAATCTCTTTAGTGTAGGTCCACGCACAGTGAGCAGTGCAGATCAATGAATTTTCCTTACATTTTCTTCAATGAATAAGTAGCAGATTTTCTTTCCTGATGCTCAAAATAAATCATCTGTTTAAAAGGGCTGTGCTGGAACAGTGGAGCTCTAACTTAGTGCAACAGCATGTCTTTTTAAAGTGTAATTGTTTGGCCTTCTTGTGTCAACCATAGACTAACCGTTCTCAAGTCTTTGTCCCCTTAAAGCTACAAAGTCTAAACATTGGTGAGTTTACATGGAAGTAATTTAAGAAACTGCTCTACGTAGAGTTCTATGTCACATGGCTTCTTATAAATCAATCCCAAAATTGACAGAGTCAGAAGTTGTTCCTGATTGAAGAACTAAGGAGAGAGTGATGTGATTTTGTAGTGGGAATAGTGGGAAGGGGAGGTGAGGTGTGGGAGTATTGGAGGTGAGAGTAGTTGGGCTATGATAAATGGAAAAAGGGTTCCGGGATTTTGGAAAACTGGGGGTGATGTGAGTGTGAGAGTAGTTTCAATCATGGAAGCATTGGTGAAGTGGACTGCTTGTTAATTTCAATAATTGTATGTCAAGGAAGAAAGAGCCTAAAGCTAGTCTGTATCTTAAAACAGGTTTATTTCCAAGACGGCAAACTAAAATCACAGACTCTCCCAGACACCCAGAATGAACTGGTTTATATATTCTTGCAATGATTCCCTAATCCTTCCCCATTTGGGGGCTTAATTACCAACTTAAAGCATGCATTCTATTGCAGCCCAGTTTCAACATCAGCATTGCTGGTGTGATCAGAATGGTTCATTGTAACATTGGGAGTTGTGGAGAAGAGTGCTATATCCCTATGCAGGTGGTGATTCTAGAAATTACTATATACTGTTCAAAGTGCTTATTAAGACTTGTGGCAGCAGGGATCATAGTGCTACCTGTGTTAGAGACATAGCCAGGGGCAACTCAGTGGGAGGTAAGTATAATAATGAGTAAGTTTAAGCATGATAAGAAAGTTTGACGCTAAATTATGTGAGATAGAAATTACAGTTTAAAAATAGTGTTACAGAAAGTAAGTGAGGCATTTACAAGAGATGTGCGTGAAGCACATGGCATTTCATATAAGATAGGTATATAAATACAATAGGATGTTACAGATCAGACATATTTTCAAGAGCAATCATTGTAGTAAGCAAATTATCTGTATTAAATTACCTAACATTGTGTTTCAAAGTGATTTATAGTAAACAGCATGTATTGCAAGTGTAATATCAGTAGCTGTCCAGGTTGTATTTTGGTTTTCCTTAAGATTAAAAAGTAATCGGTTCCTTGCCAACTTTAAGGATTGTTTGCGTGGCACTAATATGCCTTTTATCTCTGTTTGCTGCACGCAACTTTGCTATCTAAATTGAGATCACACAATTCTTGCATTCTTTTGTATGATGGAAGGTATGTTTTTGACCTAGTTTAAAATCCATATCCAGGCTGTTCACACCCACTGACTGCTGCAACTTTACTTGGGGAAGAATTTAGCCCTTGTCGGGCGGGCTCGGTGGGGGAGGTCGGGAAGCTGACCACTGCCCGCAAGTGAGGCCAGAAGTTGATTTCACGCCGGTGGGCCAATTAAAGCCCGCTCAGCATGAGACGTGAGCAGTGGCGCTCAGCGCTGCATGTGCGGGCGTGGGGGAGGAGGGCGTTATGACACAGCAGTTACAAATCCCAGCGGGAAGCTTTAAAACTATGTCATAACCTATATTTTCATTTGGTATGTTTGAGATGCAACTTTAAATTCAGGCATAAAACCACTAGTGCTCGAGAGATTTTTATATCAAATTACATGAGACATTTATTAATTTACACAAGTTAAACATAGACACATGGGGCAGGATTTTCCGGTCGGCATGTAGGGGGCGGGACACTATCACTGACACGTAAAATGTCGTGGGATGACGTCGAGCGGAACTCCCAACCTCACCCCGCGTCATTTAAATTTTCAGGTCGGCAGGGGCACAGCCGAATCAGCTGTGCGTCCGCCGACCTGTCAACGGCCTATTGAGGCCATTTAAAAAATAATTGCAGTGGTTAAAGGGCCTGCCCATCCAACCTTAAGGTTTGCGGGCAAGCTGGGAGCCCTGGCAGGCTTCAGAGAAAGCATGAAACCTCATCCATGGGTGGGATGAGGTTTCATGTAGGCTTTTAAAAATTTAATAAAAGTTTAACTAAAAGTGATGGACATGCCCCAACTCATGTGACAGTGTCACATGAGGGGACCTGTCAGGGAAATTTTATTTTTCTACTTCTAACATTTTTGAACTTGGCGCAGATCTCCCTGAGGCAGCACTTAGCCTCAGTAAGATGAGTGCGCTCTTTCACGCGCACGCGCAAAACAGCACACTCTCGGCTTAGGGAATCCCCCCCACCAAACAGGGAGCGCATTGCGCTTCCTGGCAGATGTCATGCTGGGCGGGCCTTAATTGGGGGCACCGATCGGAGATGCACCTGCACGCGTCCGCTCCTGAACTTCTCCCCCAACTGGGGGGATATTCTGCCCATGGTTACAAATTACTACTATCATAACTTCTAACAAATTCCCAAACTAACCTCCACTAAGGCAACAGCAACTAAAGCAACACCAGGCAAAGCATTTTCATCTTACAAATTCAAAATGAGGTTCCTTTCACTTTGGTTCCTTTGTAGACAGAGTGGTAGGCTTACAGGCTTTGATGTTACATGCCTCTGCTCTGCACACACAAAATTGCTGTCTGTTCTACCCAGCACATCTCATTAAATGTAAATTCTCATTGTATCACCAGCCCCTTGGAACTCCACCTCTTCTAACAATAAAACCTCTTTCATAGTACCAATTTTATTAGTAATATAAACATTGCTTGGTCTCTGCTAACTAGGTGCCAGATTTCACTTCCCCTTTTGAATGCTCTGTTCAACAAAATGCAAATGCACTCTACGTCTCTTACATCTCAAAACTAGTATACATCAAAGCACCCAGACTAACTGGCTTTAATCCAATTAAGACACACCCACAGA
Source organism: Cetorhinus maximus (assembly GCF_964194155.1). Taxonomy (NCBI): domain Eukaryota; kingdom Metazoa; phylum Chordata; class Chondrichthyes; order Lamniformes; family Cetorhinidae; genus Cetorhinus; species Cetorhinus maximus. Next base: position 107,896,392 of record NC_135891.1, read on the forward strand.
CTAAACCTCTATTTTAAAAAAAAATAATTTCAACATTATATACATTAATAGCTTCATAACAGTGGGGCAAGTGTGAAGTTCGTGCATGCACGCGAGTGCGCGATTGAGAATCTCCCTAAGGCACAGAGCTGCCTCAGGGAGATGAAGAGCTTTAAAAAAAAAATAAAGAAATGAAAAATGGTATAAAACATGTCATCCTCATGTGACTCTGTTACATGAGCAGGGGCATGTTATTAATTAAATTTTAAAATTTTTGTTTTATTTTCATTTGCTTTAGGAAATTTCATCCCGCCCGTGGATGAGGTTTCCTAAAAAGTGCAAAGGCCATTGAAATTTAAATTAATTGATAATTTAATGGCCTTAACAGGCCTTTTAACTGTCGGCGGGCACGCGACTGCGTGTTGACATAGGGACACTCGCCTGACGTCAACAGCGCCATTTCACGCTCGAGCGGGTCTGGCGCGCACCCGCCCGCTGAGGTGAAAATTCTGCCCTTGGAGTGTGAAACGCATTCTCTGACAAATTATCTGAATTCACTTCCTTTGAACCTGGACATTCCAATGTGCTTTGCTTTATATGATGTCTTCTTTACCTCCAATAGCCAGATCATTCATAAACATCAGAAGGGTCATTAGCAGTTATTAAAATGCATAATTTCAACTGACACACCATTGGGTGGCCTACTACTACTACAGGACTCTACTATGCCAATCATAGTTTTTTAGTAAATACATGTTTCAGATACATAGTTACTGTTATAAGTCCTTTAGGTAAATCAAACAGAACAATTACTGCCCTATAACAACAGGGTGTCAGGTAGAGAATGTGTTATTAGGGAAATATAATATCTACAAGTCATAAAAAGCTTTTTACAGCAATAAGGTTAAGTAACTCCTGAATTACAAGGGCATCTTCCACAGACTTGTAATGTTGTATTGCCCCTTCTGTTAAAGTTATTGCTGGTAAAAAGCCACTCATGGCTTGTTTTATTTCTCCTGTTTTACTTTGAAGTGCATATTGTTCATGTGAAAGTGGATTGTTTTTATCCCCGCTTATCATATGATGTCAACAATGAATATTTTTAGAACTTTATATCAGTTAAATTTGCATTTCAGTTATATAGCTTGCAGAAATGGTAGCCTAATTGACGTACTTAAGTTCTAAAAATATCTCTACTTGACACCGCACAAAAATATTTTGTGCATAAACCTTGCTGATGTTACTCCAACAGAAAATTTGCTTTATGTTTTATTCACATAATGTCATGTCCAAAGTATCATTTATATGTACATAAATAAATATTCCCTCCTGATACCAGTAAAATAGCCAGACGCTATAAGGTACTAAACTATATTCTCTAATTACAGGAATTGGGGGTATATGGGAGAAGTTAGAGAGGGCTAGTACCTTTGATCCCCTGCCAAGCCGCACACCCATATCAAAAGGGGTGTGAGTAGGGAAAACCAGTGCCCCACAACTCTCCAACTCTCACTTATGAGTTCAAATAGCTAGTTGTGCACACCAGCAACCATACCCTCGGCAGTCATGAAAACTAAGAAAGGGCCCATCAGCTTCAGCTGGTGTGGTGTGTGGACATCAACCCTTCTATCATGAATAAAGTCTAGGAATGGCAGAGGATTCTTATAAGTTATTAGGACATTGGCTCAGAAGGCAGACACTAGGAAGGTATATGATATGCCCGAGGGCACAGTCATGACACTTAGTAAGGCAATGTGGCCAGTCAACTGTGATTCACCTGGGACATCAGAGTATAAGTCCCATAGTTAGTCATGGAAGGTCAGAGTCAAAGAATAGCGGATACAGAAGAGGTTGGTTTCCATGCAACCGATTCTGTTGTAGATAGTGACAGGGAAGGAGAAGCCCTTGTCCAACGAAGTAACCAACAAATTTTTGATGAAGTTGACCTAAACTCACAAGAGAGTTCAGCTTCTAAGCCTGTTACACTCAATGGAAGAGATAACTTCTTGAGAATAGGAACATTGAATATAAGGACTTTACATCAGACAAGGAAGCTTGATAATTGTATACAGGTAATGGGTGGGCACTGTATTGAGGTACTAGATGGAAAAGAAGAATCAGTGTTCTACTTCTCAGCAAGTGAGAAACATAGGAATGGAATAGGAATCCAAGTGAACAAAAGATATAAGAGATCAGTTTAAGGTTACTGGCCAATCTCCGAAAAAGTGATCATGATTAAGATTGAACAAAAGCCTTTTGATCTGGTTGTCATACAAATTTATACCCCAACATAAGTTCACAGTGAGCAGGAAATAGAGGCATTTTATGGTGACATCCTGAAATGTTCTGATCAAGTTCAATCAACTGATGTGGTAATTGCAATGGGCGACTTAAACACTAAAGTCAGTGAAGGAACACCAGGAATGCGTATCGGTCAATATGACCTTGCATTGAGAAATGAAAAAGGAGAGAAACTGATACAGTTTTGACAAGAACATGATCTGATGGTGGCAAACAACTTCTTTAAGCAACCAAAAATAAGACTGTACGCTTGAAGAAGTCCAGGCAATGCATATAGAAATCAAATAGAACATGTGATGGTGAAAAGACATTTTAGAAACAGCGTAAAGAACATTCTTACATAGCCCGACATGGATATAAATTCAGATCATTATCTCCTTGTGGCAAAAATTAAGATGAAACTGAAAATATCAAAGAAGAAAAAGATGTGCGACCATTTAGACCTTGACATGTTGAAGGATGGGAACATCGGAGAGGCATTCACTTTAAATGTAAAAAAAAGTATGAATATCTCAGGACTGAGGAAACAGAATGAGCTGAGATCTCAGAACAAGAAATAGGAAGCAAATGGGAAAACATGAAAGAGAGTACATAACATGCTGCAAGGGAAGTAATACCAAAACGGAAAAGAAAGAGACAAGAAGTGAATGACAGATGAGACGCTAACAATGATGATAGAAAGGGGAAAGAAAAGAAACACAACTGAGTATGAGGAAATTGAAAATAAAATAAAGAATGCATGTAGGCAGGCTAAAGAGAAATGGTATAATGAGATGTGATGAAGTATTAGAGCTGGAAAGAAATCATAAAGTGAGAGTTAAGCACCAGAAGATGAAATCTTTGACAGATAGAAAGAAAGGGATAAAAACAGGTAGCGGGTACATAAAAGATAAAGATGGTAAACCATTGTTTGAAAGGGATGCAGCAGCAAAAAGATGTACAGAATATATGTGAATTGTTTGGTGATCAATATCCAGGGAGTCCTCAAGATATGGAAGCAAATGAAGGACTAAACATTATGATATCAGAGATAAAGAATGCTTTGAAATTGATGAGTACAGGAAAAGCACCAGACATACATGAAGTAAGAACAAAACATCTGAAAGCCCTTGAAGAAACAGAATTGGAAATGATATCAGAAACTTGTGATCAAATATACACCAAAGGATGCATTCCAAGTGACTTGAAGCATTCAGTATTCATTAAGTTACCTAAGAAACCTAAATAATGGAGTGCAATCAATTTAAAATTATAAGCTTAGCAAGTCATCTCATTAAACTGATCTTGAAAATCATAATAAAAAGAAACAATAACATATTTGAAGCAGACATAGGTGAAGCCATTTGGATTTAGATCTGAAGTAGGAACAAGACAAGAAATATTTAACCTAAGAACAATCTTTGATAAATGTCTAGAAGTAAACAAGAACATATGCTTCAGAGACTATGAAAAAGCGTTTGATTGTGTTTATCACCAAAAGCTAATAAACCTGCTGTTAAAATATGACATTGACAGTAAAGACGTGCTATTTATCCAGAGCCTATATTGGGACCAAATAGCGAGCAACTGGCTAGAAGACAGACAATCAGACATTTTTCAAGCAGAGTACCACAAGGCTGTGTATTGTCACCAAAATTATTCAACCTGTACACAGAACAAATATTCAGGGAATTAGATGTACTTCCTGCTGTATGGTGTTGCATGCTTTTAAATGTAAAAGTGCTCAGCAGAGCACGGGTTAACGTGGGACTGGAGAATAGCACTGCCCAGGGTATGATAGTAGTAGACTGGTAGAACACTCTAGAAACAGCCTACCTGCGTGGCAGCAGCACTATGCACGACAATAAATGGGACCTGTATATAATTCAAGACTGCCAATAAATGGTTCATGTTTAAACATGCAAGTCTCAAGATCTCATCATTGAGACATCAAACGAACCCATAAAGCAACACTTCCAGGGGTAAAAATCAGAGGCAAGAACAAAACAAACTTGCAGTTCAGCAACAACACAGCACTACTTGCAGAATCAGAGGAAGACCTACGAAATATCGTAGATCGAGTAAAATCTAGAAGTTTAGAATACACAGGAACACAAAACTAGGAACAGGAGTAGACCATATGGCCCATCAAAGCTGCTCTGCATTCAATATGGTCATGGCTGATCATGGGCTTCAATTCCACTTTCCTGCCCACTCCCCAGATCCCTTGATTCCCTGAGAGGCCAAAAACCTATCTATCCCAGCCTTACATGCACTCAGCGATGGAGCATCCACATCCCTTTGGTGTAGCTAGTTCCAAAGATTCACAAGCCTTTGGGTAAAGATATTTCTCCTCGTCTCAGTCCTAAATGATCAGCCCCTTATCCTGAGACTGTGTTTTCCTTTCCATTGGTTGTTGAATCTATCTCTCACCGTCCACCGTGTCAAGCCCCTTCAGAATCTTGTACGCTTCAATGAGATTGCTTCTCATTCTTCTAACCTCCAGAGAATATAAGCCCAATTTACTCAACCTCTCATCATAGGACAACCTCCTCATCCCAGGGACCAATTTAGTGAACCTTTGTTGTACCGCCTCCAATGCAAGTATATACTTTCTTAAATATGGAGATTGAAACTCCACACAGTATCCTGGATGTGGTCTCACAAAACCCTGTACAATTGTAGCAAAACTTCTTTCTTCCTGTACTCTAATTCCCTTGCAATAAACAATAAGATACCATTTGCCTTCCTAATTGCTTTCTGTATTTACATGCTAACTTTCTGCATTCCTTGTACGAACACACCCACGTCTTTTTGAACATTAACACTTACAAGTTTTCACCTTTTCAAAAATATTCTGCTTTTCTATTCTTAATATGGACTGAGCATGAACACCAAAAAGACAAAAACAATGGTAATTAGAAATAGTACCTTAGAAGAAGCTAGAGTGAAGATTGAAGTGGATGGTGCCACACTGGAACAAGTAGATAAGTTTGTCTATTTGGGACAAATTATAACAAAATGGTAGATGCGGTGCTAAAATTGGAATGATAGAGACAGCCAAAAGTAATTTAATGAAGATGAAGGATGTGTTAACAACAAAAGCACTCATGCTTGTAACAAGGAGAAAACTCATAGGGCGGGACTTTGAAGTCGTCGGGCGGACGTGTTGGGAGCAACCAGGAAATGGTCCTCCACCCGCGATCGGCCCCCCGACTGCAATTTCAAGCTGGCGGGGCAATTAAAGCCCACCCAGCGTGAAATGCGGCTCGTCACTGGTCGGGAAGGGCCAAGTGAGGACGGGTACCTGTCAGCCACCGGGTCCAATGGCGACCCAGCGGCCAGTTTAAAAATGGCCCAGGCTGCCACAGAAGAACATCTCCTCTGCATCTTCAACATTCAAGTTATGGAGCAGAGTCTGGTTGGAGACGCCAGGGAGGAGGGCAAGTCGGTAAGGCACTCGGCCCCCTGCTTTTTGGATGAGTGCCTCGCTGTCCTGCTGGAGGAGGCGGCTGTCAGGAGGGATACCCTTGTCCCCAGAGATGGGATGAGGAGGCCACCGCACCTCACCAAGAGGGCATCGGAGGAGGTGGTAGCGCTGGTGAACAGCCATGATGTGGTGCAGTGCCAAAAAAGGTTCAATTGCCTGCTGCGCTCAGGAAGGTTGAGTACCATGTTGGCATGGGTCAGTGTGCAGAAGTGTTAAGGTGTGGCTGTTCCCTTGTGGACCTCAGGGGTGCTAGAGTCTGAGTGCCAACTGCCAATGACACCGGACTTGGCCAAGGGGCTGAGCCCTGGCTGCTTGGACTGAGTGCCTCGCAGCTCGAGGGCCATGACTTGGATGTGCCCTGCAAGGTTCTCCTCAACTGGGGTTGGCTAGGATGCAAAGGCGCTGCAGGTAGAGAGTGGACTAATCAATGTTCCTCTGTCCTTTCAGGAGAAGACAAGTCATAACCAAGCAGACAGGGCACATACAGGCAGAGGCCCACCCACCCTCCAGCTGCTTAGCAGGTTTGAGCAGGACACCCTCGAGCTCAAGAGGCGGCACCCACCCTGTGCAACCAGGCGTGGAGATGTGGGGGTGCCAGACGAAGGTAGGAGGGCAGTGCACAGAGGTGAGAGTTTCAGATTGTGTAACCAACCATTTTAGTGTAGTCCCTTCATTGATGGGAGCTTCGAACCTGGAGTCCCCATTGATCATTGAAAGATGATGGCACCATGATGCAGATCTCCAATGTCTCACCAGGGTGCCTGGCATGCACAGTGACAGTGTGATGACTTTAACTAATGATATGTCATTGTTCTCCCTTTTAGGTTCACCAGCACACAATTTCTCTGTGGGCCCTGAAGGGTCACCCCTGACGGCAGAGGAGCTTCACTTGCACCTGTGTCACACCCACTCCCTGAAGCAGGCACCAGCGCAAATAGCAGCATCCCGGTGGGCATTAGTTGGGCGGCTAGAATGTCAGTGCACGTTGGTGAGGGCACTTCACACTCACTTGAGGTACAGGTGGAGGCAGAGAGTGTCCAGGGTGCCGGCAGTCAGAGGACTGCTGCTTACCAGGACGATACTCAGTCAAAGGCCAATGAGGAACCTCTGGAGTTGAAAATTAGGCAGCAAATGCTGGATGTCCAGCGAGATGTGTGGGAGGATCTGGAGGAGATCCATGAGGGAATGTGTGCCATGATCTCCATTGTGGAGGAGTCCATGTGGAGCGTGAGCACTGCGTTGACCCTCATAGCCGAGCGCACTGCCTCCTCCATGGAGACAGCGGCGACTCTCATGGAGAAGCAACTCCAGGGACAGAACCAGGGGCTCCTGGGGTTGTGCTCGTGCCTGCAAGCCCTCACAAGTGGTCAGTGCCAGTGTGGGAGATGGATGAGGCACCCAATATCCCAGCTCGGTGCCATCAATGGTGAGCAAGGAGGTCCAGAGCAACCTCACATTGGCGCACAAGCTGCTTGTCGTCTCTGCAGGCTCCTCTCAGGGCGCTATGGATGACAGCAGCAGCTCCTCTGCCCCTCCGCCAACAGTGACTGTTGCATCTGATGAGGCTGTGGTGACTGGGGAGATGCTAGCCATGGAACTGGCCACTACCTTCCAGGTTGGGGCCAGCACAGGCTCCATTGGCCAGAGGACGACCACCAAGGTCATCAAGGCCAACAGGACAGCAGAGTCAGCAGTCTGCCTCCAATGCCGGTGCCAGCGAGGAGGGGGCACCAAGGTGCAGCACTCCAGAAACGTAAGTTAAAGGCAGCATGAGCACAAGAGGACAGGTCACCGGTGATTTTCTGTTAATTTATATTTGGTTTATCTTTACTGCTCTGGGAATGAAGACCTGAGAAAGTTATGTAAATTTTTTTGGATTGTCAAAATGAGATAAATTTTGCTTTTGTCATAATGGCCTGAGTATGCTTCACCTTTTTATTTTCTTGGTGCAGGTTACACCAGTATGTAATGCTGGACATGAGTGGCTCTAAACTTTATTGCATAGTCACTGAGTGGACTTTGGATTCAAATGAAAGGGTCATTTCAGACATCTGGGATGGAGGCGACAGCTCCAGCATGCGGTTGAAGATGATCTTTGGTATGCTAGCTGAAGGAGCATTGGATCAATGTGTCCCTACTGTCCCTGCCTCTCTGGAGGTTACTGAGGTCTGCCTCCAAGCCCTCAGCATTCTCCTCGCCATGTTCCTCTTCGGACTCACTACTGAACTCATCATCTATGGCCTCTGCAGTGAAGGGTTCTCAAAATTCCCACATTTTTTATATCATCAACAAGGATATGACTTTTGGACTTTTAAACTGCTGAGTTGAGTATGGAACCCTGCAGACAGGAGGCTAGGCCCATGAAGGCCTGGAACTGGACATGCCCGGGCTTATTGAGTGCAGTGTGGATTTTTTGCCTGAAACCAGACAACGAGAGGAGACAGAATACGCATTCTTCCCTTTAAAACAATCAACCCAGAGAAAGACTTCACCTCACATGAAACTAAAGCCCATCAAAATCTTGCATAAATAATCGCTACTAACTACTAAGGCAGGGAGGCACAATTAATGCAATTATGTGAACCCATCAATACTCCACACATACAATGGCTTTCAGTTCAAAACTAGTTACGGGGGCAGGAAGACAATGATAAACATCATGCGAGCCCATTAAAAACAATGAGACAACAATCACTGGGGGAAGCCCACCAAAGTCAAACAAAGAACTAACCTTGATTTGGATTCCAATAAGAAATTCGAAAGACAGTATAACTGGCGCAGTTAATTATGAAGGAGGAAGAGAGAAACCAGCTAGCAGGAGAGTGGGCACTATTTGAAACGGTTGAAACAGAGTTTAAGCAAGAAGATCTGGAGGTTTGCAGGCCTGCAGGCAACATCACGGCGAGGGGCACGGGGTGGCAGGCTCAACCGAAGACAACAAGGCCGCAACCGCAGCCCTCCACGAAGATCGACCACCCACAACTGCGCCCTCCACCCAACTGAAGAACCTTCGCAGATTCCACAGACCAGGACCACGTGGGGATGGCAGGCCCCAGAGGACACAAAGAGCGTACCCCAAAACTGCAACCAGCTTACCTGGCTGGATTTCGAACTGTCAAGGAACCCTGGTTGGTGAGCATGATCCCTGACCTCTCCTAGTTCAATTTAGTTAGGTTTTGGGGGTGGGACAAGGGTAAGGGGATTAGTAGCGTGATTTTCCCTCGTTATGCCGTGTGTTCCCCATTCTTAACTAAGTGTACTTTGTAAGTTTGTATAATCTCAGTGTAATCCTAATGTTATAAGTTCATTTGTGATTTCAATAAATTTTCTTGCACCAAAACCAATTGTCTGATGCACTTTGTCACAACCCCCAAATAAGTCCAAGGTCTAGAACCCAGGGAGTGGGAGTGATTCGGACCGCTCAGAAGTCAGAGGTGAAGCTGACCACCCCCTACAGCAGCTGTGTCAAGATCCTCTTCCTCCAGTGGGTCCCCCTTGCCAGTGCCAGACTGTGGAGAGTGCAGCATGCAACCACATCAGTGACACCCGCTCTGGGGGGTATTGTAGTGCAGTCCCTGAACGGTCCAGGCACTGGAAGCACATCTTGAGAAGACCTATCACTGCCCTTGTGGAGGCATGACTCATATTTTAACGCTTCTCTGCTTCTGTTCTTGGGTGGTGGAGAGGTGTCATGAGCCACCTATTGAAGGGATAGCCCTTGTCACCCAGCAGCCATCCATCCAGCCGGGCTGGAGCACTGAAGAACTTCGGCACCTGGGAGTGTCTCAGGATATAAGCATCATGGGAGCTGCCTGGGTACCTTGCACAGACATGTAGAATCTGTATCCTGTGGTCACACACTATCTGCACGTTCATGGAGTGGAATCCCTTCCTGTTGTTGAAGGCACCGGGCTGACCCGCTGGCACCTTGATGGCCACATGTGTGCAGTCGATTGCACGCTGGACGCGGGTGAATCCAGCAATTGTTGCAAAGCCTCTGACTCGCTCAGCCTGGCTGGCCTCGTCCGTACAGTAAAGAATAAAGGTCAGTACCTGCCTGAACAGAACAGACATATTGAGGCAGCTGCATTGCTGCCTGTAAACCTGGGCAGCAGGATAGTACCATCTTCTGCGGCCCCTTCTGCCTTGGACTTCCTGTGCCCCTTGTGCCTGTGCCTCTCCTCCCACACATCCCTCCCCTGGAAGCTGCATTGGGACAGCTGGCCTCCTCTCCCTTATGCCCCTCTCTTCCTCTTCAGAGGCGGTGCCACCAGCGGTGACCACAATCCCCTTTACCAGGGTAAAGGAAGGCTGTCCGATACCTGGAAGGGTCCACATGGTCTGAATCCTCCTGGAGCTTTGGAGACACCAAGGAGTCCTGAAGTGAAGCCTGGAAATGCTCAGAATGAAGCCCCGAACAGAGATGAAGCTGCTAAGTACCAATAAGTCACCAGCAGCAAACTACGTACCAAATTTCCCACTACTGCCACGGGTAATGCTGCTCACCCCTCTTATTCCGCCCGTGGATGAGGTTTTGGAAAATGTCGGCTGGCCGCCTGCCCATTTTGCCCGTGTGATGAGCGTGACATCACACAGGCAACGAAAAATCGACATCAGTTGGCTTTTTAATGGCCTTCAGTGGCCTCTTGATTAATGGTGGTCACGGCTCTGGCACCTGCCAACCAAAATATCGCGAGAGTGCGCGATGACAGGTGAGCGCTCGCCCGCGGGACATAAAATTCTGCCCATAAGTTGCTACACTCTATCCACTTTCCCGTATGCCTCAGAAACCTAGGCAATAAATAAAGGGTTGTGGAAGAAAACAGAGGCCTTTGAAATGGGGATGCTAAGACATATGCTAAAAATTCCACATACAGACCATAAGATCAATGAAGAGGTGCTTGAAGTTGCAAGAGCAAAGAGAACTCTTAAAAAGTCGCATCCAGAAAGGAAAATGTCAGTATTTTAGCCATTTGATCAGAGCTGAAAAACTACAGAGATCTCTTCTAGAGCTACTTCTAAAGTGGTTGGCAGCAGGGAGAGGGGTTGGATGACAGATGTCACAGAGCGCTTGCAGATGAGCCGCAGTGGATGTGTGAGGGTGGCGCAAGATGGACGAGCGTGACATGCCATGACAGCAGATCTCCTGGCAGGGGTAGCTACAACGCAGCAGCAGCACTTTTGGGAAGATCTGAAATGATTCCAGTTATTACATTTCTGGGTATATTATAATTTTTATGCATTCTGTGTGTAGCGATATAAAGGCTAAAAGTTATGAACGTTAGATCTTTCGTTCTTTGCTTCTCTGAACTTCTTGTACACCTGATTTTATTATGTTCTTACTATTTATGCTTTTGCATGAAGCCTGCAGGTTACTAATCTAGACAAGGTACAATGATTAGAGAGCATTTGCAAAGCAACAATAATAATATAGAAGATCTTGCCTCTAACTCAAGAATAATTACCAGTCTACCTCTGGTGAGCAGTTTGCCAGATTTGGTGCAAGGCTGAAGGACTGTCCTAACTGCACACAATGCCAGCAATAACAGCACTGGAATTCTCACTGCCTCTACTGCTGAACAAAATGGATATATCTGACTAAACTAAGCACGGTAATTTTGTTAATCCATTGTTTAAAGGGCTTCACATGACTGTGCAGATAAACACTCTTCCAATGTGATACTCAGTTCTAAGGACCAGGAGGTCCCAGGTTCAACCTTGGTTTGTATTGAGCTTAGTTGTTCTTATCAGTTTACAGTATACAAATAATTTAAGACATTACATTAAGTGCCTGCAGAATGCCATTGACTGGCTGTACATTGCCTTGCATGGGCCTCAAATGAACACTTCTGCACTGTAAAGATACTGTGATTTTCATGAACTGAAAGAGACTGCACTCCCTCGATGTGCAGCTGGGAAGCCAATCCAGGCAGGGCATCATGTAGGTGGATGACTGTTATCCCAGAAGTGGTCACAATTCTGTCATTTCTGTGCCAGTTGTATTTAACCCACGATGAAAAGTCAAAGGCTCGCTGCTGGGTGACAAGAGTTAACCATTTCTGGTATGTCTCGTGACTTTTAGTCTGGAACCCATGCGCACAGGCACAGCACGCCCTCAATCCTACCGTAAGGAACATTTTAGGACACACAAGCTGCACCCTCGAGCAATGCTTTTGCTGCCTAGACTCACCTGGAGGAGACCTGCAATTTGAGACAATACATTGTTAAGTGCCCGTGATGAGATAAAATGTGACATTGAACCTATGTTTCCTATAGCTCTCCAGCACTGGAGTTTTTCTTATGTCGTTTCTGAGTTAGTTGTAGATTAATTGATGGAGATAGATTGCTATGATTAGTCAAAAACGCCATTGTGCATACCAGGATGGTAGAAGGTGAACTAGATAGACGTTGGTCTTCTTTCATCTAGCAATTCCTATGTTCCTATGAGACATGTGCAATGCATTACAATTAGTTGCAGTACAAAGTCAAAAAATTTGCCAGGATTCCCTCCACTAATCACTAACTAGTGAGCCCTACTTGAAAATTATGTGTATGAGTTTCAGCTAAAGACAGGATTAGATTCGACTGTAATTACATATTTGTTGAAAATCTTGGCAATACTCATTGCCCAGCTTCATCAGCAAAGAACAGTCACTTACACAAGGAAAAGCGGGAGAATTTGAAAAAAAAATGTATCCAAGCTAACTGAGCTTTGTTCTCTATGCAGAGGATTCTAGCGCTGGGGAGCTTATTTATCAAGGAATGCACACACAAAGTGGTTTAACTGATCTTAAATTCAACTGTATTATATTCTACAATGTATCATAGTCAAATTTTTGTGTTAGATTCCAGAATTACTGTCAAATAAGTCACCACGTCACAACATTGAGATATTTCATCACTAACTGCGTTTTTATTGGTAAATGTGAACCTGGCCTGAAACTAAAGGGGGAACCGTTCCAGGTTTGGACTAAGCACTGTAGCAGGCGGAAAAAAGGATGTTGTACCTGCCGGCTGTAATCTTGGCATTTTGCGCCATATTGTCCCCTTCCGGGTGCGTCCCACCTCATTAATAACGCATTCCCAGCCAACACGCCGAGGTCGCTGGTGGGGCAGCCTCTGATTAAACTGGCCGGCCATCACCTCAGGCCTTCAGTATAGTAGGCGCCATGTTTAAAGGCTGCCCCTGCACAGAGCTAGCACTCTTCAAGGGACAGAAGGCTGCTGGGAATTGATGGCTCCCAAAGGGAGGAATCATTCTGCCCCCAAATTTAGCGACACTTCTCTCGGGTTCCTACTGGACGAGGCGGAGGCCCGCCGTAAAGTCCTCTACCCCCGCCCTAGGCGAAGATCAGCAAGCAAGGTCACCAATCTAACATGGGAGGAGGTGGCAGCCGTGGTCAGTGCCAACACCCTGCAAAAAGAGGGCAGCTATTCAATGCAGGAAGAGGATGAATGGTCTCACCCGTTCCGCCAGGGTAAGTCACTCTTCTCATCACTCTCAACTCACACACTCACTCACAAACCCATCACACATTCACAGGGATCTCACACCTCATGGGACAACACCACTAATTCTCACACATACCCAACAGGCTCATATCCTCCGAAGCTCGTGCCCTCTTCTTGTCCATAGCTCTGGTCACCACACAAAGATTTCACACAATGCCATGTGTCCTGCTGACACTCTCTCCATCTGTTCTCATGCAGGAGAAGTCTGCTCACGTCAGCAGGGAGAAGTACCAGACCGGGGGTAGAGTGGTCCACATTAGACCCTTCACTCACTTTGAGGAGTGTGCCATTGCACTGACTGGTGAGGACGTGGGCCGTGCCTGTGGCGACAGTGAGGTTGGCGAACACCCACGTGAGGATCCTGCACCACATCATCCCTCTCTCAGTGCAGCTGTGAGTGCTCCCTCTCCTACTTATTTACTCTGCTGCCATGCACTAATTATCTCTACTTTGGTTCACAGGGAGCTCTGCCAAGCGACTGACCCCCTCAGCCAGCCAGTCCCTCAGCTCCATCCAGGTCCTCACCTCCAGCCAAGAGGACACTTCCCCCATCGGAAAGCTGCAAATAAGCAGCCTGGAAGACCCGACACAGCACTTGCACACACCATCCACCAGTGCAGAGACACACACTTCGGTGGGACCTAGACCTAGAGCAGGCTCGGGTTCACAATCTGGTGGTCACCACATAGATATGTGTCTGCAGCAGGAGGAGGCAGGTTCAGCCGAGCTCCCCGGCACTCGGAGGACTGCTGGGGAAGAGGCATCAGTGAGGTCTCGGTCAGATTACGAGCCTCTGGATTCAGCCTTCCAACTCATCATAGAGAGTCAGCAGAAGGTGGGGAAAATCACGCAGAGTAGTTGGAAGCCCTCAACAAAGTGGCACGCAAGTCGGAGGAGTGCGTCCGCCTGCTCTCTGATAAAGTGGTGCCCACGCATATGGAGGTCTCCATGGGAAGGATGGTGGATGCCATGAGACCCTGGTCCAGCAGGACACAGAGATGTGCGCAGATCTGTACTCCATTGTGGGAGACATGGGTGAGTTCCTGCAATGGCAACGCATGAGGCAAATGGGGCACTCGGCATTTCTCCAAGTGCTCCTTCCCCTCAAGGAGTCAGGCCGGGGTCCTCGGGCACCCGAAGGTAGGAGGAGTGGCAGCTGGACACCCCAGGGTCATCCAATCAGGAATTTCAGAAGCTGTCCGCTCCCTCCGAGTCCCCTTTGCCTGTGACCCCCTCTATCTCATCCTCTGTCACCGCAGAGGGAGCAGCTGGCCCACAGGAGGACAGCTAAAGCAAGCTGGGGCCCCCAAGGCCTTGACTCCCCAGAGCACCCATGCCGAAGGCAACAGGGCCAACCATTGAACAGGCAGTCTCCCCCTCTCCTGTGGATGTCAAGGCAGCACCTAGAAGAAGTGGTAGGCCTAGAAAAGGCCTAGAAATTCTGATCACAAGTAGTTGCACGGATGAACACGTTTTGATCTGAAAATATATTCACTTCACTGAATCATGTGTAATGGTGTCTTTCAGCTTCATTAACAGGCTTCACGAGTCCGCACCCTGCATTCCCCCCACCAGCAGTTCAGCTACAGGCAGCCGGACCATGAGTGATTCTGGAGGAAGAAGTGTGTGTGTGGCAGGGCCTTTCGGGGCCTCATTTAAGCACTCTCCCATGCACGCAGAGCCTTCATCCATCACACTCACCTGCTGGGGTTCTCTCTCAGTTGTCCATCTGAGCTGACCTGCATCTCCGCCCACCCACCGATCGCATTCCCTTACAGCACCTGCTCACTTTCGATTTGAGAAAAATGGTAGTCGTCACATTTCTGCTCAGCTCCCCCATCCTTTCCCCTCCTCCAGTCACCCACGTTCGTTCCCCCATCACTGTTCACCCCCCTGGCATCACCTTCCACTCCTCACCATCACCTACCCACCAGAACCCTTTTCTTTCCAGGATGTCCAGGTGAATGTGCATATTCCCTGCATTCCCGAGAATCCTACCCCCAACCACAGCCTCCGTCCAAACTCCTTTCTCCCCCCAGACTCTTTCCTCCACCCCAAACTCCTAACCCCACCTTCAAACTTCTTCCCCTAACACCTTCTTCTCCCTTACAACTACCTCCCCAACCTCCTCCTTCCCACCCCCAAGGTCCATGTCAGCCTTCAAGCCCCCACCAGCCACCCTTGCCATCCCTTCTATCGCTACCGTTGCACCCTCACCCTCCCACCCTTCATGCTCACTCTGTCCCCTCTCATACTCACCATTCCCTCTTACCACCCCGACCCTCAGTTCGCTCCCCAGGTGGCAGTCATTGACTCCACAGACCCGTCCCTTGCACGTTCACCTGGAAATCCCCCATCCTTACCCCCTACTCCACCCTTACTCCCTCCTCCCAAACTCCTTGCCCCCTCCAAACTCTTCCCTTACACCTTCATCCTCCTTACAACTACCTTCCCAGTTGCGACATTCTCCCTCATTTAAACTGTCCTCCCCCCAACTCACCCTCACCCCCTTGACACCTTTGTTCCCCCCTAAACCTCACCCCCCCACCCCCCCCCCCGCCCCCCCACCCCCAGTACACCTTCCTCTCCCAGTCAAACCTAGACATTCCTCTCCCCGCCACCCTCAATGATCATCTGTAGCAGCCCATGGCCGAGACCTTGATGCCCCGAAGCAGACCCCAGATATTACCGGAGACCTCCCACCTTCCATGAGCTGCTTTGCTGCGGAGCCATGTCCATGAGAATCCACCCTTCATATGATGCATGTGTTCCTCCAGGGTCTGGTTGCTGTAGGGCTCCAGCATCTTCTGTTCCTAGGATGTCCAGAAGGCCCTAATAGTAAGTTCTGACTTCTGCATGTCGCACTTGGTTTTTTTTTTAAATTCATTCACGGGATGTGGGCTTCGCTGGCTGGGCCAGCATTTATTTCCCATCCCTAGTTGCCCTTGAGAAGGTGGTGTTGAGCTGCCTTCTTGAACTGCTGCAGTCCATGTGGTATAGGTACACCCACAGTGCTGTTAGGAAGGGAGTTCCAGGATTTTGACCTAACAACAATGAAGAAACAGCGATATATTTCCAAGTCAGGATGGTGAGTGACTTGGAGGGGAGCTTTCAGGTGATGACGTTCCCATCTATCTGCTGCCTTTGTCTTTCTAGATGGTAGTGGTCGTAGGTTTGGAAGGTCCTGTTGAAGGTGGCTTGGTGAATTCCTGCAGTGTATCTTGTAGATGGTACACACTGCTGCTACTGTGAGTCGGTGGTAGAAGGAGCGAATGTTTGTGGACGTGGTGCCAATCAAGTGGTAATCAGCAGGAGGTTTTCTTGCCCATGTTTGACCTGGTGCCATGAGACTTCATGGGGTCCAGAGTCAATGTTGAGGACTCCCAGGGCAACTCCCTTCCCACTGTATACCAGTGGGCTGCTGGGTCTGTTCTGCCGGTGGGACAGGACATACCCAGTGATGGAGATGTTGGTGCTTGGGACATTATCTGTAAGATAAGATTCCTTGAGGATGACAATGTCAGCTTTTGCTTGACTAGTCCGTGAGACAACTCTCCCAATTTTGGCACTAGCCCCCAGATGTTAGTAAGGAGGACTTTGCAGGGTCAACAGGACTGAGATTGCCATTGTCATTTTCGGTGCCTAGGTCGATGCCAGGTGGTCCATCCAGTTTAATCCCTTTTTTGAGACTTTGTAGCGTTTTGATACAACTGAGTGGCTCGCTCGGCCATTTCAGAGGGCATTTAAGAGTCAACCACATTGCTGTGGGCCTGGAGTCACATGTAGCCCAGGCCGGGTAAGGGCGGCAGATTTCCTTCCCTAAAGGACACACCTGTCAAAACGTGTCCTGGGCTGGCGTATTTTCCCACCGACGTATGCGGTAAATTTGATGTGGAGGGATGATTCCGGCGAGCAGGCAAGATGATGAGATGCAAATGCATTGAAATTAGATTCCTGACATCCGGTAGCAAGGAAAGTGGCCCTTCATTGATGGGTGGAATGGATGATCGCAAACTGGTTTCATGACGGTGTGAAATCGATTGTTGGCCTTCTCACCATAATGTCCGCTCATGCCACCATGACATCCAATGTCAATAGGGGTAGAAAATTCCGTCCTAAAAATTAAAGGGGTGAATTTTAACTTGCCGGTGCACATGAGTTTGGGAGTGGGTGGGAGGGCTTAAAAGCAGAAAACCAGCTCCAACCCGCCAACTTCCATATTTTAGTTCAGAGTATTAGGCTGTGTGCAGGTAACCCCCTTGAGAGAGGCGAGTCATCAATTTCGATACGTTAATTGCTTAATTAGACCGATATTAACATGGCTTTTGGAATGTAACTATAGGTCCATGGGCTTCTTCCTGGAATTCGCCAGTTAAAGGAAGGTGAGGAGACAGCAACGACTGAGGGGGCTAAAGGCATGACAGGGAAATGTGCCAATAAGTGCTGAAACCTCACAACTGATGCTTGTCTGTTTGAAATACTTTTTTCATCGGACTTTTGTAGGGAAGTTACTTTCGCAACTTTGGATGTTTGTATGTCTGATTTTCAGTTTGGAGCTGTGATCTATCAGATCAGCATGAATGCCAATTACGCTGTTCTACTTTGGAGCTCAGGTGAATACCAAGATGACCAGCAGTATCAATAGCACCTGCAGGAGCAGCACTAGCCTGCACCGCACAATCACTTCACAGGACAGAGAGGATGAGCAGAGAGCTGCAGCTCACAGGAGGCCATACCCGCAACACTGGGTCTACAGGCAGAAGATAAGCTTCCTCTACGTGCTGAAATATCAGTGTCCCAGGAGGCTCAGGGTCTCGTGCAGGTGATGGAACAAAACCTGCTCCCAAGTAAACCTGGCAGGCACACTTTACCAGTGTCTGTCAAAGTCACCTCCACTCTCTTGCTTCTTTGCCTCTGGCTCCTCCCAGGACTCTGCTGGAGACCTTTGCTCGATTTCACAGTGAGCTGTCCACAAGTACATTAGATAGGTGATGGTTTATTTGCCAGGGCAGGCAATTATGTCAACTTTGCCACTGATGGTGCTAGTCAGGGTTAGCGGACGTTTGGGTTTGTTCTTCTGGCTGATTCCCACAGGTGCAAGGCATCATTATCTGCCACTTGTGGCAATTAAGGCACCCCTAGATCACCTAGGAGTGTTCATCAACTGCAAGGGCTTCCACCCCAGCTGATGTACAACCACAAGACATTTATGCAGAAGTGCATAAGATTCTCAGGCAGTTGCCATGTTGTTTTCATCCTGCAGCAGTCCACCCTCCCTGATTACTTTGCATCTCAAAACAGACTTACTGTCTGGCAGCTGGGAGAGAAGCGATGCCCACTTAAAACGTAGCTGATGACATCTGCAACCCAACTAATGAGGCTCGGAAGCAATGCAACAAAAGCAGTATGACAGCCAGATATATTATTCAGCAAGTCATCAACAAACTGGAGATGTGCTTCAGTCCCTTGACCGATCTGGGAGTGCCCTTCAATACCGAGCAGCAAGGATCTTCAGATGGCTGTGGTGTGTTGTGCCCTACACAACGTTGCATAACAATGAAGTTTTGACCCGCAGGAGGGAAAAGCCACAGAGGATAGCTTCTTCACATGATTCCGCGGAAGAGGAGGCAGCACTGCGATGCGACCAATGCAGCAGCAACAGTGCTCATTGCTGCCCATGATGTCCTCTTCATTGTGAGGTTAACTTATGTTCCACCAGTCCACCCATCTGACAACCACATTCAAAAGTTATTTAGTCTCCTCCCCCCAAACCCCGCTAATGCTGCTGACACAAAGCAGTCCCGCAAGCAACCAAACTTCCCTCTCACAAACCCTCATTGCTCGGTGTCAATTCATGTTGTATTATTCGTCACAAGTGAAAAGGCCACTTGCCAGGCAGCAACCTAAAATGGGGACCACTGGAAAGCGGTGGAAACAGATAACATTTACATGGCTCAAAAATTAAACTGAAACTTATGAATCTAACACTTTGAAACATCCATGTGCATACCCTGTACAACTACAGATTTTTACTCCTTCTCTTCCAAGCACTTACACTTGGTGCACCAGCTGGGACTTCAGCAGATGTAGAAACAGGTTGCTCAGGATCCTGCTCTTACTACTGAGACGCTCTTGGCCAATATCCTCTGGGTTTTGGAGTCTGCGAGGGCTCTTGCAGAGATAGCTCCAGCTGCACCTATGCAGGGACAGACTCTGTCATTGGGATACAAGGTAACGTGAAGTACCAACTGAGGTAGGGGGCAGTGGTTGAGAAGTGGAAGCACTTTGAGCCAAGTCCCAATTTCCCTGCCCTTTCACCATTATCCCTCTAATGACTCACCCACATTTCCCTGCTAGCAATGAGCTAGGAAGCACTTTTCTGCAAATCAGCAGGGTTTCATGAACGCTATTTAAGAGAGAGTGCAGAAGAGGTTTACAAGAATGGTTCCAGGGATGAGAAATTTCGGTTACGAGGATAGATTGGAGAGGTTGGGACTGTTCTTCTTGGAGAGAAGAAGGCTAAGAGGAGATTTGATAGAGATGTTCCAAATCATGAGCGGGCTGGACAGAGTAGATAGGGAGAAGCTGTTCCCACTCAAGAACAAGAAGGCACAGATTTGAAGTGATTTGCAAAAGAAGCAAATGTGACGTGAGAAAAAACTTTTTCACACAACAAATGGTTCATGCCTGGAATGCACTACCTGGAAGTGTGGTGGAGGCAGGTTCAATCGAAGCATTCAAGAGGGCATTAAATAATTATTTGAGTAGAAATAATGTGCAGTGGTACAGGGAAAAGGCAGGGCAATGGCACTGGGTCATAATGCTCATTTGGAGAGCTGGTGCAGACACAATGGGCCGAATGGTCTCCTTCTGTGCCGTTAAAATTCTGTGATTCTGTATTTAAGGTGGGCTGAATCTAATTGCCCTGTCCACCAGCTGGACAGCCAGTGGCAATTCTGTCGTGGCCATTCCCGGGGACCCTGATGGTATTTAATCCCAGTCACTCACCTGCCTGCCATCAGGATTCTCGGAGTCTTCAGGACCAGGATCCCACCTCTGGGAGCTGCCAGCAGCTCTTCAGTACCAGCAGCACCATCGGGAGCATGGGCACTGCTGAGATTTCAGGAGGGCCAAGGGGAAGGGCAGCCACTGAGGCCCAGGAGGAGAGGTAGGTGGGGCTCCATTGCTGGGGCCAATTAGGCAGGCCCTGTTGAGAGGGAGGAGGATCATTTTGGAAGGTAAGGGGTGTTGGGTCACACCAGGGCAGTCCTTGTTGCCGACAGTGTCCTCCATTGGGCACAGGGTGTCCAAGCAGAAGATTACCCCAACCCCCACCTCAGCCAACACACAGGCAAGCCAGGGTAGAATACCAATGGCCGTTTAAGGGCCTCAAATGACCTAGGGTTGGGAAGGCTGACCTCAACCCTCACTGGACTTAATCAGGGGGAGTCAGGAAGGCGACAGGTTCTCTACCTTGTGTCTCCCCACCAGATTAAACAGCATCCCCACACACCAGCCCACTCCCAGGTTGAGGGGGCATTAAATTTCACTCATAGTGTACAAGCCATTGGACTGCACACACTGATTTAATTGCCAGGCTTGAGGGCCCGAACAGGTGACCACTCTTTTTCCATGGATGAAGATATTGCAAAGACCTGCAACTTTACATCACTCATACTTAAGACGGACTCCTCCAATCTATCTTCAAGAACGCTGCTGGAAAGCCTGCCAGCACATTATACGTTTTTGCTGCTGCTTCAGAACTATCCTCGGCAGCCCCTGAGGTTCAGCATCTGTGCTCAGCTACAGAGCTTGGAGCAACCTGCAGCTTCAGACACGGAGGAGCCAGGGACAGCAGTGGGGAGTCCCATCTGCTCTTGCTCATTTGTGATATCCGAGAGGTCAAATG
The DNA here is from genome assembly GCF_964194155.1 of Cetorhinus maximus. NCBI lineage: Eukaryota > Metazoa > Chordata > Chondrichthyes > Lamniformes > Cetorhinidae > Cetorhinus > Cetorhinus maximus. The sequence goes on from NC_135891.1 coordinate 107,917,562, forward strand.
AAAACCCAACTATCTTCCTTGCCAGTGCTGCTGAACTTTGAGTATCTCGGTTAGTGGAAGGTCTGCATGAGTCCTGTGATGGTGCACCCTCAGAGTGAGTGACATCCTCCAAATTGTTGTCATTCTCTTCCTGCACCAGCTCCAGGATGCTTCAAAAATCTGTGAGAGATTAAAGACATGAATGGGAATGTTCCAAGTGATCATGATGCACCTAAAATGCATTTCACTCACTGCTGACATTAAATCAACATGAGTAAATGTTGTGCGCCATGTGGTTATCTGATATTTAATTCTGCTATCGTGTAACAAGGGGGCTTCCCAACTCCAATCACCGAGCACGCCAAGATTTCACTGATGTTCACCACCACCTCCTTTGCAGCAATCCATTATAAGATGACCGGAGGATCTCCAGTTCTCTGCCTCTTCCTCATCTTTTGTACTCTCTTCTCCTGCAAGAAGGGAAAGAAGAAACCAATGAATGGATAGGTGGAGTGTGGAAGTTGAGTGTGACTATGAGGGATAGATATTAAATTGCATAAAGATGAGAGTATCGGTAATGAATGGACAGATAAGGATGTGGAGAAGTACATAGACAGAGAAGAATGGGTGCACCTGCAAGGTATGTTGGTACAAGGAGTGGTGTGCTGGAGTAGACTTGACAAGGCAGAGTGAGAAGGTTGGAGATGATACACAAATCAGGATGTAGTAGAATTTGACACCATGCTCATCTTTCCTGCCCTGGTTTGGTCACTAAGCGGGGGGCTAGTTAGCTCAGCTGGCTAGATGGATGGCACGTGGTTCCGAATAATGTCAATAGCATAAGTTCGATTCCCGTTCTGGCTGAGATAGACTTGGGACCTGCTTCCGAGCCCCACCTCTGAGAGTGGAAGGCAATGACAAACCATTAATAACAAAAACTACCAAGAAAACCACTCAGGATAAAGCATCAGCAGATACTTTTAGGTTAAACATGGGCAAGGAAACCTCCTGCTGATTACCACGTACTGTCCTCCCTCAGCTGATGTGTCAGTGCTCCTCCATGTTAAACACCACTTGGAGGAAGCACTGAGGGTGGCAAGCGCACTGTTTGTACTCTGGGCGGGGGGACTTCAACATTCATCACCAAGAGTGGCTCGATAGCACCACTACTGACCGAGCTGGCTGAGTCCTAAATGACATAGCTGCTAGACTGGGTCTGCAGCAGGTGGTGAGGGAACCAACAAGAGGGAAAAACATGCTTGACCTCATCCTCACCAACCTGCCTGCCGCAGATACATCTGTCCATAACAGCATCGGCAGGAGTGACCACTGCACAGTCCTTGTGGAGACGAAGTCCCACCTTCACATTGAGCATCGTGTTGTGTGGCACTACCACCGTGCTAAATAGGATAGATTTCGAACAGATCTAGCAACTCAAGACTGGGCATCCATGAGGCGCTGTGGGCCATGAGCAGCAGCAGAATTGTACTTGAACACAATCTGTAACCTCATGGCCTGGCATATTCCCCACTCTACCATTAACATCAAGCCAGAGGATCAACTCTGGTTCAATGAAGAATGCAGGAGGGCATGCTAGGAGCAGCACCAGGCATACTTAAAAATGAAACAAAAACAGAAAATACTGGAAAAACTCAGCAGGTCTCACAGCATCTGTAGAGAGAAAAACAGAGTTAACATTCAAGTCCATGTGATATGGACTCAAAACGTTAACCCTGTTTTTCTCTCCACAGATGCTGTTAGACCTGTTGAGCTTTTCCATCATTTTCTGTTTTTGTTTCAGATTTCCAGCATCCACAGTATTTTGCTTTTATACTTAAAAATCAGGACAACTTGCATGCCAAACAGCATAAGCGGCAAGTGATAGACTGAGCTAAGCGATCCCACAAACAACGGATCAGAGCTAAGCTATGCAGTCCTGCCACATCCAGTCGTGAATGCTGGTGAACAATTAAACAACTCACTGGATGAGGAAGCTCCACAAATATCCCCATCCTCAATTATGGGGGGGGCCAGCACAGCAATGCAAAAGATATTTCTGAAGCATTTGTTATAATCTTCAGCCAGAAGTGCCAGGTGGATGATCCATCTCAGCCTCCTCCGGAGGGCTCTGACAATATTCCGGCAATAGTACTGAAGACTTGTGCTCCAGAACTTGCCGCGCCCCTAGCCAAGCTGTTCCAGTTCAGCTACAACACTGGAACCTACCCGGCTATGTGGAAAATTGCCCGGATATGCTCTGTACACAAAAAGCAGGACAAATCCAACCCACCCAATTATCGCCCCATCAGCCTACTCTCAATCATCAGTAAAGTAATGGAAGGAGTCATCAACAGTGCTATCGAGTGGCACTTGCTTAGCAATAACCTGCTCACTGATGCACAGTTTGGGTTCCACCAGGGCCACTCAGGTCCTGACCTGATTACATCCCTAGTTCAAACATGGACAAAAGAGCTGAATGCCTGAGGTGAGATGAGAGTGACTGTCCTTGACATCAAGGCTGCATTTGACTGAGTGCGGCAAAACCGGAGTCAATGGGAATCAGGGGGAACACTCTCCGCTGGTTGGAGTCATACCTAGCACAATGGAAGATGGTTGTGGTTGTTGGAGGTCAGTCATCTCAGCTCCAGGACATCACTGCAGGAGTTCCTCTGGGTAGTGTCCTCAGCCCAACCATCTTCAGCTGCTTCATCAATGACCTTCCTTCCATCATAAGGTCAGAAGTGGGGATGTTGGCTGACGATTGCACAATATTCAGCACCATTTGTGACTCCTCAGATACCGAAGCAGTCCATATCCAATTGCAGCAATATCCAGGCTTGGGCTGACAATTGGCAAGTAACATTCGCACCACACAAGTGTCTGTCATTGACCATCTCCAACAAGAGAGAATCCAATTATCGCCTCTTGACATTCAATGGCATTACCATTACTGAATCCCCCAGTATCATTCTGAGGGTTACCATTGACCAGAAACTGAACTGGACTACCCATATAAATACTGTGGCTACAAGAGCAGGTCAGAGGCTAGGAATCATGTGACGAGTAACTCACCTCCTGTCTCCCCAAAGCCTATCCACCATCTACAAGGCACAAGTCAGGAGTGTGATGGAATACTCCCCACTTGCCTGGATGAGTGCAGCTCTCACAACACTTAAGAAGCTTGACACCGTTCAGGGACAAAGCAGCCCGCTTGATTGGCAACACATCCACAAACATTCTCTCCCTCCACCACCAACACACAGTAGCAGCAGTGTGTACCATCTACAAGATGCACTGCAGGAATTCACCAAGGCTCCTTCGACAGCAGCTTCCAAACCCCCAACCACTACCATGGAGAAGGACAAGGGCAGCAGGTAGATGGGAACACCATCACCTAGAAGTTCCCTTCCAAGTCACTCGCCACCCTGACTTGGAAATATATCGCCGTTCCTTCACTGTCGCTGGGTCAAAATCCTGGAACTCCCTTCCTAACAGCACTGTGGGTGTACCTACAGCAGTTGGACTGCAGCGGTTCAAGAAGGCAGCTCACCACCGCCTTCTCAAGGGCAACTAGGGATGGGGAAAAAATGCTGGCCCAGCCAGCGAAGCCCACATCCCGTGAATGAATAAAAAAACATAAGCTTTGACAGCATATCTCTTTTTTCAGCAATATTTTAGTCACAGCTCAACTTTAAAACTAACATTTAATGAAAACTATTTAAACTAATATTGAATCCGGGACAACGATTTACTAAAATTAAGGTAAGAAAAATAACAGTAATAAAGAAAATATTGGCACTAAGGAGTGGCAAATCTTCAGGACCATATCGTTTACATCCCAGGATTTTAAAAGAAGTGGATGAAAACATTGCAAACACCCTTACAGATTGTCCAAAGTTTTCTTTATTTGAGAATGGTTCCTTTACATTAGGAAATTGTGCATGTTGCTGCGCTATTTAAGAAAGGTGAAAGAGGGAAACCAGGGAATTTTAGACCAGTTTGATTAACACCTGCTGTCGGGAAATTTTAGGAACATAGAAACAGGAGTAGGCCAATCGGCCATTGAGCCTGCTCCGCCATTCAATACGATCATGGCTGGTCATCCACTTCAATGCCTTTTTCCCACACTATCCCCATACCCCTTTATGTCATTCGTAATTAGAAATCTCTCAGTCTCTGCTTTAAACATACTCAATGACTAAGCTTCCACAGCCTTCTGGGGTAGAGAATTCCAAAGTTTCTCAACCCTCTGAGTAAAAAAATCCCCCTTATCTGCATCCTAAATGGCTTCCTCCTTATTTTGAAATTGTGTCCCCTGATTCTAGACTCCCCAACCAGGGGAAACATCTTACCTGCATCAACTTGTCTGCCCCTTTAAGTAATTTGTAGGTTTCCATGAGGTCACCTCTCATTCTTTGAAACCCGAGAGAATAGAGGCCCAGTTTCTCCGATCTCCCTTCATAGAACTGTCCTGCCATCCTGGAAATAAGCCTAGTAAACGTTTGTTGCTCTCCCTCTATGGTAATAATATCTTTCCTAAGGTAAGGGGACCAAAACTGTACACAGAACTCCAGGTGCAGTCTAGTCAAGGCTCTATACAATTGAAGCAAGACCTCACTACTCCTGCACTCAACTCCTCTTGCAATAAATGCTAACATTCCATTAGGCTTCATAATTGCTTGCTGTACCTGCATGTTAGCTTTCAGTGACTTATTGATGAGGCTGCCCAGGTCTCTTTGTACATCTACACTTTCTAATCTCTTACCAATTAAGAAATAGTCTTCACATCTGTTCCTCCTACCAATGTGGATAACCTCATATGTTTCCACATTATATTCCATCTGCCATGTTCTTGCCCACTCATTGAGTCTGTCCAAATCCTCTTAAGATGCTTTGCATCTTCCTTACAACATACATTCCCGCCTAGCTTTGAGTCATCCGCAAACTTGGAAATATTACATTTGGTCCCCACATCCAAATCATTGATATATATTGTGAACAACTGGGGCCCTAGTGCTGATCCTTGTGGTACCCCACCAGTCACAGCCTGCTGATGCGAGAATGACCCGTTTGTTCCTACTTTGTTTTCTGCCCGTTATCTAATCCTTAATCCATGCCACTGTATTACCTCCTATCCCATGTGCTTTAATTGTGATAACCAACCTTCTGTAGGGGATTTTATCAAAAGCCTTCTGAAAATCCAAGCATACAACATCCACCAACTCTCCTTTATCAGTTCTGTTAGTAACATCCTCAACAAAACTCCAACAGCTTCGTCAAACCTGATTTCCCATTCATAAATCCATGTTATCTATGCCCGGTCAGATCATGATTGTCCAAGTGTCCATTTATCACATCCTTTATAATACATTCTAATATTTTCCCTACCACTGATGTAAAGCTAACAGGTCTGAAGTTCCCGGTTTTCTCCCTCCCTCCCTTTTTAAATGGTGAGTTGACATTTGCTATCTTCCAATCTGCAGGAACCGTTCCAGAGTCTATAGAATTTTGGAAGATGATCACCAATGCATCCAGTATCTCCATAGTGACCTCTTTCAATACCCCAGGGACGTAGAATATATGGTCCTGGGGACATATCAATCTTCAGCATATTAATTTCTCCAATACACCCTTCTTACTAATACTAATTTCCTTCAATTCCTCATTCTCCCTAGTCCCTTGGATCTCTAATTCTGGGAAATGTATTGCATCTTCCTCACTGAAGACAGACAAAAAGTAATCATAGAGCTTTTCTGCCAATTCTCTACCATAAATTCTCCTAACTTTGCTTGTAATGGACCAACATCTGTCTTAACCAAACACTTTCTTTTTAAGTACCTATAGGAGCTTTTACAGTCCATTTTTAAGTATTTTGCCAGTTTAACTTCATATTCTATTCTCCCTTTCTTTACCAGCTTCTTGGTCCTCCTTTGCCGTATTCTAAAATACTTCCAATCCTCAGGTTTACTACTATTTCTGGCAGAAAACAGGGAAATATAGGTCAGCTATCCTGGTGTCTGTCGCGGGGAAGGTCCTTGAATCGACCATTAAGGAGGTTATAGCTGGGCACTTAGAAAAACTCAAGGTAATTGGGAAGAGTCAGCATGGTTTTGTGAAAGGAAAATCATGTTTAACCAATTTATTGGAGTTCTTTGAAAAAGTAGCTTGTGCTGTGGATAAAGGGGAGCCTGTAGATGTATTGTACTTGGATTTCCAGAAGGCATTTGATAAGGTGCCACATCAAAGATTATTGCGGAAAATAAAACCTCATGGTTTAAAGGGGTAACATATTAGCATGGATAGAAGATTGACGAGCTGGCAGAAAACAGAAAATATGTATAAATGGGGATCTTTGTCCAACTGGTAGGATGTGATGAGTGGAATCCCGTAGGGGTCTGTGCTGGGGCCTCAACTTTTTACATCAATGTCTTAGATGAGGAGAGCAAAGGCATGGTAGCTAAATTTGTAGATAACACAAAGATAGGTAGGAAAGTATATTGTGAAGAGGACATAAGGAGGTTGCAGGTGGATATAGATAGGTTGAGTGAGTGGGCAAAAATCTGGCAGATGGAGTATAATGTGGGAAAATGTGAAGTTGTTCACTTTGGCAGGAACAAAAAAGCAGAATGTTACTTAAATGGAGAATGACTGCAGAATTCCAAGGTGCCGAGGGATCTAGGTGTTCTAGTGCATGGGTTACAAAAAGTAAGTATGCAGGTACAAGAAGTAATTATGCAAGCTAATGGAATGCTATGTTTTTACGAGAGGAATTGAACATAAATGTAAGGATGTTATTCTTCAGTTATACAGAACATTGGTGAGACTGCATATTGAGTACTGTGTGCAGTTTTGGTCTCCTTATTTAAGGAAGGATGTAAATGCATTAGAAGTGGTTCAGAGAAGGTTTACTAGATTGATACCAGGAGTGAGTGGGTTGTCCTATGAGAATAGGTTGGACAGGCTGAGCTTGTTTCCACTGGAGTTTAGAAGAGTGAGGGGTGATCCAACTGAAGTACATAAGATCCTGAATAGTCTTGACAATGTGGACATGGAAAGGATGTTTCCTCTTGTATGTGAGTCCAGAACTAGGGGGCACTGTTTTAAAATTAAGGGGTGCTCTTTTAGGGCAGAGCTGAGGAGAAATATTCTCTCTTAGAGTTGTGTGACTTGGGAACTCTGTGCCTTAGAAGGCGGTGGATGCGGGGTCATTGAATATCTTTAAGGCAGAAGTAGATATTCTTGTTAGGCAAGGGAAGCAAAGGTTATCAGGGTAGACGGGAATGTGGAGCTCGAAACACAAACAGCTCAGCTATGATCTTATTGAATGGTGGAGCAGGCCTGAGGGGCCGAATGGCCTACTTCTGCTTCTATTTCATATCTCCTGGCAATTTTATACGCATTTTCTTTTCATCTTATATGACGCTTAACTCCTTTTGTTAGTCATGGTTGACTGACATTTCTTTTTGGGTTTTTGTGCTTTGAAGGAATGTATTGTTGCTGTAAACTATGTAATAATTCTTTAAAGGCTATCCCTTGCCTATGTACCATCATACCTTTTAATGTATTTTCCCAATCCACCTCAGCCAATTTGCTCCTCAGACCTTCAGAGTCCATAATTAACAATAGGGTCATTGAATTCTTGAAATTTTTCTGACTATAAAGGACTTGTAGAGGGTTTTTTCATGGCTGACAGACATGATTGTATTTTTGAAGAGTTGACTAGAGTAGTAGACAGGGGAATGTTTATGGATGTCATTGATATGGTCTTCCAGAAGACACTTGATAAAGTGTTTCATAAGAGACTGTTGGCTAAAATTGAAACTCTTGGAATTGAAGGAAAATTATTGACCAGGCTAAGAAATTGTTGAGTTGCAGGAGACATGGAGTAGGGGTAATGTGCAGGCACTCTAATTGGCTGGATGTGACTAATGATGTCCTACAAGGATCTGTGTTGCAGCATCAACTATTCATCTTATTTTTTAATGAATTAGATGATGGGATAGAAAGCCAAATATCCAAGTTTGCCAATGGCACAAAGGCAGGCAGTATGATAAGTAGTTTAGATGGAAGCATAAAATTACACAGAGATATTCATAGGTTAAGTGAATGGGAAAAACAGTGGCAAATGGATTTCAATGTAGGCAAATGAGAGATCATTATCTCTGGTGTCCCCCATGGATCTATCTTTGCTCACCTCCTGTTTCTTATCTACATGCTAATCTCCAACGATGTCATCTGAAAGCACATGTACGCTAACAACACCCAACTCTATCTCACTATCACCTCTCTCCTCCATTGTTGCTAAATTATCAGAGTGCTTATCTGGCATTCAGCACTGGATTAGCAAGACAATTCTTCCAATTAAGTATTGGGAAGACTGAAGCCATTGTTTTCGGTTTTCACTCCAAACTGCATTCCCTAGCTACCAACTCTATCCCTCTCCTTGGCAGCAGTCTGAGAATAAGCCAGTCTATTTGCAACCTTGGTGTCATATTTGACCCGAAGGAGAGCTTCCAATCACATATTTGTGCCATCATTAAGCCTGCCAATTTCTGCCTCTGTAACATTGCCTTACTTCACTGTCTTCATTGTCTCAATTCATTTGCTGCTGAAGCACCCATTCATATCTTTCTTATCTCTAGACTTGACCATTCAAATGTTTTATTGACCAGTTTCCCCCATTCTACTCTTTATAAACTAGAGGTCATCCAAAACTGCTGCCCATGTCTTAACTTGCACCATGTTCCATTCATCTATTGCCCCTGTGCTTGCTGACCTATATTGGCTCTCTGTTAAGTGATGTCCTGATTTTGAAATTCTCATCCTTGTTTTCAAATCCTTCTACGGCCTTGCACTTCCTAACTCTGTAATCTCATCCAACCCCACAATCCTCCAGAATATCCACTCTCATCTAATCCTGGCCGCTTGAGTATCTCTGATTTTAATCGCTCCACAATTGATAGCCATGCCTTCAGATGCCTAGACCCTAAGCTCTGGAATCTCCTCCCTACACCACTGCATCTCTCTACCTCGTTCTCCTCCCTTGAGATACTCTTTAAAAGCTACCTATTTGACAAAGCTTTTTGTTACCCGACCGAAAGAGTGGTGTTTCGTGCAGGCAACATAAGTCTTGACAGCGGCCAGACAGCTCACAAGAGCCTCACATCGCCTTCTTTGAGGAAGGCCTGCTGAATTAAGTGCCCATCATGCAAGCCTTCTTCAGGATCAAGGAACTCAGGCAGAAATTCCGCCCCCGAAAGCTACCAGCCAATCAGGGGCTGGAAGCTGTGCATTGCAGATAGCGCCAGTGGGAGGGGTGCTACAGGTAATGCACCTAGCAAAGGCCTGGGATCTCCGAGGGACCCCAGGCCTAAGGGAATTGAGGGTGGGATGGGGGTTGTGGGGGTGGTGGAGATGAGATGAAGAGGCTCTGCAGCAAAGGTAGGGGTTGGCTCTCAGAGGCCACTTCCCCCCTTCTTGGTGCTGGATCTCTTGATCAGGCACTGAGTCTGACAATGTAGCACTCCCTCAGCTGCACAAGAGTGAGAACCTAGTTTTGTATGCTCAAGTCTCTGGAATGGAACTTGAACACGTAACCTTCTGTCTCAAGTTAACAGTGTTACCAATTGACCCACACCGACATCAACAAGACTGTTGATGCGAAAGAAAGACTTGCATTTTTATAGTGCTTTTCACAACCTCAGGGTGTTTCTACTAGAGGACTTTATGGCCAAATAAAGTACTGCTGAAGTATAGTTACAGCTGTAGTGTAAGAAACTGAGTCCTGTTGAGGTTCTGTTGACCTGGAGGAGAGAGAGAGAGAAAGAGAAAGAAAAAAAGACAAAAACAAGGAGAGAGAAAGGAATGAGAGAAAGCAAGAGAAAAGAAAAAAAGGAGAGAGAAAGAGGAAAGACAAGGTATCTCTTACACTGCAAGGAGGAAAGAGTGACTTAGTAGGTCGGGTCCCTCTAAACGCAATAAAGGCAACTATAGCGCCCCAGTGACACCAGCAGCCAATGTGTCCTTGCACTCCCGCTGACCGCCAGCAGCGGCGCTGTCCAGCACCCACCCCGGCTAACATCCGGGACCAGGCGCTCGGATTTCCCAGGCAGAGACAGAAACAATATGGCGGAGGTGAGGCGGCGCAAGAGCTGGTTTTACCCCGATGTGATTTAATGACTGCGCCGCGTTTTTGCTGGCTCCCGAGCGGCCGGCGGTTGAGGGATAGATCGAGGGAGCGGCGCTTGAGCCGCTGGTTTTGGTGAATTTGGAGTCGGCGGGTGCAGGCATTAACGGCGAGTGATTTTTATTTTGTTTGGGGGCGGGGGTGGGGGGGAGGTGTGGGGGTGGGGTAGCGGGGGGTGGTGGTGGTTGGTTTGAGCGCCTGTCCCGGCCCCGGCTCAGTGACAACCTGACAGTTCCCGGAGCGCACTGCGCCTGCGCGTTTAGCCTACTCACTGTTTGTAAACTTACTGCCACATTGCCCCAGAGGAGCTCAGAAAGCAACTACAGGAATGAGCCTTCAGGGTTTCCATTCAACCTGGTGCATATTTGCGCTCCGTTATTTGCACTGCATACCTGCGCTTCATTTATGGCGTGTTGTGTAGCAATTTTTTTTTTGCATATATTAACACAGTGTATCTTCATTTGAAATGCACATCCTCATGAGTTGAGAATGTCTTGTTTTTTTTGGTGGGGGGGGGTTGGTGGATCCTTCACCTAGTTTCTGATCAGATATGTGTAGCAATTTTTTTTGCACATATATATATATATATATATAAACTGTACCTTCATTTGAAATGCACATCCTTAGGAGTTGAGAATTTCTTGTTTTTGGGGGGGGGTGGATTCTTCACCTAGTTTCTGATCAGATATGTGTAGCAATTTTTTTTGCATATATATATATATTAACTGTACCTTCATTTGAAATGCACATCCTCATGAGTTGAGAATTTCTTGTATTTTTTTGGGGGGGGGGGGGGTGGTTGGTGGATCCCTCACCTTGTTTCTGATCAGATATGTGTAGCAAATGTTTTTGCATATATATATGTATTAACAGTGTACCTTCATTTGAAATGCACATCCTCATGAGTTGAGAATTTCTTGTTTATTGGGGGGGTGGGGGGGTGGTGGATCCTTCACCTAGTTTCTGATCAGATATTGGGAATATAGATGACATGATGTACCTTTCTTTTTCTCTCTCTCTCTCCCTCCCTGTTGGGTATATGCAGAATGTGATCCAGTATACGCTCTTGTTTACATTGCAAGCATAGTTGATCGCCATGGTGAGATTTCACTTCCCCCCCCCCCCACCCCGTGCAAAAAAAAACCCGCTTACAAACAAGGGGAATTGTTTTAGTCCTGAAATGGACCTGCCCAGCCTCCCGATTCGCTCATCTTTGAACTGACAAAGCCTTCCAGCGCAATTCATTCAGCCATAGTGGGCAGAAGTTGAAGCGTTAGTGGCCTCCAATAAATAAATAAATAAATACATTGAGTATTTGTTTCCTCCCCCCCCCAACCTAAGAACTTCGAAACAGTTTTATAGTTTTGAAAATTGAGCAGAGTTGTCGGTTTGTGATTGGACGTGTTTTGTGTGTGTTTTTTTTGGGTGGGGTGGGGTGCTTCAATTCACAGGAGTTGCTAACTTGCCTGGGAGTGTGGTACAACAACAAACAGTGTAATGCAGGACATTGTTCCATCACAATGGTGTGTGTGTGGCAAACTGTGTATCCCGACGATCGACCAAGTGACGTAAGGGCGAGCAAGATGGAAAAGCTTTGGGTTGCAACTTGAATGGGGAGAGGGGGTGCGTCAAACAGCCGAAATTTCACGTAGAACGGGAGATTGTTTGTTGAGTTTGAAAAACTCCGTTTTTGAATAGACCCAAGAGCGTTGGAAACCGGGAGGCTCAGTAGAAGCTGGAGGGAAGCGACAGGAGGGCGAGCAATGCAGGAGCACCCGGGGGCCGAGCGAGTAAAGGTGAACTAACCCTGCATTGCACAGTAAGGATTGAGGGTATTTCTCCATTAATCTTAGTTCGCAAAATAGTGACAATCCCAATTATACAATTTCCCAAAGGGCGACTAAGCTATAATCTTGTATTTATTTATTTTTTTTAAAAAAAAATGTTTCTTCCCCGGGTCACCGTGGAATGTTGCCGACAAGCCAACCGTTTGTGTTAATGGGTAAAAGGAGCACCGAGCACAATGTTGTGGCATAACCCTCTGTTAATACACTTTTTGTCTTAAGCATGCTTGTCGACAATTGAATATTCCTTTCAGAAATACAAATTGCACATCCCTTCAAGGTGAGTGATCCTTGAATAATGGATGCAGTTTCTCATGGAAAACCCCAAAACAAATTCTCAACAACGAAGAGTGTGTTTGTGTGTGCATCCTTGCTGAAGTACAAGAAAATTTAAGAATTTCTTGAGAGAAACCTTTTGGCTACTTTTTTCACACCAGATATTGGACAGGCACATATTTGGCATCCTCCTTCTCTCCCTCCTATTGTGCAAATACAGTATGTGGCCAGTGGATAATCCAACTTAACGCTGACGTTCAAAGGGGAACAGGAGCTGCCAGTGTTTACAGATGCCTTTGAGAAATATAGAATGGATTCGGAATGAAAGGAAGCATAATCAACATGATCGTTATCATGCACCAAATAAAAGAAGAATGCAGATAATAGTCTGGAATTCTGCTTCGATGTTTGATGAAGTCTGCAGGTCTTGATTGCAGAAACTGTAGTCCAAATTTGGATGTCTGGAAAAGGTTGTGTGGACTTTGTTCATCAACTACAGGACGGGTGTGATCGAGAGATTATGCATAGATGGTGCCCTTTCCAAACTATTTAACAACTTTAAAAGATCAAACCTGCTTGTGTTCTTGTACTGAGCCTCTTTGGTCTTGACAGCAATGATTACTGTCACAAAAGATTGGAATACAGTGACACACTCATCAAGTTTGGTACATCTGGAAAACTCTTCAATTTGAACAGACTGCGCGGTTTGGCCAGGGTTATTCATGGACTGATGTTTGCTGAAAATTGTGCCCAGTAACACAGATGTTTCGCACACACAATTGTAGCAGTAATGAAGAATTGTGGACTTAACCACAAATCTAAAGGAAGTAACCTGCACTCAATAAGCAGTATGTTAAACCATTAACATCAGTGATGCCGAATTGAGTATGGAACCCTGGGAGGTTTTCCGTTGAACACTACCCTTACTGATCGCAAAGTATTTTCACATCAAGAAGGACTTTTTCTGCTTTAGCAGACTGAGAAGAGTGAGGCTAGGAGTAGCCTTGTATAACTTTGAAGGCTGTTAAGCAGTTAGGATCTCAACTTCTTTCTACCTGGCAATACTACCGTGCCATCAAGTTAAGTTGTGCCACCTTGATCCATTGTGTGTGACAGATGGGATGATGGCATTGTTAACTGTGCAGTGCTGAAATGTGGAAAATCACTCGCATTAAGCCCATGTTAGTGAAAGCACAGCTTTCTTCCATCTTCACCCACCACTTCCCACCTTTTGTTTTCTCGTTCTGTCTTTTTTTGTCTTTCTTGTTATTGTCCTGTTTTCCTTGATTGATTGCATTTTATAAAGGAATACTCTTGAAAGAGAAAAGTGAACGAAGATAACAAACTGGCCAACAGGAATTGTTACTTATATTAAATTCTGCTGATGGCTTTGTTATTTTCGGTTGGATTGATTATAATACTCAATTTAAGGACCAAATGCAGGTGATTGATCAAGTCTGCAATTTTTTATTTTCAGTATATCTGATCATTACTGTAACAGAACTCTGATGTACGCATCAAACTGGGTAGCAAAGGACCTCTCAAACTACCACTGCTGCTCTATCTTCCTCACTTTGCTTTACTTTTAAGCTTTCTCCTCAATATTACTAGGTCTGCTGCCATAGTATGTGTATCTGTGGCGGTGACATTTGGTGCTCAGGATATGATGCTCTTCAGATGGTAGTCTTCTGTGAGTTCTGCTTGCACTGAGGTAGAATAGAGTGAATGAAGCGCATTTTCTAGTATTTGTATTTAATTGTGTGTACTGTTACTTGTACAAACTCAATGTTTAAGGACATGTTGAAGTAACAAATTAGGTGTTACTTTAACATGTCTTTCGACATTAACAGTGCATGCGATTAAATTAATATATGATTAATATGATATTTATCATTAGTTCTGCACACCGCTTCAACACCCAGACTAGGGTGTCTGTGTTAATCAACCATTGATTTTGCTTTCTCTATGAAGGCAATTGTGTCATGAGATAGAATTCACCACCTGTTCCTGACAATGCTTTGTCACTATATGTAAAAATAAAACTTCTGGCTTTTTCTCCTCATATCTCTATAACCTGCTCTCTCTGAAAACCCCTGTCAAGAGGCAAAGGGGAAAATCACTGTTAGAGACATTGAAAGGCAAGTGCTCAACCAGTGAACTAAATACTGAAAGTGCTGGAAGACCATCTCGTGTCATCAACAAGAACTGAAGGAATTTGGAAGACATCGATTAAAATCAATCCATTGAATCCTGTTTTCCGGAATTGGTGCTATTGAACTGTTTTATCCTGCCCTTAAATCCATGTTTTTGTGTCTCATATGTGTCGTGTGTGCGTGCCACTGGTTAACAACAGTTTGTTCAATAAACATTTATTTACTTATTAAGTTTACAAACTTGGTGCTTGTATTTTGTTAACCTAAATTAAGCAGTTAGGTAGAATTAGGGCAATCTGGTGGTTTGGTCAAACTTTTTTCACATTTGTCATGGCTCGGGGAACAGTGGGGCTTGATATTTACAGCGCACTAACCCCAGTGAGCCGTGACAAAATGTGGGATCAGTGACAACAGATTTGGTACAAGAAAATTGTTTCTTGCATCAGTTTCTGTCCTTGTCATGGTATGTTTGATGTATTTTTCATAATCCACTATTTCATTTCTAAAATTTCATTTGCTATATCTCTACTAAAATGTCTCTCATAAAGAATTTTTTTTTGTTTTACTTCCTCTGATGTATAATGATACTTGTTTACCATATATTAAACTGTTGTAGCGGGTTTTATTAAGGTACAGTGAATGATAGGCATACCGTAATAGGAATTTCAAATTTCTCAGTCAACCTTAACTGGTGTCCTAATGCTTTTCTTTCTGGCAAATGATCTGAACTAAAATTTGAGCCAGCAGCCCTTGTGTTCTCAGTAAAGGTGATTTAGGGAGACCTTACCATGCCCAAATACAGTAATGCAATCTAAAAGCAGAACCTGGAGAGGAAGATGCTGTTGAGTGAAATGGGCAAAGGAATTTATTTGAGGAAAAATGTTGATTGGATGTGAATGACCCTGGCATGTTACTATTTATTGCTCAATGCCAGTTAACCTGACAATTTGTGGTGAGCCTTCTTGAACCACTGCCTTCCTTGTGCTTCATTAATAGCATTAGGTAGGGAATTCCAGGGTTCTGACTCAGCAACAATAAAGGAATGGCAGTATATTGCCAAGTAGGATGGTGTATAACTTGGAGCGGAACTTGTATTTTCTCTACTATTTAGTGATAATTGTAGAATTAGTTTGATTCGTAACATGTACAAATGCAGACTGATTTGTCACATTTCAAAGCTAATTTAGTTGTGCATGCATTTTGATAACATTATATGATAAAACATTAGTTCCTTTTTTTCTGCATCTTAAAAATGGGATTATTTAAAGGTAATTCTTGCAGTTAATTTGGAACCGTGTCTGTAATGCTGAATTTGGTTTATTAGGACTACTTTATCATATCCGGCCAACTTTATACACCAGCATGTTTGGACAGATGAACACAATGGCCGCTTCCAATGAATTTATTTTAAAAAATGATTTTGTAATTGCTGAAATGTTCTCATTGAAACTATCCTCATCAATGGAGCAGGGATCAGAATAGCACTTTGATTAAAGACATGTTTCAATCATTTTATAGTTTATTTTTAAAAATAAGAATAATGTAAGGTCTGATAATATGGCTAGATTCCTCTGTCATTGAGGAATGTTAGCTCGTATACCAGGTCATTGTGCATTATTTGTAAAGTTAGTGTCAAACTGCCATAGAATCATGGAATCTTGCAGCACAGAAGGGGGCCATTTGGCCCATTGTCAATGTGCTAGCTCTTTCCCCTTAGCCCTGCAAATTTTTCCTTTTGAAATATATATCCTATTCTCTTCTAGTTACTATTGAAAGAGGTGTGTGGGATCCTTTAAACCCAGCCCGTAGCAGCATGTGCTTAAGCTTTTTTTACTCTGGCAAGCGGGCTATTTCCCTAATAGATTTCTATGTTGGGCAGACAAAACACTTACTGGCTCGCTTCAGAAACTCATGAACATGATGATAGCTTGCCATGTGTCGGATACCTAACTGACCTTAGGACAAAAGGCGTCCCTCAGCTCAACGTTTGCCAGCCATTTTAAACTTGAGGGGTCCTTGACCAGTTCTACTGTGTTCAGAACAAATCTCGACAGGAACTAATTTTCAGAATGAGAGTGGCGTTCCTAATTGTCTAATGACAGACCATGGAACCGAAAACTGCAGATGATGTGCACCATAGGATCCCTTTGCTTGATGTCGGCGGATGTCTTTTCAGCCGCAAAATGCTGGTTATTTGAGACCTATGTGGAACAATTACTCTGCAAAGGTAGAACAGTGCTTGAACCTAACGCTGCTGGACAGCTATGGGGTAAGTACTTCCCTTTACAGTTTCCTTCCCTCTAATTTGCTATTTATGTGGCAGTATTTCATTCCCTGCCGATTGCTGTACAAAGAAAGCTCCAAATTCACAGCATGCTGCACATTCCAGCATTTGAACTTCATTTTTTTACAATAATTGCATATAAATTGTTTCAATCTTGCTTAAATGCATCATGTTAATAATGAGTAATATAGGTAAATTCATCACTTTTGAAAGCAGGTATGCAATAAATATATTGCCAAATATATGTTCATATATGCTTTTAACAGGCCTGGAAATGGCTACAGTTGTAAGATGTATGCTCAGCTTCACTTTAATTTGTCAAACTGCAAAAGTACTGACTTATTAGCCCTGTTATTCCACGTGATGGACCCCTGGACATCTAGGGAATGCAAAGCTTAACTTTAAGCCTTTACAAAGTTGGAAAAAAAACCCCAAACTCATAACTTCTCAGTAGTTACTATGATAGTTGATTTCTTTGGCATATTTTAAAACTTGTTATTTACAGTTACTTTTGGAATGTGTAGTACAGTTATGTCTGTGCTGTAGTATAGGGATGTTGAAGGGACATGTAACAAAAGGACCACTGGTGTGGCTTATTGAGCATTTCTTTACCAATTTATGTTATTTGATTTTTAAAATGATGGGCTATTTTAAATAGCCGGTTCTCTGATTGAAATTAATCTGATATTAATGTTGGCTTGCAATTTCCTTTGTGCATGAACTGCCACAAATAAAACCACATATGTATTATACATAAGTTGTTGGTTATGAGTGGCACTAAGTGGCAAAATATTTCAACCCATAGATGTGTGGAGCTTGCCTTAAGTAGCAGCTCGTAGTCCTCTTGCTGCAAGTTGATGCGCTGTGTACCCAAGTAACCAAACGCTGTTTCCATCTCCATGATTTCAAATTTTAAAACTGAAACTACTTGCTGTGTGGAAATGCGCTAGTATCTGGATAACAATGACAACTTGTATTTACATAGCACCTTTAACGTAGCACACCCGTGAAGCATCATGGTATGTTTTACTATCAAACAAAATTTGACATTGAACCACGAGGTATAAGGCAGATGGTCGAAGGCTTGGTTAAAGAGGTAGGTTTGAAGTAGTGTCTTAAAGGAGATAGCGAGGCAAAGAGATTTAGGAATAGAATTTCAGCGCTGAAGGCCTGCGCGGCTAGCCATGTGGAATGATTAAAATCGGAGATGTACAAGTGGCCAGATTTGGAGGATCTCAGAGATCTCTGACAACTGTAGAGCTGGGGAAGGACAAGACCAAGGAGGAATCTCAAAACAAGGATGAGAATTTTAAAATCAGGTTCCCAACCTGCCAACGTCTATGTAGGCCTGCCAACACAGGGATGATTAGCGAATGGGATTTGGTGCGAGTTAGGATATGGGCAGCAGAGATTTGGATGAGCTCAAGTTTATTCTGGGTGGTAGATAGGAGGCTAACTAAGAAAGTGTTGAAGCAGTCAAGTCTAAAGGTAACAAAGGCATGGATGAGGGTTTCAGCAGCAGATGAGCTAAGAAGAGTTGGGCGATGTTATGGAGATGGAAGTAAGCGCTCTTGATGGTGGTGTGGCTATGTGTTTGGAAGCGCATCTCAGGGTCAAATCCGACACCAAGATTGTGAATGGTCTGGTTCATCCTCAGATGGTTGCCAAGGAGAGGGACAGTGTTGATGGCTAGGGAACGGAATTTGTGCAGGAACCGAAGACAATAGCTTCTGACTTCCTGATATTTAATGAGAGGAAATTTCAGCTCATCCAGTACTGGATGCCTGGAAAGCAGTCTGACAAATTAAAGACAGTGGAGGTGTTGAGAAAGGTGGCAGTGAGGCTGACTTGGGTGTCTTCAGCAAACATGTAGAATCTGACGTTGTGTTTTCAGATGATGTCGCCAAGACACAGCATGTAGATGAGAAGTAAGAGGGGACCAAGGATAGAAAAAATAGAGCAGGAAGAGAAACTAATCGATAGGTAAAAATGGAATAACTTTTAGAAATTGCATGCAGACCAGACCAATTTAATAATCTTTAGTGGTCGATTTAAATATAATCATGCACGTTGAAAATCCAAGGATGGGATGTTGTTTAAGGTTTAGGAGTATCTTGGCTAAATCAAGTTTTCTAGTTAAAGAGCGTTCTCTCCATGTTGAGGCACATTTCCTTCTTACCTCCTCCTACACCATTAAGCTGCTCGGCTGATTCAATTTCATTGCGCGTGCAAGACTTTGGCAATCTTAAAGATTACTTTTAAATTTGGAGCTCCCTTCCACAATGCTGATATAAATGTATAATTAGTCCTTCAATATCTGTGGTATTTAGCAGCAAAACCTTATATGTTGAGCATTTTTTGAGGTATAAAATGGACATTGGCTTGATTTTGTGGTGGTAATAATAGTGAAACTGTCAGCGCTTGCTGACATTACTCCACTGAAACTGACAGCAGCTTTGGAAGTCTGCACAATACCATGGAAATCCATAAGTCATTGTTAATGATTTTACACTTCTCCAGAGGCTGTTGAGGCACCCAACAGACTGCAATCAAAGGGAAACCTTATGAATTGACAGAACTTCCACTCTAACACTTTTAATCTCATTGTAAAAACCCTTGAAGCATTTACACCTTGTTGAATAAGATGTAATTGGGTTTTTAACGACATACTACTAAACACCCTCACTGGCCCAGAAGCAAATTTTATTTGTGGAGTGTCAAATTTCTCCGGAATAAGTTCGACATTAATATTAAAAAAGTGAAGTTTGTTTAACCTTGTTTTAGCATCTTTTTTAAACTAATCACAATTTATTTTGCTCGACGGAAATTGAAATTAGGAGTGAAGGATATCGAATGCTTTTAACTTCCTGCTTTGCTGTCTGTGAGAACATTTCAACGCTGCTTACCTGCTTGCTGACATCACTGGGCAAAGCCATCCCCTCCACTTGGTGCCAGGTTTAAACTGCTGCCCGGGAAAGGGGAAACCACGCCACAGATTGCAATATCTTAGTGGGAAGCTTACCTCAAGGTCAGCAGCTTGCGCCCTTGCTTCACTGGTGATTGGTCCAGATTTTGTAACATCTTCCTAAAGACTGTGGCTAGTTTCTGTTTTGGACAATGCTAATTGTTTTTCATTTTGTTCTTTTAGGCCTCTGTTGGTAGACAGAGTCCACGTGTGGTGTTATATCGAACACAGAATCTATGTTCCTTAGAAAACGGGCTTCAGTCTGGAGGAGGTATAGTATATTAACAGTTTAAGAACAGTTGTGACTTAGTAAGGATTATTGAAATTTACTTTTTGTTCAAATATTTCACTTATTACACCTTAGACAATGATTTTCTTTAAATATAAAAGGCACTTTTTTTTGCTGACTTAAGAGACCCTCGAATAGGGGCTTTCTCTTCCTGCCAGAATGTTCTGGTGATGTCACTTCTGGGGAATGTCTCATTGTAAATATAGGGGTTAAACCATTCGGAAGCCTGAGAATATCTGTAGAGTTATTCTGCCTCCGGGATCTACACTAAATAGCAAATGAAGGAGGGATAATAATCATGCTTTTTGTGGTATCGCACTGTTCACGTTATTCATGACCAATATGAAGGAGAGTATTGCTTACTGTAAAGTTTCCTCGATAACATTAAGCTGTTTTCAGAGGCAGTTAGCAGTAATTTTCCAAAATTTTAGTTTAAGTACTCAGATTTTGCCCATTATCTGTAGAAATCCATAGTTGGTGCTGCTGTTCACTCTGAGGGAGTGCACCCATCCATTTCTGGACTAGTCCTGTTTTCCTGTTTGTCATGGAGCCATCTGACTGCAGTTCTTCTACCTGTCATGCTGCGTGTCACTCTCTCAGTCTTGGCGCCCCAAAGCAGACTGGCCCTGCCAGCTCCTACCAAGATGGAAATTGGGGTTTAAAGGGTGACAAGGTTATGGGTAATAGTTTCAGTAAAAGAGAAGTGAGGTGGCACAGAGGTGGGTGACTGTATGGGGGTGGTAGCGTTGATGGAGGATATGATGTAGGATTTAAGCACTGCTTTTGGTTGGCATGGAGTTTGAGGCCTGGGTCAGTCTGAGTAGTTATTCAGGAAAGGGAAGGAGTCAGTGACCAGGGAAGGATGGGAGTTGAAATTCTTGGTTTCAGTCTTCCGTGTCTTAGAGGAAATTTTGGCTGATTCAGAACTTGATGTAGAGTAGGGAAATTGGCAGCACAGGAATGGTTGTGGGGGTCAAGGGAAAGAGTGGAGAAGTAGAGCTGGGAGTCGAGACCAACATATGGAAGCTACCCTCTGAGACTGAATTATGCCATATAAATAAGGAAGTGCAGTGGTCTGTGGAGGTGATGGGATGTGGGAAAGAAAAGTAATCATTGGAGATACACCGTCCGCCTTAAAATAGATGAGAATGGAACTCCCTGAGGACAAACACACGTCCAGACAGCGGGTAAGAGGCAGTGGAAGGGGAATGGAATCATCCGTTGTATGCTGTGATAGGTTGAAGAAGATAAAGGCACTGCACCATTCTCACAAGCCAGATGTTTTTCATGGATATGGCCAAAGTCATCCTGGTGCTATGAGTACGGGGGAGGAGAATGTCTAGTCCTAGAAGGCTGTAGTTAACATCACCTGTGGCTCCTCAAGGCAGCAACTATGAACTAGAAGATATGACATTCCATAGTTCTGCCAAGAGCACCATCATATTCCCTTCAGAGAAAGATACAGCTATTATGAAAGTAGAGATGGTGACAGCAACTACAGAAAAGTATCATGATAATCATCCTCCACTGTCGCTGCATCAAAATCCTGGAACTCCTTTCCTAACAGCACTGTGGGTGCATTTCCATCACATGGACTGCAGCGGTTCAAGAATACAGCTCACCACGACCTTCTCAAGGTTACTTGGGGACAGGCAATAAATGGTGGCCTAGCCAGCGATGCCCACATCCTGTGAAAGAATTTTTAAAAATCCTCCATCAAAGAAACATTTGGAGCTAAATTAATTCTCTTGGGGTTACTGTGAGGAAGGTCAATGAATATCCATGTATTATAACCTATTGCTAGACTACATTGACAAAGGTAGAACATCAACTTATATTTATAAAAAAGAAAATTACTATGGATGATGGAAATCTGAAATAAGAAAAAAAAACAGATGGAAAACTCAGCAAGTCAGGCAGTATTGGTGGAGAGAAACAGAGTTAACGTTTCAGGTCGATGATCTTTTAGCAGAATTGAAGAAAGATAGAAATGTAAGAGTTTTTAAGTCAGTGGGAAGGGAGAGGGGGCAGGAAGACCAAAGGAGAAGGCCTGTGATCAGGTGGAGGCCAGGGGAGAATAAATAACTAAGGATTTCATGATGCAACAGCCAAAGAGAATGGTAATGGATAGAGCAAAGAAACAAAGGTTGTGCCCAAATGAGGCATGAATTGCTACATAAAAACCATCTGAATGCAACACAAAGGGATAAAGGAAGAAACAAGATGAAGACTGAGTCAGCAAAGCGAAAAGTGAAGAAACACGGAAGAAGATGGAGGCAGCGGTTATGATCTAAAGTTGTTGAGCTCCATGTTGAGTCCGGAAGGCTGTAGTGCCAAGTCGAAAGACAAAGATAGTTGTAGAATGCTCACACATGGGAGAATATGTAGGATGCTTACTAACAAAGAGATAGTGGATCAAGTGACAATGAGAGAGAATGTGGGAAGTGGAACCCAAGAGTACAAATCGAACAATAAGATTTTCAAGAACCTTTTGAAGCAAGTTAGTGAAGTGACAAGGGAGGAATGATTTATGAAGAGAATTTCAAAAGAATGATTTTTGTAAAATAAATCACTTGTGGTCGAGCGAGCAGGAAACATTTTTGAAAAATAAGCCCACTAGTGGTTTAGCAAGCAGGAAACAAAGATTAAGTCAGAAGAGAATAGGGTGCTTGGGAGAACTTGTGGTTGGAGATGATCACTTTTCTTTGAAGAGGCAAGGCAATGTATGGATTTGTAAATTTAGCCAAAGAAGTTGTGATCAGTGCTGGGAAGGACTGAAGCCATGGAAAGTTTTTGCAGATGAGGACAAGGAACTGACATCTTAACACTGGAGAACCCGCCCAGTTTGTGAGTGCATGAGGCACAGAGTTTTGAATTATTCGCTCCTATACCTTAACAGCAACTTTGGAAGTGTCAAGGGGTAATGCTTCATTTAATGCCACATTGGGAATATAGAAAGCACTTTCTTGTCTTTGAATATGAGAGCAGAAGAAATGGGAGCAGGACTAGGCCGTTTGGCCCTTCGAACCTCTGCTATTCAGTAAGATAAGGGCTGATATACCTTAATTCCACCTTTCCACACTATCCCTGTATCGACTTAAATTTAAAAAATTGGGGGAAAACTCAGCAGGTCAGACAGCATCTGTGGAGAGAACCAGAACTAATGTTTTGGGTGGAGTGACCTTTCATCAGAACCATATGAACTATCCCCACAGAACCATTCCTATATTGATCTTTATCTTGAATATACTGAGCCCAACATTTTGTTCTTAGAAGGAAGATTACTAATTATTTTTTTTAAATTGTGTGTTTTCTTATTTTCTCTTTTTACTTTCTGTTGCCATTTTAGTCATGCTTTTATATCAGTAATTAATGTTGAAACATTTAGAATGGATTTCTTATACAGTATGCAAATATTTGCCTGCAGCTATGTAGTTGCAGACTCTGGTCAGTATGTGGCACTGTGGAGCAACTTTCTGAAATCTTGCCTCTATATAAAATAAAGCCAACAATTGACCATGGCTTCAAAGAAATTTACTAATTGTAAATGAAATGTGGCAACAGCAGTTGAGATGCTCCCTGAGCATACTTGCTTAGTTAAAAGCAAAATACTACGGATGTTGGAAATCTGAAACAAAAACAAAAATTGCTGGGAAAACCTCAGCAGGTCCAACAACATCTGTGAAGAGGAAGACAGAGTTTTAACGTTTCGAGTCCGTATGACTCCATCAGAACTAAAGAGGAATAAGAAATGTGGTGAAATATAAGCTGTTTAAGGGGGGTGGGACAGGTGGAGCTGGAGAGAGGGCCAGTGATAGAACCATAGAACACTACAGCACAGAAAACAGGCCATTCGGCCCTTCTAGTCTGTGCCGAAATATTATTCCGCTAGTCCCATTGACCTGCAACCTAGTCCATAACCCTCCAGACCTCTCCCATCCATGTATCTATCTAATTTATTCTTAAAATTTAAGAGTAAGCCCGCATTTACCACGTCAGATGGTAGCTCGTTCCACACTCTCACCACTCTGAGTGAAGAAGTTCCCCCTAATGTTCCCCCTAAACCTTTCCCCTTTCACCCTAAAGCCATGTCCTCTCGTGTTTATTTCTCCTAATCTAAGTAGAAAGATCCTACTCGCATTTACTCTGTCTATACCCCTCACAATTTTGTAAACTTCTATCAAATCTCCCCTCATTCTTCTACGCTCCAAGGAATAAAGTCCTAACCTGTTTAATCTTTCCCTGTAACTCAACTCCTTAAGACCCGGCAACATCCTAGTAAATCTTCTCTGCACTCTCTCAATCTTACTGATATCCTTCCTGTAGTTAGGCGACCAGAACTGCACACAATACTCCAAAGTTGGCCTCACCAATGTCTTATACAACCTCACCATAACATCCCAACTCCTAAACTCAATACTTTGATTTATGAAGGCCAGTATGCCAAAAGCTTTCTTTACAACCTTGTCTACCTGTGACGCCACTTTCAGGGAATTATGTATCTGAACTCCCAGATCCCTTTGTTCCTCCGCACTCCTCAGTGCCCTACCATTTACTGTGTATGTCCTACCTTGGTTTGACCTTCCAAAATGTAACACCTCACACTTTTCCGCATTAAATTCCATCTGCCGTTTTCTGGCCCATTTTTCCAGTTGGTCCAGATCTCTCTGCAAGCTTTGAAAGCCTTCCTCGCTGTCCACAATGCCTCCAATCTTAGTGTCATCAGCAAACTTGCTGATCCAATTCACCACCATTAGTCACAGACCTCCAGTCTGAGAAGCAATCATCCACTACCACTCTCTGTCTTCTCCCACACAGCCAATTTCGAATCCAGTTTACAACCTCTCCATGGATACCAAGTGTCTGAACCTTCTGAACTAACCTCCCATGTGGGACCTTGTCAAAGGCCTTACTAAAGTCCATGTAGACAACATCCACAGCCTTTCCTTCATCTACTTTCTTGGTAACCTCCTCGAAAAGCTCTACAAGGTTCATTAAACACGACCTACCACGCACAAAGCCATGCTGACTATCCTTAATCAGCCCTTGGCTGTCCAAATAATTATATATCCGATCTCTCAAAACACCTTCCAATAATTTACCTACTACTGACGTCAGGCTCACTGGCCTGTAATTACCTGGTTTACTTTTGGAGCCTTTTTTAAACAACGGAACAACATGAGCTACCCTCCAATCCTCCGGCACCTCACCCGTGGCTAAGGACATTTTAAATATTTCTGCCAGGGCCCCTGCAATTTCTACACTAGTCTCCCTCAAGGTCCGAGGGAATATCATGTCAGGCCCGGGGGATTTATCTACCTTTATTCGCTGTAAGGCAGCAAGCACCTCCTCCTCTTTAATCTCTATATGTTCCATGAAACTACGGCTTGTTTCCCTTCCTTCCTTATGCACTATGCCAGTTTCCTGAGTAAATACTGATGCAAAAAAACTGTTTAAGATCTCCCCCATCTCGTGAGACTCCACACATAGACGACCACTCTGATCTACAAGGGGACCAATTGTGTCCCTTACTATCCTTTTACTCTTAATATACTTGTAGAAACCCTTCGGCTTTACCTTCACATTATCTGCCAAAGCAACCTCATGTTTTATTTTTGCCTTCCTGATTTCCTTTTTTAGTATTTTCTTACATTTTCTATACTCTACAAGTACCTCATTTGCTTCTTGTTGCCTATACCTGCTATACACCTCTCTCTTCTTCTTAACCAGATCGCCAATATCCCTTGAAAACCAAGGTTCCCTATGCCTGTTAACTTTGCCTTTAATCCTGACAGGAACATGCAAACTCTGCACTCTCAAAATTTCGTCTTTGAATGGCTTCCACTTACTGAACACATCCTTGCCAGAAAACAACTTATGCCAATCCACTCTTCCTAGATCCTTTCTCATTTCCACAAAATTGGCCTTTCTCCAATTTAGAATCTCAACTCGAGGACCAGACCTATCCTTATCCATAATTGGCTTAAAACTAATGACATTGTGGTCACTGGACCCAAAATGTTCGCCTACACATACTTCTGTCACCTGACCTGTCTGGTTCCCTAATAGGAAATCAAGTATTGCATCCTCTCTCGTTGGTACCTCTATATATTGATTTAGAAAAATTTCCTGAACACATTTGACAAACTCCAAGCCATCCAGCCCTTTTACAGTATGGGAGTCCCAGTCAATATGTGGCAAGTTAAAATCTCCTACTATCACAACTTTCTGTTTCTTACATCGGTCTGCTATCTCTCTACAGATTTGCTCCTCCAATTCTCTCTGACTATTGGGTGGTCTATAATACAACCCTATTAGTGTGGTCACACCTTTCCCATTCCTCAGCTCCACCCATATGGCCTCTGTAGACAAGCCCTCCGGGCGGTCCTGCTTATGCACAGCTGTGATATTTTCCCTGACTAGTAATGCCACTCCTCCCCCTTTCATCCCTCCCCCTCTATCACGTCTGAAACAACGGAACCCCGGAACATTAAGCTGCCAGTCCTGCCCCACCTGCAACCAAGTCTCAGATAGGTGGAGGCAAAGGAGAGATTGCCAGAGATGTCATAAACAAAAGGAATAAGGGGTGTTGATAGTGGTGGTATTAGCTAAAGGATGTGCTAATGGTGACATTAAGGGTAGAAAGCAGGACAAGCAAGGTACAGATAGCCCTAGTGGGGGTGGAGTGGGGGGAAGGGATCAAAATAGGCTAAAAGGTGGAGATAAAATAATGGAAGGAAATAAGTTTTAAAAGATAATAGAAATAGGTGGGAAAAGAAAAAATATATATAAAAAATATATAATAATTATTAGAGGGATCGGAAAGGGGGTGAGGATGGAGGAGAGAGTTCATGATCTGAAGTTGTTGAACTCAATGTTAAGTCCGGAAGGCTGTAAAGTGCCTAGTCGGAAGATGAGGTGCTGTTCCTCCAGTTTGCATTGAGCTTCACTGGAACATTGCAGCAGGCCAAGGATGGACATGTGGGCATGAGAGCAGGGTGGAGTGTTGAAATGGCAAGTGACAGTGAGGTCTGGGTAAAACAAAAACAAAAATACCTGGAAAAACTCAGCAGGTCTGACAGCATCTGCGGAGAGGGATGCAGTTGATCTTTCAAGTCCGTATGACTTTTCATCAGAACTAAGAAATGTAGAAATGAGGTGAAATATAAGCTGATAGAGCGGGGTGGGACAGGTAGAGCTCGATAGGGGAACCAGTGATAGGTGGAGGCCAAGAAGAGACTGCCAAAGATGTCATAGACAAAAGGACAAAGGGGTGTTGACGGTGGTGATATTATCTAAGGAATGTGCTAATGGGGGCATTAAAGGTAGTAAGCAAGACAAGCTAGTGGCAGATGGCCTTAGTGGGGGTGGTGTGGGGGGAAGGGATCGAAATGGGCTAAAAGGTGGAGATAAAGCAATAGATCAAAATAAATTTAAAAATAGGTGGGAAAAGAAAAATATGTTTGTAAAAAAATTATAAATTATTGGAAAAGGGGGGATCGGAAAGGGGGTGGAGATGGAGGAGAGAGTTCATGATCTGAAATTGTTGAACTCAATATTAAGTCCGGAAGACTGTAAAGTGCCTAGTCGGAAGGCGAGGTGCTGTTCCTCCAGTTTGCGTTGAGCTTCACTCGAACATTGCAGCAGGCCAAGGACGGACATGTGGGCACGAGAGCAGGGTGGTGTGTTGAAATGGCAAGCAACAGGAAGGTCTGGGTCATGCTTGCGGACAGACCGAAGGTGTTCCACAAAGTGGCCACCCAGCCTGCGTTTGGTCTCTCCAATGTAGAGGAGAAAGCATTGGGAGCAGCGAATGCAGTAGACTAAATTGAGGGAAGTGCAAGTGAAGTGCTGCTTCACTTGAAAGGAGTGTTTGGGCCCTTGGACGGTGAAGAAGGGGGAAGTAAAGGGGCAGGTGTTGCACCTTCTGCGGTTGCATGGAAGATGCCGTGGGAAGGGGTTGAGGTGTAGGGGATGATGGAGGAGTGGACCGGGGTGTCCCAGCGGGAATGATCCCTGCGGAAAGCCGCCGGGGGATTGAAGGGAAGATGTGTTTGGTGGTGGCATCATGCTGGAGTTGGCGGAAATGGCGGAGGATGATCCTTTGAATGCGGGGGCTGGTGGGGTGATAAGTGAGGACAAGGGGGACCCTATCATGGTTCTGGGAGGGAGGAGAAGGTGTGAGGGCGGATACGCGGGAGATGGGACGGACATGGTTGAGGGCCCTGTCAACCACCGTGGGTGGAAAACCTCGGTTAAGGAAGAAGAAAGACATGTCAGAGGAACTGTTTTGGAAGGTAGCATCATCAGAACAGATGCGACGGAGGCAAAGGAACTGAGAGAATGGGATAGAGTCCTTACAGGAAGCGGGGTGTGAGGAGCTGTAGTCAAGGTAGCTGTGAGAGTCGGTAGGCTTGTAGTGAATATTGGTGGACACTCTTTCACCAGAAATTGAGACTGAGAGAGCAGGGAAGGGAAGTGTCAGTGATGGACCACGTTTCTAGATTTCCAGCATCCGCAGTATTTTGCTTTTATCTAAAGGAAGGTCTGGGTCATGCTTGCAGACAGACCGAAGGTGTACTTGTTTAGTCTTGCTTTGATCAATGTGTTATTCGTGGTCTCCCACTTGAAGGAAATATGTAAACCGTAAGATTTTTCACAATTTCATCTATGATTCATATAATTCATGTGAATAACAAAGTGCTGGAATTTCCAGACTCTGGAAAGGTCCCATCGGATTGGAAAATAGCGAAAATGACTCCTCTATTCAAGAAAGGAGGGAGACAA
Source organism: Cetorhinus maximus (assembly GCF_964194155.1). Taxonomy (NCBI): domain Eukaryota; kingdom Metazoa; phylum Chordata; class Chondrichthyes; order Lamniformes; family Cetorhinidae; genus Cetorhinus; species Cetorhinus maximus. Next base: position 107,946,325 of record NC_135891.1, read on the forward strand.
AGCAGGAACCTACAGGCCAGTTAGCCTAACATCTGTCACAGAGAAAATTCTGGAATCTATTATTGAGGTTATAGCAGTGCACTGAGAAAATTTCAGTGCATTCAGGCAGAGTCAACATGGTTTGTGAAAGGGAAATCATATTTGACTAATTTATTGGAGTTCTTTGAGGAAGTAACAAGCAAAATGGATAAAGGGGAACCTGTGGATGTTATCTACTTGGATTTCCAGAAGGCATTCGGTGCCACATCAAAGGTTACTATGTAAAATAAGAGCTCATGGTGTAGGGGGTAACATATTAGCATGGATAGAGGATTGGCTAGCTAATAGAAAACAGAGTAGGCATAATTGGGTCATTTTCCGGTTGGCAAGATGTGATGAGTGCAGTGCCATAGGGATCAATGCTGGGGCCTCAACTATTTACAATTTATATCAATGACTTGGATGAAGGGACTAAAAGTATCGTTGCTAAACTTTCTGAGGACAGAAAGGTGAGCAGGAAAGTAAGTTGTGAAGAAGACGCACGGAATCTGCAAACGGATATAGATAGGTTAAGTGATTGGGCAAAAATTTTAACATTTGAAAATTTTTTTCATTCATGGGATGTGGGCTTTGCTGGCTGGGCCAGCATTTATTGCACATCCCGAGTTGTCTTTGAGAAGGTGGTGGTGAGCTGCCTTCTTGAACCACTGCAGTCTATGTGGTGTAGGTACACCCACAGTGCTGTTGGGAAGGAAGCTCCAGGATTTTGACCCAGCGACAGTGAAGGAACGGCGATATATTTCCAAGTCAGGATGGTGAGTTACTTGGAGGGGAACCTCCAGGTCATGGTGTTCCCATCTATCTGCTGCCCTTGCTCTCCTAGATGGAAGTGGTCGTGGGTTTGGAAGGTGCTGTTTAAGGAGTCGTGCAGGTGAATTCCTGCAGTGCACCTTGTAAATGGTGCACACTGCTGCTACTGTGCATCAGTGGTGGAGGGAGTGAATGTTCTGGATGTGGTGCCAATCAAGTGGGCTGCTTTGTCCTGGACAGTGTCCAGCTTCTTCAGTGTTGTGGGAACTGCACACATCCAGGCAAGTGGGGAGTATTCCATCACACCCCTGACTTGTGCCTTGTAGATGGCTTTGGGGAGTTAGGAGGTGAGTTACTCGTTGCATGATTTCTAGCCCCTGACCTGCTCTTATAACCACAGATGGGTAGTCCAGCTCAATTTCTGGTCAATGGTGACCCCCAGGATGTTGATAGTGGGGGATTCAGTGATGGTAATGCCATTGAACATCAAGGGGCGATGGCTGGATTCTCTCTTGTTGGAGATGGTCATTGCCTGACACTTGTGTGGCACGAAGGTTATTTGCCACTTGTCAGCCCAAGCCTGGATATTGTCCAGGTCTTGCTACATTTGGACATTGCCTGCGTCAGTGTCTGAGGAGTCACAAATGGTGCTGAACATTGTGCAATCATCAGCAAACCTCTGACTTTATGATGGAAAGAAGGTTATTGATGAAGCAGATGAAGATGGTTGGGCCAAGCATTGAGGAACTCCTGCAGTGATGTCCTGGAGCTGAGACGACAGATCTCTAACAACCACAACCATCTTCCTTTGTGCTGGGTATGACTCCAACCAGCAGAGTTTTCCCCCTGATTCCCATTGACTCCAGTTTTGCTAGGGCTCCTTGAAGCCAAATCGGTCAAATGTTGCCTTGATGTCAAGGGCAGTCACTCTCACCTCACCTCGAGAGTTCTGCCCTTTTGTCCATGTTTGAACCAAGGCAGTAATGATACCAGGAGCTGAGTGGCCCTGGCAGAACCCAAACTGGGCATCAGTGAGCAGGTTATTGCTAAGCAAGTGCCACTTGAATGCACTTTTGATGACCCCTTCCATTACTTTACTAAAGATCAAGAGTAGACTGATGGGGCAGTAATTGGCCGAGTTGGATTTGTCCTGCTTTTCATGTACAGGACATACCTGGGCAATTTCCCACATAGCTGGGTAGATGCCCGTGTTGTAGCTGTACCTGATCAGCTTGTCTAGGGGCGCGGCAAGTTCTGGAGCACAATCCTTCAGGACTATTGCCGGAATATTGTCAGGGCCCATAGCCTGTGCAGTATCCAGTGCCTTCAGCCATTTCTTAATATCACGTGGAGTGAATCGAATTAGCTGAAGACTGGGATCTGTGATGTTGAGGACCTCCAGAGGAGGCCAAGATGGATCATCCACTCGGCACTTCTGTCTGAAGATTGTAGCAAATGCTTCAGCCTTATCTTTTGCACCGCTGTGCTGGGCTCCTCCATCGTTGAGGATGGGGATATTTGTGAACCTTCCTCCTCCAGTGAGTTGTTTTAATTGTCCACCACCATCCACGACTGGATGTGGCAAGACTGCAGAGCTTGGATCTGATCCGTTGGTTATGGGATTGCTTAGTTCTGTCTATCACTTGCTGCTTATGCTGTTTGGCACGCAAGTAGCCCTTTTTCATTGCTTCACCAGGTTGACACCTTATTTTTAGGTGTGCCTGCTGCTCCTGGCATGCCCTCCTGCACTCTACATTGAACCAGGATTGACCCCCTGGCTTGATGGTAATGGTAGAGTGGGGGATATGCCAGGCCATGAGGTTGCGGATTGCGTTTGTGTACAGTTCTGCTGCTGCTGATCGCCCGCAGCTCCTCATGGATGCCCAGTCTTGAGTTGCTAGATCTGTTCGAAATCTATCCCATTTAGCACGGCGGTAGTGCCACGCAACATGATGGAGGGTATCCTCAATGTGAAGGCAGGACTTCGTCTGGTCACTCCTACCGATAACTGTCATGGCCAGATGCCTCTGCGGCAGGCAGGTTGGTGAGGATGAGGTCAAGTATGTTTTTCCCACTTGTTGATTCCCTCACCACCTGCCGCAGACCCAGTCTAGCAACCATGTCGTTTAGGACTCAGCCAGCTTGGTCAGTAGTGGTGCTACCCAGGCACTCTTGGTGATGGAACATTGAAGTCCCCCACCCAGAGTACATTCTGCACCTTTGCCACACTCAGTGCTTCCAAGTGCTGTTCAACATGGAGGAGACTGATTCATCAGCTGAGGGAGGTATGTGGTAATCAGGATGTTTCCTTGCCCATGTTTGACCTGATGCCATGAGACTTCATGGGGTTCGCAGTCGATGTTGAGGACTCCCAGGGCAACTCCTTCCCAACTATATACCACTGTCCACCATCTACTGGGTCTGTCCTGCAGGTGGGACAGGACATACCCAGGGATGGTGATGGTGGAGACCTTATCTGTAAGGTATGATTCCGTGAGGATGATCATGTCAGTCTGTTGCTTGACTAGCCTGCTATCCCAATTTTGAGACTAGCCCCCAGATGTTAGTAAGAGGGACTTTGCAGTGTCGACAGGGCTGTGATTGCGGTTGTCATTTCTGGTGCCTAGGTCAATGCTGGGTGTCCGTCTGGTTTCATTCCTTTTTTGTGACTTTGTAGCGGTTTGTTACAACTGAGTGGCTCGTTAGACCATTTCAGAGAACTTTTAGAGTCAACCACATGGCGGTGGGTCTAGAGTCACATGTAAGCCAGACCAGGTAAGGGTGACAGATTTCCTTTCCTAAAGGACATTAGTGAACCAGATGAGCTTTTACAGGGCATACCCAATTGACATTGGTTTCATGGTCATCATTAGACTTTGAATTCCAGATTTTTATTGAATTCAAATTCTACCATCTGCCGTGGCAGGATTCGAACCCTAGTCCCCAGAGCACTTCCCTGGGTCTCTGGATTACTCGTCCGGTGACAATACCACTACGCCGTTGCCTCCCCTGGAAAAATGTGAAATTGTCCACTTTGGCAGGAAGACTAGAAAAGCAGCATATTATTTAAATGGAGAGAGATTACAGAACTCTGAGGTACAGAGGAACCTCGGTGTCTTGGTATGTGAATCACAAGGGTTAGTATGCAGATCCAGCAAATGATTAGGAAGGCAAATTGAATGTTGTCGTTTACTGCAAGGGGAATAGAATATAAAAGTTGGGATGCTTTGCTGCAGCTGTTATAGGGCTTTGGTGAGACCGCATCAGGATATAAATGCATTAGAAGCAGTTCAGAGAAGGTTCACTTGACTGATAACTGGGGTGGGGGTGTTATCTTATGAGGAAAGTTTGGAGATCGGGCCTGTATCTATTGGTGTTTAGAAGAATAAGAGGGCCTTATTGAAACATATAAGATCCTAAGAGGACTTGACAGGGTGGATGCCGAAAAGATGTTTTCCCCTTGTGGAAGAGGCTAGGACCATGGGACACAGTTTAAAATTAAGGGGCCTCCCATTTAAGACGGAGATGAAGAGAAATTCTTCTGTAAGAGGGTGATGAGTTTGTGGAACTCTATTCCCCAGAGAGCAGCAGAGGCAGGATCATTGAATATTGTTAAGGCAGAGGTAGATAGATTCTTGACTAACAAGGGAGTGAAAGGGTGTGGAGGGGTGGGGATGGGCGGGTAGGTAGCAATGTGGAGTTGAGGTTGCAATCAGATCAGCCATGATCTTATTGAATGGCGGAGCAGGCTTGAGGGGCCGATTGACCTACTCCTATTTTGTATGCTCTGGGATTGTGTGTGCGTGCATGCGCACTTCATGGCCTCTAGTTATGCTCTTCCCCACAAATGGAAACATTCCTTCAGTATCCACTCTAACAAAACCTTTCAGACCTCTATTAGACCACCCTTGAGCCTTTTTTTTTGAAGAGAAAAGAAACCCAGCCTGTTCGTCCTTTCCTGATATGTATACGCATGCATTTCAGGCATCATCCTTGTAAATCTTCCCTGCACCCTCACCAGTGCCTTATATTCTTTTCATAATATGGTGACAAGAACTGCACACAGTACTCCAGGTGTGGGTCAAACCAAGATTTGATATTTACTGAATTTTAGTCAGTGTTAAAGGGAAATAGTGCTAATGTTTAGGGAATCCCGAACAGTTTTGTATACATTTTTGTTTTAGCATGCAACACTTCAGCAGCACATTAACAGATCACAAACGAGTGCTTCCCATGGCAGGATCTCAGCATTGTCCAATAATAATTAACCAATAATCTGCATCAGCATGCACTGGATACCAGTGTGGACGCCTTAGAGAACACACAAGGGTAGTAGCTAAATGTCGCACGTGTTCCAGAAACTAAAATACCTTTGCACATTGTAATGAGTGGTCATTGTATTGGTATAAATATACAGTTGTATTTCTATAATTTCTTAGAACTGCATAAGGTAGACGTGGAGAAAACATTTTTTAAAAAAAAAATCAATTAACTTTTTAGAAGATTACTGCTTTATGTCCATTCGTTCTTAACTCTCTCCGAATTGTGTATTTCTTTTTAGGCTGTCCTAATGTGTGCAAGAGAATATGTAATTGTTAAAGTCGATTTTTGTCTTTTAAGCTGGCTCAATGGGCTCAGCAGATCACAGATTCAATTTGGCCGATATCCTATCTCACAGTTACCCACCTCAGGAAGAGGAGGAGACGCCTGAGGCCGATAAATCATTTGAGGATCTGGAAAGGGTAAATTCATGTTAAGGGTTTTCAAACTTTAAAATCCTGAATGCTATGCACGTGTAGGCCTGATACATGATTCTGTTCAGTAACTAGATTTGTAGATTTGAGTGTCATCTGTGTGACTCTCAAAACTGTTGTAGCATTTCATCTTTGTTTCCATTCTGCTACTTCCGCACTTTGGAGCAATGAAAACCATTTGTCCATATGCATTGCAGCTACAAGATAGATCCAGAAAAGGTAGATGAACTGCAGTACACTCCGAATAATTGTCAATTTGCACTGAAGACGGCAAAAAATCCAATAAGTTGCATTTTTAAAATTAATTCATGGGATGAGGGCTTGGCTGGCAAGGTCAGCATTTCTCGCCCATCCCTCCTTGCCCTTGAGATATGGCTTGCTAGGTCATTTCACAGGACAGTTAAGAATCAGCCGCATTGTTGTGTGTCTGGGGTCACATATAGGCCAGACCGCGTAAGGACAACAGATTGCATTCCGTAAAGGATATTGGCGAGCGTGATGGGTTTTTATGCTAGTCCGGTAGTTTTATGATCACCATACTGATATTATCTTTATAACTCCAGATTTATTTAATTAACTGAAATTAAATTGCCCAGCTGCTGTGAATTTGAACTCATTCTCCAAATCAATAGTCCGGGCCACTGGATTGCCAATCCATCAACATGGCCACAATGCTACTGCACTCCATAAGTAATTAAGATAATAACACAACAAAGTGGGATTCAGAGTTAAAAAAGTAGTTAACAAATAATTTGAATTCAGTATGGGCTGTATTTAATAAAATTGTCAGTAAAGGCTAGGAATGTGGTTTCACCACCCTTTGTGGTTTCACTCCTGTGCTATGTTGTGTCCTTTTACAGTTATAGTACATTATATTTCCGTTCAAATGAAGAGGGAGGAAACAAGGCGACAAGATTCATGATTGCTTATTTTAATCTCTTCATACAGGAAAGTGATGTGCCTTTCGAAGAACTTCTAGCACTTTATGGTTATGAAGCATCCGATCCAATCTCGGAGCATGAAAGTGAGGGCAGCTCACCCAGTGAACTTGCTGATAACTTGCCGGATATGACTCTGGATAAGGTAATCATTTCTGGATCTGTTGAGTGGATTTCATTCTTTTTAAAGCAATCAGCCAATTGATGCCAACATTCATTTACCCTTTTATAATAAGCTAGTGGATCTCCCTTGATGTTGTTCATCCTGATCAAAGGAAAATGTACAAGTTTGTGAGAGATCTGGTATGAAATAATGGTGGAAATGAATGGTGATGTTTTTTTGGTTATTGAAAAAATCTGAATAACTGATCAGAAAAGAGTGTTCTTTTGTATTATGGGCACATTTAAAGTTTGCATACTATAATCAAAACTATTAAATATAGGTAGTCGTTTGCAAATTTCATGCCTGATTAATGTGGATAAGCTTTTGCTGGTGAAGTTGCTGACTGCATCCAAATCCACACCTTTATCAAAAAGCACTTGTAGCTTCTCTGCTGCTTTTGTCCAACAACTCTGCTGTTTTGGCATCAACTTTGCACATAGTCACAATGGTTTCTTTTTAAACCTGCAGTGGGGATTCAAAAACCTTACTTGGCAATTTTCACCATTTTCTACTTTTTTCAGAAACACCATTTAACATATTTCTTGGAGTCTGCGTAAATGCATGAAATGCTGGACAATCATTTCTCAGATATCAGTTGAAAATACTAACCAGCTGGAAAACTTGCTATGCAAGTAAAATGGTTAAAAAAAAGATGGAACTTTGAGTTGGGGAGGAGTGCACAGTGAGGAAATGCTGCAAATTAACAGCAGACAGATCAGTTCTGATGGTCAACACCTGAAACATTAACCTGTCTTTCTCTTTCAGGTGTTGTGCTTTTGTAGCAGTTCTATCTTTAGACCTATAAAGCAGCTACCTTTTTATCAAAACAGGAAGGCTTAAGTGCTTCATGTCTGGCAGTTAGTTTGAATCTCTGTCTTTTAAACTTACGACTAACATTCACTTAACCGCTTGTGCTTTGTTCTTCTGACTTAAGTGCCTCATGCTTCGTTGTATTGCTATCTTGTAGCTTGGCCCCAGTGATCTTTTGTTCTATATGATTGAAGGATCAGTAAGAAAAACTGTCAGTTTATTGCACAATTGGTATCAAGTTCAACAAATTTCATTAAGTTAAGCTTTCCAATAAAGAGTCTTTCAAATTGTGTCCTCTTTACAAAGGGTGTCCCTCTCCAAATAAGCAAGGAAAATGTATGTTTATAATTTGATTTCATCATTAGTCACAGCGAATTATAAAGTACGTTTGTAACTTTTTTATTCATTCACAGAATGTAGGAGCAGCCGCCAAGGCCAGTGTTTGTTGCCCATTCTTAATTACTCTTGAGAAGGTTGTGTTGAACTGGCTTCTTGAGCTGCTGTAATCCATGTGATGAAGGTGCTCCCACAATGTTGTTAGCGATAGAGTTCCAGGATTTTGACCCAGTGATGATGAAGGAACATTGATATATTTCCAAGTTAGGATGATGTGTGGCTTGAGGAGAACTTGCAGGTGGTGGTGTTCCAAATACACCTGTTGCCTTTGTCCTTCCAGGTGGTAGAGGTTATGGGCTGTCGATGAAGCATTGGTGAGTTGCTGCAGTGCATCTTGTAGATGGTACACACTGCAGACCTGGTGCACCGGTGGTGGAGGGGGTGAATGTTGATGATGGTGAATGGACTGCCAGTCAAGTGGGCTGTTTTGCCCTGGTTGGTCTGAATTTGAGCGTTGGAGCTGTATTCCATCACGCTCCTAACTTGTGCCTTTTAAATGGTGAAAGGGCTTTAGGAGTGGGGAGATGAGTCACTCGCCACAGAATACAATCTCTGACTTGCTATTGTAGTTACAGTATTTATGTGGCTGGTCCGGTTCCGTTTCTGGCCTGTGGTGACCCTCACGATTTTGTTGGTGGGCGATTTAATGATGGTAATGCCAGTTACCAGGCCAAGTCTGAATGTTGTCCATGCCTTGCTGTAAGACTGCTGAAATATGAATAACTAAGAAAACATAAATGATAAACCCCTGTTTTTTGTTGACAGGAACAAATCGCTAAAGATCTTCTTTCTGGAGAAGAGGAGGAAGAAACCCAGTCTTCAGCAGATGATTTGACTCCATCAGTCACTTCCCATGAAGCATCTGATCTTTTTCCCCACCCTCTGAGATGTAAGTTCTATAAGGTGATGGTTTACAAGGTCCTTACGGTTGGAGAAGGCCGTTTAACTTGTTATAATTCATTCATCCGGAACAAGTCTATGCTCCTATTGCTCTATTTGTTGTTTCTTATTATTCCATAGTTTTCGCTTCTACCTCTTTGTCTGGAAGTCCATCCTAGGTGTTGATCACTTTGCTTTTAAGGAACCCTCATATCAATTTTTAACAAAAACAACAAATGCTAGAAAAAATCAGCAGATCTGACAGCATCTGTGGCGAGAAAGACAGAGTTAACGTTTCGAGTCTGTATGACTCCTCTTCAGAGCTGAAGAGTCATACGGACTCGAAACGTTAACTGTCTTTCTCTCCACAGGTGCTGTCAGACCTGCTGAGTTTTTCTAGCATTTTTTGTTTATATTTCAGATTTCCAGCATCCACAGTATTTTGCCTTTATATCCGTCTTTAAAGTTATCTTTTACTAGTTTGAACATATGTTGTCTTAACCATGCCTTTTCCATTACCTTCCTTTTAAGAAGGACTGAATTAAATTTGGCCTAGTGCAGTTTGCACACCATGGTGGAGAAAGGCAGCATGATCTCTCAGTACAAATAATTTGGGAAAACCTCCATACAATGTGCATTATTCATCCCTGATTGGTTATATTCCACGTATGACCATTGACTGTAGCAACACAAGAACCACCTGGAAAATGTATTCCGGATAGGAAGACCAATGGTTTATCTCCTCCTGCCCACTTCAATGTTTCCTTTCTTTCTAATGAATAATCCTTATCATTTTAATAGCCATGAATCCTTCATAGATCTCAGGAGTGAAATCCCATTTAACAATTTCTGTTCACAGCCTATGCTGTCAATTAGTTCCAAATGTTGTTTATCCCTTAAAGAAAATGTAGCTTGAATTTAAGCAGCTTAGTTCTAAAACTCTGTACAATGCAGACAAATGAGCCATTTTAAAAACTTTTTAAATCTCCTAATATAGAAAAATTTTATTAAGTTTTCACTTAGTCTTCTGTTCTGGGGGAAGAAAAATCTCAGTTGACAGCTTCATAACTCAGGTCCCTTAAGTTTTGGTATTGTAGCTCATGTTGAGTGCTCACAGATTAGTTTAATATATATTCTGAACTAAGTGTCCAAACCTGGTCAGTGTATTCCAGATGTGCTCTTAATAAGACTGTGTACAATTGTTATAACCACTTCTTTCCATTTTTGCCATACCATTATAAATCTAAAAGAATTAAGTTGATTAATATTCATCCAATTTGAGATGTGATTGGTCTGTGGTTATAACATGGCCACTAAATCTGAGATTCTATTAGATACAGTAACCAGTAAGATGTGTGATCCAGTAACTTTTGATGCTATGTCTTTCTGCTAATCCTTCTTCCAAATATTTACATTGAACTATTTTCAGCCCCTCTTGACTTGCATCCTTGGGGTTGTCAGTCTTGTCACTTAGTTTTTTTTATATGTAAAAGGGGTAAACATAGTATTTCGGATTAGGACTAAAGATGAAAATCAGAAGAGGGATTTGATAAGATCAATGAAGTTTGGAGCAGGTGCATGAAGAAAACTGGACAACATTATATGTGTGATTGATCCTGTGATTATGAAGGGTTTTGTCATAAGCAGACAAAATCCAAGTAGAAGATAATTTAGAGAAGAAGAAAATAGAAAACTAGAGGAGAAAGAAGTGACTGGGGTGAGAGGGAAGAATCTTCATAATATATTATGACTCTGTGGGGCATAGGTTCCCAAGTGCATTCAAATTTTTAGAACCTGGAAAAGGCCAATATGACCAATAAGCCTTCCCTTTTTTATGGATCAGTCAGGTCTACCTCACCATATTCCTCACACATTACTTTCTCCAGAAGCTCATGTGAGCAGGCTATTTGACTTCTGTGTTGTCTTTTTTCTCTGGTGTAAACCAGATTAGCTCTGCGAGCTTCCCTTCAAGTGAATTTAAAGTCCTGAGGTCATATTTCTTTCAGTTATCTCATCTGTAGATGATTAACATCTTAAGATTCTTAATAAATGCATTTCCCCCCCTCCCCCACCCCTGTTCCTGGCTTAATTCCATGAAAGAAATATGACTGGATGTAGAACTTGAAACTTTATTTATTCATTAATTATTCATACCCCAATCCATCGCACTGCTGGAATTCCAGATATTTTCTTGGAAAGAGTGGAATAGCAAGCTGCTTCAGCCCATGAAAGAATCCCATTACCGATAGTAAAGAGTCCCAAAGGATGGAAATTTCAAATAGAAAGAGCCAGTGACATTTCCGTTGGAAATAAGCAGCCATGATAGCTGTATTGAAAAAAGTGTTACCCAGTAGAAGTCGCTGACTACCCACAGGTGTGACTATGGCAATGCCATTTTAATAAAAGATGCCTCACACACAATACAGGTAAATGTTAATTAATATGTATATTTACATGACTAACATCTATGCCATTCAGAGCAAGAATTTGCCATCATTCTCTTTGGTCAAAAGTTTGAATTCCGGCATGAACTTATGAGAAGTACCACATCTTAGTGCAGCTTCTAAGTTTTTGGCTCAAAATTGCAAGCGGTTCTTGGTGACATTATTTGAATGATGGCTGAGAAAGTTGACTTGCAATTTTCACACCTGCTTTCCACCCAAACACAATTAGGTGGTGCTTGCTTTTTGTCATGATGTGTCCTGTTGGAAAGGTTAAAGTACACACGCGTGCACTGTGTGAATGGGTATGGAGATCACATGCCCAAAGTTGGTGTGTAAAACTTCTTTTAATTTGATTTCTGTAGCTGTCATTGAGACATTTATTTCTGTGTGGATAGAGGAAAATGACATGCTCAGTTCAGTTTGTGCTGGGATGAAGAAGACATGCTGCTTTAACGATAAAACTCTGAAAAGATTTTTGTTTAAATAACACAATGCATAATCGTTCTCAGGATCAAAGAAATTCTTGTTCAGATAACGTTGCTGCATTTCCTGAAATGAGTTTGCCGGTCTGACTTTTACACCAGAGAATTGCTCAAGCTACTTGCAATAAAAATCTATAATTATTGCCTCTGTTAATTATAATTAAATATTTAGTTCAAGGATTAATTATCAGCTTTATTTTGTTTCCAGCTAATTCTATTGAGGATGATAAGGAACTGTCATTATCAGATGAGGACTCTGAAGAAGATGATTCCATTTTGTCTAATGACTGTAAAAAGGTTAGTGCCTTTTGGACAAGGTGTAGTTTATATTTCCCTTCCTTCATCAGTGTCTGAAAACTTGTTATTGCATAGGTCCAGATAAGTTAACATCATTGGAGGACAGCTGTCACAATATAACTTTGAATATTGAGTTATGCTTTTTCTGAAAAACATAATCTACTTCTTGCCACATTTGTTCAATTTTTACATTTTTTTTGTTTTATTATTTTATCTTCATTGCCTTTTCTTCTTCCCACTTTTGCTGTCTCCTGACAACACTGGCAAGTTCAAGTTATTGCATTGAGGTAGTGTATAGCTGAGTTACACAGCCTGGAAAATCTCTGGTTAAGTTCCTAGTACTGAGATGCCACAGTTGATCTAAGTGCCCCTGGCCTGACGAGAGGAAAATCAGCCATCTTCCCTCTTCTTGGATGCTCTCTAGTGATTTCTGCTGAAAAGAGCATGAGAAAGATTGGCCTTGGCTGTGGTGACTCCTCCCATGGCTGGATAGCCTGCCAAAACTGACTGTTTGTTTAAACTCACATGAAAAATTGTTACTTGAGATATCTTTGCCTGCTGAAATGCACCTCCCAAGGAGTTAACAAAGCTGTTTGAGGGAGTGGAAAATGGATGTCTATCCAATTTCTTGTTTAATCTGAGGGAAGAGCATCTCCTGGCAAATTAGCCATTTTTCTCTTGGGTTGACCTATTTTGACTCCTAGTTGAGCAACGCCATTTAAAAAAAAAAATTCTCATCCTGTTTTCAGATAATTCCACGGTCTCGTCCTTCTCTAACTCTCTAACCTCCTCCAACTCTACAATCCTCTAAAGGCTTTGCATACCTCCAATCCTGACCTCTTGCAGATCCCCCCCACCTCGAATTCTCTTCAATCCGCTGTTGGCAGCTGTGCCTTCAACTGCACAGGCCCTAAGCTCTGGAGTTCCCTCCTGTAAGCCTATCTACCTCTCCTCCCTTTTGAGATGCTTCTTAAAAACCTCCCTCTTTTGGTCAAGCTTTGACCTGTCCTAACATCTCCTTACGTGGACAAATAGCCAAAATATCCTGAAACATCACACCTGTTATGATAAATGTAGACACTAATGGAAGTCATGTCATTTTGCAATAACAACTGTGTTATATAATTAACTTTATTTTTTTCAAGTGCCATTTGTTCAAATAGAACTTGGTAATGAAAATGCAGAAACTCCTTATTTCTTCAGTACTCAGAGGAATGAAAGTAGTAACCTTGTTGAAATGATGTGCCGATGAAATGCCTAGAGTATTTTTTAAATTTATCACTGTACGACTTGTATTTGGCTGACTGAATTTTTAAAATATGAGCCCATTAGGATTAATTGTTATTTATATAATGTCTTGGAGGTCAAAGTCATTGGATTAGCTTACGTTTTATATGTATGCAAGTAGATAGAGCAACTATGCTTGTTTTTTTTTCACAGTTATTTAAAGTTTTTTTTCAGATATTTAAGAGTTTTGTTTTAGAGTATTTTACATCCTGAAGGATAATGTGTCAAAAAATTTATCTTGATTTATTTCAGGAAATTATGGTTGGACCTCAGTATCAAGCCCCTATTCCACCATTCATCGGCCGATATAGGCAAAATGAAAAAGGTAAGGAATATGTAATTTCATCTTTACTGGCATTTCCTCACACCTTTCTCTCAGTTCTCTAAATGTAAATGTCTAATCTTCCCTTTATGTAAAGCACCGTTTGAAATATATTTGTCCACATAGACCTGCAGCAGTTTAGTTAAACATTTTATCGATTATCAAAAGGCTTTAACCAACATTGAGCTATTTGTATAAATTTCAGACCTGTGTTTTCCATATCGCACAGGGCAATATATTAGAATCATACCGAATAATCTTTGACAATAACAGAATTACCTGGAAAAACTCAGCAGGTCTGGCAGCATCGGCGGAGAAGAAATGAGTTGACGTTTCGAGTCCTCATGACCCTTCAACAGAACAATCTTTGTGCAGTTTGACATTTTAATGTTAATATATAATGTGCAATATGTTGAAATGCATTTATTACTATACTATAGTAGCAGGGCTGACAGGCTTCAGTAGTCTTTCTACATGCTGGTTTGCATGAATCAAAATTTCCTTCAACTCAATGTAGAGAAAACTGAAGGCTCCTCTCAACTCCCCTACTTGACAGCTCAGGCTATGTTCAGTGATACAGAAACTTGGCATGTTGTCTGTATGAGGTCTTGAGTTTTCTCGCCCACATCAACTCTGTTACCAACAAGATCTGCTCCCCCCTTCGAAATGGTACCTATCCCTGCCACTGCCTCTCCCTGCAGTGTTGTTGAATCTCTGATCATCACTAGGTTATGCTCATCTAGCTGACCTGAGCACTTCTAGCTTCCAGTCCTCCACAAATCGTTACAAACTCAGAATGCCTGCTTGCTTGATCTGAGCCCCATGCTTTCCTGCAGTTTGATTCTTGCCACCATCCACTTGCTCCCCATGCCCCTCTCTTGACACCAAAATCTCTTATCCTTTTCTCCAAATATCTTCACACTTTCGCCCACCCTACCTCCATTATCCCCTTCAGCCTTACATCGTTGCTGACACTCTTAACTACCACTGTCTTACCCCTTCCTGCTTTCAGAAATCTTTTCAGAACATTCTTCTTCAGCCAACCTTTCAATCGCATCACTTAGTCTCATCTACTGGTTCTTCCTGCTCGTTCAGTATCCATTTTTTTCTTCACACTGAAGCATTCTGAAAACCTGTTTCCAATTCTTAAAAGTGTTTTATAAACCTATGTTTCTGTTGTTGACTGCTTAGGATTGCTACACCAACTATTTTGATGGATGGTTTATTAATATCTGGATTTAGTTTGTGAATAGTCAAGTAATACTTGAAAGAATTTTGATTGACCATCAAAAGATGTTTCTGTCTGTATGGATCTACTGCTCTATAAGTTTGTTCAGGCATCCATTCATATAGTAGAATGAGTTAGAGATTTAAACTAGACCATTATTGAAAATGGAGTACAATTTATTTACAAGTGTACCTTTTATACAGCACAAATCCTGTTCAGTTGAGCAAGTAATAAGATCTGAAAAGCCAAAAGGATATGTGCTTTTCCATTGAATAAACATTTTTCAGCCATTAAAT
Source organism: Cetorhinus maximus (assembly GCF_964194155.1). Lineage (NCBI taxonomy): Eukaryota > Metazoa > Chordata > Chondrichthyes > Lamniformes > Cetorhinidae > Cetorhinus > Cetorhinus maximus. The sequence continues at coordinate 107,961,410 of NC_135891.1, forward strand.
TTAATTTGTCCAGGCTCAATAGTTGCAATACCTCTTAAGTGCCAGTAAGTGATGATGGTAAGCTTTTGGATCCTGCTGTTTACACTGGTATCATGCGCTGGTGAAGTGATTCTAAAGCATTATATCCACTTTATTTTGTGTATATTTACCTAACTTCTGCACTGCAAAAAACTATATTAGATAAATGACATTTGAAAAGGACGATGCATTATTCAAAAAAAAGTTAGCATTCTGTGGCTTCTTATAACCATTTATAACAACAACAACAACTTGCATCTTTCATATAGTAAAACACCCCAAGGTGCTTCACAGGAGCATTCTAAAACAAAATATGACATCAAGCCACGGAAGGAGATATTAGAGTAGATGACAAAACCTTGGTCAAAGGGATAGGTTTTAAAGATTGTCTTAAAAAAGAAAAGCGGGCTCAAGTGGTGGAGAAGTTTAGGGAGGAAATCCCAGAGTTTAGGGCTTAGGCAGTTTAAGGCACAGCCATCAATGGTGCAGAGATTAAAATTGGGGACGCTGAAGAAGCCAGACTTAGAGGAGTGCAGATATCCCGGAGGGTGGTGGAAGGTGGGCTATTGCGAGCCCTAGAAAAGATTTGTATCTGGATCTTCTCTCACACTTGGCTTCCAAATTCCGGATCTTCTCGGGTCATCAAGACCACACTTCCATGCTGGTCTATATTGGACTACACTGTGAGACTCAATTTCTACTCCATCTATGCTCTAATGCTAAAATTTAAAGTAACTTTATTTTGATCAGTTTATAGCCCCTTCCCCATCGCTGCTGTGAAGGAGCCCAATCCCCTGCTGAGCCCATGACTGGCCACTGGTATTGGTAGTTTCCCAGCTTCAGCTATGGCCTTTGCCTGCCCAGAAACTTACTCAGGACCCCAACATGAGACCGAAAAGTGGGTTCCAAGCCCACACTTGCCAGCAGTGGGACCAGCTCTGCAGTTTTACTGCAGGTGGCCTCCTGAATGGCTGCCTGAAAGCCTGCTGTCCAATTAAGGTTAGCGGGTGGGCACTTGATGCTACTGCCCAATCAGTAGCTCTGAAGTTTCAGCAGAGCCACCAGGAGAGGGGGGCACTGCTGAGGCACGTGGGAAGCTTGGGGACGCCTCAATATGGAGTTGTAGAGTTAAGTACAAATTAAAATTCAGGATGGCTGAGGGGGAAGGGCCCGTAACTGCAGGGCAGTCCATTCTGCTGGAGATCTTTGGGGCCACAGGGGCTGTCTTCTCCAGCTGTGTGGCATGGAGCCCCCGACTCCGATGGTACCTTTAGATTGGCTTCCATGAAGCTCACGCCCCCCCCCCCCCCCCCCCGCCCCCCTTGCAGTGGGGAGGCTACGCCACCATTGGCAATATGCTGGCAACCCTGTAAAATGACCCTTAATTGGTCATTTAATTATTCAAATCGGCTGCCTGTCTCCATGCAGCAGTCAGCTGATTGGCCACCCTTGCAACCCTCTGCTGGGAAACTTCCCTGGAAGCAGGACAGTGACAAGGAGCCATCCCTACACAGCTTCCTCTATTTTACCTTCTTCCCCCAACCTCTGTTCCTCCCAGCTGTGGGTCAGTGAGATTCAGCAAATTGTTTCAGCAGTAGGATGTTGCTCTGTTGTGTTCAGCGTACATCAACACTGACTCTCTATTCCTCTCCTACATATTTTGGCCTTGCTGGTGTCCTGCACATTAGGTGTGGGTGATCCTTCCCTAGGTTTCTCAATAAACCAAAATAAGTTCTGGAGGCTCATGCCAATCCAGCTAGTCATCACTTATAGTAGTGGTCGTTTGCCATTGCCTCCTACTCCCAGGGGCAGGGCAAGGAGGCGGGTCCCAAGTCTACCTCAGGCGGAATGGGAACTGAACTTATGCAGTCAGTGTTATTCTGAACTACACATTATCCATCCAGTTAACTGGGCACCCTTCTTCATTTGTGGAATATGAAAGTTCGCTGTTAGAATCATCAACAATATGTTTTTTTTCTGTTGATTTGCTCATAATCTTCTGGATATGGTACAGGGTAGTATATTGGCCTGACTCTACAGAATCTGTGGAAGGCTGCTTTTAATTGTTGTAATAAATTCACAAACTTTTTTTCCCTGGAACATTAATGTAAACAAACTACTCACTGATGATGGTTTCAATAAATACACTGACCCAATTGAAGCACTTCAGATGCTGACTCACTTCATGTCTCCACTGTTTTCTGCATGACTCATACTTATCTGCAGAACCATTAGTGCCCTGAGCTTTGCAGGAAACTATAATTCCAGCTGCATTCCATCAATAGAGTTGACTCTTTACCTGGCACTGGTGGAAGAAACATTACTGGTCAGGTTTCGCTGTAGCAGGGTATCTAACAACAAATGACATTAGTTAAACTTGCCCCTAGACTCTTCAGATCAAAATGTAAATCAAGATCACCAAAAATATTAACTGGTCATTCATCACATATTTATTGGGTCCTACTGTGTATATTGGCTACCATGTTGGCCTACAAATAATAATGACCACATTTCAAAAGTAGTACATTGACTGTAAAACATTTTGGAGTGTATTGGGGATGTGAAAGGCACTTTATATGTGCATGTTCTCTCAGCTAAATCTGCATTTTTGAAATATCAAACTTTGCTTCATTTTGTTAAGTGATATACTTGCTACTCTTCAATTAGGCTATTAATAATATTGATTCGGTGTTGAATGATTCATATTTTTATATCCTGACTCTCATTGCATTTGCTCTTTTTCCACACTTATAGTTTATGACAATGAGGACCAACTGCTTTGGGATCCCTACGTTCTCCCAGAAAGACAAGTTGAGGAGTTCCTATACAAAGCAGTAAAGAGAGCAAGAGACGAGAAAATGAATGAGAGTTTACCTGAAGGAATACTCATTAAAGATAGTGAACAGGTGACTAAACCATCTGTACAGACTAATTTGAATGGAAAATTGAACTGTTCTCCACTTGGCCCTTTACACTAACAATCTAAGTTTAATGCAGATCTAGCACCAACTCAAATCCAACCTGTGATCCCAGATTATACACTACTGAATTAATCCTGAATATATTTCATGCTAGGATCAATTCAGCCGTGATATGTTGCAGAAAAGTTCTTTCTTACCATAATTTACCATTACCATTGCTCTTATGTTCCATTTGATGTGTCAGGAGGAGGGACAGAAAAAGAACTCATGGACATAGATCAGCAACAGGTTTCCAAAACCTACACAGAAGAAAGGGTTGTGCAAGTGCCAAGGTAAAGCTGGCACTGTTATAAGGACATTTTCCATTCAACTCATCATTTCAAATATGACCACTGACTTGCATTAAAGTAAATTTGGACAATTACTTCAAACTGAACTGTTGCCAATCGAGGTGCTTGTTCAAGCTAGCACAAGGCAAATTTTTGATGAGTATCATCAGGAAGTTCTTCACCCAGAATGATTAAAACATGGAATGAACATCTGGATAGAATGGTAGACTTGAAGTAGACTCTACGATGGGTGGTCTTTCTTTATCGATGTTAAGAAAAATCAGGTGGCTTTCCTCATCTCTATTTATTCATTAACTAAATGTACATTGGTTACTTTTAACAAGAAACCGAAGATACGTGAAATCTGAAATAATTTATGCTGAATAAATTTAAGGAGGAGATAGACATTTTTAATTAGTAATGGGTTGAAAGGTTATGGGGAGAGGGCGGGGAATTGGAGTTGAGGCCGAAATGAGATCAGCCATGATCGTAATGAATGGCGGGGTAGGCTCGAGGGGCTGAATTGCCTACTCCTGCTCCTAGTTCTTACGAAAGAAAAACAGAAATTGTTGGAAACACAGAGCTGTTCAGGCAGCATCTGTGGAGAAAAGAGGTATGTTCACATATCGGATATGAAACCTGAACATATTACTACCTGAGAGAAAAAAATAAATGTGTTTTGTTAAAGCAAAAATTTGAATTATCAACTGTTCCTGATCTTTCTGTTCTCACCCTAGATGATTCACGTTTCCAGCAATTTCTGATTTTGTTTTAGAAATTTTAAAATTACTTAATGCTTTAAGACCTTACAGTCATTTCAGTGATAAAGTAGTCCATGTTTTTATCTACAGAGCTATTTTCAGGTGAAGTAGTGTTTCAATTCCTTTATTATTTTTCAATCTCCGTTTAACTCCATAGGCTTTGTATGAACTTGTAAAATGTAACTTCAATGCAGAGGAAGCCCTCAGAAGACTAAGATTTAATGTCAAAGTAGTGCAAGGTATGCAGCCTTTTTTATGCTTTCTACCTCTAATTAATAAGTAATTCAAGTTGGGAAAAGCCCTCTTCTGTTGCCAGCACTTCCCAAATGACCCAATCCTCTTTAGTGCTAGATGCATTATAGAGATGTGAAACATGATTGAGCTACTCATACTTGCATTCTGCAGTTTCTTGCATATTTTAATTATAATGGCAAGACTTTCTGAAATTTCCTTTATACTTTTGTAACTTGCCATAGTCTAACAGCAAGTTATTAGAAAATAACTAGTTTGTATTGCAAATTGTTACTCAGCTATCAATTGTGATAAACCTTTCCTTTGAAACTTAGAGATTGTTTTGTTCATGTCCTGAAAAATCACATGACTCTATTCTTTCACGATAACTTGTCATACTTTTGCATTTGCAGATGAACTGTGTGCCTGGAGTGAAGAGGAATGCAGAAATTTTGAACATGGGCTTCGAGTTCATGGTAAAAACTTCCATCTCATACAAGCAAATAAGGTAAAATGAATTAGAAGCAGAATATTGCCACTGCTGGAAATCTGAAATGAAAAACAGAAAATGCTGGAAATACTGCAGTTCTGGCAGCTTCTGTGACGAGAAGCAGAGTTAATGTTTTAGACCTGATGAAGAGACATCGAACTGAAATATTAACTCTGGTTTTTCTCTCTCTACAGATGTTGCCTGATCTATTGAAATTTCTGAGTGTTTTCTGGTTTTATTATGGATAAAATGAAATGTTTTTTTCAAATTAAATATATAAATAGAAAATATGTTTTTAACTCCTCAGTCTCCCATGGTGTTGCACATAGGTAATCAAGACCAAGTTTAGCCTTTGAGTGAAGAGAGGTTAAATAATGGGATAATTGGATCAGGATGTGACAATGTAATTTAGTCCTCTGTGTAGTCATGTATTCAGCATGTTTCCATTATAAATTCTTGTGTCCACATTTATCGTGAAAAGGCGATAGGAAATGCCTGTAGATGCAAGATTGTAATTATTTTGCTACATTACTTCTCTAGTCACTTAGCTCTACACATGCTAATCGTTATTTTAAGTTTCTCTTTAGAACTCCTGTCTATTTACCATATGAGCTTTGCACATCCAGGTCCACTGGGTGAGACAGGAAAAATGATTTAGCCTCAGTTAATATGTTGTGGCAACTTGGTTAATAGTGGAAGTTATTTTGCTTGTATATGAAGATGGATACTATTGGAAATTACCTCTGTTCATGTTTAGCTAATGTGTACAAAGATGAAATAATTGATTACAGTTGTGTGCAGATATAATTGCCATCTTGGCCATTTTCAGCTTTGCAATTTTTGTCAGCCAACTCAAATGTTAAGTATGCATAGTCATTGATTCTGAATGGGTAAAGAACCCGAAGCATCAATCTCTATTCAGTGGTAGCTGTAGAGGTTGTCACTTTGGCTCTGGCCTTTAAAGAACCAGGTTACACAAAAGTCAAAACCATTTGAGGAAGGGAGTTGTACAATAATTCTCTCAGCCGTTTGACTTCATTCACATATGTAAACACTCAAACTTATTCTTATGAAATAACACAATTCTCATGTTCCAGAATTGAATTGGGTAGATCCAGCCAAGCAACTGACTAAGAACATAAGAAGTAAGAGCAGGAGTAGGCCATGCTCCACCATTAAGTAACACCATGGCTGATCTGGTCTTGGCCTCAGCTCCACTTTCCTGCCCTTCTCCCGTAGCCCTTGACTCCCCTATATTTCAATAATCTGTCTACCTCTACCTTCCTTATATTCAATGACTCCACCTTCACAGTTCTCTGAGATAGAAAATTCCAAACATTCGCGAACCTTTGAGAGAAGAAATTCTGCCTCATCTCTGCCTTAAATGGGCGACCCCTTACTTAAGCTAAGCCCCCTAGTTCTAGCTTCTCCTACAAAAGGAAACACCTCAGCATCTGCCCTGTCAAGCGCTCAGAATCATCCCTCATTCTTCTAAACTCCAGTAATTATAGGCTGAACTTTTCTTCATGAGACAATCCCTTCAACCCAAAAATCAATCTCATGAACCTCTTCTGAGCTGCCTCCAATGCAAGTATACCCCACCTTAAATAAGGAGACCAAAACCGTATGTAGTATTTTAGGTGTGGTCTCATCAACACCTTGTACAGTTGTAACAAGAGTTTCATACTTTTACACTCCATCCACCTTGTAATAAAGGCCAACATTCCATTTCCCTTCCTAATTATTTACTGTATCTGCACGTTAACATTTTTTGTTTCGTCTACAAGGATGCATGATCCCTGTGCACCTTAGCATTCTGTAGCCTCTCTCCATTTGAATAATATAAAATGTAAATAAGTTTTAAATAATGTAAAGTGGCTTGGCAGCATGCAAATTGCACGACCTTTCAGCATAGCAGCAGAGGTATGCATCCAGATGGACTGAAGAGAATGGATAACCTATCCTGTAAATAAGGAATTAACTTCGCATAATAAAAGTACAAGGATAGCCATAGGAAAGATGGGGCAGATTAAGCACCAAAAAAGAGATCATCTTGTGGAGGCAGAGGGCTTACCTGAACTATTGAATGAGCACTTTGCATCTGTCTTTACTGGCAAAGAGAATGCTGCCGATGTAGTTGTAAAGGAGGATGTCTTCGCAATCTTGGATTGAATAAAAATAAAAGAGGGGGTACTTAAAAGGCTGGCCGTCCTCAAAGTAGAAAAGGGATTAAAGGGACAATGGCAATGTGGATGTGAAATTGGTTAAAGGACAGAAGCTGAGACTAGTGGTGAACAGTTAATTTTTACATTGGAGGTGACGTATACAGGGATGTTCCCTAGGGATTGGTATGGAGACCATTGCCCTATTTGATGTATATTCATTACCTGGCCTTGGTATACAAATTTTTAAATTTTCAGATGACATAAAACTCATATTTGTAATAAATAGTGAGGAGGATAGTTACAGACTTCGGCGGCGTAGTAGTGTTGTCACTGGACTAGTAATCCAGAGACCCAGAGTAATGCCCTGGGGACCAGGGTTGGAATCCCAGATGGTGGAATTTGAAATCAGTAAAAATCTGGAATTAAAAGTATAATTTCCATTTAGAGAAGGAAATCTGCCCCCCTTACTTGATCTGGCCTACATGTGACTCCACAGCAAGTGGTTGAATCTTAACTGCCCTCTGAAAATAGCAAGCCACTCAGTTGTACCAAACCGCTACTGAAAATTGGATAAGGAGTGAAACTGAACGGACCACCCGGCATCAACCTAGGCACTGGAAATGATAATGGCAAACTCAGCCCTGTCAACCCCGCAAAGTCCTCCTTACTAACACCTGGGAGAGCTGTCTCACAGACTAGTAAGCATCAGCCTGACATAGTCACACTCACGGAATCATACCTTTCAGATAATGTCCTGGACAGCACCAGCACCATTCGTGTGTGTGTCCTGTCCCAATTAGGATAGACCTAGCACCACACCCCCACCTCAGCTGATGCATCAGTGATCCTCCATGTTGAACACCATTTGGAGGAAGCACTGAGAGTGGCAAGGGCACAGAATGCACTCTGTGAGAGAATTCAATGTCCATCACCAAGAGTGGCTTGGTAGTACCACAACAGACTGAGCTGGCTGAGTCCTAAAGGACATAGCTACTGGACTGGGTCTGCGGCAGGTGGTGATGGAACCAACAAGAGGGAAAAACATACTTGACCTCATCCTCACCAACCTGCCTGCTGCAGATGCATCTGCCCATGACAGTATCAGTAGCAGTGACCACTGCACAGTCCTTGTGGAGACGAAGTCCCACCTTCACATTGAGGATACCCTCCATTGTGTTATGTGGCACTATCACTGTACCAAAATAGATTTCGAACAGATCTAGCAACTCAAAACTGGGCAACCATGTGGCGCAGGGGGCAACCAACGGCAGTAGAATTGTACTTGACCACAATCTGCAACCTCATGGCCTGGTATATCCCTCACTCTACCATTACCACCAAGCGAGGGGGTCAACCCAGCTTCAGTGAAAAGTGCAGGAGGGCATGCCAGGAGCAGCACCAGGTATACCTAAAAATGAGGTGTCAATCTTGGGAAGCTACAGCTCAGGTATACTTGGGTGCCAAACAGCATAAGCAGCAAGCAATAGACAGAGCAAAGTGATGCCACAACCAAGCTCTGCAGTCCTGCCACATTCAGTCGTGAATGGTGGTGGACAATTAAACAACTCACTCGAGACTCTACAAATATCCTCCTTCTCAATGATGCGGGAGCCCAGCACACCTGTGCAAAAGACAAGGCTGAAGCATTTGCAACAATTTTCAGCCAGAAGTACTGAGTGGATGATCATCTTGGCCTCCTCTGGAGGTCCCCAGCATCACAGATACCAGTCTTCAGCCAAATTGATTCACTCCATGTGATACCAGGAAACGGATTAAGGCACTGGATACTGCAAAGGCTATGGATACTGACAATATTCTGGCTATAGTACTGAAGGCATGCTCCAGAACTTGCCGCGCCCCTATCCAAGTTGTTCCAGTACAGCTATAGCACTGAGGTGAGGTGAGAGTGACTGCCCTTGACATCAAGGCAGCATTTGACCGAGTGTGGCATCAAGGAACCCTAGCAAAGTTGAAGTCAGTGGGAATCGGGGCAAACTCTCTGCTGGTTGGAGTCATACCTAGCACAAAGGAAGATGGTTGTGGTTGTTGGTCAATCATCTCAGCTCCAGGACATCACTGTAGGAGTTCCTCAGAATATTGTCCTTGGCCCAACCATCTTCAGCTGCTTCATCAATGATCTTCCTTCCATCATAAGGTCAGAAATGGGAATGTTCGCTGCTGATTGCACAATGTTCAGCAACATTTGTGACTCCTCAGATACTGAAGCAGTCCATGTCCAAATGTAGCAAGACCTAGACAGTATCCAAACTTGGGCTAACAAATGGCAAGTTATGTTCATGCTACGCAAGTGCCAAGCAATGATGATCTCCAACAAGAGAGGATCTAATCATGGCATTACCATCACTCAGTCCCCTACTACCAACATCCTGGAGGTTACTATTGACCAGAAACTGCCTTATAAATACTGTGGCTACAAGAGTAGGTCAGAGGCTTGGAATCCTGTGATAAGTAACTCACCTCCTGACTCCCCAAAGCCTGTCCACCATCTACAAGGCACAAGTCAGGAGTGTTGATGTAATACTCTCCACTTGCCTGGATGAGTGCTTGACGCCATCCAGGACAAAGCGGCCCGCTTGATTGGCACCCCATCCTCACCACCACCAATGGTAGCAGTGTGTGCCATTTACAAAATGCACTGCAGGAACTCATCAAGGCTCCTTGGACAGCACCTTCAAAACCCACGACTGTTAGCATCCAGAAGGACAAGGGCAGCCAACTCATGGAACACCACCTCCTTGAAGTACCCCGCCAAGCCACTCACTATCCTGATTTGGAAAAAAATCACCATTCCTTCGCTGTCACTGGGTGGGGAAAAGGCAGGAAAATGGAGTTGAGGATTATCAGATCAGAAATAATCTCATTGAATGGCAGAGCAGACCTAATGGGCCGAATGGCCTACTGCTGCTATTGCGTCTTATGGTCTTAAAACCCTGGAACTCCCTCCCTAACAGCATTGTGGGTGTACCTACACTGCTTGAACTGCAGCGGTTCAAGAATGCAGCTCACCACCTTCAAGGGCAATTAGGGATGGGTAATAAATGCTGGCCTAGCCAACGATGCCCACATCCCATAAACGAATTTAAAAAAAAGTTGTGCTAAGCTTTTATAAAACGCTGGTTAGGCCTCATCTGGCGTATCGTGTTCAATTCTGGGCAACACGCTCCTGAAAGGATATCAGGGCTTAAAGGAGGTACAGGAGGGATTTACCAGAATGATAACAGAAGTTTAAGAGGAGATTTGATATAGTGTTCAAAGTCAGAAATGGCTTTGATGGAGTATACAGAAACATAGGAAATTGGAGTACGAGTAGGCCATTCGGCCCCTCAAGCCTGCTTTACCATTCAACCAGGTCATAGCTGATTTTCTGCCATAATGCCATATCCCTTGATATCTTTAATATCTAGAAATCTCTTGTCTTGAATATATCCAATGACTGAGCCTCCTCAGTCCTCTGGGGTAGAGAATTCCAAAGATTAATGACCTCTTGAGTGAAAAAATTCCTCCTCGTCTCAGTCCTAAATGGCCTACCCCTTATTTTAAGACAGTGTCCTCTGGTTCTAGATCCCCTCAACCAGGGGAAACAACCTTCCTGCATCTATACTGTCGAGCCCCGTAAGAAGTTTGTATGTTTTTTAAACTGTAGAAAATATAGGGCCATTCCCCTCAACATGTCCTCATAGGACAATCCTGCCATCCCAGGGATCAGTCTGGTGAACCTTCATTGCACTCCCTCTATGGCAGGTATACCTTTTCTTAAGTAAGGAGACCAAAAATGTACACAATACCCCAGGTACGGCCTCACCAAGGCTCTATACAATTGCAACAAGGCTTCTTTATTCCTGTACTCAAGTTCTCTTGCAGTAAAGCTCAATGTACCATTTTCCTTCCTAAGTGCTTGCTGCGCCTGCATGTTAGCTTTCAGTGACCTTTGAACAAGGACACCCAGGTCCCTTTGGACATCAACACTTCCCAGTCTCTCACCATTTAAGAAATACTATGCATTTCTGTTTTTCCTACTAAAGTGGATAACCTCACATTTTTCCATATTATATTCCTTCTGCTATGTTCTTGTCTACTCACTTCTCCTGTCTAAACCGTCTTGAAGCCTCAGCATCCTCCTCCGAACTCACATTCCCACCTAGTTTTGTGTCATCAGCAAACTTGGAAATATTACACCTGATCCCCACATCCAAATCATTGATATAGATTGTGAATAGCTGGAGCCCAAGCACTGATCCTTGAGGTTCTCTTTATTCTTACTCTGTTTTCTGTCTGTTAACCAATTCTCAGTCCATGTCAATATATTACCCCCGAACCCATGTGTTCTAATTTTGCTTACTGACCTCTTTTGTGGGACCTTATTGAAAGCCTTCTGAAAATTCAAATACAGCACATCCACTGGTTCCCCCTTATCTATTCTACTAGTAACTTCCTCAGAACACTCCAACAGGCTTGCCAAACTTGATTGTGCTTTCAAAAATCCATGTTGACTGTGCCCAATCCTACCATTATTTTCTAGGCGTTCAGTTATCACATCCTTCATAACAGATTCTAGCATTTTCCCTGCTACTGATGTCAGGATAACAGGTCTGTAGTTCCTTGTTTTCTTTCTCCCTCTTTTCTTAATTAGTGGGGTTACATTTGTTACCTTCCAATCTACAGGAACCACTCCATAATCTATAGAATTTCGGAAGATAACCAACAACACATCCACTATCTCTATAGCCGCCTCTTTCAAAACTCTGGGATGTTGATCATTACGTCCAGGGGATTTATCAACTTTCAGTCCCATTAATTTCTCCAGTACTACTTTTTTACAAATACTTTTTTTCATTTCCACATTCTCACTAGTCCTTTGGATAGACTTCGGTTGTTTTTGTTGGAGCAGAGAAGGCTGAGGGGTGACCTGATCGAGGTGTACAAGATTATAAGGGGCATGGACAGGGTGGATAGGGAGCAGCTGTTCCCCTTAGTTGAAGGGTCAGTCACAAGGGAGCATAAGTTCAAGGTGAGGGGCAGGTGGTTTAGGGGGGATGTGAGGAAAAACTTTTTTATCCAGAGGGTGGTGACAGTCTGGAATGCACTGCCTGGGAGGGTGGTGGAAGCGGGTTGCCTCACATCCTTTAAAAAGTACCTGGATGAGCACTTGGCATGTCATAACATTCAAGGCTATGGGCCAAGTGCTGGTAAATGGGATTAGGTAGGTAGGTCAGGTGTTTCTCACTTGTCGGTGCAGACTCGATGGGCCGAAGGGCCTCTTCTGCTCTGTGATTCTCTGGAATTCCTGGGAGATTTTTTTGTATCTTCCTCCCTGAAGACAGATGCAAACTATTTATAAATAAATAAATAAGGAGAAACTCTGTCCAGTGGTAGAAGGGTCAGTAACCATGTCCCCTCTAATTTTCCTTCGCTGTGCACGGCCCATTTGTTGCACTGCATGGCCCCTTTAAGATTGCTGTGTAGTTGCACATGGGTACATCTTAAAGGGACAGCTTCTTGTGCGTGGCCTGTTTGTCCTCTGCGTGGTGAGTTCTGGACTCTAGCATCGATGAACGGGCGTGCCCTCAAGCAGCTTGGAGGGAATTTTTGTCATAATCAGAGGACATAGATTTAAAGTGATTAACAAAAGATCCAGAGGAGACATGGAAGATTTTATTACAGAACAAGTAATTGTGACCTGAAATTCACTTCCTGGAAGGGTGCTAGAAACTGATTCAGCAGTAACTTTCAGAAGGGATTTGGATAATTATTTGAGGGCAGATATTTACAGACGTGATGGGCCTAATATTCTATCATTCTATGGTCTAAATATTATTGATCAAGAAATTTGTACATAAAAAAATTGTGGTTTTAAAATAAATCCCAGTGTAATTTGAAATTGGATGGTGGTGTTGATCATTAAAATTGTAGATTTTCTCCACAACATTGCAGCATTTTTGAACCCATGTTGTATGTCTAGGTAAGAACACGTTCTGTTGGCGAGTGTGTTGCATATTATTATATGTGGAAGAAATCCGAACGCTATGACTATTTTGCCCAGCAAACCAAATTTGGAAAAAAGAAGTACAGCCTTCACCCAGGTGTTCTGTAAGTATTACTCTGGTTATTTAACCTGTGGGCCATTACTAATTTTATAGTAAAATCAATGTGGCTATTATTTGAATAAAATACTTGGAAGTCAGGAAACTTAATTCTCTTTTTTTTTAACTCATTCTTGCTCCCACTTACGCTCATGCTGTCTCTCTCTCCCTCTCTCCTCTGTCTGGAAAATTAATTGAGGGCTATTTCTGGTGTGCAAGTTTGCTTCATGGACTGTTCTTCAAAATAGAATGTTATTAATCTTTCAATATTTCAACTGATATTTGGGTCTTCTACAGTACATCTTGAAATAAAATTGAAACCCTTTCCAGGATACAACATAATTAGTGGTATTATTCACTAATAGTTTAATTACGAAGGGCATTTTCTTCCCAAACTCAACTTGCTATACGTGAGTTACAAATAAGGAAGACAGTTTGGCTCATCTTAGCTTATCCATTTACAAAGGATCTTAAGTTCCTCCATTACAGCATCTAATTAGATTTTAGCTGATTTCAGAGTTTTCAACTCCGATGCTCTATTGATGTTCATCCCAAGTGATGAACTTCCTAATGCTTAAATTTGCCATTTACTGATTTGAATCTGTAGCCTCTTGTCCTGTTCCAAGATTTAAGTTTAAATATATTTACTTTTCTTTTACTTTTTTCATACTGTTTACTGTTTTATATAGCTCTTAAATTTAATTTTCAGTTGCCTTTTCTCCAGGCTCTAATGGTAAGATTTAACTAATATTGTAACTCAGACCCCTAGAAATCAGCCTTGCATCTCTTCTCTGCATTGCCTTCAGAGCTTGAATGCCTCTCTTGTTTCTTGGTGGCAGGAACTGTGTGGTTTGACCAGAGCACTGTACAGTATGATGTTGCTGCAGAGAGAAGATATCCTAGAGGGGTCAAGGGCAGAACTTATTTGGTTAAAGCTAACAAACAATAGAATACACTATTGGGTGTATTCTGTAGGCTGCCAACTAGTGGGAACGATATAGAGGAGCAAATTTGCAAGGAAATTGCAGAGAGGTGCCAAAACTATAGAGTAGTTATGATGGAGGGCTTTAATTATCCAAATATAAACTGGGATAGTAATAATGTAAAGGGCAGAGAGGGGGAAGAATTTCTTGAATATGTTCAGGAGAATTTTCTGTATTAGTATATTTCTGACTCGATGAGAGAGGATGTATTGCTTGATCTGGTTCTGGGGATGAGGTTGGGTCAAGTGGATCAAGTATCAGAAGGAGATTATTAAGGGGACAGTAATGATAGTATCATAATGTTTAGGTTGGCTATGGAAAAGGACAAGGGCCAATCCAAAGTAAAAATAATTAATTGGGGTAGGGCCAAATTTCATTGTGGTGACAACGGATCTGGCCCAGGCAAATTGGAATTAAAGATTGCCAGACAGAATTGTAATGGAACAATGGGCTGCCTTCAAAGAAGAGATGGGTCAGGTACAGTTGAGGCACATTCCCATAATGGGGAAGGTAGGACAAACGAAGCCAGAACATCCCGGATAATGATTCACTCATGGCCTTCAAAAGCAAGTTTGATAGTTACCTGAATGAAAAAAATATGTAGGTCCCCAGGGAAAAGGTAGGCGAGTGCAATGACCTGAGTTGCTCTTGCAGAAAGCTGGCACAGGCACAACGGGCCGAATGCCCGTCTATTACATCTCAATTGCCCGTCCAGCGAACTCTATAATTTCTGAGCCATCTTCTTCACTTTCCCCGCCTCTTTTAGTTTACATTATATTTGAGTCCATTCCTTTGATATAAAAATTGGACAGAGGTCCAAACTCCGATCCTTGGGTTACCAATTTTATTAGACTGCCCCCTACTCCCACAGCCAGCACCTTCCCTTATTTTGAAAACGTGGACAATTCTAGGATATAAGTCACCCATATTGTCATCTTTTAGCACTGAAATTCCTCAATACTAATATTAGGAACCATGTAGTTCAACAGACCTATGTGTCTGTGCCTAGTCATACGTTAATGATTGAGTCAGAGATGCAACTTTAGACAGAGGCCTTGTCCACCTCTTAAGGTGGATGTTAATTATCCCCAAAAGGAGATTTTCTTTCCAGACTTATTCTTCAGTCATGCTGCGCTGCTCTGTACTACAATATGTACAAGTAAGTCTCCTGTAGAAGTCTTTGAGTTTTCATTTCCATTCTGTCCAGACAGCACCAGGGGATCATTATTTTACTTTGTGATCTTGTGCACTAACTGGAAGGGAAAAATTTTCCCCCCTGTTGGGGGGAAGTGCAGGAGCAGGCACAGGCGGGCGCACCCCCGATCGGTGCCCCCAATTGGGGGCGTGCCGCCATTTTATATGGGCGGGCCAATTAAGGCCCGCCCAGTGTGACTTCCGCCAGGAAGCGCTATTCGCTCCCTTTGCGGGCGGGGTGGGGACGGGGGAATCCCTCAGCTGGGAGTGCGCTCTTTTGCAGTGCACTCTTCACCCTGAGGCTGCCTCAGGGAGATCGGCTCTGAATTTAAAATTGTAATACAAATGATAGAAAAATTTCCCTGACATGTCCCCTCATGTGATCCTGTCACATAAGTTGGGACATGTTCATAGCTGTTTTTGAAACCTTGATTAAAAAATTAAATACACTCATAAAACCTCATCCCGCCCGTGCATGAGGTTTCATGCTTTTTCTGAAGCCTGCCAGGGCTCCCCGCCTGCCCGCCAACTTTAAGGTTGGACGGGCAGGACCATTAATGATTTTAATTAGTTTCTCAATGGTCCCAACAGGCCGTTGACAGGTCGGCGGGCGGGCAGCTGACTTGGCTGTGCCCCTGCCGACCTGGAAATGGAAATGACGCGGGGTGATGTCGGGAGTTCCACCCGACATCATCCTGCGTCATTTTATGCGTCGGCGATCGGGCCCCGCCCCCGCTCACCGACGGAAAAATTCTTCCCCAAGTAGCAGAAATAATGGATGTATCTAATTAATCACAAAGCTTGCATTGTTTGGGTGTTCCCTAAATACCATATGCAAAGCCATTAACCTGCAATGTTGAGCTAGCCACATATCCTGAACAATTTCTGGTAGCTCTGTAAAAGATGCTTGACATAAAAGCAAAGATTTATGTATGTGTCAAATGCCAGTTGCTCCACAATGCCTGACACTGATACCTTATCTGATTTCAGGCACTAGTGTAGGATGAGGTAGGACAGTTGGAAAGTAGAGGTGTTACAGGATAGATAGCCATAGTGTGGAATGAGGAATAAGCCCAAGGTCACTAGTGCACAATTAAGCACATGCGCATGGATGTTGGACAATAAACCTGCTAGGATCAACTCCCATTCTTGCAATTTATCTTGAATTACTATATATAAATTTGTTTATTGGAGAACCAAGAAGAAAAACAGCTGCTTATTTGTTAACTGGTTTAAATAGCCAGTCTTCAGTCGTAAGTCATTAATCTTCAATTAGAAATTTGATGCACTTTTTAAAAGCTTTGTTTTCTGAATTGTGCATTTAGATTTGCTGCATATTTGTGAAGCTGAAAATAAACCTTGCATTAATAGTGTAGACCATACTTGCTTATCACATGGAAACTATTTGTTCCATTGTAATACAGATATATGACTTCTGGTATTAATGATGATCTTCAAACTGTTCTCTTGAGATCACTGATTTGTGTTTTGTTTTAAACTGGATGTAAATGCTGAGAAATATAATGGAGGCATGTTATTATGGTGTGTTAACAACATAAAATGTAATCAAGTTAAAAAAAACAGAATTTGCAAATCGTTTACAATCCATGCTGATAGGAATTATTGGGCTAGACCTGTAGTTGAAATTAAAAGGAGTTGAGAGAGAACTTCAACCAACTCCACCTGGTAAAGAGAGCTTTTACAATTTTTCTGTAATGTGATTACTAATTCATCTGTACAATATGAAATGTTGCATGTGTCCTGCATTTGTTGTTTGAACACCTTTTTCTGTGATACAGAGGCATACCTGCAACCATGCATTTCTAATAGAAGGAGCGCCCACACCTATAACTACACTATCACTGATGTGCTCTGAGAGAAATAAGCTTTGTCCTGACTTTCTATGGGCAAACCAATGCAAAATTCACTGATATATAGAATATATACAATGTGTGTCATCCTTTTTATCTGGAACCTATAGACTACAATAATTCATTTTTAAAAAAATTATGCAGGGTATTTTATTGTAATCTACCTTACCCTGCCCCCGCCCACCCACGCATACACACACACACGCACACACTCACTCTCTCTCGCTCTCTCTCACACGTGCACACACACGCACACACACACACACACACTCTCTCTCTCTCTCACACACACTCTCTCTCTCTCTCTCTCTCTCTCTCTCTCACACACACACATACACACTTCCATTATGCAGTCGGGAAGGAGTTCCCCTGGGAGTCCTCAACATTGACTCCGGACCCCATGAAGTCTCATGCACCAGGTCAAACATGGGCAAGGAAACCTCCTGCTGATTACCACGTATCACCCTCCCTCACCTGATGAATTAATGCTCCTCCATGTTGAACACCACTTGGAGGAAGCACTGAGGGTGGCACGGTCGCAGAATGTACTCTGGGTGAGGGGACTTCAATGTTCATCACCAAGTGTGGCTCAGTAGTACCACAACTGACTGAGCTGGCCGAGCCCTAAAGGACATAGCTGGTAGACTGGGTCTGTGATAGTTGGTGAGGAAACAAACGAGAGAAAAACATACTTGAACTCATACTCACCAACCCTGCCTGCCGCAGATGCATCGGTCCATGACAGCATTAGTAGCAGTGACCATTGCACAGTCCTTGTTGAGACGAAAGCCTGCTTTCACATTGAGGATACCATCCATTGTGTTGTGCAGCACTACCATCGTGCTTAATGGGATAGATTTTGAACAGATCTGGCATCTCAAGACTGGACATCCATGAAGCGTGTGGGCCAACAGGAGCAGCAGAATTGTATTCGAACACAGTCTGTTACCTCATGGCCCGGCATATCCCCCACTCTACCATTACCATCAAGCCAGGGGATCAACCCTGGTTCAATGAAGTGTGCAGGAGGGCATGCCAGGAGCAGCACTAGGCATACCTAAAAATGAGGTGTCAACCTGGTGAAGCTATAACACAGGACTACTTGCGTGCCAAACAGCATAAGCAGCAAGTGATAGATAGCACTAAGCGATCCCACGGATCAGATCTAAACTGTACCACATCCAGTTGTGAATGGTGGTAGACAATTAAACAACTCACTGGAAGAGGAGGCTCCACAAATATCCCCATCCTCAATGATGAAGGAGCCCAGTACATCAATACATTTGCTACAATCTACAGCCAGAAGTGACGAGTGGGTGATCCATCTCAGCCTCCTCCGGAGGTCCCCAGCATCGCAGATGCCAGTCGTTAGCCAATTCGATTCACTCCATGTGATATCAAGAAACGGCTGAAGGCACTGGATAGTGCAAAGGCTATGGGCCCTGACAATATTCCAGCAATAGTACTGAAGACTTGTGCTCCAGAACTTGCCGCGCCCCTAGCCAAGCTGTTCCAGTAGAGCTACAACACAGGCATCAACCCAGATATGTGGAAAATTGCTCAGGTATGTCCTGTACACAAAAGGCAGGACAAATCCAATCCGGCCAATTATCGCCCCATCAGTCTACTCTTGATCATCAGTAATGGAAGGGGCCATCAACAGTGCTATCAAGCGGCACTTGCTTAGCAATAACCTGCTCACTGATGCCCAGTTTGGGCTCCGCCAGGGCCACTCAGCTCCTGACCTCATTACAGCCCTAGTTCAAACATGGACAAAAGAGCTGAACTCCTGAGGTGAGGTGAGAGTGACTGTCCTTGACACCAGGACTGCATTTGACCGAGTGTGGCATCAAGGAGCCCTAGCAAAACTGAAGTCAATGGGAATCAGGGGGAAAACTCTCCACTGGTTGGAGTCATACCTAGCATGAAGATGGTTGTGATTGTTGGAGGTCAGTCATCTCAGCTCCAGGACATCACTGCAGGAGTTCGTCAGGGTAGTGTCCTTGACCCAACCATCTTCAGCTGCTTCATCAGTGACCTTCCTTCCATCATAAGGTCAGAAGCGGGGTTGTTCGCTGATGATTGCACAATGTTCAGCACCATTCGTGACCCTCAGATTCTGAAGCAGTCCATGTCCAAATGCAGCATGACCTGGACAATATCCAGGCTTGGGCTGACAAGTGACAAGTAACATTCACACCACACAAGTGCCAGGCAATGACCATCTCCAACAAGAGAGAATCTAACCATTGCCCCTTGACATTCAATGGCATTACCATCACTGAATCCCCTACTATCAACATCCTGGGGGTTACCATTGACCAGAAAATGAACTGGACTACCCATATAAATACTGTGGCTACAAGAGCAGGTCAGAGGCTAGGAATCCTGTGAGGAGCAACTCGCCTCCTGACTCCCCAAAGCCTGTCCACAATCTACACGGCACAAGTCAGGAGTGTGATGGAATACTCCCCACTTGCCTGGATGAGTGCAGCTCCCACAACACTCAGGAAGCTTGACACCATCCTGGACAAAGCAGCCCACTTGATTGGCGCCACATCCACAAACATTCACTCCCTCCACCACCAACACACAGTAGCAGCAGTGCATCTACAAAATGCACTGCAGGAATTCACCAAGGCTCCTTAGACAGCACCTTCCAAACCCATGGCCACTACCATCTAGAAGGATAAGGGCAGCAGACAGATGGGAACACAACCTCCTGGAAGTTCCACCAACCTGATTTGGAAATATATCGCCGTTCCTTCACTGTCACTGGGTCAAAATCTTGGAACTCTCTTCCTAACAGCACGGTGGGTGTACCTACATCACATGGACTGCAACAGTTCAAAAAGGCAGCTCATCACCACCTTCCCAAGGGCAACTAAATGCTGGCCCAGCCAGCAAAGCCCACATCTCTTGAATGAATAATAAAAAAAATTATGAAAGTTGCTGCATTTGTGCACGATGTTCACTCTTAGTGATCAGCTGTCAGAAGGAAAATCATCTGCTGTCAGATTTTCTCAGGGCTGAATTTTGGAGGAAACATTTTGTACATCTCTTGCCAAAAGGAAGGTAATAATGAGTTACAGTTAGACACGGAGTTACATGACAACTTGTCATGCTGCCCAAATGAACTGAAGCCCACGTGTGTCTATAAATTATTTATTACCATTGTATGTCTCCTTGCTAAAGTTTGGCTCATTAATTGTGGCTTCATGGGGCCACATTTTAATGTGTGACAGTTGTAACTTTTAAGGTCTGGGTTTGTATGGCTTGTACCTGTTTAAAACCTAAAAAAAGAGTTGATGTTCCTCTTTTACATTGAGATGTAAATAATTGTTAGAGTGCAGCACGTGTTGGAAATATGAGCAGCAAGAACCACATGGCTGTAATGGAGCCTGTCTGATTTGCCATTGAGCACTCAACCCATTCAAGTACGAGGGAATATCTGCAGTTTGTATGTCTGAAAACTGGAGAGCTGAATTGATAGAAATTATGATTAATCTCTCCATACATTTGTTCCCTTCTTGCTTGGAAATTGCTCTCAAGCAGCACTAACATTTTTTTGTTTCCCTTTGGTAAGAGATTACATGGACCAGGAATTGGACGGTATCGAGGGTGAGAGTTGCAGCCGAGCTCCAAACTCTCCACCCATCTCCTCTACTACCAGTAGACTGGACTCTGAGCAGGATCAACTAGTCCTTCAGAACTCAGGTAATCACTTCTGTTGCCCAGAGACATCATAAATATTTGTAGGTAAAGCTTGTCACCCTGAAACTCTAAAGTGCTTAAGAAAAAAATCTACATTTTTAAAGTGTTTTGACTTTTGCTGTGATTTTTTTTTTCATTCTCCTCTGGTTTAAATGTAATGGCTAAGACTTCCTTGTTGCCACTTTGCACTCGCAATCTGTGATCTGCTGTTCAAATGCAAAATTCTGGCCAGTATCTTGCAATCCAGTTGGATTGGTCTCTTAATCCTATTGGAACTTCCTGTGTGATTTACATAGGGTCCCTGAGCAGGATTAGTGCTGTAGCTTGTGATTTTCCTGCCAGAACATTGGCTGAAGCACTGAGATTATCGTATTTTTACACTACTTTTGTGTTGATCAGCGAGGTAGATATCCCAAATTTAAATTTGCACCTGCCCTTAATGTGATTTCTTTTTCCAAATGGCTCCATGGTCTTTATTGGCAGTGCCTCAAGAAAAGTTACTTCTAATGTAGTTATATGTCCACAGGACACAAGGACACAAGAGATAGGACAGGAGTAGATTATATGGCCTGTCAGGCTTGCTCTGCCATTCAATGCAATCATGGCTGACCTTGGCCTTAACTCCATTTTCCTACCTGCTCTCCATATCCCTTGATTTCCTAAGAGACCAACAATCTGTCTATCCCAGCCTTAAATATAGTCAACGATGGAGCATCCACAACATTCTGGAGTGAGAATTCCAAAGATTCACAATCCTTTGAGTCAAGAAATTTCTCCTCATCTCAGTCCTAAATGATGAACTCCTTATCCTGAGACCCGGGCCCCATATTCTGGATCCCCCAGCCAGAGGAGACAACCTCTCAATGTCTATCCTATCAAGTACCTTCAGAATCTTGTATATTTCAATATAACCTCTTGTTCTTCTGAACTCCAGAGAATATAGGACCAGTTTACTCAGCCCCTCATTAGAGAACAACCCTCTCATTCATCCCAGGGACCAAACTAGTGAGCCTTTGCTATACTGCATCGATGCAAATATATCTATCCTTAAATATGGAGACCAGAACTGCACACAGTACTCCAAGTGTGGTCTCATCAAAGCCCTGTGCAATTGTAGTAAGACTTCTCTATTCCTGTACCACAATCTCTTTGCAATAAAGGCCAACATGCCATTGCCTTCCTAATCGCTTGCTGTACTTGCATGTTAATTTCCTCGCCTTTTAAAAAGTATTCTACTTTTCTATCCTTACGACCAAAGTGAATATTTCACACTTCCCCACATTATACTCCATCTGCCATCTTGTTGCCCGCTCACTTAACCTGGCTGTATCTCTTTGCAGCCTCTCTAGGTTCTCCTCACAGCTTACTTTCTGCCTAGCCTTGTATCGTCAGCAAACTTCGCTACATAACTCTCTCTTTATCTAAGTCATTAATAGTCATTTGGTAATACAGAACTTGAGTATTGCTGAAAAAAGAGATATGTCGAAGCTTTTCGTTTTGCACTCACCAGGACACTGCAGGAATACCAATATAAGGGGAAAGCAGTAATTTAAACTGTATGAGAAGACAGTGCTGATTGGTTGGCAAGTGGACTCTTGATTTGTAGAGGCGTATGTAGGTGCATGCATATTGCGGGATTCCAAATGACTTGTCTGACTTTCACATACAATGCGAATGTCTTGCAGCGTTGTGAGGCCTTAAGACCAACTCAGACATACACACCAGTAAGCCTGACAAAGGGACGGGAATAGACATCCTTACAAAGAGTGATTATATTAATAAAATGTACGCCGTTCTTAATGACGGGTCCAAATTCATATCCATTGGACCATCTGCTCAATATGACCGAACAGCCTTGCTCAAAAGTAAGCTTAAAAAAAACATTTGCTGGACTTCTGTAAGAGCGATGAGCTGCCGCGTGATATATATGACAGGGTCCATCCTCACGACTCGCTGCGTCCGCGTATGTATGGGCTGCCCAAGACACGTGATGTCCCTTTACGCCCCATCTGTGGCCGGTTCTGCACAACATGAATTGGCCAAATGGTTGGGCGAATTGTTACAACTAGTTTTGAGCAAGTTTTCCACATACGGAGCGAAGGATTCCTTCACATTTGCAAAGGCCGTACAGGACCTGCATATCGATAGCCGTGCTCTGTCCATGTGCTCATTTGACATTGCTGGCCTATTCACCAATGTTCCACTTAAGGAAGCCATAGATATTTGTGCTGCTGCACTATATCATGGCGATCTGCACCCACCACCATTGCGTGAATCAGTATTCATTGAACTTATGAACTCGGCAACTTGCGCAGTTGAGTTCAGTTTTAGAGACACCATGTGCACCCAAATAGATGGTGTTGCCATGGGATCCCCTCTAGGCCAAGCTCTCGCAAACATCTTTGTTGGGTTCCATGAGAAACATGCCTTCAATGGAATGACATATAACCTCCTACCCCTCACATATTTCCAATGTGTGGATGACACATTTGCTATATTTAAATCCACAGCTGCATGTAATAATTTCCTTACTTGTCTTAATGGGCTCCATCTTGCACTGAAATTCATTTTTGAAATGGAGCAGTCAAATGAACTCCCCTTCATTGACGTACTAGTTGAGAAATCTTTCAAGGGGTTCTGTACCACAGTCTACTGCAAGCCTACCTTCACTGGTCAATATATACATTGGGATTCTTACAGTTCCACATGCTATAAGATTGACCTTATTGGCAACCTTGTAAATAGGGCCCTAGCCATTTGCTCATCATGCAAGCTTGATGCTGAAACAGGGCACATCAAAGGCATCCTGCGGAATAGTGGCTACCCTGACCAGATCATTTTGTGCTATATATCACACAAACTCAGGAATGGGCCTAAGACCATCACTTTCGACCCTGAAAGTGCCCAGTCTACTTCAGATTACCCTGGAAAGGCAAAGCATCTCAAAATTTGAGCAACAGGTGAAACTAGCTGTTTCATGCTGCTATAATGTGGTAGCAACACGAGTGGTATTCGCCACTAACAGGATGCTGCTGTCAAGCCAAAAAGACGTTCTGCCTATCACACAAAAGAGTAATGTGGTTTATGAATTTCATTGCCGGTGTGATGTTAGGTATGTACGCTATACGTCCAAAGACTGGCGGATCATGTCAAACAACATGTCGCAGCCAATGTTCGCAATGGGCAAGGTACCCAACCAGCCTGTACTTCAAAACTCATAACACAGTGTCCAACATTAGATGTGATTCCACGATTGGACAACGTTTGCTAATAATCCTCAGTGTGCTAAAAATTATGCTGACAACCAATTTAAGATTGTCAGTCGGGCACACAGTGTGGTGCATTTGCATGTACTGGAAGCTACATATATTAATACACAGGGCCCTGTGCTTTGCAGACAGAAAGAACATGTACACACGTTTCGCCTGTTTCAGCTAACCAAATAAGTAACAGCCATTCGCTGACTCATTTCTCAGAGGATTGCCTTGACCAATTAGGGTCAAGCTGCCTGGTTTAAATTTCAAATGATGCTTGGCAGTTGGCTGCCAGTTACAATCAATTGCATTCTCTATGGCAACACCTCTGCCAATCAGAGTCCACTTGCCAACCAATCAGCACTCTCTTCTCAGACAGTATAAATTGTTGTTTTTCCCCTTATATTGGTATTCTTGCGAAGTGTCCTGATGAGTGCAAGTCAGAAAGCTTTGACGTGTCTCTTTTTTCAGCAATAAGTAATTAATATAGATTGTAAATAGCTGGAGGCCTCAGCTCTGATACTTGCGGCAGTCTACTAGTCACGTCTTGCCAACTTGAGAATGCCCCATTCACACCTACTCTTCATTCCCTGTCTATTCACCAATCCTGTATCCATGTTAATATATTGCCCTTAACTCCACGAGTCCTCATCTGTTAACCTTTTTTGTGGCATCTTATTGAGTGCCTTTTGGAAATTTGGGTATATTACATTTACTGGTTCCCTGTTATCTTAAGAATAAATTCCACTGCGTAGATGATCAAATGTGTCATGTCAAGCTATTGATTTTTTAAAAAATACTTATTCCCAAACCCATCCCACACACATTTCGTTACAGAACAGCAAGATGTCGAAATTGCAGTTTGCACCATGAGTGGTAACAGCCAGATGTTTGAGTACTGCAGCCCTCCAGTGAACCGATCTGAAACAAGTTGTTCGCTGGATCCCATCTGTGGCCAAGGAAGAGTTACACCCACGCACGACTGTGATACTGTTACCTTAAGTCAAGCAGAATCTGGGTTTTTCCAGCTGGAACTGGATCAAGTCATTCTGGACAGACCAGCGTTGGAGATGTCCACAAAAAAATTGAAGATGGATTTCTCTCTGCCCAAAACATTCAATCCCGGACTGCCTGATAATCCTGGCAGTGTGGATTTTGAAAACCACACCTCGCACATTGCTCAGGCAAAAATGTCTGTTGCTGTGACGGATTTTGGAAGTATTGATGTTGGAGATGTGAACAGCTTGCTCAGTGCTCACACATTGCACCACCCTGCAACTATTCATTCGGAATCGTTATCTCAGTGAGAGCTAGGCGTCTTACAGAATATTTTATTTATATTTTACTTTAAAAGTTACTGGAAATCTAATTTTTGGCATGACATCAGTGATGTCTTCTATTTATTTACAGTGTGTATTTGTTTCTTGAGAGGAAAGAACCATTTATTTTTGGGCCCAGATACAAGGATAGAATCTATAACCCTCTTTGGATGTTACATGGAGAGGAGGCTTTCCCCACACTTTACAGAGCAACCTTTTCACCTGTTCAGTTTTTGTATTCGTTTTGTCTGTGAAATTGGATTCATAACGATTTCACCAGCAAGTCTCACTCATGGCATTTTATTCTAGTCATAGACATGATCATTTTTTTTATTGTGCACGGTGTTTAAAGTTCAACTCCAGTCATTTCCTGCATCTCTAAGAAGCTAATCAGTGTTCCTTTTGGACAAGGGTGTGTGTGCATTTTGTGTGTGACAGATTTCTAGTTGTATCTTCGATTTAACCAAACCACCTTAACGGTGGAAGAAGCTACTTTCATGACCAAGAAAGAGAAACATGGAATAGCTGAACCTATGAATGGTTTGGGCAAATATGAACTATTCAATTTAAGGAAACCTCATTTTGTATCAACTGTCTATCTGTCCCCTTTTTGGATCCAGCCGCCAGAGGTGAGCCAACCTTGAACCATTTTGAACTGGTACAAAACAATGATCTAGGTGCCAGGAGAGGGCACATATTATCCAATCACTAGAACCAGGGTAGTACTAGGGATTGCTGAAACTGGGTCCCAGGGACTCCATATACCAAAATGTGAGCCGGTTGCTGTGTTGAATTTATGCCACTAGATGATGGTTTGTGGTAAATATTTTGCTGTACATCTAGTGTTAATAAAAGGGTACTGCATGGACCAGAAAGGATTTGTATTTCCATGAACATAAGGGTTGTGGAAGTTTGGAATTTCTTTTACATTAAAGCCTTGCATTAGAGAAGACCTGCCCCCATCCCACCTCCTCCATATAAAAGTACAATTCTTTTTAATAGCTGCTAAACCTCTTAAAATAAGCCAGTATAGGTCACCTAAGTATCCAAGCCATGGTCCAGTTGGAATTCATTCACTAGTATACCCACCTTGCTGCTGGCCAGTTAATTGGCTATTAAGTTAAACATTTAGAACTGCTTCCTTTATCGAAACACGTTTAGTTTGTCACAGACGCTAATCCTGCATATCTGAAGAACTAGACTATCAGTGGTTAAAATTTATACCCATCATTGGGAAATGATGATTGCTTTGTGATTGAAATCCTCTTCCATGAAGTAACGTCGGAGTAGGTTTTTAAATTGTTTAATTGCACTATCCTTTACAGTGTGGTGAAGCAGTTTTCTCTGTACTACAGTTGAGTTGCAGTTTAATTTAGACAGTGACACAACATTGTTTGAGTGGCTGGGGGCTGCAGTAACCTTTGCCTTCCAGCATGTATGTTTAATAAAACAAAACTTCAGTAATCTTGCACTGAAAAGGATCTGTGCACTCAAACATTACTAACTCTTTCATATCACATCACTGTGTTACTTTAAAAACCATCCCTGTTTGTTGGGGAAACAGATTTGCTAACTGCCTCTGCAAGACTGCAATAGACTAACGCACAAAGGATAATACACGTAAAGCCATTTGTGTTACACTATTTTTTAAATGTTGCTGAAAACCTTAGTCATCAGATCACTTGGCCCTCCTCCCTCAACCAAGTTATCATAACCTGCTACACATTTTTTTTCTACATGTTGATCCAATGGTCCCACTGAATGTTAAAAGAACTCTTTAGAAATGCTTGGAATTATTTACTATTCAGTATTTTTAGGCTGTCCATAAGAGTCACTGTGTCATAAGTCATTTTACGTACAACTCAGTAGGTCCCACTTAGTTCTCAAACTGAGAATTTCTCTCTACATGCAGTATTCTTGTATGTCGAGTACTGCATGTCGAGAGACCAATGCCAGATTCTATCTTAGTTCATCTCTGTTTTCATGAGTAAAGATGAAGAGGATGTTTGCAGCTGCATCAAACACCAAGTTCACTGCCTTTAAATTGTGATTGAATCCTGAAGTACTCCAAATTGTACTGTCTGTCATTTGCACCATAATGAACAATTGAGTTACTCCCTCCAAAACATAAGAGCCATTTAGTTCGTAAAGTTTAGATTTTGCGATGAAGTAAAAATTGTATATTTGTGCTGCTATTTTACAGTAGCCTTTATAGTTTTAATTTTTTATATGAATCATCTATTAATTGAAATCTTGGTTTAATACTGAGGAGGTACAAACTTGCATGAAACTCTATATCATGTCTATGCCAGAGTACTTCACAAACTTTCTACAATATTATTGCTCTTGTTCTTGATTGTGTTCCAGAGAACACAAAGTAATTCCAGGACAATTGTTCCCACCTGCAAGCTATGCATTTTGCCATTTATAGCTCCAAGCATAATAAAAACAGAAAATCTGAGAGGATGAATTTGTTGCAGTTATTGCGTAAGAAAATTTCATGTCAGGACCTCTCGGTGTGAATGAGTATTAAAAGCCGTTTTAACAAGAACCTTGGATTCCCCTCATGAGTCCCACTATGTTTATTGGGAAGAGGTCCATAAATTTATAGGGGCACAAATCAAACTAAACCAAAGCTCTGCAGTTAAATTAGAGATGTCCTTTGATCAAATTCTCTTGTAGTAGCGAAAAAGCTGAGATTGTCCATAATGACAAGCAATTTTTGGAGGAAAGTTCTTCAAATGCTCAGTTTTGCTGCAGTTTAATAATATGATTCTTACAGTCACTTCTATGGGCAATGTAATCATCGATGCCATGTTTAAAATACAATAAGTGCAGAATTGGAATGTTCTCAGGGTCATTATTTTTGTTGTAAAGGACAAGCTTGTGCAACTGTTGGAAATGTCCATATTCTAACAACCACTTATTTCAAACAGTATTCTAATGAATTCAAACTTGCACTGTTACTACGTAGGTGAGTAGTGACATCTGATAAAATATGGTGTGGGAATAAGGATGAGGCGAACCAAAAATTCTGAACAGCATTGAACGTTATGCATGTTGCATATCACCAGTGTCCAAATGTACCACTTGCTGGCAAATTGACATTTTAAATGCGCCCCCAGAGCTATTGGAGGGCAGCTTGTGTTTCATGTCTGTTAGGGTGTCTATGCTCTGTCCTGATGAGCAGCATTTGCTGTTAGAACGAAACTTGATACTTTCTGCAGGGCCTGATTTCTCTTTAATTTTTTCTCCCTCTCTTGCCAGCATCTAGATAACGTTCTCTTGATATCTTTGGACTTGAGCTCCTTAAAGAAAGGATCTGGCTTTTCACTTTTTTTTGTGAAGAACGAAGTGACATTAGTTAGAACTGCAGAGTTTCTCGTGTGCGGCCGTTGTATTTTATCACTTGCACAGTATCCCCCTTAGTCTCTTTGGCGTGAAATTCTTCTTTTTAGCCAGAATCTGCAGAATGTCTGCTCTCTCTATTTAACTACTTGATAACAAATCACACGGAGGTGCAGTGTTGAAGTGCGTAATTTCATTAGCAGGTCGTCAATTGCATAGAAAAGCAGACGTTTTCTTTTCTTTTTGTTCCCTCTGCTCATAAGTTTGGGAGTGTTATGTTTCTCGCTTCAAAAGGAGGGAGGAGGAATTTTGTTTCGCCATCCAGAAAGGACCAACTGGGCACACAAACCTGACCATTCTTTAGATTAATGCTTAAAACTGCCAACTGGGAAAAATAATGAACTTCATAAATAGTCCCATTCTGCATGCTTTTCTAATTCACATAATATTTAAAACAGAGTGAAGCCTTGATCTGACTTTGTCACCCACTTTCCCCACTCCTGCTTTAAATTTTATGACATTGTGAGGTTGGTACGGCTCTAAGGAAACTGATCGTATTAAAACCTTAATGCGGTGAAGACTGGACTGTCTGTTCTTATTGCTAGATGATGGTTGTTTTATGTGTCTTCCCATTTGCATTATTTATTCATGCACTCTATGTACACGTTCCTTCTTGAAACCTTTCACCATCGCTTTGTTGCTTCCTCTTATTTTCTACTTGTGTCATGGACTCCCATGTCTGCATTTATTTTAACCCTCTCGTGGTTATGATGACTCCTGGTTTCCCCAAAATTTTGATGAGATTATGATTTTTTTTAATAAAACTTGCTGCAAGATGGCCAAATCGCAAATGTTTTTTTTTGTCCAACTTGATTTATTTTTGGAGGTTGTGGAGTGAAAAGAACAAATAAGAGCAAGGAGTGAACATGCTCGCATCTTAATCACAATGGACCCAGCACAAAGGCGTTTTCATTTGTTGTGAAGATGCGATCATAATTACATCACCACTTAGTCCATAACAGCAGTTAGCTAGCATCAAATCTGATTAACATTTGGGGAACCTTACTACAACTCACAAAGGTCAGCTCCATCAGGCCAGCTGAGGTGCTGAACTGAGTGTGGGAGAAAATGTGTGTTCTTGAGCAATGTTGGGAGATCACAAAAGCTGTATGTATGCACTACTACCCAGGGAATTGGCCAGGCTTGCAAAATATGAAAAAGTTAATACTATTGAGTTAGATTGGCTTAATTGTCTGCAATCCTCGCCAAGTTTGTATTTCTGAAACTTATAATGGACGTTTACAGTTTCCACAAACTTCAAATACTTGTTATGTAAAAAGAAAAATCGACAAATCTATTCATAAAGCTGTAGGTGTTCATGCAATGGTTAGAAGCAGCAATAAGTCACAGTCCATGGTGTATTATATTGAGAGAGAATGAAAACTTTATTCTTGTTCTGTGTAGCATAATCTGAACTAATAACATGTATTTTTGTGAGAATATCCTACAGGAATGTAGAGTTCCATTGCAATATAACCCTATAATGTGGCATTGAAATGATTTCTATGGCACAACAACTGTGTATTTGGGTGGTTGCTGCATCATAGATGCCTTGTTTCTATTACAGTGACTTGATCCTCCTTGTCATTGATGGACTGAATTATAAGATTAGAAGTAAACATATAATGTATATTTGTACATTTTCAGTCGTGTAATTTAACCTGTGCAAGCCATTAGTTATTTGTGACTGACATTTAACCCCTTCACTGGCCTGATGAATATTAATAGACATAACACCAGCCTAAGTGTACCTTGTTCAAACCAAAATTAGTTTTCAGTCAGTGAAGGGGTTGGAGTTCCCTAAATTTAAATAATATTTTTTTATCAGTCACACTTCAGATGGATTAAACAAAAGCTGTGCATCAATTCAGTAGACAAAAACAAGGAAGTTCATACAGTTACAATGGGCATTATGAAGAGCAACCTGCTAGCTTAGTTGCAAAGATCCTACCCTCAGGTGTTGAATCCTAGTGGCTGATGATCCAACTCCCCCTAATTGTTTTGCTTAGGATCTCAAGGTAGAATCAGCCATGGAGGGAACCAGGAATTTGGAGACAGGTGTGTGCAGTTCAAGGTGCTAGAAGGGGATGTGCTTCAGAAAAATATGTGAGGTGTTATTGATATTTTCCTTTCCAAAGCATCTTGGGCTGTTCTTGGATACTGTAGCCAGGAAACCATAGAGAAGTCATGTATGTTACAAAACATGCGGTGCATTGTAAAATGTTGCACTTACTCTATATTTGTACTAATTGAAACAAAAGTGCTGTCTTACAGAAGGAACTAATAATAAGTATGCGTGTTTTGAAAGAAAAATACTGTCCTACTGCTGCTAATGTTTATCAACCTCTGTCATTTTGTCTTGATGTGCAATCCCTTTGCTGTCTTTCCTTAATGCTTCATAATTGGGTGTCATCGAAAACTTGGCTTCACAAGATGAGCAAAAACCAAATCCAAAATTTACTCAATCTTATGATTTTTTTTTGGTTTTACAAAGGAAAACCCGAATATTTTTTGGAAGTTTTGCCAATGTTTCACTCGTACTTTTTATTTTATATATATATATATATATTTATATGTAGAAATTTTCATTATTTTAAATTTCAGGTGTTGGCATAAATCTTTTGACACTTTGCCCAACTCAGCGTAGTTAATTGAACCAAAGACCAGGCTTGAAGTGCAGTTTTTGGGTAGCAATGTATTTAAGCTCATCAGTATGGAAACCAGCTATGTCCCTGTACTACGTGTCATATCCTCCAAATGCAGTGTGATTTGGGATTCCTTTTGTGCCATGGTCATTATGCATATAGTCAAAAGCATATAAAGTATTCAGATGTGCTCTTTGCAGAAGGAGAATGAGATTGAAACATAAAATTATTGCCCAATTTTAAAATTGATCTATGACATGTCCCCTATGACATAGCAAATTGGTCCAATGAGTAACCAAAACAGATCAGGAGGATACCAGGCTTAGCACTCTGTACATACTTAGCTGACCACAAGCAGAGCAGCAGTTGAAGGCTAAGTGCCCCTGGGTTAGGAGACTAAAAGCAATCATGGTTTCTACTTCTGAATTCTATACATTGATCCCTGCTGGAAGTGCAAAGGTTGGGTGAGGACATGATAGAGCCAAACCTCACATGACCAGTATCTTACTCAATACCTAGGCTTAAACATCCTCACTTGAGTGAGGTACCCAGTGGCAATTGGCAATTGTGAAACTATCGAGCAAAAGGGTCAAAACTTCTCATTAGGGTTGGAGGCGATACAGTCCCATCGATTTTTAGTTTTGACTTTTTAAATGCTAATTTTTCTGAGACAACCATGTGCGCATATTTTAAAAAAAGCATTCATTGCTTAAAGTTACTAGTCATGTTCTTGAATAAGATTGATTTTAAAACAACATGCATATTTTCTTTCGGGTATTTTAAAGAACAAAATTTGTACATTGAAGAGGACAAATGATATGTATGAATTCTCTAACCCATGCTCTGGGCAAAATGTGACTGGGTTAAATGTGTTCTATCTACAATAGTTATTTTTTTACGTTGAAGTTGAAAATAAGCATAACCTCTATTTGTGCAGATTTGTTGTCTTATTTGAATCTAAATATGCTTTTTTTTATATATTAACTAGACTGGAGAAAGTGTATATGGATTAGACATTGTTTTCATGCATGTTACATGTATGTGACTTCACTATGAAATAGAATAAGGACCCAGTATTTGGACAGCCAATTGCACATTTGTAAATTGCAACATTCCTTGTATGTAACTGCCCTCTATTACTCTCAGACTGTGGCTTCACCTACAGCTTGGCACTAAAAGTCCGAATTGCATAAGAAATTCCTGTTGTAAAGAAGAAAAATAGTGGTACAATATTTTTGATGTTTCTTTGTAAATATAAGTTATAAGACTGATGCTGTAATGATGTTTAAACTCCTGTAGTTCGTATGTTTTGTAGATTTCCTGGACTGCCTAGATTGTCAGAAAGAAGCACTCTGCCGCAATCTAGGAAGTAACCACTAGATGGTGAAATATATTTATTTTTGTGGTCATTTAGCTGGTGAAGTCTACACTACGCTTTAAAAGATGGTAATGGATAACAACATTCTGTGCCTGTAAGATTTTATATTCAGGACTTGAAAGGAACTATCGAGGACATTCACTTTTGCAAATTTGCATAGGCTGATCTCTAGAACTCAGTTTTATATTGCACAGTATTTTATACTTCAATTGGGAGTATTTTGTTCATCAGCCACCCTGAAAACCAAGGGAAATTCCTCTTTGTTGCATATACATTTTGTCAAGATCAGTATTAGTGGCACTTCTCTGTTTTGTGTGAATAGGCACCATAACATCCGTGCTTCATTACAGCTTATTCCAGTTCTCTCAACTTTGACATTTTTCAATACTTCAAAATGTGTTAATTGAGATGAGTGATTTTGCTGTATGTTGTAATTTATCAATGCATTTGAGCCACCTACTTTAAGAAGACTTGAAATCATTTTATTCCATAATGAGCTATTAGTGATTCCACCTCATTCAGAAAATCATTCTGTTGCACATTCCAACAGACATTTTCCCCTTCATATAATGCATGTTTCACTGTGCTGTACCTATCATTTTGATCTTTTGTAGTGTTTTAATGCATTGTAAACTGTTTTGAAAATAAGATGGTTATCAATGTAGTTAATGTTTTGCACATATTATCAGTTAACCCAACATATTTGGATTACTGTGTTACATATTAATGCCCTTTTGAAACCTTCAAAATAGTTGGAAATGTTGAAAATTTTGTTCAAATGCAGAAAAATATGTCATTGTGACTTGTCAATTCCAGCCTGTACAGGTCTGTAATAATGTGCCTACAATATTGTGCTCAAAGTCCAAGAAGTGAAAGTCCAGTACAGTGATGAAAGCAAACACTTTAGAAGTATTTAATATCATCATTATTGCCTTATGGTGAATTTTATCTTATGATTTTGGCAAAGTGCTGCCCGTTGGTGTGAAAGATCCTTGGCCATTCTGAATGCCGTTCTATGAAAGTGCAAATTGTGTCATACTAGCTTTAACTGGAAGTATTTGGAATTCATTAACTTATTGAAAATCATTGCAATATTGGTTGTGCAAGAGACCACTTTGTTTTTCAAATGTAGCTGTTTTTAAAAGAGTGGCACTCTTGCAATGGTTAGAGTAGAAACTTTGCTTTCATAAAGGGTGTAACCGATCTAAATGTCAAATTGTGTACATGAATTAGGGAAAAAAAGAACACTGTTATCTGAAAGAAGAGTAAGTTATAGCCAGGTTACATAAATTCATGAATATGTTATGTTCAACTTCTGTTCATTCAGTGCAAATAATGCCTTTTGTTTTTGAATGAGCAGCAGAGCTGATCGAGGGAATGTGTGTGCGGCTTCTTGAACACAGATCAATCAAAGGAAAAATCTGAAAAAGATTTGTCTAATATCTGAAATTACTTTTGAGTAAAAGTGGTAAATGTGAAGATAACGGAACAAATGTGTATTTGTGTGCATTTGGAGTTGAGATTGCAGGCTGTGAAACTTTTACTAACATGGAATAATGTGTTTTTGAAAATGCCATTTGTGGCATTGTTTTCAGTGCTTAAGTTATTCACTACAGACTACCCTGCAAATGGAACATGGTGCAAAAATGAACATGTCATTTTTGTATGCCATCTAATAGCTCGTCGTAAGTGGCAAAGGTCTGGATGAATGTAGTTGGGGAGGGAGGGCACAGGATTTTTTTTATATAAAAGCTTAACTGAGTGCAAAATAACTGTACTTCAATTGTGAGAAAATATTTCAATAATTCATTGCCACCTATGGTGGGTCATTGGTTTCAGAAGTAAAAGTTGAGCTATGGTGATTCTTCATTTTCAAAGATTTCTTTTTAACCTGTTTACTTCCATTTTCTGTCATCTGCCAAAGTAACATGAATGTAGGCCTGTTGGAAGTGTGGAAAAAGATACAGTGAGAAATAACTGGGATCTTTGCTGTTAACTTTTGAAAAGATGCACTATATAAGATGCTTCTCCTCCCCATTAAAGTTTCTGAAAGACTCTGCAAATTCCAGAATTTAATGTACGTCTGCATACATATATCTGGTCTGCATACCAAGCGATAAATGCATTGTGACATTTTAATGTTTCGATACACCCATCCACAGCAAAAGCCTCTTCTATTTCTAATTTAGCCTAAGTATTTCTGTGTGACTGTTCTGCATGCACTGTAATTGCATCCTTAAGTTTCACATGCAGGTTGCGGAAGACTAGCTACACAGTAACTGGCTACATATGTATAAAGTGTGGACTCATCCTGGATGTTAGATTGATGTGGACCACATCTTGTGATGCAAAATTACAGTACATGGCCAATCTGATTTGATACTTAACACAGTACCTCAGTAATCTTGCTTCATTATCCAGTTTCTCTACTGTTTTTCTTTATAGGAATATTTGTATCTAACATTTCTTAATGTACTTTTGAAATTGTTCTTGATTCAGTTGAAATAATTGAAAGTAATGTAGACTTCCCTCTCAAACTGTGACCAGTTTAGTATTGTTTGTCCATTGTGAAAAAGCCTATGTTTGTCATTTTGTACTATATAATAAAACCTTGATAAATAAAAACACTTGCCTAGCTTGTTTGACCTGATGATGAATGGTTTGTCTAGATTTACCCCTTTTCAATTCTTTATCTCCCTTTTAAAAAAATTGAGGCATTGAAGTAGACCTGGAGAAGAAAAAATAGTTCATTGTCACCACTAGTGCAATATTTAATACATTACTGAACCAATTAACTCCAAGAAGAGCTGTTTTCATTAAATTGCATGTCATTATCTTTTTGAAAAACCCGCACAAACTTTCATTACAGTACTAAAATTATCTCTAGCTTTCATCCTATAGTTAGATGCCTTCTCTTTTTATATCATGCCTGAATAACATTTTAAAAACATAATTTCTCACCTCTAGTTGATGGGCCTTTTTGTCACTTTTTTCTAATCTCTCAATCCACTGTGTAAGGCTTCGAACTATACTACCCAAACTTTTATTAAACTATAATTAATGTTTTCCAGATATATTTGCAATGTTTCTATTCCAAAGACCGTTCCTTAGAGAACATTGGTATCAGCCTCTCTATCAATGTGGACAAGGCAGAAACCCATACTTTCCACTGGAACACCCACGGTCCCTGTAACACTTCAACACTAGGCAAAAAAGCTTCACCCCATAACTGTTAGTCGCAAGGTTAGTGCATTAATGAAGCCACCAAAGCTTGCAAGAGCACTGGGAGGCTGCAGGAATTTTCTCAATTTATAACTAATGCTGAAAAAATTCTGATGAAAGTTCATCGACCTGAAACGTTAATTCTGTTTTTCTCTTCACAGCTCTGCTTAACCTGCTGAGTATTTCCCAAAATGTTCTGCTAATTGCTAAAGTACTTAAGTTGTACAACAGAATATTGCTATAGGAGACCCAGATACAGCCAAAGTACTTTGCTTTGGGGGGGAAAAAAATTCTAATGAAGAATGATCTCGCTCGTTAATCTTATGGAATAAGGGCGTGACACATTAACCTCACTGTAAATTTTTCATTACCTATTATGAGTCTGTCTCTGATCATTTGGAACTAATAGTCTTCTAATTACTTTTTGTTCCAATATATTGCAAAATGAATCCAAATATGTGTTACTGCTATGTGCGGAATTTATACACAAAGGGACAGGACCTTTTTTGGGGTGCTGCGAGTGCCCTTAGTGTTCCAAAACAGGGTGCATGACATGCTAGCACATTTTGCGTGAGGTATGCCAGGTGCTTTATTGGTAAGGGCATTTGTGTTTGTGGATTGAGCGTCAAGCAAAAGTATGAAGCGTAGGCAAATCATAGCATCAATCAGCACGTAACACTGATTTAACGTTATTCTGTCATTTTAGGATTGGATTTGGAGAGATGGTGGCATGGCGGTAATGTCACTGGACCAGTAATCCAGAGACCCGTGCTAATGCTCTTGGGATATGGGTTCAAATCCCACCATGGCAGCTGGTGAAATTTAAATTCAATTATTTAAAAATATCTATAATTGAAACAAGTCCAGTAATGGTGACATGAAACTATCATCAATTGTTGTAAAAACGCATCAAAGATGTCCTTTAGGGAAGGAAATCTGCTGTCCTTACACAATCTGGCCTATATGTGACTCCAGACTGTCACGAAAGTATAAATTCTCATAATATTATTGTGATTTATTGTAAAAGTAGGTTAATAGTGGGCTTTGGATAGTTTGTGTGTGGGGTTTAATTGAATTGGAGACAGCTGGTCTAGAGGCTTTGGCTCATCAAAAGAAGCTAGGCTGAAGTTGTAGAATGTGAGATGAGGAGAATTTGCATTTGTAGATAAATCAGGGTCGTTTGAATTTCAAAGAGGTGCTAGGATGTTATACCTAGCCAGAGAAGCTAGGCCAAGCAATGTGTTTATTTTTCCCAAAGGGTACTGATAATATGAGCACCGTGAAAATATTTATCTTATGAGAAAAGTAAAATTCCAAAGACATATGGGAACAATGGAATTTGCATTAAAAGGGAGAAACATGTATAAAGGGATATGAAACTATGTGTCAGGGAAGGCATTACAAGATCTACCGGAAGTGTGAAAAGCCTCCAGTATTTGTGCAATAAGGTGCTGTCCAAAGAAACTGAAGCTGGGAAAAGCCACTTTGAATTCTACTGCCCAGGGTATTGTGGTGACTTGCCTGTATCTATTTAAAGTCTATTTGTTTTTTTTTACTGTTGTCTTAATGGGGATGTAACTGGAAGCCAGATTAATTATGGGTTTTAGGAGTTATAGTAATTTGTAGACCTATGTATGTGCTTGAAAACTTTTGTTAATAAATGTTTAATTTAGTTTTCTAAAAAATCTCAAGTCTTGGAGGACTTGTTACTATTGAATTCAGGGCACGCATCTCGAAATAATTACAAATTGCAAAATCGTTGTGACCGCTTAATCAAGTTCCCACGTGGATTTGATCTGCCTGGCGCACATCATCTGCAGTGTCACAACAGACCCACAGAAGTTTGGTTGACTCTTAACTGCCCTCTGAAATGGTCTAGTAAACCACCTAGTTCAAGGGCAATTGGGGATGGGTCACATACGCTAGCCTTGCCCCATCCCATCAAAGGATTTTTAAAAATCCTTCATCTAGTACCCTCTCTTAATCACGCATAGCAGAACATGTTCAGCAGCAAGAACCCCGCGCTCCCCCCACCCCTTCCACCAATGCTATTTAAGAGGATTATCAACCAATTTCAGGTTAGTTGCTGATTGATTTATACTTGCTGTTGTCATAATTACATAAGTGTTTGCTGCTAACTAGAGTTCTTGAAAGTTGCTGAAGTCTATAGAGGGGTCTTGGCTTTGAGGCCTCTGAATAAATTAGTTCCTCCTAGGAATTAGTAGTATACCCCTTGGAGCACAGCATAACTCGCGGAATGAATAACGGGCACACAGAGCAGGGCAAGATGTTAGGAGCAGGAGCCAGATGTGGGGGAGAAGGGTTTTGTGCAGGATACCATGTCTGCCCTAGGCATTCAGAGAGTAATTCCCTGCATAGAACAGTGTGTCAGGTATCTGTGCTCCTGTAGGGGGTGACCTCACTTAATCTGCAGCCATAAATGCAACCTCAGAGCAGGGATAGGTCCCTATTGCCAGCGGCTGTGAAGGTGACCGTGTCCATGAACTTTTATGCATTGGGCTCCTTCCAGTCTGGAGCGGTGATATTTGCAACATCTCACAGTTTGCTATCCACTGTTGCATAATGGAGGTCAGTGACATCTCTATTCAAAGGGAATTGACTGATTCATTCTCTCATGCCAGAGAACAGCAGGCGGAGATAGCGCACAGCCTCATTAGAATTGCAGGCTTCCTTATGGTACAGGGTGCCATTGATTGCATATGCATTGCTTTGTGGGCACCTGTTGGCTCTAAGATGCATCTCAACGGAAAGCAATCCCACCCTCTCAATGTGGAGCTGGTATGCAGGGTGTATATATGCTCATAAGCAGCATATCATGCCTGGTATCCCGGCAGCAGTCATGATGCCTTTATTCTGCAGCAGTTCGCTTTGTTTTCTGTATTTTAGCCACTGCAACAAACCAAAGGCTGCTACAAAATA
Organism: Cetorhinus maximus; assembly: GCF_964194155.1. Lineage (NCBI taxonomy): Eukaryota > Metazoa > Chordata > Chondrichthyes > Lamniformes > Cetorhinidae > Cetorhinus > Cetorhinus maximus. The sequence continues at coordinate 108,000,354 of NC_135891.1, forward strand.
ACAAGAGCTATCCGTTGATGACTTATAGCTTTGTATACATACCGCCCACGTGTGGACAATGAAAGTCATGCTGCCACATGAAGTGCCGAATTCAGAATATGCTGGAAGGAAACTTTGGCTGCCTGACTGTGGGGAGCCCAGCAGTCCTCAGCAGAGGGGGTGCCAAGATTCATGGTGGTCTTCTGTACCTGTACAACTCTACCATCGTGAAGGTATGCCATCAACTATACAGTGAGCAGTTGAAGAGGAGGAAGAGGAAATGACGATGTAATCTAGATAGCCCGTTTTCTGGCTGGACTATGGAGACCTTAGTCCAGGACGTTGCTCCTGCGTTGCTGTGTGGGCTCAACTCCATCGTTGACGCCATAGTTGGCCTACAACAGTGTGTATGGGGTATGGGGCAGCTCAGTCTCACTCCAGCTACCCCTGCTCCTTGAGTCAACTAGGGTCCCGCGGGTACCCATAGGGAAGAGGATCAGCAGGTGCACACTCTGGGGCCATCCACCCTGGTGACTCCGGGAGAGACCGGCCGACCCGAATCCCCTCTTCCTGTGACCTCAGCAGCTCCCGCTTCACAGGCCGAGGAGGGTGCCACTGCCACACAGCAGGACCCTGAAAGCAGGCTGGGGCCCTCCAAGTCTCGGCCCTCCAGAGTCATCACAGATGCCGTCGCAGTCAGCAGGCTGCCTCCACCTCCACTGTGGATGTCCTGGAAGAACCAAGACGTAGAGGCAGGATTAGGAAAGTTAAGGAGAATTAGCTGCACAGCCTGTGCATGGGTGTTAATCACTTGTACATACTGTTCACTATTGTCAGTAAACTCTCAAGAATGTCTACCTGCCTAAGGCTCCTTGTTCTGATGAGCAGTGTTCATGTCACTCAGATGTGAAACCTTTCTGCACAAGATAAAGGCAGGTGTCTCAGTCCAGGGCCTCTTCCCTGTGCTCTGTGCAGCCTTCAGACCAAAGTGATGGTCCAGCCTCTCACTCCCTGGAAATGTTACTGATGCCTGTATCTCGGAGGTGTTTGTTATTGCTGCCAGGATGTAGTGGGCAGGTACCACAGAGTTCTCTCATTCTCTCTCTGTGCTCTCAGCACTTTTAAGGAGGGGCTGGCCCCCATCTCTTCAGCATCTGTGACCACTGATGATATGCTCCAGCACCTGAAGGGCTCAGATGCTGAAGGTGGACAAAGGATCAGATGCTTCTAAAGTTTCTTGGCTGCATCTCTATGATATGACCCTGATCACAGAGCGCAAGTGAGCTGCCCTCGGCTAGACAGAAGTCAGACATTCTCAGAGGCTATGTGAAGATTTATGGAATGTCCTCACTGCATGTCGGCATCATCCTCCAACAATCAAGTGACTTTTAGGGCCTCCACTGCATCTCCATGACAGGAGCATTCTCACAGAGGGTATTCACACTACCATAAGCCAGACTGGAGTCAAACGTTCACAAATGTGCTGTGAGGATCTATGTCGCCATCATCCTCCACAAATCTAGCAGCTATGAAGGCATCCCAGAGCGCGCTTGGCTCGTCTAGCAAGTGCAAGGGCCTCATCCCCATCATCGTCGCCTCTGAGGATCTCTTCACCCTTATCCCCGTCGGCGTCCTCCTCATTGGAGAAGATGTGCAGCTCCTCCATCTCCTCCTCAGGCAGCTCCTCTCCCCATTGGAGCTCCAGGTTGTAAAGGGTGCAGCAGATGATGACGATGCGTGACACCCTCTGCAGACTGTATTGCAGGGCTCCACCAGGCCTGTCCAGGCACCAGAACTACATTTTCAGCATCCCGATTGTCTGCTCTACCAAGTTGTGAGCTGCAGCATGAGCCTCGTTATACCATCACTCCGCTGCAGTCTGAGGCCGCCACACGGGTGTCATCAGCCATGGGCTCTGTGGGTAGCCCTTGTCCCCAAGCAGCCATCCCTGCAGCTTCTGTGGACCCTGGAAGACTCCAGGGATCTGTGACTGACTGAGGGTGTAGGCTTCGTGCACACTCCCTGGAAACCATGCGCAAACCTGCAGGATGTGTTTCTGGTGGTCGCATAACAGCTGCACATTCAGCGAATGGAAGCCCTTGCGGTTGATGTAATCCACCGCGTACAGCGTCAGAGACCTGAGCACCACATGGGTGCAGCAAAACACACCCTGCACCTGTGGGAATCCTGACATCCAGGCAAATCCGATGGCCCTGGAATCCTGGCTGTCCCAGTCCCAGGTGAAATGCACAAAGTCGTGTGCTATGGAGAAGATGGCATCTGTGACCTCATGGATGCATTTATTGGTGGAGGCTTGTGATATCCTGCAGACGTCACCTGTGGAGCCCTGAAAAGAGTCACTGGCATAGAAATTGAGTGCCGCGGTCACTTTCACAGCCACTGGCAGTGGATGCCCTCCATGTCCCCTTGGCACCAAGTCTTGCAGTAAGGAGCAGATGTGAGCGACCAGGTCCCTAAACATGCAGTCATCGGCAACACCAGTTCTCAGTCATCTGCAAGAATGACAGGCGGCGTCTATAGACCTGGGTGTTGCAAGGCGCCGACCAGCCACAGCTCTCTGTCTCTCCTGGGCAGCCTGTCAGAGAGCCCCAGCAGCCCCTTCTTCCTGAAGTTGCTGCTCCTGTCTTTACGTGGGCAGGAGCCTCAGTCATTCTCTCCTCAGTCTTCTTCGCTCTCATCAGGCATACAGCTAGGTCACCAGGCTCCATGCTCCTGATGTGGTCCTCCTGAGAGAAAGAGATGTGGTTAGCATGGGTGAACTTAGCACCTTTCCTGGTCCTGTGTGGCTGCCCCTTAACACTTCCCAGAGGTTGCTGGCCACCCCTCGCATGGCTAGAGATGAGTGCGCTGCATGGCTGCCCTGTCAACCTGTGACTGGGGGAGACTGCTCCTAGCCAGGATGCTGAGATTGCAAGGGGTTGTGAGCACCTCCAGCAGTGACTGCTACATGGCCAGGGTTGGTGAGGAGATTGTACAACGTGTGCAGTCCAAACTGCTCCATGGTCCAGTAAAATGGCTGCTGACTCGCAGTCTGTGCCGGGGGGATGGGGGGGAGGGTGGGAGGGGGTAAGGTCTGGAGCACTTGGTGGCACTTTGGTTCCTCCACGTTGTTTGTGTGGGTGGGCAGCCTAGGAGCCCGACCCCAATCACATCACTGTGGCTGCACCTGAACTGTCTTAGTTGCAGAGAAATGATCAGTTTATACAGGTGCCCCTACTGTGTGGCCACTTCCCTCGTCTACACCGCCCCCCACCTTGATTTCTTGTGCATGGGATACAACGCCAGGGCAGCAGTTGATCCTCCCCCACCCCCCAACAACAGCAACAGTCGCTTCTGAGGCTGGGGAGCAGTTGCTCCCAGACACAAACCCCCCCATGACCCCTTGAAATCATTTGCCTCCGAGGCAGGGCAGCACTACCCAGGCCCCCCAGGTGCCCTTGAAGTCTGCAAAGCAACAGGCGACCCTGGCGAGCTGTGGAAAATGATTCTGTTCACCCACCTCAGTTTCCCCAAATTGAAGGCCGCTAAGTGCATGTCACCTCTGTGCCGTTATGAAACATGTCGACGTGCTTTCCCGCCGATGCGGACGGACAATCTGGTGGGGGCCCAAAAGCCTGGCGGGATGGCCTTTGAATGATATGCTGATGTGTTACAATGAGCTCCCCAACGACCATTGGCGGGAAACGCAGCCCCGCTATGAAGGTCGTGACCTGCCTTCTCGCTGTCATGAAACCGATCGCGCCATGTTGTCCCACCTGCCACCTGTCACGCCCACTGCCAGCGGGCATGGAAAATTCCACCCCTTATGGTCCCTCGCCACTGACTATCAAAGCGTTCACTTGGCTACAATGTAAAAAATAAACACCAACACAGGATAAACCTTCCAAAGCAAATTTACGAAGCAAGCCATGCCAAATGTCAACTAATCACTATACAATCTGGCTGGTGAAGGCTGCTAACTTTCAATGGGGGAGACAGCAGGTGGCTTAGCAGGATAAGTTCAAACAGCCCTGGAAGACCGGGGTACTGGCTGCACCATCTCGGTTCAGGTGGCAGCAGCCTGGGCGGGCTGGCTGACAGCAATAGTATGGGAATTGGTAGTGCTGGGAGGACAAACGGGTTTCTGCTCCACGGAACCACTTGCCACTCTCCCAAGGCAGGAGCTGAGCAATCTTAATAATCTGTTGGAGCACAGATTGCAGGACTGCTATGAATGCCCCAGTGAATGCTCAGCCTCTACAGCTGCCTCGGCAGCAGCCTGTGCTTGCATCACAGCAACTTGATCTTGCTTGACTTCAATCTGAGCTTTCACTGCAGAATTCAGATATTGGGTGGCTTCTGCTTGTAATGCAGTAGAAGCTAAGACATTGACCATTAGACGCTGCATAATGGGTGGGTCCACAAGAGTGCTAATGGAGTTGGCCACCACTTCCATGCTGGAAAGGACGCAAAGGCCCTATGCAAGGTTCGAGCTGGATTTCCCCATGTGCCTTGACGTTGTATACAGGTTTTCTAGCAGACCTGCCAATGGACCAAACATTTCATTGTGCACAACCATCAGCCTTCAATAGCCTACCCGTTTGAGGTGCTCACCTGAGTCCTCTGTGGCAGAACTAGTGTGCAACCTTGAGCTCTGCAAGCTGGCACCTAAGCTACCTGTGCCACCTGCCCTGGCTGCAGGCTGCTTGTGCCCAGTGTCTCACCTCTCCCAAAGTAGTCATGTGACAGTGGTGGCTGAGAGTGAGAGATCAAGCCACTGTCTTTTTTCTTTTCTGCCCGTTGTTCTTACAGCACTGCCTGGCCAGTTGCAGCACTTGTGTGTCCTAAAGGAGAAAGGCACAAGGGGCAGGGGTGTGCTGAGGAGGGGAGAAAGGGAAGCAAAAAGAACATACACCATCTGCAGCTTCTAAATCAGGAGAGATTGTGGGATAAGAGGAAAGTGGGAGGTGAGAAGAAAGATTAGATAAGAGGATACCATCATCTTCTATCTGTTTCTGCCCCAGTGCTGGCCACGGTCTCAGTGATGGCCACTCCGATGATGGCAAATACTGTCTCCCAAATGGAGGTAAGGACCTGCAACGGCCCCTGCCCCTGGCAGCTAGAACCTGCTGCTTCTAACTGTGCACTGCCTTGTTCTGCAAGAGATAAGGAAGTGTGTCAGTGAGTATTGTACAATATGTTTGGGTAAGGTGGCAGTCACGATTGAATAGCTGACAATGCGCAATCCGTAAACAGTGATAAATGTATGAGGGTGAAGTGAAGCTATAAATGATAAATATGAGTCATGATTGAATATCGATAGGTGAGTGATGGAGTGGTGGTGATATGGGGCATTGAACAGTGTCAGAGACCAGTGGTGCAGTTGTTGGGATTGGCATTTGAAGATGCATTCACTTGACCTTCGCCACTCGTGAGCTAATTGAACCTCTTTGCAGTACAGCATCCAAGTCATCAGGGCTTGACCCCTAGCATTGGCTGCCCCAGCTACCTGATTCCACCCCTTTCTGAGAGTTCATCTGGCCCCCTGTGGATAGAACACATCTCTCCTCTCTTCAACCAAGTTCCTCAAGCACAGCATTGTAAGATCTTGCAGCCTTTCTCTCCAGTGTTGTTCCGTTCTTGTGTCTTTCCCAGGTCAGAATCAGGTGTAGAATGACTTCTGGCACTTGCTGCAGCAAAAATGCACCTTTCTTTTACCATTGCTAGCCTCTCGTGATTTAGGGCCCCCTGCTGAGGAGTGGATCCACTGAAGAGCACAGTTAGCACTGGCTGCATACTACAAGCATAGCAGCATGAAAGGGCCATATTACAAATTAAGGACAATAAAAAAAAAATAGGAAATTCCAAGAGGAACTTTTTACTGGAAAAAAAAAAGGCCTGTGGAACAGAATACTGGCATGAATGGTGAAATAAGAAACTTTTATGGGTTTCAGAAAGGAGCTTGATAGATCCTTGTCAACAAATGGAATTCAGCATTATTCGAAACATACCAAGAGTATACTGTGGAGAGGGAAGCTGTATGATCAAAAGCTCTTTTGCATGAAACTGTTACTGTGCAACATATCCTAATCAAGTCAAATTCCGTGTAAAATTTGAACTCCAAATAACTTCGAATTATTAATTGAAATAATTCTTCCAGTCGCTACTCGTTTGTATTAATTATTCATTTTTCAGGCACAAGATATGAACAACTGATAAAGTACTTGTAAAGTATAGAATGGTACCACAAAGTTCCTTAAAATTGTGAGGTAAATTGATTGTGAGCAGCAAGGAACATGGAGATGGGCAAAGTGACAAGCAAAGGCATGATCGGAGTGACTTTTTAAAATAGAGGCAGAGAGATCTCAGTAGGGATCTCTAGTGATAGAGGGAATGGGGATGTGGGCAAGGGCTGAGGCCTCAACTATTTTACAATCTACGTTAATGATCTGGAAGAAGGGAGCGAGAGTATGGTTGCTAAATTTGCCGATGACACCAAGATAGGTGGGAAAGCAAGTTGTCAAGAGGAGGTAGAGAACCTGCAAAGGGATATAGGTAGGTTAAGTTAGTGGGCAAAAGTTTGGCAGATGGAGTATATTATGGGAAAATGTGAACTTGTCCACTTTGGCGGGAAGAATAGTAAAGCAATATACTATTTAAACGGAGACAGATTACAGAACTTGGTGGTACAAAGGGATTTGGGTGTCCTGGTATGTGAATCACAAAAAGTTAGCATGCAGGAACAGCAAGTAATTAGGAAGGCAAATGGAATGTTGGCATTTAATGCAAGGGGAATGGAATATAAAAGTATGGAACTTTTACTGCAGCTGTCCAGTGCCTTGGTGAGACCACATCTGGAATACTGTGTACAGTTTTGGTCTCCTTATTTGAAACAAGATATAATGCATTAGATAAAAACAAAGTGAAGGGTCATGAGGACTCGAAACATCGACTCTTTTCTTCTCCGCCGATGCTGCCAGACCTGCTGAGTTTTTCCAGGTAATTCTGTTTTTATAATGCATTAGAAGCAGTTCAGAGAAGGTTCACTCAACTCATTCCTGGGATGACGGGCTTATCTTAGGCTGAAAAAGTTGGGCCTATATCCATTGGCGTTTCAAAGAATGAGATGTGATCTAATTGAAATATATAAGATCCTGAGGGGATTTGATAGCATTTATACCAGGAGGGTGTTTCCACTTTTGAGAGAGCCAGGGCACGGTTTAAGAATAAGAGGTCTATCATTTGAGTCTGCACTGGGGTGCTGTTTTTGGCTGCAGTAGAGTGCTTCAGTTGGGGTTTGGTGACTGAGAGAGGTCAGTGAGGAGGGAGGGGGTGCTCCTCTCCTTTTCTGCCTTTCCTCAAAGAAGCACGGCAGCCTTGGTAAGTAGGACCTGGTGAGTAAATTAGAAAAGTGCAATACTTTTAAACAAGTTGCTATACTTGGATTTAACTGAGAAGCGCCAGGAATAAGGGAAATTTAGGGCCAATATGATAAAGTAATATAAATAATCCAAAGTAGAACAAAGTTAACATAAGGGAAATAAAGTTAAGACATGGCAGGGCAGCTCAGTCAAGTGGAATGTGTGTCCTGTAATATGTCCGAAGTCATGGACGCTACCAGTGTCCTAGATGACCACATCTGCAGGAAGTGCTGTCAGCTGCAGAAACTTGAGCTTCGAGTTTCAAAGCTCAAGTGGCCACTGGAGTCACTGTGGCACATTGGCGAGGCTGAGAGCTACGTGGATAGCATGTTCAGACAGGTGGTCACACTGCAGCTTAAGGGTCTGGAGACAGAGAGAGGATGGGTGACCACCAGGCAGTCCAAGAGAAGTAGGCAGGTAGTGCAAGAGTCCCCAAAACAAATCAGTTTTCCGTTTTGGAAGCTGGTGAGGGTGCAGGCTCCTCAAAGGAGTGCAGTCAGAGCCATATTTGTGGCACTATTAGCGGCTTGCTGTACAGAAGCAGCGGAAGAAGAAAGGAAGAGCTATAGTGATAGGGGATTCATTGGTTAGGGGAACAGACAGGCGTTTCTGTGGTCATAGACATGATTCCAGGATGGTATGTTGCCTCCCTGGCACCAGGGTCGAGGATGTCACAGCGGCTGCAGGACATTGTTCTGGAATAGAGTGATCAGCCAGAGATCGTGGTCCACATTGGCACCAATGACTTAGGTAGGAAGGGGGATGTGGTCCTGCAATCAGAATTTAGAGAGCTAGGTAGAAAATTAGCAAGCAGGACCTCAAATGTAGTAATTTCTGGATTACTCCCAGTGCCATGTGCCAGTGAGTACAGAAATAGGAGGGTAAGGCAGATGAATGCATGGCTGGAAAGATGGTGCAGGAAGGAGGGCTTTAGATTCCTGGGACACTGGGACTGGCTCTGGGGGAGATGGCACCTGTACAAGCTGGACAGGTTGCACCTGAATAGAGCTGGGACTGAGTTCTTTGCAGGCCATTTTGCTAGTGCTGTTGGGAGGGCTTTAAACTAACTCGGCAGGAGTGTGGGAACCAAGAGAAAATATTAGAGAGGAATACCAGGGTGCACAAAATACCGGGAGAGACAGATAGTATTAGTATAGAGAATAGTAAGTTAATAGATAATAACTGGGTATGGAGAAAGTAACAAAATCTAAATCAGGGTTATTATGCATGTATGTGAATGCACAAAGTATAGTAAATAAGATTGGGGAGTCACAGGCACAGATTGTTATCGCCACAACATCATATTTCCACATGGCAGAGACCTGGCTCAAGGAAGGGCAGGACTGGGTGTTAAATATTCCCGGATACAAGGTGTTCAGAAAAGATAGGAAAGGAAGGAAAGGAGGAGGGATGGTGGTATTGGTTAAGGAGAGCATTGCAGTGCTGGAGAAAGAGGATGTCCCAGGGGGCTCAAGGACAGAATCAATTTGGCTAGAGCTAAGAAATAAATAGGGTGAAATTACAATGCTCGGTGTAGACTATAGACTGTCAAATAGTGAGAAGGACGTAGAAGAATAAATCTGCAAGGAAATTACAGAGAGATGCAAGCATTATAGAGTCGTTATAATGGATGACTTTAATACCCAAATGTGGACTGGGACAGTGTTAGTGTAAAGGGTGGGGAGGGAGCAAAAATTCCTAGATTGCGCTCAGGAGCATTTTCTACAGCAGTATGTGTCCAAACCAACAAGAAAAGACCTGGTTCTTGGAAATGAAGTGGGCCAAGTAGATCAAGTGTCAGTGGGGGAACATTTAGGAGACAGTGATCATTGTATTGTACGTTTTAGGATAATGATAGAAAAGGACGATAGGCAATCCAGAGTAAGAATAATTAACTGGACGAGAGCTGACTTTAAAGGGGCAAGAACGGAGCTGGGCCAGATAGACTGGAACGAAAGATTGGCAGAAAAAACTGTTCAGCTGAACAATGGGCTACCTTCAATAAAAAGGATTGGTTCGGGCACAGTCAAGGTATGTTCCCTCGAAAGTCAAAGATTAGGTAAACAAATCCAGAACTCCCTGGATGAGAAAGGAGATAGAAATTAAGATAAAGAAGAAAAAGTGTGCTTATGACAGGCGTCAGGTGGAAAATGCAATTGAGAACCAAGAGGAATACAGAAGATTCAGAGGGGAGGTGATAAAGGATATTGGAGAAGCGAAGTGGGATTATGAGAAAAGACTGACAGCCAACATAAAGGGGAATCCCAAAGTCTTCTACAGGCATATAAATAGTAAAGAGTGGTAAAAGGGGGAGTAGGGCTGATTAGGGACCTAAAAGGGAATTTACACATGGACAAAGGGGCCATGGCTGAGGTATTAAATTAATTTTTGCATCTGTCTTTACCAAGGAAGTAGATACTACTCAGACCATGGTGACAGATGAGGAAACTCTGTCACTGGAAGGGTTCACAATTGATAAGGAGGAAGTGTTGAATAGACTGTTAGTACTTAAAGTTGACAGGGCACTGGGACTGGACGAGATGCATCCAAGGCTATTGAAGGGAGTGAGGGTAGAAATTGCAGAAGCACTGGCCATAATCTTTCAGTCTTCCCTAGACTCAGGGGTGGTGCCGGGGGACTGGAGAATTTCAAATATTACGCCTTTGTTCACAAAAGGTTGTGAGGATAAGCCCAGCAATTACAGATCAGTCAGTCAGTCAGTTTAACGCCAATGCTGGGCAAGATTCTAGAAACAATTATTCGGAATTGAATTAGTAGTCACATGGAAAAATATGGGTTGATAAGGAAGAGCCAGCATGAATTTCTAACTAACTTGCTGGAGTTTTTTTGAAGGGGTAACAGAAAAGGTCGACGAGGGTAATGCTGTTGATGTGGTGTACATGGACTTTCAAAAGGCATTTGACACAGTGCCACACAACAGACTTTTGAGAAAGGTTATTGCTCATGGAATAAAAGGGACAGTAGCAATGTGGATACAAAATTTGCTGAAAAATAGGAAGCAGAGAGTAATGGTTAATGGATATTTTACAGATTATTTATAGTGGAGTTCCCCAGGGGTTGGTATTGGGACCCTTGTTTTTCGTGATATATATTAGTAAGAACATTAGAACATAAGAAATAGGAGCAGGAATAGGCCATTTGGCCCTTCAAGCCTGCCCCACCATTCAATAAGATCATGGCTGACCTGCCTCAGGCCTCAACTCATCTTTCATGTCAGCTCCTCATAGTCCTCAACTCCTCAATATTTCAAAAATCTGTCTACCTTCTCTTTAAAATACTTTCAGTAATCTAGCCTCCACAGCTCTCTGGGGTAGAGAATTCCAGAAATTCACTACCCTCAGAGAAGAAATTCCTTTGCACCTCAGTTTTAAATGAGTGTCCCCTTTATCTGTAACTATATTCCCTAGTTCGAGACTCCCCCACTAGTGGGAACATCTTCTCAACATCTACCCTGTCAAGCCCCCTCAGAATCTTGTATGTTTTAATAAGATCACCCCTCAATCTTCTAAACGCTAATGAATAAAGGCCTAACCTGTTTAACCATTCTTGATCCCCTTCATCCCAGGAATCAGCCGAGTGAATCTCTTTTGAACTGCCTCCAATGCCAGTATATGCTTTCTTAAGTACGGGGACCAAAACTGTACACAGCACTCCAGATGGGGCCTCACCAACATCCTGTACAATTGTAACAAGACTTCCCTATTTTTAAACTCCAACCCCCTAGGAATACAGGCCAAAATTCCATTTGCCTTCTTAATTACTTGCTGCACCTGCATGCTAACTTTTTGTGTTTCATGCACAAGAACACCCAGATCCCTCTGTGCTGCACTTTTTTGGAGTCTCTCTCCATTTAAATAATAATCTGCCCTTTCATTCTTCCTACCAAAGTGTATGACCTCACACTTTCCTACATTAAACTTCATGTGCCAAGTTTTTGCCCACTCACTCAACCTACCTATATCCCCCTTGCAGATTCCTTATGTCCTCATCACAACATGCCCTTGCACCTATTCATCAGCAAATTTGGATACATTACACTCTGCCCCCTTCCAAGTCATTAATATAGATAGTAAATAATGGAGGTCCTAGGACTGATCTTAGTGGCACTCCACTAATTATGTCTTTCCAACCTGAAAAAACCCATTAATCCCGACTCTGTCTTCTGTGTGTTAACCAATCCTCAATCCATGCTAGTACATTACCCCCAATACCGTGAGTTCCTATCTTGTGCAATAACCTTTTATGTGGCACCTTATCAAACGCCTTTTGAAAATCCAAATACACTCTACTACCAGGTCCCCTTTATCAACTCTGCTTGTTGTATCCTCAAAGAGCTCTGGCAAATTTGTCAAATATGATTTCCCTTTCACAAAACCATGTTGACTCTGTTTGATTGTGTTCAGCTTTTCTAAATGTCCTGCTATTTCTCCCCTAATAATGGAACCTAGCATTTTCCCAACGACAGATGTTAGGCTGACTGGCCTATAGTTTCCTGCTTTTTGTCTCCCTCCCTTCTTGAACAGGGGCATCACATTAGCGGTTTTCCAACCCGCTGGGACCCTCCCAGAATCCAGTGAATTCTGGAATATTTCGACCAATGCCTCCACTATTTCTGCAACCACTTCTTTTAAAACCCTTGGATGCAGGCCATCAGGTCCTGATGACTTGTCTGCCTTTAGTCCCATTAGTTAGTCAAACACTTTGCCCCTCGTGATAGAGACTGTTACAAGATCTTTCCTCCCATTAGCTCCTTGCTTATCTGATATCTTTGGGATGTTTATACTGTCCTCCACCGTGAAGACCAATGCAAAGTATTGGTTTAAATTATCTATCATTTCCCTGTTCCCTGTTATCAATTCTCCAGTCACATCCTCCAAGGGTCCCGTGCTCACTTTAGCCACTCTCTTCTTATATATCCAAAGAAGCTCTTGCTGTTTGTTTTTATATTTCTTGCCAACTTACTTTCATAATCAATTTTCTCCCTCTTTATTAGCTTGTTAGTCAGCCGCTGCTGGTTCCTAAAAAAAAAATCCCAATCCTCTAGCCTACCACTAGTTTTCGCTGCTCCTTAGTTTTTGATTGGATACTCTCCTTAACCACCTTTGTTAACCACGGGTGGTTCATCCTTCTCATCGAGTCTTTCGTTTTGACCGGGATAAATTTTTGCTGAACATTATGAAATATCTGCTTAAATGTCTGCCACTGCTCATCCACTGACCTTCCCCTTAGTCTATTTCCCCAGCCCGCTTTAGACAACTCTTTCTTCATACCTCTGTAATTGCCTTTATTTAAGTTGAGGAAACTGGTTTGAGACCTGAGTTACTCGCCCTCAAACTAAATTTGAAATTCTACCATGTTGTGACCGCTATCCCCTAGAGGACCCTTAACTATGATATCTCTTATTAATCCCACCTCATTACACATTACTAGATCTAAAATAACCTGTTCCTGGGTAGCTCCTGCAATGTATTGCTCTAAGAAACAATCCCTGATTCACTCTACAAATTCATCTTCCATGTTATCCCTGCCAACCTGATTTGTCCAGTCAACATACAGATTAAAATCACCCATAACAATTGTAGCATCCTTCTTACATGCCTCCATTATTTCCCGATTTATACTTTGTCCTACAGTGAGGCAACTCTTTGGGGGTCTATAAACGACTCCCACCTGTGACTTCTTCCCTTTGCTATTCCATATTTCCATCCAAACTGATTCCACATCACGACCTATTGCACTGATATCACTACTCACTACCGCACTGATACCTTCCACTATTAACAAAGCTACCCCATCTCCTTTTCCCTATTTTTCTGGAATATCGAATACCCTTGAATATTGAGATCCCTGTCTTGGTCACCCTGTAACCATGTCTCTGTAATAGTTATCAAGGCATATTCATTTGTTTCTATTTTGCTGTCAATTCATCTATTTTGCTACAAATGTTGCGTGCATCCAGATAAAGAGCCTTAAGCTTTGACTTTTTACCATTATTACTCATTCAGGTTCTAATTTTGGCTGCACTTTTCTGCTTATGTTTTCTGCTCCCTCCCTGTCAGGCTTTGCTTTGATTATCATTTGCCTCTTCACTACCCTGCACCTCTGCTCTCTCGTTTCTTTTTGATTTTTTAAACTTCCCTTCAGTTGAACCCTCCCCCCCACTAATTAGTTTAAAGTCCTATTTATAACTCTAGTTATACGATTCTCCAGGACACTGGTCCCAGCCTAGTTCAAATGAAAGCAAAATACTGTGGATGCTGGAAATCTGAAACAAAAACAAAAATTGCTGGAAAAACTCAGCAGTTCTGACAGCATCTGTGGAGAGAAAGACAGAGTTAACGTTTCGAGTCCGTATGACTCTTCTTCAGAACTAAAGAGAAGTAAAAATGTAGTGGAATACATACTGTTTAAAGGGGGTGGGACAGGTGAAGCTGGATAGAAGGCCAGTGATAGGTGGAGGCAAAGGAGAGATTGCAGAAGATATCAAAAACAAGGGGTGTTGATGGTGGTGATACTGGCTAAAGGAGGTGATAATGGTGACATTAAGAGTAGAAAGCAGGATGAGCAAGTGGCAGGTGGCCCTAGTGGGGGTGGGTGGGGGGAGGGGACGGTGTGGGAGGAAAGATTAAAATAGGCTAAAAGGCGGGGATAAAACAATGAATGAAATAAACTTAAAAAATAATAATAATACAAATAGGTGGGAAAAAGAAATATATATATATATATATATATATATATATATATATATATATAAAAGTTTAAAAATATTTGAAAAAGGGATCAAAAAGGGGTGGGGATGGAGGAGACAGTTCATGATCTGAAGGTGTTCAACTCAATGTTAAGTCCGGAAGGCTGTAATGTGCCTAATCGGAAGATGAGATGCTGTTCCTCCAGTTTGTGTTGAGCTTCACTGGAACATTGCAGCAGGCCAAGGACGGACATGTGGGCATGAGAGCAGGGTGGTGTGTTGAAATGGCAAGCGACAGGGAGGTCTGGGTCATGCTTGCGAACAGACTGAAGGTGTCCCACAAAGCGGTCACCCAGTCTGCGTTTGGTCTCTCCAATGTAGAGGAGACCGCATTGGGAGCAGCGAATGCAGTAGACCAAATTGAGGGAAGTGCAAGTGAAGTGCTGCTTCAATTGAAAGGAGTGTTTGGGCCCTTGGACGGTGAGAAGGGGGGGAGTAAAGGGTCAGGTGTTGTACCTTCTGCAATTACATGGGAAGGTGCCGTGGGAGGGGGTTGAGGTGTTGGGGGTGATGGAGAAGTGGACCAGGGTGTTCCGGAGGGAACAGTCCCTATGGAATGCCGACACGGGGGGGTGAAGGGAAGATGTGTTTGGTGGTGGCATCATGCTGGAGTTGGCGGAAATGGCAGAGGATGATCCTTTGAATGCGGAGGCTGGTGGGTTGAAAAGTGAGGACAAGGGGGACACGATCATGGTTCTGGGAGGGAGAGGAAGGTGTGAGGGCAGAAGCGCGGGAGATGGGTCGGACACAGTTGAGGGCACTGTCAACCACTGTGGATGGAAAACGTCGGTGAAGGAAGGAAGGCATGTCAGAAGCGCTGTTTTGGAAAGTGACATCATCAGAACAGATGCGACGGAGGCAAAGGAACTGAGAGAATGGGATGGAGTCCTTACAGGAAGCAGGGTGTGAGGAGCTGTAGTCGAGGTAACTGTGGGAGTCGGTAGGCTTGTAAGGAATATTGGTGGACAGTCTATCACCAGAAATTGACACAGAGAGATCAAGGAAGGGAAGGAAAGTGTCAGTGATGGACCATGTGAAAGTGATGGAGGGGTGGAAATTGGAAGCAAAATTAATAAATTTTTCTAGGTCCAGACGAGAGCATGAAGCAGCACCGAAACAGTCATCGATGTACTGGAGAAAGAGTTGTGGGAGGGGGCCTGAGTAGGACTTGAACAAGGAATGTTCCACATACCCCATAAAGAGACAGGGGCCCATGCAGGTACCCATTGCTGCACCTTTCATTTGGAGGAAGTGAGACGAGTTTAAGGAGAAATTGTTTAGTGAGAGAACATGTTCAGCCAGGCGGAGGAGAGTGTTGGTGGATGGGGATTGTTCAAGCCTCTGTTCAAGAAAGAAGCGGAGAGCCCTAAGACCATCCTGGTGGGAGATGGAGGTTCAGAGGGATTGGACATCCATGGTGAAGAGGCGGTTAGGGCCAGGAAACTGGAAATTGTTGATATGACGTAGGGCATCAGAGGAATCGCGGATGTAGGTGGGAAGAGACTGGACAAGGGGGGAGAGGACGGAGTCAAGATAGGAAGGGATGAGTTCCGTGGGGCAGGAACAGGCTGACATGATTGGTCTGCCCGGACAGTCCTGTTTGTGGATTTTGGGGAGAAGGTAGAAGTGGGCTGTCCAAGGTTGGGAGACTATGAGGTTGGAAGCTGTGAAGGGAAGATCTCCAGAGGAAGTGAGGTCAGTGACAGTCCTGGAAACAATGGCTTAATGCTTGGTGATGGAGTCATGGTCCAGGGGTAGATAGGAGGAAGTGTCTGCGAGTTGGTGCTCAGCCTCGGTGAGGTAGAGGTCAGTACGCCAGACAACAACAGCACCATCCTTGTCGGCAGGTTTGATAACAAAGTCGGGGTTGGACCTGAGAGAATGGAGTGCGGCAAGTTCAGAAGGAGACAGGTTAGAGTGGGTGAGAGGAGCAGAGAAATTGAGACGACTGATGTCACGCCGACAGTTCTCAATGAAAAGATGAAGAGCAGGTAAGAATCCAGAGGGAGGAGTCCAGGTGGAGGGAGAATACTGGAGGTGGGTAAAAGGATCCGTTGAACGGGGAGAGGACTCCTGCCCAAAGAAGTGAGCACGGAGACAAAGGCGGCGGAAGAAGATTCAGCATCGTGCTGAGCCCAGGTTTCCCACCTATTTCTATTATTATTTTTAAAATTTATTTCCATTCATTGATTTATCCCCACCTTTTAGCCTATTTCAATCTTTTCTCCCACACTGTCCCCTCCCCCCACCCCCACTAGGGCCACCTGCCACTTGCTCATCCTGCTTTCTACTCTCAATGTCACTATTAGCTCCTCCTTTAGCCAGTATCGCCACCATCAATGCTCCTTCGACCTTCTGTTTATGACATCTTTTGCAATCTCCCCCTTGCCTCCACCTATCACTGGCCTTCTATCCAGCTTCACCTGTCCCACCCCCCTTAAACAGTATATATTTCACCACATTTTTACTTCTCTTTAGTTCTGAAGAAGAGTCATACGGACTTGAAACACAGATGCTGTCAGAACTTGCCAGTGATGCTCAAATCCTGTAAAAGAATAGAAGAAAAATTGCACCCAAAACACAGGCATGACAGGGACCAATTTCTCCCCCATAATCAAGCCACTCTCCCACTGTGGCTGCTGTACCTCCAGTGATGCAAAGTTAGCTTATTTTAACAGTGCTTCCCATCTTTACAACCTCTATCGCCAAGAAGGAACAAAGTAGTCGGATTATCAAAACACGTGTACCTATTCCCTTGTTACCTGAGACAATCACCTCTCTGATCTTGCAAATAACTAAATGGTTAAATAATCTATCAGAAGGATCTGTTTTACTCTTCAGCTCTGGGAAGAGTATTTGCAGTTGTAAAATTCAAAAGGATTATACTGTATAAAGGAATAAAATATCCTTTAAAAAAACGCAGAATAATTTTATAATGAGCTTCACTCACTTTAGTGAAAATCGAGCCATTGTCATGACTAAATACTTGTTTCAGAAGCTTATTTTCCTGAGTCATCATTGAGTGTTCCAATTAATCTTCAATTACAATTTGACTTTAACCAGACAATGCAGTGATTTATTCAGCTGTCTCTCTCTAATTTTAAATTTTGGAACTTGCCAAAGAAACAAAATGAGTGTTGTCTTTGTCCCCTAGAAAACAATTTGTACAATTATGTCATGTAACCAGGAGACAAAAAATTGAGTGTGTTTCTGTTAAAGTAAGTTAAAAAATCAGATGTTATCCAAGCAGTCTGAACAGAACAGATATAATGATGTATCACTCAGATAAAGGATTAATTAAAGCTACTGTTTAATATTATCCTTGAACTTTATTCTAATTAAAAGGTTTAACTCAGAATCGCAAACTCTCAAAGTCAGCTAACCACTTTGTGACGCTTTACTTTCATCAAACATTTTAGTACAACACAAGAAGCATCATTTTCCTGTCTAAGGCTCACAAAGTAACGTCATAAAAATCAAATTTAGGCTAAGGCACACAATGAGCAATGTTTTCATCCTCGTGTTTTAAATCCCTCCATGGTCTAAGAAAAGCAGCAGCCAATTTGGACATAGCAAGCTGTTACAAACAATGTGAGAATGACCAAATAACTTGTTGTGATGTTGATTGAGGGGTAAATCTTGGCCCGAACACCCCACATAACCCCCCTGCTCTTCTTCAAAATAGTGCCAAGGGATTTTTTACATCCAGCCAATCAGGCAGATGGGGCCTCGGTTTAACATCTTACCTGAAAGACGGAACCTTCAACAGTGCAGCACTCCTCATGCTACAGTGTCAGCAATGATTTCTGTACTTGAGCCCTGGAGTGAGATCTGAACCTTGAGACCCAGAGGCAAGAGGGCTACCAAATTAGACACAGCTTTTGACATTAGCACATGGAAGGCTCTAAATAAATGCA
This sequence comes from Cetorhinus maximus, assembly GCF_964194155.1. Lineage (NCBI taxonomy): Eukaryota > Metazoa > Chordata > Chondrichthyes > Lamniformes > Cetorhinidae > Cetorhinus > Cetorhinus maximus. The sequence continues at coordinate 108,018,440 of NC_135891.1, forward strand.
AGTTGTCATTGGGCCAGCTCTGGATGCTGTAGACGTCCTGCTGCAACATACCAGCTGTGGGAGGTGAAACTCACCTGGCTTCTCATGATGAGCCAGCCAGCAGTTGTATCCTAGGGGATAGGGGTGGAGTTACAGGGGGTAGAGGTGGGCCCAGAAGGGACCTTGTACAGGTCAGCAGTGTGCTCTGGAAGAGTACTGCAACCTCCAGCAGCCCTTTAAAGGAAGAACATTTAGATCTTCCAATGCCAGTATGAATGGGTGCTACATGAGGTTGTGAAAGATGTTCTATAAATGCAATTTCTTCCCTTGCAATTGGAATATAAATTAATTTAATTGTCACACTTTTCATAAACAGGGTGACAAACATGGAAAATGCATTTTTTTTACAGTAATATTGTTGGTTGTGCCACCTGTCATTGGTAAACCACTAGCACACAGTAATTTTTTTTATAGCATTGCATTCTATTCATTAACCTATCATGTGTTCATGTGATGCCTGGTGACCGTGGATGGTATTTAATAGAGGTGACAGGGGTCTCACCCGCTGGCTGGAGAGCCGGCAAGAACCCTGCATCCCTTCTTTTCAGGAAGGCCCGCCTCATTAAGTACCAATCAGGCATTTAACTGGGCAGCAGCAGGCTTTCCCCGGGAGTTCTACCCAACGACAGCTGTCGGCCAATCGGAGGGCGGCAGCTCTTCGGCACCACTGGGGAGGCAGTGACTGTTGTCAATATTAGACTCACCTGAGGTCGAGGATTGCCAATGGACCCAGGCACAGGTGAGTGATGGCGGGAACGGGATGTAGGATGGGTGTCACATGGGATGGGGAGGGGAGTCTGCAGCAAAGACAGGGGGTGGCTCTCTTTGGGCCTCCACCCCTCTTCCCGATGCTGGGTCCCTCGATCAGGCACTGAATACCTGACAATGAGAGACCCATCCTGGAATCCCATGAGCAAACACACCATGGTTTGCTTTTTGGGCCTCCCACATGTTAAATCCCTTTCCTGCCTTTGGGTGAATACTCAAAGACCTTTATTGGTGGCGGGGCAAGAAGGTCATCCATGGGACTTCCCCCCACCCCCGTCACAACCCCATGGACTTAATTGCCACCCTCCTGCCTGATTAAATGGCCCCCACCATCAAACTCACTGCGGGGAAGATCATTAAGTTCTGCCCTGTGAGTCTGTTTTACCTACCCAAAGATTTATTTTTATGTGATGTTTAATAAAAAATTGATGCAGAAACTTACAAGGAGTTAATGGATTGTTAAATATGCCTTTAGTCAAGAGATACAGGCAACAAGGACTCATTATTTAATCACAAGAGTATATCATTGCTCAGTTATGACTGCTGGCAGATCTCAGCCTATCTCAGTGAGTAGCATTCCAAGGTTTATATATGAAACCACAGTGAAAATAATTCAAAGTATGAACTGCACAGGAGAAAGTTTATCATTTGCAGCAATTTTTTTTAAAGGATGTTTTCTGGTCCCTGAATTTCAGCTCAATAAGTTCAAAATTACCTCCTTCATTTTGTCTAGCGTTGAAAATTCTGAATTCACAGCAAGCAACAGTGCTTATAAACAACTCAAAAGGATAGACTGTTATGTGACAAAAGGGAAAAGCTCATGTATGTTTATTAGCATTTGCTTACGTGTGTGAAGAAAACATAATGAAAAATAGTTGGATGTCATCATTTTTACTGTATATCTTGATTAAGATAGGTGATTAATTTACCCTGAGATAAAAACAAAAAGCTAAAAGCTACTGCGGATGCTGGAAATCCAAAACAAAAACAGAATTACCTGGAAAAACTCAGCAGGTCTGGCAGCATCGGCGGAGAAGAAATCAGTTAACGTTTCGAGCCTTCATGGCCCTTCGGCAGAACTGAAGCATAGTTAGGAGAAGGGAGAAATATAAACTGGTTTAAGGTGGGCTGGGGTGGGGGGGGGGGGGGGGGCCCTCAACCGTGTCCGGCCCATATCCCGCGCATCCTCCCTCACGCCTTCTCCTCCTTCCCAGAAACATGATAGGGTCCCCCTTGTCCTCACTTATCACCCCACCAGCCTCCGCATTCAAAGGATCATCCTCCGCCATTTCCGCCAACTCCAGCATGATGCCACCACCAAACACATCTTCCCTTCACCCCCCCTGACGGCATTCCGTAGGGATCGTTCCCTCCGGGACACCCTGGTCCACTCCTCCATCACCCCCTACTCCTCAACCCCCAATTATGGCACCTCCCCATGCCCACGCAGAAGATGCAACACCTGCCCCTTCACTTCCTCTCTCCTCACCGTCCAAGGGCCCAAACACTCCTTTCAAGTGAAGCAGCATTTCACTTGCATTTCCCCTAACTTAGTCTACTGCATTCGTTGCTCCCAATGCGATCTCCTCTACATTGGAGAGACCAAACGCAAACTGGGTGACCGTTTTGCGGAACACCTGCGGTCTGTCCGCAAGAAAGACCCAAAACTCCCTGTCGCTTGCCATTTTAACACTCCACCCTGCTCTCTTGCCCACATGTCTATCCTTGGCTTGCTGCATTGTTCCAGTGAAGCCCAACGCAAACTGGAGGAACAGCACCTCATCTTCCGACTAGGCACTTTACAGCCTTCCGGGCTGAATATTGAATTCAACAACTTTAGATCTTAAACTCCCCCTCCCCCCATCCCCACCCCGTTTCTCCCCCCCACCCCTTTTTATCAATAATTTATATAGATTCTTCTTTCCCCACCTATTTCCATTATTTTTAAATCTAAAACTAAAACCTTGTTAGTCTTTCCACCCCACCCCCACTAGAGCTGTACTTTGAATATCCTGTCTTCCATTCTTAATTAGCACTTTTCTTAGACAAATATCACCACCTTCAACACCTCTTTGACCCTTTTGTCTGTGCCTATCACTGCTTATCTCCACAATCACCACACCCTCAACGTCTCTCTTCCCCCCCCACCCCCCACCTTAAACCGGTTTATATTTCTCCTTTCTCCTAACTATGCTTCAGTTCTGCCGAAGGGCCATGAAGGCTCGAAACGTTAACTGATTTCTTCTCCGCCGATGCTGCCAGACCTGCTGAGTTTTTCCAGGTAATTCTGTTTTTGTTTCGTGATTAATTTACCCTGTTGTAGATAAATTTGTCGTGATACTTCTCAAACTTTCTGCCATTCACACGTGACAAATCTTTGTTCTGATATTGCATTGGATCCCATAACAAACTTTTTTTTATTATTATTCGTTCATGGGACGTAGACGTCACTGGCATATTATTGCCCTTGTTCAGAGGACATTTAAGAGTCAACCACATTATTGTGGATCTGGAATCACATGTAGGCCAGACCAGGTAAGGACAGCAGATTTCCTTCCCTAAAGGACATTAGTGAACCAGGTGCGTTTATAATCGGCAATGGTTTCATGGTCATCATTAGACTTTTAATTCCAGATTTTTATTGAATTCAAATTCCACCATCTGCCATGGGACTCAGGTCCCCAGAGCATTATCCTGGCTCTCTGGATTACTAGTCCAGTGACAATACCACTATGCCACTGCCTCCCCAGCAAAGCCCCTGAGGACTGCAAGTGTCAAGTAACTGGACCCCACTCTCTGTTTCCATTATCACTGGATTAAACTTATTTTCCAAAACCAAATGCATTGTAATATTTGTAGAATAAAAGATGAGTCCCATGGAGCTATTGATTGAGACCCATCTACCCTAGCACAGCAGCTAAATTTTTAAGATGAACACTTTTTGGAAAAAACATGGAACTTCATAATGTACCCACAAGTAAAGTGGCAACAGGTAACAATCAAGAGCCCCTATTTGTGACCAAATCAGATTTAACTGGCCCATTTGGAGATCCTGGGAAGGAAAACTATGACAAAAATGATAGAGTTGTAAAGGTCTGCTTTACTTTCCATATTATGGCGGTCTAAGACAGAAATGGAGCTTCTGCTTAAAAACTGTGTCTACATCACTCTCATTAGTCATGAAACTGATGCATAGTCCCTCTCAGTTGGTATGAACTGAAGTTTTTACTTTGAGTTTGTTTCTGATGACATGTGGATGAAGAGAGGCTGAACTTGAGCACAATTTTCCCAGCCAAGTGAGGAGGGTTTTGAGAGTGCAGGATGTTAAATCCCTTTAGATTGACAACGGGTCAGGAACATGATGTGATCCCGCCCTCCTCCTGCTTTTCCCAGGGTGGGTTCTGAGTCCATTGGGGAACCCCCTTGGGTCACGCAGAAAAGCAACTGAGCCAATTAAAAAGGCAATGAAGAGCCTTTTTAACCTTGGATCCTTTCTGTCCCAACAGTGTATGAGATCCACACTGTGTCTACACTTCGCCAGGGTCACCGAGTCGAATAGAGAGGGTAGAGTTTCTTCAGTGAAACTGACAAGCTGGGAACACTTTGATCAGTTACACTGGAGAACTCCAGCCACAGCTATTGAGATACTGCTGTTCAAAGCACTTCTCACATAGAATACCACCACTGCTTGACAGGTGATTGCCCACTTCTTGGGAGGCACCTCACCTGTCTCGGACTTCACTCACCTTCAGCTGCATTTCCCTGCTGCCATCTTTCAACAGCACCTGGGAGCAGCTTATGCAGCTCCAGCTTCCACCTCTGCTGAGGGACAAGAGCAACATGAGCAAGAGCAATACCAGCAGCTGCCTTCCACTCCGCTGCTTGCCATTCCACAGGGCAGAGAGGAAAGACACCAAAATCCAGCTGGAAGGAGGGGAGGCCCCAACACCGGGTCTAAAGGGACATGATCAGCTCTTTCAACATGTTTGAACACCAGTGCTGGAGGACATTCAGGCTTTCACACAGGTCACTGCTGTCATCTGCAGCCTCCTGCAACAAGACCTTCTCTGCAGTGAAGCAGGGGGGAACACAACGTCAGTATCTGACGAGGTGCCTGCCATCGGAGGGCCACCCAGTCCTCCCCTTCCTCCTCCTCTTCCTCTTCTTCCTCCTCCTCCTCCTCCTCCTCCTCCTCCCTTTCCCCTTCCCCTTCCTCCTCCCCGGGGTCTGCCTCTCAGCAGGTTATCTGCTTTCTTCTCCAGCAAGGAGAGGGGTGAGGGTGCTCGTGATGGTTTACATAGAGAGGAGGGGAGGACAACATTTTCCTTGTCTTCACCTGTCTAGCACTTCACTCACCTTCAGCTGCACCTCCCTGCTCTCAGCCACCAATACAGCACGGGAGCAGCTTATGCAGCTACACCTTCCAACTCCACCTCTGCTGGGGAGCACGAGCGGAAGTGATGCAACCGGCAACAGCACCAGCAGCAGGAGAAACAGCAAAAAGAGCACCAGCACTAGAGGGTCATTATGAGGAATGGGTGAGAGAGGGCAATAGGGTGAGCTTGTGTTTTGGCTGTTCAAAAGGGGATGTGAGGTGCCTGTGGAGAGAGGAATGAATAGACCTGAAAGGTGTGTCGACCTGAGAATGTTGGGCAAGTCAGAGTGTGGGGCCTGGCACCTGAAGTTTTATGCCACTCACCTGTCCTGCCCTCCTAAGGCCCTGGATCCTCTTGGTGCACTTGTCTCCAGATTGGAGGGAGCACACTCCTGACTTCCTCGGCCAATTCCATCCATGCTTGCTTGGCTGGGGAGGTTATCCTCTTCCCCTTGTCCTTCGGAAAGCTCACTTCACTGCAACCCCTCGGTTCCTGCAGCAGAACCTCCAGGTAAGAGTCAGCGACCCGGAGACCCAGTCTTCCCAGGTCTCCTCACCACGTTAGAGCTTCTGAAATGTCCGAGGATTCACCCCCAGCATGGTTGACAGGACCCTCGCGTGTGTCTGGTCTATTTCACACATGTTTGCTCTAGCCCCCTTCCTCTCTCTCCCAAAATCATGATAGAGTTCTCCTTGTCCTCACTTTTCACCCCACCGGCCTCCTTATTCAATGAATCATCCTCTGCCATTTCAGCCACTTTCAGCGTGGCATACCTACACCACATGGACTGCAGCGGTTCAAAAAGGCAGCTCACCACCACCTTTTGAAGGGCAACCGGGGATGGGCAATAAATGCTGGCCCAGCCAGCGAAGCCCACATCCCGTGAATGAATAAAAAACCCTCTGGGGTCAAGACTTCCAAAGATTCACAACCCTTTGAGTGGAGAAATTTCTCAACCCCTTACCCTGAGAATGTGCACCCATGTTCTAGATTCCGTGCAGCAGAAAAAAACCTTTGTGTCTACCCTTCAGAATCTTGTATGTTTCAATCAGATCATCTCTCATTCTTCTAAACTCCAGAGAATAAAGGCCCAATTTACTCAGCCTCTCATCATAGGACAACCCTCTGAACCCAGGGACCATTCTAATGAACCTTTGATGTACTGCCTCCAATGCAAGTATATCCTTCCTTAAATATGAAGACCAAAACTGCACACACTGCCCCAGGTATCCACTCACTGAAGCTCTGTGCAATTAGCCATTTGGTAGTACAGAACTTGAGTAGTATTGCTCTCCTCAGAACAATTGCAAGAATACCAATGTCAAGGGGAACAACAACTTTATACTGTTTGAGAAGAGAGTGCTAATTGGTTGGCAAGTGGACTCTGATTGGTAGAGATGTTGCCATGGAGAATGACAGTTAACTGCCAAGCATTGTTTGAAATTTAAACCAGGCAGCTTGACTCTGATTGGTCAAGGCATTGCCCTGAGAATGAACCAGTGAATGGCTGTCACTTATTTTGTTTAGCTGAAACAGGCACAATGTGTGTACATGTTCTTTCTGTCTGCAAAGAACATGCCCTGTGTATTAATATATATAGTTTCCAGTTACACACAAATGTGCCACACTGTAAGCCCAACCAACAATCTTAAATTGGTTGACAATGTAATTTTCAGCACACTGAGGATTATTTAGTGCTTCTCCTGACATTGGTATTCTTGACATTGAGGTGCAAGACAAAAAGCTTCAACAAAATGTCTTTTTACAGCAATACTCAAGTTTTGTACAATTGTAGCAAGACTTCTTTATTCTTGTACTGCAATTCCCTCATAATAAAGGCCAACACGCCATTTGCCTTCCTAATTGCTTGCTGTACCCACATGCCAAGCTATTCAACTCGAAACATTGGGCAGAATGTTGCCCTTGGCGGGGAGGTGGGCTCGGCAGGAGTGGGCGGGGGCAGTCGGGAAGCCGACCACCAGCTATGATCGGCACCGGACCGCGACTTCATGCTGGTGGGCCAATTTAAGGAGGGGGGAGGAAGGTAAGCGGCCGAGCACAATTTTCGTGCATGTGCGCGGGTGAGTGCTTCATAATCTCCCTGAGACATGGAGCTGCCTCAGGGAAATGAAGAGATATGAAAAACAATATACATAAAAATGTAATGAAACAATGCCCCCTCCCCATGTGACTCTGTCACATGAGCAGGGATATGCTATTAATGAAAAATTAAAGTTTTATTTTATTTTTATTTGCTTTTGGAAACCTCACCCCACCCGTGGATGAGGTTTCCAAATTAATGCAAAGGCCGCTTGGCCTCTTTGCCTGCCCACCAACAGTGAGGCAGAAACATCTTCTCCAGATGTTCCTGCCTGATAAAAATTGCTTTCATCATTTATGCACCACTAAAGCACTGAAAATAGCAAGGAAGTTCACCCCCTCCATGTCTCTATGTATATTGAAGGGCAAAGCGTATAATTTAGTTGATCCAACACAGAAAAACCCTGGGCTAAGATTTCAGTGTCTGGCTCCCACAAAGAGCAGTAATGGCAAGGCAATAGTGACCTCAAACCCAGTACCCTTCGTGCAATCATAAGTCAAAGTGCAGCCAGGGCTCTTCACTTGCAGCTAGTCTGAGGAATTGGTCAGCAGGATAACACAGCAATATGTACAGAGAGACAGCTGTAACCAGCATGTGCATCTGGTTCTTGTAGGCTGTGATGAGTCAATTCCTGAATTGGAGGTGTTGATTTCTACCAGCAACTTAGTCCGACCACTGCCATCAAAACTAGATCCAATTGCTTCCCAAGCTTCTAACTCTTGTGTGACATACACCTAATTGCCTTTCCGATCATTGAATGGATAGAGTAGCTGGTCAACCACTAGAAAAGGAACCTAGCCTGGGGAACATAGGAAATAAGTGCAGGAGTTGGCCTTTCAGTCCCTCAAGTCTGTTCTGTCATTCAATATATTATGGCTGATCTTCTTCCTCAGTGCAATTTTCCCACACTATCCCCATATCCCTCAATATTTTTAGTATCTAGAAATCTATCGACCTCTGTCTTGAACATACTCAATGACTGAGCCTCCACTGCCCTCTGTAGTAGAGAATTCCAATGATTCACTGCTCTGAGTGAAGGTATTCCTCTTCATCTCAGTCCTAAATGGCATACCCCTTATTTTGAGACTATGTCCCCTGATTCTACACCCCCACAGCCAAGGGAAACATATTCCCTGCATCTACCCTGTCAAGCCCTGTAAGAACTGTGCATGCTTCAATGAGATCACCTCTCACTCTTATAAACTCTAGAGACTCTTAGCCCAGTCTCCTCAGTCTTTGCTCATAGGACAATCCTGTCATCCCAGGAATCAGCCTAGTGAACCATCATTGCACTCCCTCTTTGGCAAATGTATCATTTCTTAGGTAAGGAGAATAAAACTACAAAATATTCCAGATGCGGTCTCACCAAGGCTCTATACAATTGCAGCAAGACTTCTTTACTCCTGTACTCAAATCTTCTTGCAATAAAGACCGACATTTAATTTGTCTTCCTAATTGTTTGCTGCGCCTGCACGTTAGCTTTCAGTGACTTATGAACAAGGACACCTGGGTTTCTTTGGACATCAACATTTCCCAATCTCTCAACATTTAAGAGATAGTCTGCATTTTCCTACCAAAGTGGATAACTTCACATTTCTCACATTATATTTCATCTGCCTTTTTCTTGCCCATTCATTCAGCCTGCCTAAGCCACTTTGTGCCCTCTTCACAAATCAACGTTCCCATCTAGTTTTGTGTCATCAGCAAACTTGGTTCCCACATCCGAATCATTGATACAGGCCGTGAATAGCTGGAGCCCAAGCACTGATCCTTGTGATACCCCACTAGTCCCATGCTGCCAACCTGAGAATGAGATTGAGAAGGTATCAGCGTTAAGTGCAATTTTTCAGCCTTAAGAAGCTCCCATTTGTCTTCTTTCCTTGGCTAACTGTAGCATTTGCATTTGCTAACTCCAATTTAAATCTGTTTTTGATTCACTAGCATAATTCTCCCATTCGTATTATTTTAAGTGTTCAACTGAAAACACAAGCAATCCACTCTTTCAGGTTGACCATTTCCAAGCATTATTGTGTAGGCTCATTATGACTCCACATCTAAGAACATTCAGTACCTAGCCAAATATTATTGAGCTTTTAAATGTTTTTTTGGAGATTTGTAATTCTGAGTTATTATTGCCCATAACCATTGGACCTCTTTGGTGTTATTTCCAATGTCACCATTAAATTAAACATTCATACCTGAATCAGTAGCAATTCTTCTGCTGAAATCATTTCAGGTAGTTGGATTCATACTCACGCTCATTAGTACAGGGAAACCGTACTATGTTTTGTTTTACTGTTTATGCATTTACCAGTTTAAATAATTTATCATTTAAAATAATTTATCATGAATTTTTCCTGCCATTTCCTACTTTGCCTTTTAGCGACTAGAGTGTTTATTTGCTTTGCTATGTCTGAGTGCCAATGCTGTAAAGGTAGTCCTTGTTATGAAATCACTGCCAAAAAACATGTTTTCTTACGGGTGCCAGATTACAGCAGCATTTTTGACTGGAAATATTTGTGTATTAGCTGGATACAGTCGTACCAGGAAGACTGTTATAATTTTGCTATAACTTGCTCTGGATTGGGCTTTCAAACAGTCACTGAAATGATTTATGACCACAAAGTTCATTTCCTCACTTTCCTGAATCAGTTCAGAAGCATTGAAATGGGTTTCAAGTTGAATTTTCTCATCCAAGAATCGGACTGGATGTGACATTTTTGCTGCCCTAACTTTCAAAAGTTATTATGGTTTTTTATATACGATTCTTTTGTAAGTTAGTTCTCAATTACGATTATGCAATACTAAACTGCCCAAGAAAGGAGCCCTTGCGCGTGTTTAATTTAATTTAAAACCTTCACGTAATTTCTTCTTTCTGTTTTTCCCCTCCCTTTTCCTGGCATTTTTTTCTTCTCCCTGTCCTTCTCTCTCCCTGAAGGTATTGTCTCCTTGCAGTGTTAAGATGGGGCTGATACTGGCGGTGGAGGGAGGGGGAGGGGAGCATCCAGCATCCTGCCCAGATGACCATCTTTTTGTCTAAACAGTGATAGCGTCTACGAGGTAGACTATTCAACTGAAAAGTGAACATAGGCAAGCCTAGTCCTGCTAATGAAGTGAAGTAGGAATGCAGTTGCCTAGGTGCATCGTACAGGAATCGGAGGGAGGATTTTGAGCTTTCTCGACCCGCTGGGAAAGGGAGGACTAGCTCCACCCACCCCCCCCACCCCCCCCCCACCCCCAGGTCCAGGTAGATCTGTCCTTCAACTGGTGAATGGTAGGGTGGGCAGGGTCTGATTTTGTGGTTCCAATTCCTGAGAGGTGGTGGCCCTGAAAGGTTGATCACAGGGTTTCGGGTTGGGGGGCGGGGTGGGGTTAGGTTGGGTGGGGGGCAGGCAGTGAAGTTGCAGTTTAGTAGCCTGAGAGATTCGAGGCTTGGGGGAGATGGGAAATTGGAGACCTCAAGGGAGGGAGGATGTGGGTGGGGGAAGAATGGAAGCCTGAGAGATTTGAGACTGAGTGGTGTGAGGGGGGGTGGGCGGAATTGATGGCCTGGAGATCAGTAGGGAGATTGGCAGAGTCGGAGGTGAGATATGGCGATGCCCAATTGCGAGGTGGTTGGCCAGGCAGGTGTGCTGGATGCAAGTGGACAGGCGCTTACCCCGCTATCCAGCAGCCCCACATCGGTTAGCTGGTGGGCTTCCTGAGTTTCTGAGCAGCTCTGAAGAAGGGTCATATGGACTCAAAACGTTAAATCTGCTTCTCTCTCCGCAGATGCTGTTAGACCTGCTGAGTTTTTCCAGCATTTTCTGTTTTTGTTTTGGGGGTTCCTGGGGTTGCCCTTGGACCTGCAAGCCCTCACACAGGCAATGACCTCAGAAGGTTTCTGCCACTGTGAGAGATGGATGAGGCACCTAGTATCTCTGCTCAGCGCCTGTCCAGCAATGGTGAGCAGGGAGGGGCACAATCTGCTTGTCATCTCTGGCGGCTCCTCTCTAGGTGCTCTGGATGACAGCAGCAGTTACTCCGCCCCTCTGCCAGTGAGCGTAGCATCTGATGAGGCCACGATGACTGAGGATAGCCCAGGCGGGGCCAGCACAGGCTCCACTGGCCAGAGGACTACCGCCAAGCTCATCAAGACCAACAGGACAGCACAGTCAGCAGGCTGCCTCCATTGCCGCAGCCAGCAAGGGGGGGTCACCAAGCCGCAGCACTCGCAAGCGTAAGTATAAGGCACCATGAACACAAGAGGGACTTTTCATGGGCGATCCTCTGTTCTGCTTTGTTTTGTCAATTTGTTTACTGATGTGACCATTAACACCTTATATTGTTTGTTATGGCACAGTGGATGGAAAGTGCTAAGCTACTCAAATCCCAGAGGGAAACTTGAAACAACTGCCACAACTGTTTTGCAATTTGTATTTTTATTTCAAGATGTGTGCCTTGAACTCAGTAGTAATAAGTCCACTGAGTCTTGGAGGATTTTTTTTGCAAAACTAAATTAAACATTTATTAATAAAAGAAATAATTTTAAGCACATGCACAGGCCTGCAAATTATTACTATGATAACTCCTAGCACCCCTAATTAATCCGGCTCCCAGCTACATCCACGTTAAGGCAACAGTAAAAACAAAATAGATTTTAACCGATAAAAGCAAAAAACTGTGGATGCTGGAAATCCAAAACAAAAATAAAAATACCTGGAAAAACTCAGCAGGTCTGGCAGCATCTGCGGAGAGGAACACAGTTAACATTTCGAGTCTGTATGACTCTTCAACAGAATTTATTAAAAATAGAAAAGATGTGAAATATAAGCTGGTTTAAGGGGGGTGGTGGTGGTGGGACAGGTAGAGCTGGATAGCGGGCCAGTGGTAGGTGGAGATAGTCAAAAGATGTCATAGACAAAGGCCAAAGAGGTGTTGAAGGTGGTGATATTATCTAAGGAATGTGCTAATTAAGGGTAGAAAGCAGGACAATACAAGATAGCCCTAGTGGGAGTGGGGTGAAGGGAAGGGATCGAAATAGGCTAAAAGGTAGAGATAAAACAATGGATGGAAATACATTTAAAAATAATGGAAATAGGTGGGAAAAGAAAAATCTAGATAACTTATTGGAAAAAAAAAGGGGGATCAGAAAGGGGGTGAGGATGGAAGAGAGTTCATGATCTAAAACTGTTGAACTCAATATTCAGTCCGGAAGGCTGTAAAGTGCTTAATTGGAAGATGAGCGTTGAGCTTCACTAGAACAATGCAGCAGGTCAAGGACAGACATGTGGGCATGAGAGCAGGGTGGGGTGTTGAAATGGCAAACCACAGGGAGGTCCGGGTCATGCTTGCGAACAGACCGAAGGTGTTCTGCACAATGGTCACCCAGTCTGCATTTGGTCTCTCCAGTGTAGAGGAACCCACATTGGAAGCAACGAATGCAGCAGACTAAATTGAGGGAAGTGCAAGTGAAATGCTGCTTCACTTGAAAGGAGTGTTTGGGCCCTTGGACGGTGAGGAGAGGGGAAGTAAAGGGGCAGGTGTTGCATTTTCTGTGGTTGCATGGGAAGGTGCCGTGGGAGGGGGATGAGGTGTAGGGGGTGATGGAGGAGTGGACCAGGGTGTCCCAGAGGGAAATATGGCAGTGAAAGTGGATTTTAGTAAACACCTTGTCAAACACCAGGAGAGAAATGGAAAGCAATGAAGGTGAACAAGGCAAAAGAGAGATACGGAATTCCTGTCGGAGAGAAGAGCAATACTTCTTCAAGGTAGGCATTCCTTGCAGAGGAGTGGCAGTCAATTAAGCACTAAGATAAAAGCAAAAAACTACGGATGCTGGAAATCCAAAACAAAAATAAAAATACCTGGATAAACTCAGCAGGTTTGGCAGCATCTGTGGAGAGGAACACAGTTAACGTTTCGAGTCCATATGACTCTTCAACAGAACCAAGTTCTGGTCTCCATCCCATTCTCTCAGTTCCTTCGCCTCCATTGCATCTGTTCTGATGATGCCACTTTCAAAAACAGTTCCACTGACATGTCCTCCTTCTTCCTTAACCGAGGTTTTCCACCCACGGTGGTTGACAGGGCCCTCAACCGTGTCCGGTCCATCTCCCGCGCATCCGCCCTCACACCTTCCTCTCCCTCCCAGAAACATGATTGGGTCCCCCTTGTCTTCACTTATCATCCCACCAGCCTCCGCATTCAAAGGATCATCCTCCACCATTTCCGCCAACTCCAGCATGATGCCACCACCAAACACATCTTCCCTTCACCCCCACTGGCGGCATTCCGCAGGGACCGTTCCCTCCGGGACACCCTGGTCCACTCCTCCATCACCACCTACACCTCAACCCCCTCCCAAGGCACCTTCCCATGCAACCGCAGAAGGTGCAACACCTGCCCCTTTACTTCCCCTCTCCTCACCGTCCAAGGGCCCAAACACTCCTTTCAAGTGAAGCAGCATTTCACTTGCACTTCCCTCAATTTAGTCTACTGCATTCGTTGCTCCCAATGTGGTTTCCTCTACATTGGAGAGACCAAACACAGACTGGGTGACCGCTTTGCAGAACACCTTCAGTCTGTCTGCAAGCATGACCCAGACCTCCCTGTCGCTTGCCATTTCAACACACCACGCTGCTCTCATGCCCACATGTCCGTCCTTGGCCTGTTGCATTGTTCCAGTGAAGCTCAACGCAAACTGGAGGAACAGCACCTCATCTTCTGATTAGGCACTTTACAGCCTTCCGGACTGAATATTGAGCTCAACAATTTTAGATCATGAACTCTCTCTTCCATCCCCGCCCCCTTTCCGATCCCCCTTTTCTTCCCCCAATAATTTATATAGATTTTTATTTTCCAACCTATTTCCATTATTTTTAAATGGATTTCCATCCATTGTTTTATCTCTACCTTTTAGCCTATTTCGACCCCTTCCCTTCACCCTACCCCCACTGGGGCTATCTGTACCTTGCTCATCCTGCTTTCTACCCTTAATTAGCACATTCCTTAGATAATATCACCACCTTCAACACCTCTTTTTCCTTTTGTCTAAGACATCTTTTGGTTATCTCCACCTACCACTGGCCCTCTATCCAGCTCTACCTGTCCCACCACCCCCCCACCCCCCACCCCCCTTAAGCCAGCTTATATTTCACCTCTTTTCTATTTTTACTTAGTTCTGTTGAAGAGTTATACGGACTTGAAACGTTAACTGTGTTCCTCTCCGCAGATGCTGCCAGACCTGCTGAGTTTTTCCAGGTATTTTTATTTTTGTTTTAGATTTTAACAGACCCAGGCAAAGCACATGATACCCTGGACAGGGATATTCACAGTGAATTCGCTTGGCTTTGGTTCCTGTAGGCAGCAGCTTGGTACAAAGAGGCTGGAGGCTTTTCATACTTGTTAGATCTTAGAATTCCTTCTTCTTACACAAAGCATTCTCTGCTTTATACATATTTTCCCCTTTGAATGCAAAATTCATTGTTTCAATATGTCTTTGGACTTCATTTTTCTAATAATAAAAATCTCCCATAGCACCAATTTTATCAGTAAGCCTTGGGAAAAATAAACTCACTGGCTTCCTCTGGCTAAGTGTAACATTTTACCCTCTCTTTTGAAATTCAGACTACTCTGGCATATCTAAAAATGCTAATTTTCCTTTACACCTCACATTCTAAATCTTCAGCCACATTTATCTATTTAGCATTTCAAACCTAGCTTCTCTTCTGATACATCAAAGCCTTCAAACCAGCTGCCTTTAATTCAATTAAGTCCCACACGCACACGCACACACACACACACACACACACACACAGACGATCCAGGCCCCACTATTCCTACTTTACAATAAATCCCAATAACATTATGAAAATGATTACATTTTCATGACATTTTCTGTGAGTGTCAACATTATATAAATTTTGCTTTTGTGTTAATGGCTTGAGTGCGTTTCACTTGTTTTGTAGGTGCAGGGCATACCAGTATGTCATGCTGGACATGAATGGCTCTAAACTTTATTGCACAGGTACTGAGTGGACTTTGGGTTCAATGGAATGGGTCATTTCAAACATCTGATAAGGAGGCAGCATCTCTGGCTTGAAATAGAAGCAGTGCCTTGGGACCCTAGCTGAAGGAGCATTGAATCAAGGCCTCCCTGGTGTTCCTGCCTCCCTGAAGGCTCCAGAGGTCTAGCTCTACATCCTCACCATGTTCTTCCCTGGGCTCCTCCTCTGTGGGTTGTGGAGCTGCCTCAAGTTCTCTTCCTCCTCTTGCTAGAGCCAGATTGTGGAGAGCGCAGCAGGCAATGACAATCAGAGACACACACTCTGGAGGGTATTGTAGTGCTCCCCCTGAACGGTCGAGGCATCTGAATCTCATCTTCAGCAGACCTATGGCCCTCTCAATCACCACACTTGTGGAGGCATGACTCCTATTTTACCTCTGCTCTGGTTCTGATTTTGGGTGCCAGAGAGGTGTCATAAGCCACCTTTTCAATGTATAACCCCTGCCACCCAGCGGCCATCCATCCAGTCGAGCTGGAGCCATGTCACCTGTGAGTGTCAGAGGGTGTATGTGTCATGGGAGCTCCCTTGGACGCTCCCTACGGACACCTGGCCTCCTCTCCCTTCTGCCCCTCTCTTCCGCCTGAGAGGGGGTGCCACCAGTGGATAACACACTCCCCATTACCAGAGAAATAGAGGGCTGTCTGGTGACTGGAACGGTCCACATGGTGTGGATCCTCCTGGGGCCTTGGAGACACCAATGAGTCCTGAAATGAAGGCTAGTAATGCAAAGACTGAAACTCAAAACAGAGATGAAGCTGTCAAGTTTCACTAAGAAACCAGCAGCAAACTATCTCCTGAGCTCCTCACAACTCACAATGGCAATGCTCCCGACCCTTTTTATCCTGATCCTGGGTGACAATTAGTTAAAAACAGGCTGCCCACCTGCCTGTTTTGCCCGTGCAATGGGCGTGAAATCGCATGAGCAATGTAAAATCGAGTACAATTGGCTTTTTAGTGGCCTTAATTGACCCTTTAATTGTGGGCGCGCATGGCTCCGACTTCTGTACAGGTCCGCAGACCTCAACATTGCTCGCGTGTGCGATGAAGGCAGGATGCACGCCCAATGTCATCTCGGCAATTTCACTTGCGTTCGGGTCGGGCGCTTGCCCGACCTCAGAATGTAAACATCCAGGCCTTGACGTGCAGTGTGTCAGATTTTAATCCATTCAAAACCCACCCACTAGCACAAAGTTAAAATCGGGCCCACAATTAAAGGGTGATCATTAATGAGAGATCTTTGCTGAGAGTGATCATTTCCAAACCTCCAGGTCTGCCCAACGGGACAAACTATAGCAGAGTTTAAAAGAAATACGCAAAGTGGAAACTGATTCACGCAAGCATTAGGGACCTGACTGCCAGGCGTTGTAGGACACATTTGGCCCACAGCTATAGTTTGGACACCCCAAAGGTATAGGCAGCATTGTGGAATATATTAGTGAGCTCCCAATTATTTAGGGCTTAATATTTCTCCTTTGAGATTGATCGGCAGTCAACTTTCCCTTGAAGGACAGTTACTCGGGCAGGATTTTTACCCGTCGGGCGGGCGGGCGCGGTAACTGTTGCGAAACCGCCTGCCGCTCATGACCGGGCCCCGATTGTGAATCGCGCGCTGCAATGCTGAGCACCACCGGGGTGGGGGCAGGAGGAGGGCGAGCGCGGAAGTCAGTGCATGCGCGTGGGGGTGCACACACTGAAAGCTCCCTGAAGGCACAGAGCTGCCTCAGGGAGCTGAAGAATCTTAAAAACATCAATGAAGAATTTAAAAATGTTAAAAACATGCCCTCCCATGTGACTCTGAAATGTGAGCAGGGACGTGTTATGAATGAGATTTCAACATTTTTATTTTATTTTTAATTCCTGTTGGAAACCTCATCCCACCTATGGATGGGGTTTCATAAAAAATCCAAAGGCTGCCTGGCTGAGTCGCCTACCTGCCAACCGTAAGGTTGTACGGGCAGCGAAAACTTGCATTTAATTATTACTTTAATGGTCTTAATAGGCCTGTTAATTGTCAGTGGGCACGCTGTCAACTCCCGTGTGCGCCCGTCTATCAAAATATCACGCAAGCGCGCGATGACATCGGGACGCTCGCCTGGCGTTATCGCGCATCACTTTACGCTCGAGCGTGTCAGGCACACGCTTGCACACCAAGCAAAAAATTGTGGCCCTAGTGTTCTGAGAGGAGCATTTTCATGGGAATTACTTTGGAATGAGAAACACAGTATCCAGTCATGAGGGACGCGTTGTTTGTTAATCAGTAACTGTGCGTTAATTAATGTGCTGCGCCTGTATCCAATATCTTGTACCATGAACCATGTTTCCATCAAGTCTACCTTGAAACAACTCCTTACCTAACAGCACTGTGGGAGTATCTTCTCATTACAGCAAGGTGAAGGTGGATCAGCACTACCTTCCCAAAAGCAATCAGTGATGGGCAACAAATGCTGGCCCTGCCAGCAAAGCCCACATTAGCATGAATGAATAATAAGAAAGGAGTTACGGTGACACATAAGGAGCTCTGTACAGCCTCGATACTAATCTTCTTCAAGTAATGCATTTTAAAGTTTGTTAATTAAGATATATCGTATATTGTGAATATTAATTAATAATATTGGTGAAATTATCAGAATAACAAAATCTGTTATTTTAATAATGCTACTACACAACTCTGATACATCTTCATTGATAAACATAAGAAACCCATTTAGGGTAAATATGCTATTTTAATTTAATTTTAAAAGCCATAGTTAGCAGACTGCACATATTTATTTTTAATTGTGTAATAATGAACGCTGCCCATAGCTTGGTATGGCTTTAACTAATAATTATGATGCAATATTATAATTAATTCCAGACAGTGATTTTCACTATGAGCATAATTGGCTTGAATTTTCAAAACGCAGTCAATGTTCATTTGAGAGCCCATTGATAACTATGTGGCATTATGCACAATCAAAGTTACTGCTCACAAATTAGAGCTGATGCATTCCTTAAAGTGCAATAATGAATTATAACAACATTTTATTGAGCTTGCTCTCCATTTCTACTTATTTCCCTATATGGTTACTCGGTATATTAGCTCTTTCTTCACATATCCAAAAGTGCAGTCACCAGCCCCTTAAGGGGACCTAAGACTGGATCAAAGCATTGAAATTTAAAAATGAAAGCAATAATGAATGGATTGCTGCTTCACGCAGCTCATAGAAATGATTTTATATATTTTAATTCCTCTTTCTTTAATTTTGATATTCATGCTCCAATTTAAATTGATATCTTCACTTGTCCATTCTGTATTATCCAGTCCATAAAGGCAGCTGGACTCGTACCCTGTAATCAATTACGCGAAGGGGCAGAAGGATAGCGTAGAAGATTTTCCTGTGTGATCTTTTTCACCCTTTCCCTGGGAATGCACTTAACCCATGCTCAAGAACTCACCACCCAACTTGGCTTCAATTGGTATATGAATCATGACTGTAAATCAAAAGCATGTGTGCAATGTATTTCATCAATATATAGTTTTATGGAGCAAATTGTTGGCACTTGCTATTTGAGAAAAGCTGCCCATAAATATTTAGTGATCTCTGTGGTGTGGTTCGCACCTTTCCTGATGTTCATTTGAATCTGGCACCAAGTCAAAGGAATCTCCAGGTGTCCAACAACAGTGATGTCATCAAACAGCTTAAGAAACCAATCATGTAGAATAAGTCTCACAGACAGAAAACCAGAAAGTAAAATGCACTGTAAATTTTGCACAGTACAAAAGAAAGATTGGGACATATACATTAGAAGCTGAAATACTATAAGCAAACTTAAAAGAAATTGTCATGTCAAAAAAACTGCAAAATTTCTATCATCATAGAAAGATTTGCCATTGGAAGGATATAAAATCAGTTTTACAGGGCCAGAGAGGCTATTCAACAGCAGATATGACTTAGTACACCATTGAAAACTCAATTACACCTCATTAATAAGGTGTATCTTTCTCAGGGTTTTTTAATACCGATATTACAGTGGAAAAGGAGAAGTTCTTGTCAGTTCAGTGATTTCTAAAGATTGCCATCTGTGGGGACTTCAACACTACACCCAGTGGAGGAGCGGGGAACACAACCAGCAGCAACTTTTGGATTTCTACTTTTAACTTGACCAGCTGTTGCTGTTGGTTTCACAGGGTAATGGCAGTGAACATTGACAGTTTCACCATCATTACAAACCACTAAACCCGGGGCATTACCTTTTCACTCTACCGCGATCAAATGCTTTTATACTGATCTCAGATAAACACCTCCCATGAGTGTGACAATTCCATCCCAAACCAGTGCGGCTTCTCTGAGCAAAGCTGCTTTTGTTTGACAATAGGAATTATTAGATTAAGACTTCACAAACCCATTTCATTTCGGTCAAAGCAAAATACTGTGGATGCTGGAAAGCTGAAACTGCTGGAGTTGAGGCCACCATCTTATTGAATGGCAGGGCAGGCTCGAGGGGCCAACTGGCCTACTCGTGCTCCCAATTCTTGTGTTTGTATGATCGTATGAAATGTTCAACAGGGCTAGCAGCACCTGTGGAGAAAGGAACAGAATTTATGGGCTGCATTTTCCGGTTGGCGAGTGGGGGGTGAGGCTCGCTCACTGAGGTGTAAAATGACGCGGGGTGACATCGGGCAGCCGTACCAACATCACCCCGCGTCATTTACGTTTTCAGGCCGGCGTCTGCGGAGCTGAGTCGGCTGCGCGCCCGCCGACCTGTCAACAGCCACTTGAGGCCATTAATAAAGTCATTGAGGTAATCAATGGTCCTGCCCCTCTAACCTTAAGGTTGGCGGGCAGGCTGGGAGCCCCGGCGGGCTTCTGAGAAAACATGAAACCTCATCCACGGGCGGGATGAGGTTTCATGATGGATTTTAAATGTTTACAAAATGTTGAAATAAAAGAAAATGACGTGTCCCAGCTCATGTGACAAGCGAGAGAGAGAGAGAGACGGGGTCGAACGAGAGAGTGAGAGAGACGGGGTCGAGTGAGAGAGAGAAAGAGAGAGAGACGGGGTCGAGCGAGAGCGAGAGAGAGAGAGAAAGAGATGGGGTCGAGAGAGAGAGAGACGGGGTCGAGAGAGAGAAAGACGTGTCACATGAGGGGACAAGTCAGGATTTTACACTTCTAAAAATTTTTGAAACTACCAGCGATTTCCCTGAGGCAGCACTTTGCCTCAGGGAGATCTGGGCGCTCTTTCACGTACATGCACAAAAGAGTGCATTCCCAGCTCAGGGAATCCCCCACCCACCAGCACAGGGAGCGCACAGCGCTTCCGAGCGGATGTCATGCTGGGCGGGCCTTAATTGGCCCGCCCATGTAAAATGGCGGTGCGCCCCTGCCTGGGGGCACCGATCGGGATCCCGCCCGCCCATCCCCCCTCCGACAGGGGGGAAATGTTGCCCTCTGTTTCAAATCCAATGTGACTTCTTCGGAAGAGTTTTTGCAGCGCTTTCTGTTGTGGTTCATTTCATTTAGGTCGGTATAGATTTGCGATAAAAGAGGCGTGCAACAAATAGTTTCTGCTGTATTTGAACTCACATTCTAATTGCACCACAAGGCTGAAATTGCAGCAAAAAATATCTGCCAGGGGCTAGTTATGCTTGCAATTTTTCACAAGAGTGCAAATGTTAACCTTAATCTTTCATTTACCACCTCTCTTCCCTCTCAAAAGCATACTACAAAAATAAAACATAGTCATCATTTTTATAGAGTGTGTAATTGTGACTTTGGTCAATCATATAAAAAGGACAATGTCAATGTCATACCTGTCTCCTGATTTTGATCTCCAATGAGGTTGATTGACTTTGCCTGCGTTATACCATCACACAAAGTCACAATTATCCCCCTAGAGTTGTAAAACCCCATTTCCTAGAGGGCCCTTTGCCCTATTAGGAAAATCATGATGGCTAAAATTATCACATTCATTATGATATTTTCCCAAAGAAGCGGTATGTTTTCAATGACTGGTTGGATAATGAAACTAAAGGTTCATACATGGTGTGATGGAGACAGCAATCAATTGTTACACACATTCACCTAACCAATTCTACAGGGTATGGAAATACATTTGAATGGGATGTGATTGGTCTGCTGCCCACTGATTTACCATTTTGAGTTGAAATTTCTGTCTGAAGAAAATCCTGGCGTCAGAGTGAATTTTGCCATTTAGCAAGTTTGAAGCTGTGTCTTCTTGTCCCACTGTCACGGCTAAACTAGAAACATTGTTCTGGATTTACCTTTCCAATGGCAATTACTTTCTCATATCTTTCAGTGAGATGCCCTTAAAGTCACTCTCTTGTGAGGCTGAATAGTCCAGGGACAGAGATTTACTTGCATGCTGTCAGGACCAAATACAGGCCCACAGTCCACCCGGGTGGATGGTGAGACCATTGAGGAGATTTTACAAACGGTGGCCAACTGAGAGTCTGCCGCCAGGAACTGCCGCTGGGACCGTTGCCCAATGAAGGATGGCAGCCTGTCTTTCTGAGCTGCTGGCCCAATCAGAGAGCTGGAAGACTTGCAGCCCCCACAGCGCCACTTTTGGGGGTGGCCGCTTCTGAGGCTGCAGCGACAAAGAGAGGGCGCTTTCAAGTTGAGGTACCCTTGAAGGGCTGGTGAGATGCCCTTCCCTTAACATGTCGGGGCCTGGCAGGCAGGCCCAGGTGATCGGAAGACTGAACCCTCCAGTGGTCAAGTTGGAGCCATGGGGGTGGCCAATGCCACTGGGATGTCATTCCTTGGAGGAAGGACCCCATCATCCCCCTCGGGGAGCTGCTGGGAGGCCACCTCATTGTACCTGGTGGTCTCCCCATTTGGTTAGGGGGGGGTGGCAGGGCATCCTCATTTGGTAAAGTGCCAGCAATGATGTAAAACAATCATTAGAAATCCAGTTCATTGGATTAATGTTCAGTGGGCAGCTAAGCCACTGCCATTCCCACCTTTTGGACTATCCCATGTTGGCGGAAAGATGTCAGGCTTCCCTCCCAATGCCTTCCGCCGCCATTTTAGGAACCTTCCTGCCTCTCAGTCCTTTTCTGGGGAGTTGGTAAAATTCTGGCCAAATTCCCCCTGTTTTTCCTTACAACTCAGTCTCTCCCCTGTACTGCAGAGCTTCAGAAATTCCTTAAAAATTCGACCGAAGTTCATTGACCTGAAAGGTTAAGTCTATTTCCCTCTCCACCATTGCTGCCAGATATGCAAAGTATTTCCAGCATTTTCTGTTTTTATGTCAGATTTCCAGCATCCTCAGTATTTTGCTTCAATATTCCCTCCGTATCTAGTTGGACAGAAAGGGACACAGTATTCAGAAATAAATGAATTTCAAATGCATACCGACTAACCTTGTTCTTACTAATTTTACTCAAACACAAACCTGTGTATAAAGTGAAAATCTATCAATGTATTATGAGTTAAATATGATTACATATTACATAAAAAAGGAGAAGTATTAAGCAAACTAATAAAATTCATTGGGGATAGAACGCCTGGTCTGGATGGATTATGTAGCTCAGTGTCATACTGTGAAGCAGCTTGATCGTTAACGTAATACCGATATATAAGGAAGAAGTTAGAAGATATCCAGGGAACTACAAACCAGTCAGCCTTACACTGATGATAGGAAAAATAATGAAATCCTTACTTAAGGAGAAAATAGAAAACAAACATTCAGAAACCAAAAATAAAGTAACAAATCATGCGTTTCCGAAGGAAAAATCTTGCTTGGAGGAGAAGTTGCAGATGGCGGAGTTCCCATCTATCTGCTGCCCTTGCCCTTCTAG
Organism: Cetorhinus maximus; assembly: GCF_964194155.1. NCBI lineage: Eukaryota > Metazoa > Chordata > Chondrichthyes > Lamniformes > Cetorhinidae > Cetorhinus > Cetorhinus maximus. Next base: position 108,041,579 of record NC_135891.1, read on the forward strand.
GTGGTAGAAGTTGTGGGTTTGGAAGGTGCTTATGAAGCAGCCTTGGTGAGCTGCTGCAGTGCATCATGTAAATGGTACACACTGCTGCCAATGTGCGTCGGTGGAAGTGGACGTTGGAGGTGATGGATGGATGGAATACCAGTCAAGCAGGTTGCTTTGTCCTGGATGGTATTGAGCTTCTTGAGTTTCTTGGAGCTGCATTCATCCAGGTAAGTGGAGAGTAATCCATCACACTCCTGGCTTGTGCCTTGTAGATGGTGGACAGGCTTTGATGAGTCAGGAGATGAATTACTCACTGCAGAATTCCCAGCCTCTGACCTGTTCTTCTAGACACAGCATTTATTTGGCTGGTCCAGTTCAGATCCTGGTCAATGGTAACCTCCAGAATGCTGATAATGGGGGATTCAGCAATGGTAATGTCATTGAATGTCATGGGGAGATGATTGGATTCTCTCTTGTTGGAGATGGTCATTGCCTGTGTCATGAAAATATAATAGTTTTCATAATATTATTGTGAGTTATTGTAATAGTGGGTTAATAGTGGGATTTGGATTAGTTCCTCTGTGTGTATCTCCGTGTGTGGGGGATTTAGTTGAATTGGAGACTGCTGGTCTGGAGGTTCTTGAGTCATCAAACAAGAAGCTAGGTTTGAAATGCTAAATACGTAAACATGGCTGAAGTTTTAGAATGTGACGAAAATTTGCATTTATAGATAAATTAGGTTAGTCTGAATTTGAAAAAGATGGTAAGATGTTACACCTAGTTAAAATAAGCTAAGCCAAACAGTATGTTTATTGTTCCCAAAGGCTACTGATAAAATCAGTACTATGAAAGAATTATATCATGAGAAAAGTAAAGTTGCAAAAACATATGGGAACAATGGAATTTGCATTAAAAGGGAGAAGCATGTATAATGGAGATGATGCTATGTGTAAGGAGAAAGCATTCTAAGATCTAACACAAGTGTGAAAAGCCTCCAGTCTCTGTGCATCAAGTTGCTGTCGACAGGGACCGAAGCTGAGAAAGCCCATTTTGAATGTGACTGGCTAAAATAGATTAAGCTAAAGAAAGGTAGGTGTTCTAGTTTTTATTTAAAGTACATAAATAATTTAACTTTTTTTTAACTGTATTTAACTTAAAGTAAGGGTTTTTTTTCACCTAGAGGCATGGCAGGGCACATCAGTCCCGTGTTATGTACCGCCTGCAACATGTGGGAAGTCCTAGACGCACCTCGTGCTCTGACTGACCATGTGTGCAGGAAGTGCCATCAGCTGCAGCTACTTGAGCTCCGAGTTTCGGAGCTTGAGCAGCAGCTGGAGGCTGAGGTGCATCCGCAAGGCTGAGAGTTTTGTGGATAGCACGTTTTTAGACGTGGTCACCCCACAGCTTACGGAAGTGCAGACAGAGGGGAAATGGGTGACCATCAGTCAGAAGAAAGGTGTCAGGCAGGTAGTCAGGAAATCCCCAGGGTGCAGCTCACTCAAGAACCGTTTTTCTGTGTTGGAAAACGGTGAGAGTGACGGCTCCTCTGGGGAGTGCAGCCACGCTCATGGCACTGTGAGTGGCTCAGCTGCACAGGGGGGCAGGAAAAAGAGGGGAAGAGCAATAGTGGTAGGAGACTCAATAGTAATGGGAACAGACAGGCGTTCCTGCAGCCATGGGCGTGACTGCAGGATGGTGCCAGGGTCAAGGATGTCACTGAATGGCTGCAGGGCATTCTAAAGGGGGAGGGAAAACAGACAGAGATTGTGGTACATATTGGTACCAACAACATAGGTAGAAAGAGGGATGAGGTCCTGCAAGCAGAATTTAGAGAGCTAGGAAGCAGATTAAAAAACAGGACCTCAAGAGTACTAATCTCTGGGTTACTTCCGGTGCCACGCGCTAGTGAGTATAGAAATAGGAGGTTAGTCCAGATGAATGCGTGGCTGAGGAGATGGGGCAGGAGGGAGTGTTTTAGATTTCTAGGACATTGGGACCATTTCTGGGGGCACTGGAACCTATACAAGTCGGACGGGTTGCACCTAAACCAGAATGGGACCAACATCCTTGTGGGGAGATTTGTTAGTGCTGTTTGGGAGGGTTTAAACTAACTTGGCAGGGGGATGGGATCCTGAGAGGAGGTTCAGCAGGTGGAGATGCACAGCCAAAATTAGAAGAGAAAGCAAGTGAGTCTGGAAGGCATAGAAATTATAGGCCATTATAGACGAGGGAGTTTGGCAAGGTTGGGTGGTATTTATTTTAATGCAAGGAGTCTGACAAATAAGGCGGATGAGTTGAAGGCACAAATTAACACATGGAAGCATGATGTCATTGCTGTCACAGAGATATGGTTGAGAGAGGGGCAGGATTGGCAGCTCAATATTCCAGGATATAGGGTCTTCAGGCGAGACAGGGAAGGAGGTAAAAGAGGAGGGGGTATCGCAGTATTGATCAAGGAATCAATTACAGCAGTAAGGAGGGATGACATCTTAGAAGGCTCCTTAAATGAAGTCATATGGGTAGAACTGAAAAACAAAAAAGGAGCAATCACATTGCTCGGAGTGTACTATAGGCCCCCAAACAGTCAGAGAAATAGAAGAGCAGATATGTAGGCAAATTTCAGAGAAGTGTAAAAATAATAGGGTAGTAATAGTGGGGGATTTCAACTTCCCCAACATTAACTAGGTTAGCCAAAGTGTGATAGGTTTAGAGGGAGCAGAATTCTTAAAATGATTCCAGGAGAGTTTTTTAAGTAAGTACATAGAAGGTCCTGGACTTAATTTTAGGGAATGAAGCCAGGCAAGTGGTAGAAGGGGAGCATTTTGAAGATAGTAATCATAAATCATTAGATTCAAGGTTGTTATGGAAAAGGACAAGGATGGGCCAGAAATCAGAGTTCTAAATGGGGGAAGGCTGATTTTAATAAGATCAGATATGATTTGGCCAGAGTGGAGTGGGAGCAGCTACTTTTAGGTAAATCTGCATCAGAGCAGTGGGACTCATTCAAGAAGGAAATAGGGAGAGTACAAGGCCAACATATTCCAGTAAAGATAAAAGGTGGGACTGACAAACCCTGGATGTCGAGGGATTTATAGAATTGGATAAAGAGAAAAAGGGAGGCTTATGGCAGATACAGAGGGCTCAAAACAGCAGAAGCCCTAGAGGAGTATAGAATGTCTAGGGGGGAACTTAAAAAGGAAATTAGGAGAGCAAAAAGGGGCATGAAAAAACATAGACAGGTAAAATAAAGGAAAATCCAAAGTTATTTTACAAGTGCACTAAGAGTAAGAGGATAACTAAGGAAAGAGTAGGGCCCATTGAGGACCATAGCGGTAATTTGTGTGTGGAGCTGAAATGAATACTTTGTGTCGGTGTTCACAAATGAGAGGGGCGACGTGGGTATGGAAATCAGGCAGAAGGACTATGATATTATTAAAGAAATTAGCATAGAAAGGGAGGAGGTTCTAAGTGGTCTTGCAGACTTAAAAGTAGATAAATCTCCAAGCCCAGATGAAATGTATCCCAGGCTGTTGAGGGAGGCAAGGGAGGAGATAGCAGGGGCATTGGCAATAATTTTCAATACCTCTCTGGCCACAGGAGAGGTGCCAGAGGACTGGAGGACAGCCAATGTGGTATCGTTATTCAAGAAGGGAGGAAGGAATAAACCAGGGAATTACGGGCCAGTCAGTCTAACCTCAGTATTGGGGAAACTATTGGAAGCAATTCTGAGGGACAGAATTAATCTACACTTGGAGAGGCAGGGATTAATCAAGGACAATCAGCATGGTTTTGTTAAGGGGAGGTCATGTCTGACCAATTTGATTGATTTTTTTCGAAGAGGTGACCAGTGTGTAGATGAGGGCAATGCATTTTATGTAGTCTACTTGGACAAAGGTTGGCAAGGTTTTTGATAAGGTCCCGTATGGGAGACTGATAACGAAGGTAAGAGCCCATGGGATCCAAGGCAATTTGGCAAATTGGATCCAGAATTGGCTGAGTGGCAGGAAGCAGAGGGTGATGGTCGAGGGATGTTTTTGTGAATAGATGCCTGTGTCCAGTGGGGTCCCACAGGTATCAGTGTTGGGCCCCTTGCTGTTTGTGGTATATATAAATGATTTAGACATGAATGTAGGAGAGTTGATCAGTAAGTTCGCAGATGACACGAAAATTGGTGGGATGGGGAGGATAGCCTTAGTTTACAAGAGGATATAGACAGGCTGGTCAGATGGGCTGATCAGTGGCAAATGGATTTAATCCGAAAAAGTGTGAGGTGATGCACTTGGGCAGGACAAACAAGGCATGGAAATACATGATGAATGATAGGACCCTGGGAAGTACCGAGGGTCAGAGGGAGCTTGGTGTGCATGTCCACCAGTCCCTTAAGGTAGCGGGACAGGTAGATAAGGTGGTTAAGAAGGCATATGGGATACTTGCCTTTATTAGCCGAGGCATAAAATATAAGAGCAGGGAGGTTATGCTGGAACTGCATAAAACACTGGTTAGGCCACAGCTAGAGTATTGCGTGCAGTCCTGGAATCCGCATTGTTGGAAGGATGCGATTGCACTGGAGAGAGTGCACAGGAGATTTACCAGGGTGTTGCCTGGGCTGGAGAGTTTTAGTTATGAGGAAAGATTGGATAGACTGGGGTTATTTTCCTTGGAGCAGAGGAGATTGAGGGGGGATCTGGTTGAGGTGTATAAAATTATGAGGAGCGTAGACAGGAAGGAACTCTTCCCCTTGGCGGAGGGATCAATAACCAGGGGACATAGATTTAAGGTAAGGGGCAGGAGACATAGGTGGGATATGAGGAAGAATTTTATCACCCAGAGGGTGGTGGGGATCTGGAACTCACTGCCTGATAGGGTGGCAGAGGCAGAAACCCTCATAACATTTAAGAAGTATTTGGAGTGCACTTGCGATGCCATGGCATACAAGGCTATGGGCCTAGTGCTGGAAGATGGGATTAGAATAGTTAGGTACTTGTTTGATCAGCGCAGATTCTATGGGCCAAAGGGCCTTTTTCTGTGCTGTAGACCTCTATGACTCTATGACTTTATGTCCAGGGTATTGTGTTGCTTTGCCTTGGTCTGTTTAAGTCTATTATGCCTTAACAGAGGTGTAACTGGGAGCCAGATTAATTAGGAGTTTTAGGATTTATAGTAGTAATTTGTAGACCTATGTATGTACTTGAAATCTTTTCTTTTGTTAATAAATGTTTAATTTAGTTTTATAAAAAATTTCTAAGTGTGGGTGGACTTATTACAACTGAATTCAAGGCACGCATCTCGCAATAAAATACGACTTGCAAAATCGTTGTGACCGCACGGTTAAGTTTCCCTCGTGGATTTGATCCACCTAGCACGCATCATCTGCCACAACATAACAGCCTAGCACTGGCACGAATGCTATTTATCATTTGTCACTTATCAGCCCAAGCCTGAATGTTGTCCAGGTCTTGCTGCATATGGGCACAGACTGCTTCAGTATTTGAGGAGTTGTGAATGGCGCTGAACATTGTGCAATCATCAGCAAACATCCCCAGTTCTGACCTTATGACGGAAGGGAGTTCATTGATGAAGTAGCTGGAGATGGTTGGGCCTAGGGCACTACCCTGAGGAACTCCTGCAGTGAAGACTTGGGAATGAGATGACTGATCTCCGACAAGCACAACCATCTTCCTTTGTGCGCGATATGACTTCAGTCAGCGGGGAGTTTTCCCCCGATTCCCAGTGACTCCAGTTTTGCTAGGGTTCCGTAATGCTACACTTGGTCAAATGCTGCCTTGATGTCAAGGACTCTCACCTCACCTCTGGAGTTCAGCTCTTTTCTCCTCGTTCGGACTATGGCTATAATGAGGTCAGAAGCTGAGTGGCCCTGGCAGAATCCAAACTGAGTGTCAGTGAGCAGGTTGTTTCTGTGTAAGCGCTGCTTGATAGCACCATTGATGACCTCTTCCATCACTTTGCTGATGACTGAGAATAGACTGATGGGACGGTAATTGGCTGGGTTGGATTCTCCTGCTTTTTTCAGACAGGACATACGTGGGCAAATTTCAACATTGCCAGGTAGATGCCAGTGTTGTAGCTGTACTGGAACAGCTTGGCTAAGGGCACAGCTAGTTCTGGAGCACAAAATCTTCGGTACTATTGCTGGAATATTGTCAGGGCCCATAGCCTTTGCAGTATCCAGTGCCTTCAGCTGTTTCTTGATATCATGTGGAATGAATTGAATTGGCTGAAGACTGGCATCTGTGATGCTGGGGTCCTCAGGAGGAGGTCAAGATGGATCATCTACTCGGCACTTGTGGCTGAAAATTGTTGCAAATGCTTCAGCCTTATCTTTTACAGTGATGTGCTGGTCTCCTCCATCATTGAGGATGGGGATATTTGTGGAGCTTCCTCCTCCAGTTAGCTGTTTAATGGTCAACCACCATTCACGACTGGATATAGTAGGACCATAAGACCATAAGACATAGGAGCAGAAATTAGGCCATTCGGCCCATCGAGTCTGCTCTGCCATTCAATCATGGCTGATAAGTTTCTCAACCCCATTCTCCCGCCTTCTCCCCGTAACCTTTGATCCCCTTACCAATCAAGAACCTATCTATCTCGGTCTTAAATACACTCAATGACCTGGCCTCCACAGCCTTCTGTGGCAATGAATTCCATAGATTCACCACTCTCTGGGTAAAGACGTTTCTCCTCATCTCTGTTCTAAAAGGTTTTCCCTTTACTCTGAGGCTGTGCCCTCAGGTCCTAGTCTCTCCTACTAATGGAAACATCTTCCTCACGTCCACTCTATCCAGGCCTTTCAGTATTCTGTAAGTTTCAATCAGATCCCCCCTCATCCTTCTAAACTCCATCGAGTATAGACCCAGAGTCCTCAAACGTTCCTCATATGTTAAGCCTTTCATTCCTGGGATCGTTCTCGTGAACCTTCTCTGGACCCTCTCCAGGGCCAGAACATCCTTCCTGAGATATGGGGCCGAAATTACTCACAATATTCTAAATGTAGACTGACCAGAGCCTTATAAAGCCTCAGCAGCACATCCCTGCTTTTATATTCTAGTCCTCTCGAAATAAATGCCAACGTTGCATTTGTCTTCCTAACTACCGACTCAACCTGCAAGTTAACCTTAAGAGAATCCTGGATTAGGTCCCTTTGCACTCCAGAATTCTGAATTCTCTCCCCATTTAGAAAATAGTCTAAGCCTCTGTTCTTCCTACCAAAGTTCATGACCTCACATTTCCCCACGTTGTATTCCATCTGCCACTTCTTTGCCCATTTTCCTAACCTGTCCAAATCCTTCTGCAGCCTCCCCGCCTCCTCAATACTACCTGTCCCTCCACCTATCTTTGTATCATCTGCAAACTTAGCCAGGATGCCCTCAGTTCCTTCATCTAGATCATTAATGTATAAAGTGAAAAGTTGTGGTCCCAACACTGACCCCTGCGGAACTCCACTAGTCACCGGCCGCCATCCTGAGAAGGGCCCCCTTATCCCCACTCTCTGCCTCCTGCCAGACAGCCAATCTTCTATCCATGCTAATACCTTGCCTCTAACACCATGGGCTCTTATCTTTCTGAGCAGCCTCCTGTGCGGCACCTTGTCAAAGGCCTTCTGGAAGTCCAAGTAGATAACATTCATTGGCTCTCCTTTGTCTAACCTACTCATTACCTCCTCAAAGAATTCTAACAGATTTGTCAGGCATGACCTCCCCTTGATGAAACCATGCTGACTTTGCCCTATTTTACCATGCACTTCCAAGAGTCTGAAATCTCATCCTTAATAATGGACTCTAAAATCTTACCAACGACCGAGGTCAGGCTAATCGGCCTGTAATTTCTCGTCTTTTGCCTCACTCCCTTCTTAAACAGGGGGGTTACATTAGCGATTTTCCAGTCCTCTGGGACCCTCCCTGACTCCAGTGATTCCTGAAAGATCACCACTAATGCCTCCACTATCTCTTCAGCTATCTCCTTCAGAACTCTGGGGTGTAATCCTTCTGGTCCAGGTGATTTATCCACCTTCAGACCTTTCAGTTTTCCTAACACCTTCTCCTTGGTAATGGCCACCATACTCACCTCTGCTCCCTGACTCTCTTGAACTTTGGGGATGTTACTCGTGTCTTCCACCGTGAAGACTGATGCAAAGTACCTATTCAGTTCCTCCGCCATTTCTTTGTTCCCCACTACTACTTCTCCAGCGTCATTTTCCAGTGGCCCAATGTCCACTTTTGCCTCTCTCTTAGCCTTTATATACTTAAAAAAACTCTTACAATCTTCTTTTATATTACTGGCTAGTTTACCCTCATATTTAATCTTCTCCCTCCTTATTTCATTTTTAGTTGTCCTCTGTTGGTCTTTGTAGGCTTCCCAATCCCCTGGTTTCCCACTGCTCTTCGCTGCATTGTATGATTTCTCTTTAGCTTTTATGCTCTCCCTGACTTCCCTTGTCAGCCATGGTTGCCTCATCTTCCATTTAGTATGCTTCTTCTTCCTAGGGACGAATTTTTGTTGTGTCTCCCAAATTACTCCCAGAAACTCCTGCCATTGCTGTTCCACTGTCTTTCCTGCTAGGCTCATTTCCTAGTCAATTCTGGCCAGCTCCTCCCTCATGCCTCTGCAGTTCCCTTTATTCAACTGTAATACCATTACATCTGATTCCAGCTTTTTCCTCTCAAATTGCAGGGTAAATTCTATCATATTATGGTCACTTCCTCCTAAGGGTTCCTTCACCTTAAGCTCCTTTATCAAATCTGCCTCATTACACATCACTAAATCTAGAATTGCCTGTTCCCTAGTGGGCTCCACCACAAACTGCTCCAAAAAGCCATCTCGTAGACATTCCACAAATTGCTTTTCTTGGGATCCATTACCAACCTGATTTTCCCAGTCAACCTGCATATTGAAATCCCCCATGATCACTCTAACCTTGCCTTTCTTACACGCCTTTTCTATCTCCTGGTGTACCTTGTGCCCCACATCCTGACTACTGTTCGGGGGCCTGAAAATAACTCCCATTATGGTTTTTTTACCTTTGCGGTTCCTCAACTCTACCCACACAGATTCTACATCATCTGACCCTATGTCATGTCTTGCTATCGATTTAGTTTCATTTCTTACTAACAAAGCAACCCCACCCCCTCTGCCAACCTGCCTATCTTTTCGATAGGATATATATCCTTGGATATTTAGCTCCCAGTCCTGATCCCCTTGCAGCCATGTCTCTGTGATGCCCACACATCATACCTGCCAATTTCAATCTGTGCCACAAGCTCATTTACCTTATTTCGTATACTGCGTGCATTCAGATACAACACCTTCAGTCCTGTATTTCCCGTCCCCTTTCTCATTGTCGTCCCTTTATCTGATGTGCTTGAAGTTAGATTCCTAGCCCTTTCCAAACACTTTGTCCTATTTTGTGTTCTGGACACTTTAATGGCCTCTCCTGGGCTCTCCTTTCTTTTCAGTTTTTTCATAATTTTCCAAGAAGTTGAATCCACCACCCCACACGCTAACCTGCTGCTTTGTTTCCCATTAGTCATACTTCTTGGAGTTTTACCCTTCCCTTCCCCCCCACTTTCTAGTTTAAAGTCCTGTTGACCACCCTATTTACCCTTTTCGCTAGAACATTGGTTCCAGATCGGTTCAGGTGGAGACCGTCCCAACGGTACAGATCCCTCCTGTTCCAATTCTGATGCCAATGCCCCACGAAATGGAACCCCTCTTTCCTGCACCACTCCTTTAGCCACATGTTTACTTCCCTTATTCTCGCATCCCTATGCCAATTTGCACGTGGCTCAGGTAGTAATCCAGAGATTATAACCCTTGAGGACCTGTTCTTTAATTTAGTTCCTAGTTCCTGATAATCCCCAAACAGGTCCTCTTTCCTAGTCTTACCTATGTTATTTGTCCCGACGTGGACCACAACTGGATCCTCCCCCTCCTTCTCCAATATCCTTTCAAGCCGGTCAGAGATGTCCCTCACCCTGGCACCGGGCAGGCAACATACCATGCGGGACTCTGAATCCTGCTTACAAAGGATGCTATCAATTCCCCTAATTATAGAATCCCCTACAACTATCACTTGTCTTTTTGCTCCCCCCTCTTGAATGGCCTCCTGTGCCACGGTGCCGTGGTCAGCTGGCTCATCCTCCCTACAGCCCTGTTCCTCATCCACACAGGGAGCAAGTACCTCGTACCTGTTGGACAAGGTCAAGAGCTGAGGTTCCTCTGTTCCTGAACACAGGATCCCTCTACCTGCCTCACTTGCAGTCACACCCTGCTGACCTGACCACTGACCGAACTTGAGGTACTTAATCTACCAGGTGTGACCGCCTCCTGAAACAAAGAATCCAGGTAATTCTCCCCCTCCAGGATGTGCCGCAGCGTCCAGAGCTCAAACTCCAGCTCATCAATTCTGAACCGGAGTTCCTCCAGCAACCAACACTTGCTGCAGATGTGGTCACTGCGGCACGCAATGGGATCTGCCAGCTCCCACATCATACAGCTATAGCACATCACCTGCCCAGCCATCTCTACTTAGATAATTAATTTATTAATTAGCTTTGCAGTGTTTTTTTTTCAAATTTGGTGCAGATTTCCTACCAACCAATCAGGTCACAGCTTTCCTGTGATGTCACTTTTTCAGTTTTGGCTTCAGTTACTCTGTGCCCCGAGGTCACTGCTCCGGTGTCCCTCCCTCCGAGTCTGCTTCCTGGAGACAAGGCCGCGAATCCCTGAAGTAAGCTAGATTTATACTCACCGCTCCGGTGCTCCTCCCTCCGAGTCTGCTCCCAGGATTTACTCACCAATCAGCTGATTTTTCTTTAAAATCCACTTTCAGAAGAGTGTCCCTCAGAGGTCTGGTGCACTCCTGAAGGTACTGCCTTTTCCTCTCTCTTTTTTTTAGGTTTGAGGAGGAGGGAGGGATGGAAACACTACAGCAATGTAATGTTTGGGGCTATTCCATTCTTTGACAGTGGGTCCTCCTCAATTCCCTCCTGAGTCGCAGTGACTTCTCCCAGAATGCTTCAGTCACTTCTCACCAGCCCCCTCTGTTGGATGCTCTTCCTCCTGTTGAGTGCAAGAGTCCTTCTCCTTGATTCCCTGAGCTTAGATCTGATCCATTGGTTGTGGGATTTCTTAGCTTATCTATCACATGCTGCTTTCGCTGTTTGGCACATAAGTAGCCCTGTGTTGTAGCTTCACCAGGTTGACACCTCATTTTTAGGTATGCCTGGTGCTGCTCCTGGCATTCCCTCCTGCACTCTTCATTGAACCAGGGTTGATCCCTGGCTTGATGGTAATGGTTGAGTGGGGGATATGTCAGGTTACAGATTGTGGCTGAGTACAATTCTGTTGCTGTTGATGGTCCACAGCTCCTCGTGGATGCCCAGTTTTGAGCTGCTAGATCTGTTTGAAATCCATCCTATTTGGCACGATGGTAGTGCCACACAACACAATGGCGGATATCCTCAGTGTGAAGATGGCACTTTGTCTCCACAAGGAGTGTGCAGTGGTCACTCATTCCAACACTGCCATGGACAGATGCATCTGCAACAAGTATATAGGTGTGGATGAGGTCAAGTTTCCCTCTTGTTGGTTCCCTCACCACTGGGCACAGACCCAGTCTAGCAGCTATGTCCTTTAAGACTCAGCCAGCTCGGTCTATACTGGTGCTTCTGAGCCACTCTTGGTGATGGACATTGAAGTTCCCCTCTCAGAGTACACTCTGTACCCCTGCCACCCTCAGTGCTTCCTCCAAGTGGTGTTCAACATGGTAGAGCACTGATTCATCAGCTGAGGGTGGGGGGGGGGGGGGGGGGTATGGTTGGGGAAGCAGTTCATGGTAATCAGCAGACAGTTGCCAATGTCTTACTGGTCTCCCAAATGCTAGTAAGGGAGACTTTGTTGTTGTTTCTGGTGCCTAGGTTGAAGGGTTGAAGCCAAGTGGTCTGTCCGGATTTATTCCCTTTAAACTTTGTAGCGGTTTGATACACATTTCAAAGGGTATTTAAGAGTCAACCACATTGCTGTGGGCCACCAGGGAAGGACAACAGATTTTCTTAAAGGGGCAATCAACAATGGTCATTAGACTTTTAATTCCAGATTTTTATTGAATTCAAATTCCACAACATTGGGATTCGAACCCAGGTTCATTACCCTGGGTCTCTGGAATACTAACCCAGTGAATTACCACTACGCCACCCAGTCAAGTGGCAGAAGGTGGAAAATGGCGTCCTGCAAGGATCAGTGCTGGACCACTGTTGTTCACAATTTATGTTAATGATTTATACTTGAGAATCTAAAATGCAATATCTAAACTTGTGGATGACACCAATATGAGGAGGACTACAACAAATTACAAGAAGACATTAATAAACTTGCAGAAAGGGCACATAAATGGCAACTGAGTTTCAACGTTAAATGTGAGGTATTATATTTTGTTCAGGAGAGTAATGGGGGTCACGTATTACTTGGTAAATACGAGTTGAAATGGAGCAGGGGAACAAAAAGATCTCACAGTACAAATACATAAATTGCTTCAAAGTAGCCTTCAGTTAATCGGACCATTAAAAAAAGCAATCGACACTCTACGAGGGTAGAATTGAAGTTATGCTAAACTTGTATTGAATCTTAGTTAGAGTCATACTTAGGAAACTGTGTCCAGTTCTGGTCGCCATGTTATGGAAGAGATATAAAGGCACTTGAGAGGGTGCAGAAAAGATTTCCAAGAGGGGTACTAGAAGTGAAAGTTTGTATCTATTAGGGAAAGATGGACAGTCTGCATCACTTCTCCCTTGAAAAGAGAAAGCTGAGACGTGGCTTGATAGAGATCTTAAAAATTTAGAAAAAATTTGATCGACCAGTCACAAAGCGGGGGATAGACCCAGATTTGCACCAAGTGCGGCAGCGGGCATGAATAGAGCAGTTTTACCTGCCGGCCGCAATGGCGGCTTTTCATGGCCTATTGTCCCATTCCCAGCCTCATCAATAATGCATTCACGGGAAACACATCGGACCGCTGGCTAGGCTTCCTCTAATTTGCTCACCCCACCGTCACCTCAGGCCTTCAGTAATCCGGGTGCCATATTTAAAGGGCACCCCTGCACAGAGTTAGCACCCTCTAAGGGATCGGAAGCTGCTGAAAAGTCATGGCTGCGAAAGGGAGGAAACATGCCACCCCCAAATTTAGCGACCCCTCCCTCGGGCACAGCGGAGGCTCTCTGAAGTTCTCTACCCCTGCTGTTGGTGAAGAACAGCAAGCAAGGCCAGCAATCCAGCACGGAAGGTAGTGGCAGCGATGGTCAGCGCCAACACCCCACAAAAGAGGACAGCCACCCGATGCCGAAAAAGGATGAATGACCTCCTGCATTCCACCAGGGTAAGACACACTCAACTCGCACATTCACAAACCCAACAAACATCCACCGGGATCTCACTCACTGCCAGTTCAAGAGACATCACCATTCATTCCCTCACACACACCCTCATCTGCTCTACAGTTGGTGTCCTCATCCTATCCATGGCACCACTCCCCACCCACACATGCCAGGCATCCTTATCATCTGGCCTGGCAGGCATCCTACTTACACTCTCTCTGTCTGTATTCACGCAGGACAAGCTGACAGGCAACAAAAGGGAGAGGTCGCAGACTGGTGGAGGAATGCCTGACATCAAGGTCCTCACAAACTTTGAAAATAGAGTCATCCAGCTGGCCTGTGATGATTTGGACTGTTCCTGTGTTGACGGTGAAGCCAGAGGTGCTCAACCAAGCACTGCAACATCCATCAGACAACCATGCTGTGAGTGAGTCCCCCTGCTCTGCAGACCCCTGCTGTGCACTAATTACCTCTCCTCACTTTCACAGAGACATCTGGGAAGCAGAGGGAGTCCACTCAAGCCCCGGAGACACCTCGGAAGAAGAGTCTGATGACACCTTAATTTACGACCCGTCACCGCGCTCACCCACATTCTCCACCAGCGCAGAGACACACACCTCGGTGGGACCTAGTTCTAGAGTAGCCTCGGGGTCACAATCGGGTGAGCACATCGAACCGTCTGATTCACAGCAGGCGGCGGCAGGGACTTCCCAGTTTTCCGGCAGTGGCAACAGGGCCAGCCACTGACAGGTGGAGCGGAGGATCGCAAACTGGTTTCACGACAGCATGAAACCGAGTTTTGACCTCCTCACCATATTGTACCCCCGCTACCCCCCTCCCCCTCCCACCCTCACCCATGACGCCCAACACCAATGGGATGGGATGATTCCACTCAGAGTGTTTCCACTCTTTGGGGAGAGAGAGACTAAAGACCATCAATATAAGATAGTCACCAAGAAATCCAATAGGTAATTCAGAAGAAACTTCTTTACCCAAAGTTGATAAGAATGTGGAACTCACTACCATGGGGAATGGCCGAGGTGAAAAGCACAGATGCATTTCAGGGGAAGCTAGGCAAACACATGAGGAAGAAGGGAATAGGGAGTTATGCTGATAAAGATAAATGAGAAAAGACAAGGGAGACTTGAGAGGGGCATAAAAGCCAGCATGGACTGATTGGGGGTTTTATGTTGTATGTAATTTTATGTAAATTTATCTAAAACCCCACTTCTCTCCCCCCCACACCACTACTCCCACCCCATCCTCTACCAATGTGACCTTGCACATAGCAAGCAGCTTATTGGAAAATAAAATTTATATTCAATGAAATCAGCACATGAATAATTGCAGCCTACACAACCGTAAATTTTCAGTGAGTCAGCGTCTCTTTGTTACCCCTGGACTTATACAATTCCAACACGCTCCTGACTGGTCTCCCACATTATAACCCCATAAACTTGACGCCATCCAAAACTCCAAGCTTGCACCAAATCCTGTTCATTTATCACCACTGTGCTTGCTGAGCTACAGTCGTTCCTGCTTAAGCAATGCCTCAATGTTAAAATTCTTATCCTTGTTTTCAAAGCCCTCCAGGGCCTCACCCCTCCTTAAATCTGTAAGCTCCTCCAGACCCACAACCCTCTGAGATGTCTGTGCTTCTCAAGTTCTGGCCTCTTTAGTTACCATCCCCAATTTTACTTGCTCCACCATCTGTGGAGCAAATTCAGCTACTTGGGCCCTAAGACCTGGAATTTCCTTCCCGAAACTCTACATCTCTGGCTCTCTCCTCCTCCTTTAAGACAATCCTTAGAACGTACCTCTTTGACCTAATATTTCCTTATGTGGCTCGGTGTCAAATTCTGATTTATAATGCTCCGGAGGAGTACTTGGAGAAGTTTTATTACGTTAAAGGCTCTTTGTAAATGCAAGTTGTTGTTGTTTCTGCTGTCATGTCCGAAGGCCTGCTATTTATACGGGATCTTGGAGGAGCCATACTTGAGGGCTTTATGTGTAGCGCACACTTCCTTTAAATGCAACGCTTACTTCCTGTCCCACTGTCTTGTCATGCTTCTTCTACTATGTCAGTCTGTCAAGCTTGAAAAAAACTTACTGATGTATTATGCTTAACCTCTGATTGAGTCCTCCCAGCAGCCTTCAAGGTAGTCCATGCAAGGGCACCATCTTCCACAGTTCCATTGTCCCCCCATCCCCCCCACTGCTGTCAAAATTGGATCTTTCCTTGATGCCAACTCCTGCTGCCTTTCCCTCCTTCCTTCATCTGCCTCCACTGCTGTTAAACCCCTCGTGGCTCTAGCACACCATCCAAACTGAACATAGCGCGCCCCTCCTCTCCCACTCCTCACAATCCGTATTTCCCTCTCATTTGGCAGTCAACTTTAACTGCTCATGGATCTGTTAGTACAACTTTCATACTGACTTTTAAATGTGTGGCAAATTTTCTAATAAAAATTGTACTACAGGGCCTGCATGGACAAGCTGAATCATTGAATATATTAGGTGAATAATTTTTGTAACACCATGGCTCTTTTCCAATGGTTTAATTTGATCTTCTGAGTGAGTAATATGTTTAACATCATAAAATGCTCACATTTCTTTAGTGAATGAAATGACTTTTATCATATTTGATTAAATTCTAAACTGCAATTCAGAATAGCTGTCTGACTCACAGTTTACATCATACATTATTGTTTCCCTTTTTCTAAACCCATTGCGTGTTTAATTATCTACCTACTTAAGGCCGTGAATCTTTTCTTTCATTGTCAAATATCTACAAGGAGCTAAAATGTTATAGTTATTATAGCTGAAAATGTTTCAAGGCAAGGTGAGTCAGACTGCTCTTACACGCCTCTCGGTGGCCAATTAAAGAACGGCAGTGCAGAGCTGAATGGTATCGTTCTGCTTGGTTGGGATATTACAAAAACTCTGCTGGAAACAGATGGTACAGTTCAAGAACGAAACTCCCTGAACACTTAGAAAACATTTCTCTACGTGTGTTATTCTATATTTAATACAGAAATGCAGTATTTGAGGTGCACTTGAGGTCACCCAAAATTCTGCTGCCCGTGTCACCAATTACCTCTGTGCTCACTGACCTATATTGGCTCCCAGTTAAGCAATGTCTCAATTTTTAAAATCTAATCTTTCTTTTCAAATCCCGACATGGCCTCATGCCTCCCTCGCCCCTCTGTAATCCTCTCCAGTCCCACAACCCCCTCAGATATCTGCGCTGTCTAAGTCTAGCTTCTTGAGCATTCCAATTTTTATCATTCTATCATTGATAGCCATGCCTTCAGTTGCCTGGGCTCTAAGCTCTGGAATACCCCTCCCTAAACCTCTCGACTTTTCAATCTATCTTTCCTTCTTTAAGACATTCTTCAAAACTTACCTTTTTGACCAAGCTTTTAGTCATCTGACCTATTATCATCTTGTGTGGCTCTGTGAAGTGCCTTGGGGTATCTTATTATGTTAAATGTCCTATATAAATAAAAATTGTTTTTGATCTACTTACCTCTGAATAGAAATTAGTGGCCAATTCAAATGGTTAATTTCATGTCAGCAAACAATGGCCATGTTGCACTATTATAAATATTAATAGTCACTTAGTAGTACAGAGCTTGAGTATTGCTGAAAAAAGAGGCATGCTGTGGAAGCTTTTCATCTTGCACTCATCAGGACAAATGCAAGATTGCCAAATTCCAAAGGGAGCAACAATTTATACTGCACAAGAAAAGATGGAGGGTTGTTATTGTATCTAGTGATGTTGCCTCATAATGGTGATGTGGTCTTTTACTGGAAAAGAAATAGAGATGGACAGAAAATTCATCAGCATCTGAAAGAATAAAGACACCTTAATGTTTTGGATGTTTTACTCTGGTATTTCTCTCTTTCAAGGCCATTTATTTCCAATAACTTGCATTTCTAATTCAGGTTGTTATCATTTGCAATTTTATTTTACCGAGAGCTAGCTACGTGTTATAAATTAATTTTAGTCAGGAAAAGGATTATTAGAAATAATACAGGCTTAATGTTTTGACACTTATTGGCTCTCTGTTCCAAATATGGCATGTTTCTGTGACTCTTGACAAAATGCCTGTAACAAAATGTATCTGTGACTTAGAATTAACATACAGCATACAGCTGACTTGTTAAAGTAAGATTTCCAGAAAATGGTTTAAGGTGACTCAGTGTAAGATGGTAGAATAATTGTAGCACATTGTACAATGTTGTTTTAGATGTTGGCATGCTTTTTCCAAAAGGAACTGCAAGTCAGGAACCAAGAAAAAGTGCACGTGAATTAAGTCTGGACTAGGGTTCAGGGCACAGATGTGCTGTTTCCTCTATTCAACACAAGTCAGCATATGCACTACTTAGATGTCAAAGCTGACCACAACCAACATGGCAGGGCACCAAACCAGCCCAACTCAAGCAGATAACTGAAAAGGGGAATTGGTACTCGCCCAGTATAGAAGGAAAGCTGTAGTAAAGCTCAAGGGTATTGGAGAGGCTGCACTGGAGTCATGGTGCTATGTGTTGTGATCTTTCATTCTATGACTGCATTACGACAGGGCCTACATATATTACTCAAGTTTCATTTATCAGGCAGCTGCTGCAGGCCACAGCATTAGTATTACAAAGAATTACATTGAGCCTGCAGCAAAGACACAAGCCATTCGATCCAATTGCGCTATGCCGGCATTTATGTTCTGCATGTTCCATCTTTCTTCCTCTTAAATACGTCTATGCTATTTGCCTCAATTCTGCCTTGTGGTTGTACATTCCACCTTCTAAACACCACAGCTGCAGGGCCATTGCATAACCTTGCACATTGAGATTCTAAGTCACAAGCATCCCAATAGCTCTATGTAGCAACCTGCCACTACTTTGTTAAAGAGTAGGATAAGCACATCCTGTAGGGACACTATGGACGTTGGATTTGGATATGTGAATACCCTTGAAGAAATTCACATCTCTTTAGTTCGCACTTGTATGTTTTTCGTGCAGTGTTTGAATGGTTTTGCTAGTGTGGGACAGAACATAGTTGAGTAGGTGGAGTGAGTGGAGGTTACAACATGTGTTCTTTCATTGACAGCCATAGCTGCACCGTGTGATTTGACAATCGCCTACATGACGACTCCTTCCAAATTGAC
The DNA here is from genome assembly GCF_964194155.1 of Cetorhinus maximus. NCBI lineage: Eukaryota > Metazoa > Chordata > Chondrichthyes > Lamniformes > Cetorhinidae > Cetorhinus > Cetorhinus maximus. The sequence continues at coordinate 108,060,117 of NC_135891.1, forward strand.
TTCCCATCCTCTTGGTGAGGCTACAGAGCTCCGATCCTCTGAGCAACTGCATATTTGCACCTTTTCTGGTCAGGAAATTGTGAAGTTTAAAGTGAATGGTGATGATCTTGCTCACCTTGTTTGGAAAGCACAGCAGCACCCTCCTGAACAGTCCAAATAGTGGAAATGATGCTTCACTACATCTGCATTATGTTTATCCAGTTATGGTTTATCTTAGTTGTATCGTTTCTAGCTGCTCCATGGGCAGTTAAGAAAACATATTGCAGTTCATTGCAACAAGCCATTGACGTACAGGATTGTATTTCTGTTGTCCCCATTTAAACGCATGTTGCTGGAGTTGAAACCCCAGGTGTTTAAATGAAACCTTGATGCCCCTTTGGATTCCATCAGTGATGCCCTGCTTTTGTGGAAAACCTGTAAATTGAAAAATGGTCCACGCCTTCTCAATTGCTTGACCCTTTCTCCTCGGAGAGTGATGGATATAATGTACCCGACAAAACGTGGTGGTGGTCACACATTATACATTTGTGGTATAGCCGACTGACTAATTCCACCAATGTCTCCTGCAGCAGGTGGCATTGCTCAATAACTATTTCTCTACTGAAGCAGAGGCACCCCAAGAGCAGCTTCCTTGGACATTACTAGGCCTGACTGAAGTGGTCTGTTCTCTGGGGTTCTGGGGTACCAGTAAGTGTGTACATAGCCTTTTGCTCCTGAAGTTGGTGTGCTTTCATGAATTCATCTTCCTCACCTGGATGGTGTAATGCGACTTGAATCTTCAAAGGCATTCCCAATGTGGTATAGGGGACTGGCACACATAGGGTTAATGTGGGACAGAGTATAGTACTGCCCACACAGTGATGTAAGAGAACACATAACCTGCACCTCGGGGTCAGTGTGGTGTTGGACAGAGCCATGTGCAGACTAAACATGGAGACAGCTCCTAGTTTGTATCCTTTACTGTATACTTGTGAATAGTTCAATGGTTAGTAAAGACTTACAATTAACCTATGTATGACTATGAAGACTTCATTAAAACCTACCGTGGTGAAACCAACACTCCAAAACATGGCGGCAGCTTGTAGAAAGGGAAAACAAATACCTCACTAGAATAAAAACAAAAAACTACTGCGGATGCTGGAAATCCAAAACAAAAACAGAATTACCTGGAAAAACTCAGCAGGTCTGGCAGCATCGGTGGAGAAGAAAAGAGTTGACGTTTCGAGTCCTCATGACCCTTCAACTGGATTTCCAGCATCCGCAGTAGTTTTTTGTTTTTATCTCTGTGTTTAATTGACTGCCACCTCACTAGAATGCAGAGATAAACCAAAATGCTGGAAGACTGAGAACATTTCAGCAAAGCGGGCTGACCTGAAAAAAAGCTCCAGGATCTGAGGCGCAGAGGAAGAATCACCAGGAAAAAAAGCCCAAAGAAAGACTTTGGAACTGAAGGCAGACATTTAAAATTTCTTATTGCAGCAGGGAGAAAGACCCCATTGAATCTCCTTCAGAAGCCCAGCTTCAGAGTGGGCAGAACTTGCAAGGGTGAGATCATTTTTTTTTAGAATTTGAGGCTGCAGCAAGTTCTGAGAAATCTTTAAAGTCATTCAGAGTCAGGTGTGCAGTTTGAGAGGAACACGATCCCCGAGTTGGAGCCTGAACACGTCCAAGCTCATCAGAAACACAAAAAAAAGAGAGTTAATTCAATATTTCGGGAACATGGCAACTGTTCAAACCGGTAAAAGGCAAGCAGAAGCTAGAATTCAACAGACTCATGAGTCAAAAAAACTCAAAATGCTGAATAAGAGAAACGTGCAGGCAGCCATTATTCTTTTTTTTTCAAGCTGAGCATCATTGCCATTGTTGCAGAGCCCGCTAAAACTGGCAAGTGTGGGAAATCCCTTTATCTCCACGTGAACCGCAATGCCATCTTGAAATTCAGACAGCTCTTAAAGCAGAACATACACTTTTAAAATTTTGAACATGGATCAGAATTCCACACTTCCAGGTCAGTTTGAACTAATCCAAGGCCCAGATCAATTATAAAATTGGGGACTTTGAAGGAGAAGATTCTTAAGATACAGCATTGCTTCAGATTTAAATAGAAAGTCAGAAGAAGAGCAGGTGAACACGCTGCTTTACTCAGTAGGCCTGATTGAGGATGACATTATTGCAAAACAGGGAATCAATGAATCATCCACAAAATTCGAAGAGGTACTAAAATCATTCAACATTTATTTTAATCTAAGAAGCAATAAATTACTCAAAAAGCTTAAATTCAATATGAGAGTCCACAGCCAGTAAAACCTGTTAATTCATTCATTAATTATCTGTACAGGATGGCAGAAGGTTGCGAGTATGCAGACTTAAAAACAGAGCTCACCAGAGTCAGAACAGTGGTAGGAATAGTGAACAATGTACTTTCTGTCTCATGCAGGCAATGAAGATCTAACCCTGGAAAAGGCAATCCAGAAAGTTAGGCAGGTCAAACTCCATGAGCAGCACAGGACCATTTTAAGGGGAGTGAATAAGCCATGGGGCAGAGGTCAACCCACAGTTCAGCCATGCCAGGGTTTTATGGCCCCTCCCACCTGGCGGGATATTACGGTCCTGCCAAACTGAGTGGAGATTTAAACGGCTTGCCGCACCCGCCGGGGAAGACACAGGGAGGGAAGGCCATAAAAATCCTGGCCCTGGTTAAGCAACAAAGACACAGGGAGATTCCAGGTCAGGGAAAGCAATACCTGAACTGGCCAGCCGACCGACAATGCCAGTGGTGTGGAGTGAAGCGTCCCAAAGGCAAGATCAATGTCCTGTGAGTTTAACCCAATACTTCTAGTGCAACAGGATTGGACACTATGGCAAACTGTATAGGGCAAAAACTGAAACATACAAAAGGCCCAAAGACTATCCATGAGGTCGAGACTGCAAGCCCAGAAGACACACAGCCATGCTCCTTCGGTGAGGTCAAAGATCTTGGTTTCTCATTTTGGAATGCAGGTATTTCAGTCAATGACCATTTAACAAATTTTAAATTAGACACAGGAACCAATGTAAAAGTCCTGTTGGACAAAGAACCGTGGCTAAAAGACCTCTGGCTTCGAATGACAGACACTCTATGGGCCTGGAGGAACCTGACTTCCTGTCATAGGCATGATTCTGGAATCATTAAAGTATGGTGGCAAAATCTTTGAGCTGATGTATGTCATCTGTAACCACTCTTTCTCTCTCTTGAGCAGAGATGCCTGTGTAGCCCTGGACCTCCTCAAAATGGCAGAAAATGTCAAGATAACCATTGTTGTTGACCAAACAGAACTGCACATTCCCGGCTACTCAAATAAAAAAGAGTATCCTGACTGGGACTTCAGCTCTGAACGGTCTTCTCAACTCCCAACAAACATGCCAAAGCCATAAAAGATGCTGGAACCTGGTAACAGCCGTCCACTACCGACAACGGAACCCAGAGGTGAGCGTACCACTAAATCTCATTCTCATCATGGGAAAGCCCTTCCTCAGCCACAGATGACATCGAGACGACCCACACGACGATGGCAAAAGTGAAAGGAGATGAGCACAATGTTCGTCCACCCCACAAGAAATTAGTTGGAGTAGCAACCACCAATCAATGCAGCAGCTGAACCGAAGTGTGGTTCAACATGAAGGAATGGAAGAAAAGAATGCCAGCTCAACCTCCAAACCAACAACAGAGCCTACCACTCCTCTGACAGTAATACCAGCAAGATATGGAAGGGATATAAAGCCTCCAGGCTGCCTGAACCTTTGAATTCAAGGACTTGAAGGTGAGAGATGTGGTAGTGATAATGTATTAATAGTGATAATGTAGTAATAACAATCTAAGACATGAAGTAAACTAGTTTAACTCTAAATACATTAGATAAAGACTTGGGGGCTTACAGTTAACCTACATATGACTATGAAGACTTCATTAAAACCTACCACGATGTAACCAACACCCCACAATACTCATCTACTTGGCTTCTCTTGAGACAGCAAGAGTAACAATGAGCACTGCGAGAAAATATGTCTTCCAGAAATTCCCAAAGTGGCCAAAATAGAACCTTAATAAAATAACTATGATACGGTTACACAAAAATGCTGAGCCAGAAAAAAAATTCCTCTGAAGTCTTTACAGAGGAAACAACAGGATGGAAAGCTTTAAGTGTGCTGGTCCAGTTTCAGGTGGATTCACACATCATACATGTGCCAGAAGCCCGTTGCGGGTGGAGCCTTGTCTAAAGTTGAAAAATCTGGCATGGGACTTTTGCTTTGCTTATATTTTTGCAGAGAAAATAGATATTGGAAAATCAGACATAAATAACAGTGGCACAGAAGGCAGAAAAGGGGACAAGGTGAAAAGAACAGTGTTTCTTGTATATTAATTAAATGTTTAATTGTATTCAGTGGATGGGCGTCCACTGGGGATTCACTTGTGGCCTATAGATAGGAACAGCCTGAAACCGTGGTGGTTGGGTTTAGAGATGCATGTTTGTGCAGTTCTGTAAATAAAAACTTATAAGATTAGATTATATGAAGAGAGTGTTGTTTATCACCAATTTTCTTCAATGTCTATACAGAAACAATGATTAAAGAAGTATTGACGCCAGAATCTGCCTTAAGACTGGGTGGTCGTATGATAATATCAGTTAGATTTGCAGATGACAAAACATTTGCAGCAAGCACAGAAGGATTATAAGAACTAATAAATTGACTAGTAAAAGCAGACATGAATTTATGAATGAAAGTGACTATCATCGAAATCAAGATGATGCATATCTCAAATCACAAGAAATATTCATATACTCATAGAAGGAAAAGAACTAGAACAGGTGCAGGAATTCAAGTATTTGGGAAACATTATATCTGGAGATGGAAGGTGCAGATGGGGGTTCGTTAGCTTAGTTAGCTAGATGGCTAGAGTGTGGTGCAGAATAACACTTGAGAAGCTTGACACCATCCAGGACAAAGCAACCCATCCACAAACATTCACTCCCTCCTCCACAGACGAACAGTGGCAGCAGTGTGTACCATCTACAAGATGCACTGCAGAAACTCACCAAGGCTCCTTAGACAGCACTTTCCAAACCCACGAACACTACCATCTAGAAGGACAAGGGCAGCAGATACATGGGAACACCGCCACCTGGAAGTTTCCCTCCAAGCCAATCGCCATCTTGACTTGGAAATATATCGCCTTTCCTTCACTGTCGCTGGGTCAAATCCTGGAACTCCCTCCCTAACAGCTCTGTGGGTGTACCTACAGCACAGGGACTGCAGCAGTTCAAGAAGACAGCTCACCACCACCTTCTCAAGGGCAATTAGGGATGAGCAATAAATGCTAGCCTAGCCAGTGAAGCCCACATCCATAAAATTGAATTTAAAAAAATGATGCCAATAAAGTGGGTTCAATCCCCATACTAGCTGTGATAGTTCTGCCTCCTTGCCTTGCCCTAAGCTTGATGTGGAGTGGTACCCCTAAGGCTATATAGCCACTTGTCTCTATCTTACAGACAGAGATCCGTATGGTCCCTCATGGACTATGGCCAATTACATAAAAAAAAGGTGCAGCAAAGAAATGAGAATAAGGATAGCAATGGGAACTGTTGTGTTTAGTAAGTAAAAGATGGTTGCTAACTGAAAAACTGAATTAACAACTCAGGAAAAGACTTATAAACAGCTTGATTTGGAGAGCTGTTTTATATGGATGTGAGACTTGGACCTTATGGATAGAGGAGACCAACTTGCTAAATAGTTTCGAAATGTGGGTTTGGAGGAGAAAAACAGGAGAAAACCTGTTGCACACAAAAAAGTAACAAATGATGAGGTGTTGAACAAAGTGAATGGCCAAAGAGATTTGCTGAACATAATTAGGCAAAGGCAGAGAGACTGGGCAGGGGAAACTTTAAGAGAAAATGGACTAGTAAGGGATGTGATGGAGGGAATATTTCAAGGAAAAAGACTGAAGAGAAAAGAAGAGGATATTGATGCTGGATGGCTTGAAAATTTAAGGAAGTTTGAAGGGGAATGGAAAGACTGACACAGGATAGAGAGACATGGAGAAGACTATGAGCCAAGGACTTGCCTTTGGGCACAGCACACATGATGTTGATGAAGATTAGATTCCAGTTCAAATCTTCACCATCTAGCTATCTGAATTTGAACACAAAGGAGAGGAAATCAGAATGCAGAATGGGAAAGGGAAGAAAGACAGAAACAGGGAGGAAGGGGAGTAGGTGACGTGGAGAGAAAAGGGGTTGGGGACAGGGACAAAGAAAAGGAATGCAGGTCTGAGGGCATAGGCTGGGAATGGAAGAATATGAGATTAGAGTAATTGGGTGCACAGGGTTAGAGGACTGGGAAAGGGAAATGAGGGAATGGGTGATGAGGCGAGAGGATAGGGAGAAGGTACAAAAGATAGGGATGTGGAGGGAAGTAGAAGAGGAGAGGATAAGGAGGAGGAGTAAATGAATGAACTGAGGAGAGGAAAGAAGTGGGGAGCAAAGTCAAGGGTACTATTTTGGGGGGATAAGCCCCCTTTACCTTCTGCAGACTTAGATCTCCATCTCACTGGTCCTAGATTTGGTCCCAGTGGGGAAGAATCATCAATGTGGTAGTTCACATACAGACAAGGGACAGTAGGGCAACTGGTTGCAGCATATTTTTAAAAAAAGGCATCAAGCGATTTGTTACATCATAACTAAAATATTGTAAATGAAATTGATACTAGCACTAAGCTATTAGGGTTCAACATTAATGTAGAGCCAGCCAAATCTCAGCCTGTGGAATACACTCTACTGTTGGATAACCAGAAAGCAATTATAACATTTGTGGAAATATATAACATTATCTGCCCTGTGGGGTGAGCTGATAGAGGCGTCTGAAATTATGAAGGGATGAGATAGATTGGAAAGAAACAGCCTGTTTCCATTGAATAAGGAGTTTAGAATACAAGAGGGCAGAAATAAACACAAAGCGCTGGTTAGACTATTCCTGGCATACTATGAACCGTTCAGGGCACCACATTTTAGGAAGATGTATTGTTAATGGCATGTTAATTATGTTGTTAAGATACACAGATGAAGGACATTGTTTAAGGAATTACTTAGACAAATGATAAAGAGAGACTGCTGGAATACTGTGTTAGTGAGTAGAAGGCAGGTAAATGCAATGCTGCATTCTGTAATAAATCAACTATCAAAAAAAGGATTTGCTTCTGGTTTCACACTTCGCCATCTGGCTTGTAATAAATTAACATTTATTCAAACATATCTTTCCCTTGGAGTGAGTGCAGCATAAGTTCAACAGAATAATACCTAGACTTCAAGAGTTAAATTTTGAGGAGCGATTACGTTTTCCATGGAATTTAGGAAGTTAAGGGTGACTTGATTGAAGTTTTCAGGATATTAAGGAAACCAGGTGGGGCATATCGAAACTAATTCCACTGGCTGGGGAGTCCAGAACCAGAGAGCATAGTCAAAAAGTTAGAGCCAGACCACTCAGAAGTAAAATTGGGAAATATTTTTACACTAAAAAGGTGGTAGAAGAAGGAACTCTGCTTCAGGTGGAAATTGATGCTAGATCATTTGTTAAATTTAAAACTGAGACTGATACATTCTTGTTACCTGGAGGTATTAAGGAATATGAGGCAAAGGCAGGTTTATGGAGTTAGGTCACAGATCAGCCATGATCTCATTAAATGGAGGAATAGGCTCAAGGAGTTAAATGGCCTCCTCTTGTTCCTATGTTTCCTATGTTAGAACAAAGGGACAAAAATAAACTTAATGTAAGAGATTTAGAATGGAGAGCAGGAGAAATGTTTTACACAGAGTGCAAAGTGAAGTGCATTACTGGATTAGTGATTAAAGCAGAGACCAAATGACAACATTTAAGAATAAGCTAAGCTGGTTGAAGGAAGGGGGAATAAAGGGAATGGGTACAGGGCAGGTATATGGGACCAGGGCATCTACTGACATGGAACAGAAATACAAATATGCACTGGTTGAGTTGAACAGTCTATTTCTGTGTTATAATTTTGTTTTCTTCTTTCTCCTATTATGTTTTACCTATCATAGTTTTAACTACAATGTTTCAATTTCAGCTGCTTCATCAATGATCTTCCCTCCATCATTAGGTCAGAAATGGGGATGTTCGCTGATGGTTGCAGTGTTCAGTTCCATTCACAACTCCACCAAGACTGAAGCAGCCCATGTCCACGTGCAGCAAGACCTTGAACAACATTCAGACATCAGACTGATAAGTTGAAATAACATGTGTGCCACACAAGTGTCAGGAAATGAACATCTCCAACAAGAGAGAATCTAACCCTCTCCCCTTGATGGTCAACAGCATTACCATCACTGAACCCCCAAACATCAATATCCTTGGGGTTACTATTGACCAGAAACTTAACTGGAGCAGTCTAATAAACACTGTGACCACACAAGCAGGTCAGAGGCTGGGTATTTTGCAACCAGTAACTCACCTCTTGACTTCCCAAAGCTTGTCCACTGTTTATAGGGCAGAAGTCTGGAGTGTGATCGAATACCCTCCACATGCCTAGATGAATGCAGCTCCAACAACAATCAAGAAGCTTGACACCATCCAGGACAAAGCTGCATGCTTGCTCAGCCCTCCCATCCACTGACACATAGTGCAGAAGTGTTTACCCTCTACAAGATGCACTGCAGCAACTCATCATGTCTCCTTCTACAGCGCCTTCCAAACTTGTGACTCCTACCACTAGAAGCAGATGGGAAGCAGACGCATGGGAACCTGCAAGTTCCCCTCCAAGTCACACATCACTCTGACTTGGAAATGTATCATTATTCCTTCACTATCGCTGGGTTAAAAACCTGGAACTCTCCGTAACAGCACTGTGAGTGTAACTATGCCACAAGGACTGTAGTTGGTCAAGAAGGTGGCTCACCAGCATGTTCTCAAGGCCAATTAGGCTGAATGAATGCTGCCCTTGCCAGCGATGCTCACATCCCATGAACCAATGAAACAAAAATGGGTAACAAATATTGCATACAATTATGAGACCTACCATAGTTACTTAACAAAAACAAAAATACCTGGAAAAACTCAGCAGGTCTGGCAGCATCTGCGGAGAGGAGCACAGTTAACGTTTCGAGTCCGAATGACCCTTCAGCAGAACTAAGTAAAAATAGAAAAGAGGTGAAATATAAGCTGGTTTAAGGGGGGTGGTGGGACAAGTAGAGCTGGATAAAGGGCCAGTGATAGGTGGAGATAACCAAAAGATGTCACAGACAAAAGGACAAAGAGGTGTTGAAGGTGGTGACATTACCTAAGGAATGTGTTAATTAAGGGTAGAAAGCAGGACAAGCAAGGTACAGATAGCCCTAGTGGGGGTGGGGTGGGGTGAAGGAATCGAAAAAGACTAAAAGGTAGAGATAAAACAATGGATGAAAATACATTTAAAAATAATGGAAATAGGTGGGAAAAGAAAAATCTATATAAATTATTGGACAAAAAAGGTAGGGTGAAATCGGAAAGGGGGTGGGGATGGAGGAGAGAGTTCATGATCTAAAATTATTGAACTCAATATTCATTCCGGAAGGCTGTAAAGTGCCTAGTCGGAAGATGAGGTGCTGTTCCTCCAGTTTGCATTGAGCTTCACTGGAACAATGCAGCAGGCCAAGGATGGACATGTGGGCATGAGAGCAGGGTGGAGTGTTGAAATGGCAAGCGACAGGGAGGTCTGGGTCATGCTTGCGGACTGACTGAGGGTGTTCTGCAAAGCGGTCACCCAGTCTGCGTTTTGTCTCTCCAATGTAGAGGAAACTGCTTTGCAGAACACCTTCGGTCTGTCCGCAAGTATGACCCAGACCTCCCTGTCGCTTGCCATTTCAACACCCCACCCTGCTCTCATGCCCACATGTCCGTCCTTGGCCTGCTGCATTGTTCCAGTGAAGCTCAACGCAAACTGGAAGAACAGCACCTCATCTTCCGACTAGGCACTTTACAGCCTTCCGGACTGAATATTGAGTTCAACAATATTAGATCATGAACTCTCTCCTCCATCCCCACACCCTTTCCAATTTCACCCCCCACACCTTTTTTTTCCAATAATTTATATAGATTTTTCTTTTCCTACCTATTTCCATTATTTTTAAAGTATTTCCATCCATTGTTTTATCTCTACCTTTTAGCCTTTTTCGATTCCTTCACCCCACCCTGCTACAGCAGGTCTAGGAATATTCTGCCCATCCTCTCCATATTGCAAATGGATATAATTAAGGCAGGTGGCGAATTAATGTCTCCACTTGTGGGCAGAAGGGGGACACCACCAGGACCTTACCAGTGCTGGACAGAGCCCCTGCTGAGGCCAAATCCTGGCAGATGGTCATTCGGACTCGAAACGTTAACTGTGTTCCTCTCCGCAGATGAGGCCAGACCTGCTGAGTTTTTCCAGGTATTTTAGTTTTTGTTTTGGGTTTCCAGCATCCGCAGTTTTTTGCTTTTATCATAGTTACTTAACATGTTGATGTGAAACAGAAAGAAAAAGAGAAAGAAGGAAAGAAAGAGGATTGTTTGAAATCTGCTCATTGCCCACCCCTGTGTACTTCAGACCTAGATACTCCTGCCTGTATGACAAGACCAGCCAACTTCTGACTTTAGGGTGTGCATTCTTTATAGTGCTTCACCTGTCACTTGCCTATTCCTATGCTTTTGAATACAAACTACTGCTGGAAACTAAGCCCTCGATAGCAATAGCTGATTCCTGTGAGCAAAGAATGTTGCATCTCTGCATTCCTCCCTGTTGGTTACCCTGATTGTGCTTCCAAATTTTTGCATTTGGCTTTTCTCCATCTTGGTATGTAGGGTTAACTACCTTTCCATTTCCGAGAAATGCTCCAACTGTTTTCGCCACCAGTGCGATTGTGATGGACTTTGCAACATCAAACCAGTTTGCATCATCTCATCCAATGAGACAGATCATTTATTCCCCAATTTAGATTCATTAACTATTCTTCTTTAAACCAATGGCACACGAGGACAGAATCATAAAAGGACTCAGCAGAGCCCACCAATCTCCGCTCTCCAGCAGCTAATCCTTATTTCCCGAGGATGACTCACCCTGTGCCCTACTGGCCGTGGTCCTGGTTGGTGGGTGTGTTCAAACAGATGCCTTCTTCAAGTTATGCAGGTGACACAGAATGTCCAGGTGATTACTGCAGTCTTACAGAGCCCTGTTGGTTTGTCTAGGCTTGTGATTTTTCTGTAAAATGGAGATGGCATAGGATAAGCCTGTAGTTATTATCAAAGATACATTTATTCAGGCAGCAAAGAACTTTTCATGGAGACACACACACACTGATGGAAGTCACAAACATGTACCTAGTGAATGGATTTGAATATCTTTGCGCAAACTAGGAGTCTTGTTGCCTATACAAAGTTCAACCTCAGATTACCATTATGATCGCTTCACAAAAGGTAAGGAAAATCACTTGCTGAATGGCTGTTAGTAACCTTCATACAGTTAATCCTATAAAAGGTTGTCTTTTTTTGCAAATAAAATAACTTTACGCAACGAATGAGAAAAAAGATTAACAAGGAATGGCTGGGCAACAGTATACATACTCCTGTCCACAATGGGATAAAATATCACATTTTCCCTTGCTGCAGTGCAACTTAAATTTCACATTTGCTGGGCCAATTGCTTGCTTACAGATTGCCCTTCAGGTATGTCTTTTCCTGTATACATAGAATCTATAGCACAGAAAGAGGCAATTATTCATCGCAACTGGCCTATGCTGGTGTTTAAACAGCACACAGTTAAACAATCTCTTTTCACTTTGACTACCTCTTCTCCCACAGTGCTTTCATATCCCTCTCTTCCCTTCTCTCCGCCCCCCCATGCATCATGTTTCCCCATAAATATGGCAATGCTATCTGCTTCAGCTATTCCATGTGGAATAGCTATTACACGCTGTGTAAGGAAATTCCTCCCAAATTCTTAATTTGATATGCTAGTGACCATCTATATTTCTGCCTCCTTGACATACACACATCCATCCTATTGATCCACATCCATCCTATTGATCCATATCCGTCCTATTGACCCCCTTCATAATTTGAAGGACTTTGATCTTGGTCTTTTTTTTCCCCAGAAAATAGAGCCCCAGCTTACTTAATCTTTCCCGATAATTGCATTAGCTTAATTATAGCAACAACCTTGTAAATCTTTTTTTTATTTATATCATTGCTTCAATATCCGTTTGCAATATGGAGAGGATGGGCAGAATACTCCTAGACCTGCTGTAGCGGGTTTGAAGGCAGGTGGCGAATTAATGTCTCCACTTGTGGGCAGAAGGGGGACACCACCAGGACCTTACCAGTGCTGGACAGAGCCCTTGCTGAGGCCAAATCCTGGCAGATGGATGGAAGCGGCCTCCTGACGACAGACTGGAGGCCGGTGGGGCCTCCACAATGATGGCCTAGTAGCTGCAGCCACACTTATTTTAAAATATTTTTGACACCTTCAGAAGGTATCTGCACCTTGAGGCGCTCTGCGTTGTTGCTGTCCTCCTTGGCAGCGCCTGCCTATCCTGGTGGTTACCGTCTGTACCCTGCCTGTTGTGAACAGTGGCTGGGATGTGCTGTTTGATACGATCCACCAGCCTTTGGGATGTACGGCCTACATACCTAGCATCACACTGGCACTGAAATTCGTATACCACATTATTCATTTGTCTGATAGCCAGAATGTCTTTTTGGCTTGACGGCAGCATCCTGCTAGTGGTGAATATCACTTGGGTGTTAAGAAATGACTAACCAATCAGAGCCGCAGTGCTGCAATGATGCACTTTCGGAAGCGAAGTGACTGCATCCAATCAGTGGTCAGCTGGAGTGCCTGAATGTTCGGCAAGCACTGAGGCCGTAACTGCAGGCCCCACACATGTGCACCAGTGTCAGCTACCTGCATTAAAGATGGCGCAGAGCAAACAAACACAGATCAAACATGGATGGCAAGCCCAGTCTGCCAGCCTGCTCCCTTTGCCATTGATGTGGCTTAAAATCTCCTGGAAGGCTCTCTTTAGCCATTGGGAGATTAGTGACAATTCCAGGAGATCCCTGGCCATTCCGGGAGGGTTGCCAACCCTATTGTGGATGTTTTTCTTGAGTTCAGCAGAAAGTGCGGTTGCTTCAGCGCTGACCTCAAGATCTAATCCATTGTTTTAGGGCCATCGACCTGGACCTCTGTATATCATTGGCTAAGCAAATGTCCCCTCAAATTGACTCAAATAAAGTTCAGAAACTCATGTTTTATCTAGTTTTTGTGTATTCATGGGGAAATAACTTCACAGTAGCTTTCTCAATGTTCACCAGCTCTATATACTGCTTCCTGGATTTTAAAGCTGTCAGGCCTATTTTACTATTGGTGGAGGAATGGGCTGGGGGAGACCTACACATATCAGTCCCGGTGCAATATAAATAGTCAGTCTTATCATCAATCATAGTAAAACCTTATGCGGTTCCAAATGCTCAAATGGGGAGGGGGAGGGCTTCATTAGACACCGCTGGGACAATGATTGATTGATGAGGAGGTGTATAGCTCAGACTATTTAACTGTATCTAGTTGCTCCAGTGTGTTCATTAGCCAAGAGAATGAGAAACGTAATGAACCCAAGCTTCTCAGAGGTGGGTCCGATTCCAGTGGAAATGCTCTGTCTCTAGCAGTCCCTCGAAATGAGGAGGACGCTTGCCAGGGAGTCCATGACAAGCGCTTGCGCGTGGCGTCTTACAACATGGGGAGGCTGTTGTACTGCAGCTACCTCGCAGAGTGGAGACACTAAGGGCGGAATTTTGACGCCAGCGGGATTTTACAGTCCCGCCGCAGTCAATGGAGTTTAGAATAGCTCGCCACATTTTACGGCCCCATCGCCGCCGTGATGGTGCTGTAATATTCTAGCCTAGGCCATGGGTTTCATCAAGATCCCAGGTTGAATGCCTGACATATGCTGAGTTATCTGATGTGAGGTGGGTCAGCTCTGCAGCTACTGCAGTTGCCCTCAATGATTCTAGATCAAGGAAGGGGGAAATGGTATAGCCCTCTTTTTCTAGCAGACGGTGTCATTTAAATCTCTGTCTCTATGTATGTGAGGGAGTTTTTTTTTTAATTCATTCACAGGATGTGAGCTTCACTGGCTGGGCCAGTATTTATTGCCCATCCCAAGTTGCCCTTGAGAAGGTGCTGGTGAGTAGGTGGTGGTTGTTAAATTAGGGCAGGATGTAGCTACTTTGCTCCTTATGATTAACTAGCTCCATTCACATCCATCTTTCAAATGAGACCAAGGCTAAACCAAGGCGCCATCTGCATTCCCAGGTGTCGGTAGCACTCAGTCAAAGAGGAGCAGGGGAGTTTGCCCCGGTCTCCCAGCCATTACTTATACCTCAACCAAACTTAGTAAAAAAAATAGATCTGGTCATTTATCTCATGGCTGTTAGTGGGAGCTTTGTTTCCTACATTGCATCAGCCGCTACTCTCTATAAAACACAGTTTGCTGAGAAGGGTTTTGGGAAGCCCTGGTGTATAAATCCAAGTTCATTCACAAATTAAAATCAGTCACTTCAAGGGCTGTCAGTGCCAGTAAAACAGGTACCCCAGCCTAAATCGGAGCCTTCAAGAATAGGTCATACAGTCATAGTGAAATGCTGTGTACAGATCCAGTACAGCCAGCATCAAAAACAAAAACATTAATACCTGGAAAAACTCAGCCGGTCTGGCAGCATACTGTTCTGTTGAGGGGTCATGAGGACTCGAAACGTCAACTTTGCTCTTCTCCACCGATACTGCCAAACCTGCTGAGTTTTTCCAGGGATTTCTGTTTTTGTTTTGGATTTCCAGCATCCGCAGTTTTTTGTTTTTAACAGCCAGCATCAAGCATGACATTCTTGTAAACTGATTGGTGATGTAGCGCTGGGAGTCGCCCTATCTCAATCTTTCATTGGCTTTTGGCGTTGCCAATGTTCCACACAAAGCAACCAGTGGGTATAAAATTTCCACGAACCGAAGTTGCCGGAATAATGCTCCCAGATGTTGGCTAGAAAAATATATTATTTTTAAAGTGTTAAAATGTGACAAGTAAATGATGCTGCCCTTGTAATTTTGACTGGAGTTCGGCAGAGTTGAAGGTAAGTCATTTTTAAAATATATATATATATACGTTGTTGCGAGATAATTTTAATGTGCCATGTAGTGTATTCGGGGTGGAAATGTTTCGGGGAGGAGATTTGAAGCAGCGCAATAACCTTGATTTATTTTTTTTTAAATGCCATACTTAAGAATAGATTTGAATCCGAATCTGAAATGAACTGGGTTTTAACATTGTGCGGCATTCTGCACTGACCCCGCTCCAGTTTAACCTGCAGGACCAGCGCCTGTTTCACCACAAGTCCCAGTTACCTTCAAAATAACGCGCCTGACGTGAGACAGCATTCATTGCTTTCTGGAAGATTAGTGGGGATTGAAGTTTATAAACTTAAGAGAGGTGGTCGTCTACTTTCAAGGGCTCAACGTGGAGGTGAAACAGACAGATCGTAAAAGTTTCATGTTCACTCCTTCAATGTTATCTGCGTTTGTGATTGGCAGAATTATGTCGGCAGCCCTCTCACGAGTTACTGTAACTTTGTGGAAGTGTTGTGTTTCAACAAAGATGTGTGAGTTAGGTAAAAATGCGTTTTCTTTAATACAATGAAGCAGTTAAAAGTGAGGGTTCAGGTCTCACTCAAATGAAGACAGGCGCTCCAGTGAGGGGTAAGTTGGAGTACTGAGGGAGTAGCGCACTGTCAATCGTGCTGACTTTCAGATATGAAGTTAAACCGAGAGCAGCCTCGTCTGCTCTCTCTCTCTCGAGAGTGGTTTTAAAAGCTCCCTCAAAAGTATTAGGAAGAAGAGCAGGGGAGCTATCCCCAGTGTCTTGATCAAATCAACATCACAAAATCAGGTTACCTGGTCATTATCACGTTCCTGTGTGTGGGAGCTGGCTGTGTGCAAATTGGCTGTACCACATTTCCTACGTTGTAACAGTCACTACACTTTAAAAGTTCTTCACTGGCTGCAAAGCACTTGGGACTCCCTGTGGTTTTGAAAAGCACCATACTGGTCACAAGGCTTTTGTTTAAACTGAGTGAGTGCCCTCAAACTTATTTTCAGGATTTGAAGGGTATTTTCTTAAACAGTACAAAGAATTTTGAAATAGCAGGAAAACCAGTTTGAACTAGCAGGAAAAGATTAATTGCACCCTTGGAAAACCTTTTGCAAGAAGCTGTTAGTCACACTGTTCATGCTATCTAACTGCACTTTGCTTGACATTTTTTGAATCATATGTTTAATGTGTTGGAATAAATTTTAACACTAATAGGCACACTGTGGTTTGTAGAATTGTGCTTTGTTAGATAGCAATGTCAGAGCAAATAAATAAGACTAAATTAAAATTGTTCTGAAATAAATGGAATGCCCGTTACCTTTCTCAGGGGTGGTATTGATGCTGAGTGGAAAAAAAATTATGACGTTAATTGAAAATCATTGAAAATGTAGAGAATATTGGATACACTGAACAAGTTAAGAGCTTAGCTTAAGAATTCACATGATCACATGTCTTTTCAAACAAATACTTTCCTGTCACGAACATACATATGAATTATGAATTAGGAGCAGGAGTAGGCCACTCAGCCCCTCGAGCCTGCTCCGTCATTCAATAAATTCATGGCTCTACATTCCCACCTATCCCCCCGATAACCTTTCAGCCTCTCGCTTATCAAGAACCTATCTACCTCTGCCAGAAAAATATTCAAAGACTCTGCTTCCAGCTATGCCTGTCTCTTTATGGGGTATGTGGAACATTCCTTGTTCCAGTCCTACTCCAACCCCCTCCCACAACTCTTTCTCCGATACATCGATGATTACTTCGGTGCTGCTTCATGCTCTCGTCAGGACCTGGAAAAATTTATTAATGTGGCTTCCAATTTCCACCCCTCCATCATTTTCACATGGTCCATCTCTGACACTTCCCTTCCCTTCCTTGACCTCCCTGTCTCAATTTCTGGTGATAGACAGTCCACCAATATCCATTACAAGCCTACCGACTTCCACAGCTAACTCGACTACAGCTCCTCACACCCCACTTCCTGTAAGGACTCCATCTCATTCTCTCAGTTCCTTCGCCTCCGTTGCATCTGTTCTGATGATACCACTTTCAAAAACAGTTCCTCTGACATGTCCTCCTTCTTCCTTAACTGAGGTTTTCCACCCACGGTGGTTGACCGGGCCCTCAACTGTGTCCAGCCCATCTCCCGCGCATCCGCCCTCACACCTTTCTCCTCCCTCCCAGAAACATGATAGGGTCCCCCTTGTCCTCACTTATCACCCCACCAGCCTCCGCATTCAAAGGATCATCCTCCACCATTTCCGCCAACTCCAGCATGATGCCACCACCAAACACATCTTTCCTTCACTCTCCCCCTCCTTCGGCAGCATTCCATAGGGATCGTTCCCTCCATGACACCCTGGTCCACTCCTCCATCACCCCCTACTCCTCAACCCCCTCCCACGGCACCTTCCCATGCAACCGCAGAAGATGCAACACCTGCCCCTTCACTTCCCCTCTCCTCAGCGTCCAAGCGCCCAAACACTCTTTTCAAGTGAAGCAGCATTTCACTTGCACTTCCCTCAATTTAGTCTACTGCATTCGTTGCTCCCAATGCGGTTTCCTCTACATTGGAGAGACCAAACGCAGACTGGGTGACCGCTTTGCGGAACACCTTTGGTCTGTCCGCAAGCATTACCCAGACCTCCCTGTCGCTTGCCATTTCAACACTCCACCCTACTCTCATGCCCACATGTCCGTCCTTGGCTTGCTGCATTGTTCCAGTGAAGTTCAACGCAAACTGGAGGAACAGCACCTCATCTTCCGACTAGGCACTTTACAGCCTTCCGGACTGAATATTGAGTTCAACAATTTTAGTTCATGAACTCTCTCCTCCATCCCCACCCCCTTTCCATTTTTTCCCCCTCCTTTTTGTTTTTTCCAATAATTTATATAGATTTTTCTTTTCCCACCTATTTCCATTATTTTTAAATGTATTTCCATCCATTGTTTTATCTCTACCTTTTAGCCTTTTTAGATTCCTTCACCCCACTCCACCCCCACTAGAGCTATCTGTACCTTGTTGGTCCTGCTTTCTACGCTTAATACATTCCTCAGATAATATCACCACCTTCAACACCTCTTTGTCCTTTTTTCTGTGACATATTTTGGTTATCTCCACCTATCACTGGCCCTTTACCTAGCTCTTCTTGTCCCAACACCTCCCCCCCCCAAACCAGCTTATATTTCACCCCTTTCCTGTTTCTACTTAGTTCTGTTGAAGGGTCATGAGGACTCGAAATGTCAACTGTGCTCTTCTCCACCGATGCTGCCAGACCTGCTGAGTTTTTCCAGGTATTTTTGTTTTTGTTTTTGTTTTGGATTCCCAGCATCCACAGTTCTTTGCTTTTAACTCTGCTTCCACTGCCTTTTGAGGAAGGGTGTTCCAAAGACTCACTACCCTCTGAGAGAAAAAAATTCTTCTCATCGCTGTCTTAAATGGGCAATCCCTTATTTTTAAACAATGACCCCTGATTCTAGATTCTCCCACAAGAAGAAGCACCCTCTCCACATCCACCCTGTCAAGGCCTCCCAAGATCTTATATGTTTCAATCAAGTTGCCTCTTAATCTTCATGTGTGGAAGATAACCTGAATCTGGGGTGGAGTCTGCAACATGTGGGGTATTTCACTTATGAGTTGGTTAAGTTCAACAGCTTATCCTTAAGTTCCTGTTTGTATGGGTGTGACATGAAATTTGGGGAAATTATTACTTATTTTAGACTATCACTGGTGTGAAGATTGCCTCAACGTCTCCCACAGCATTATGTTGAAGCAGCGTTCTATTCTTTCTGGAAGATTTGTGAGGATTGACGTTTATAACCTGTAGAAAGTTGGACAGCAACTTTCAGTGGATCAGTGTGGAGGTGAGGCATTCAGATCAAAAAGGTCTTGTATTCAATCATTGGACTGTACTGAGTAAGCTGATCTCAGGTTGGGTTTGAGTGGACAGGGAGGATAATCTTTATTGGCCTCAGTGGACCTATGGAAGAGAAATAACAAACACAAAGCCTGCTCTCACTTGCTGTGCAGTGACTGCTGCTGTAAATGTGCATTTGTGGATATCAAGTGAACACTGGGCTATCCTGAACTCTGGCGCCACCAACCATTGAATAACGTGCTGTGCTTGCTGCCTGTTCTCCCACAGGAGAAATAGCCCCTTGGATAAGATACGAGCAGGTGCTTGTGCCTGTTGACCTATACAAGGCAATAAAGAGAAACGGAAGGTAAACTTGCAAAGACAAAAGAAATTACAAATGAGCATTGCCTCAGCAAATGCGTGCATTGATACACCTACCCTTAAAATACTCATCCTTGTTTTTACGTTCCCGCTGAAGTCAATGGAGTTTAGAATGGCTCGCTGCATTTTACAGCCCTGTCCCCGCTGCGATAGGGCCATAAAATTCTGGCCTTTATCTCTGTAATCTCTCTCAGCCCCATAACCCCTTGAGATCTCTGCACTTTCCAAATTCTGGCCTGTGAGCACCCCCAATTATAATTGTTCCACCATTGGTGGCTGCGCCTTCAGAACCTGAGCCCTAAGCTCTGGAATTCCCTCCCTATATCTCACCATCTCTCTTCCTCTCTTTCCTTCTTTAAGTCCCTCCTTAAAATCTACCTTGTTGACCAAGCTTTCAGTCATCTGCCCTAATATCTCGTTATGTGGCTTGGTGTCAATTTTGTTTCGTAATGTTCCTGTGAAGTGCCTGGGATATTTTATTGCATTAAAGATACTATATAAATGCAAGCAGTTTTTGTTGTTTTATTTACCCTGAAACAAACTTAAGAAGCATACTTGTGAATTGTAAGAGCTAACTGAAGACAGCGGACAGGGAAATCTTCCAGGTATTCCTTTGTAGGATGGGAGACTGGCAAATAACACTACACAATTTAAGTAAGCCTGCAAGAAACTATTACTGCCTCACTCTGTGGTCGGTAACTTTGCTGTTTACACTGTTTCACAAATGTTGGCTGCTATTTTTTGTTGCAAATTTGGCTGTTCTGTATGGGGATTGCCCACATAGTAAAATACATGGTGAATCTAGAAACTAAATACAGTGAAATCACGATGAGTCAGACTTGGACGACGTGAAATTCCTGTTATGTCGAAATCATCAATCTTTCCCGCCAGCAGAATAGCAAATCCCATAGGACGATGCCTGCGATAAGCTGGCGATTCTGGATGAGCCAAACTCGTCTAAGCTTGTCATATGACCGCACCAACCAATCAGAGCGAAGTTAGACCACACACGAGCACAAAATCATGCTGCACTGGGCAAGCCATCGTTTGACATCGACCTCCCTTTGAAAGGATGTACAGAACTTGCGAGCGTGGGTAAACCTGTGAGAAAGTTAAGAGTTGTCGATTGGAGAGAAGGTGAAGTTGATACAGCAAGTGAAAATGGTGGTGTGAAGTGGAAAGCAGACTTTGTGAGGGGGTGGGAGATTCCACCATCGAGTTTATCCACCATTGTGAAATACAAGACAAACATCTTGGAACTGTTCAACAAACAGGCATTCTCTCCGTCGAGGTAGAGGATGTGGACAGCTGCCTGTCTCAATGTTGGATGAACCCTGCTAATGTGGCTCAAGGCAGCCCAAGCAGAGAATGTCCCCATCTCCGGCCTAATCCTGTAGTAAAGGGGAGCCACCTTAGCAAAGAATCTGGGCCACATGGAGCTGACCTGCAGTGACAGATGTCTAGACAGATTCAATACAATGCATAGCATCACCTTCCATGTGGTAAGTGGTGAGGGTGCAGGGTTACAGGATAGATGACAGATGATTGGCTTAAAAATGGCCTGGCCCAGGTCACGAATGAGTATGACATTTTTAACACGGATGAAACTGGACTGTTTTACTCTCTTTTGCCAGACTGCGTTTTGATGTTTAAAGTTGAAACATGTATAATCGTGAAAAGCAGAGCAAGGAATGTGTCACAACTGTGGGCTGCACCAACATGGATGGCGTCATAAAACTGCTGCTTCTTGTGATAGGAAAGTTTTTTTTTTAAATCCAAGAAGGTATGTTACTTTGTGAATGTCAAGACACTGGCCACACAGCATGGAGGCTAACTAAACAGCTTGGGCGACCTCCAGCAATTCTGAGGCGTGGATCAGGAAAGTGGACAAATTGTATCAGCGAAAGAAAAGGAAGATTGCCATCATTACAGACAACTGCCTTGCTCACCCGACATCACCTCAACAGCTGATGTTCTGATACGGGCTCAAAGTCAACTCAATTTCTCTCCCCACCGATGCTGTCAGACCTGCTGAGTTTTTCCTGCATTTTCTGTTTTTGTTTCAGATTTCCAGCATCCGCAGTATTTTGCTTTTATCTTAAGCTGATGTTCTTACCTCCCAACGCCTTGGCCAAACTCCAGTCAATGAATCAGGAGTGATTAGGAACCTGAAAACCCACTATCAACAACAACTGATATCTCAGGTTATCAAGGCCATCGATAAGAAGCAGGAGTACAATCCAACTAGAGGCCATGTTCGTGACGAAGAAGGTATGGAAAATGGTGACGGAAGCCACGATTGCCACCTGCTTCCACCACACTGGGTTCAAACGGGTTACGACTGCATGAGACGCCAAGAATGAGGAGGAGTAGTGTGAAACCTGCCTGTGGGAGGCTGGCATGGAAATTCCAGCAGAGATGCCCATGGAAACTTACACAGAGATGGACGATACAGTACGCTGCATGACACAGCTGACAGATGATGCAATTCTAGATTCAGTACGTTCTTCAACTGAGGAGGCCAGTGACTCTGAAGAATCTGATGAACGCCCATCCACTTTCCCACCTGTTTCCCCTAGCTGATGCTGCAAAGGCTGTAGAGATGCTCTGGGATTTCGCACTGCAGCACAAAAACATTGAAAACATGTCTGTCTGCATTGACGACATGGTGGACTGTGTCGCGTACTTCTGAAGCCAGAATGCTGAGCAGAAAAAAATTACGCAGTTTTTCCAGAGCTAACTCCAGACATTTTTCAACGCAAGGCCCTGGCCTTTAACAAGGTCAGGCCAGAGTAAGGTGTAAACAAATTGAAGAAAGACACCCTTACTGCTTTACCGTGTTTTCACTCGGCATTTGAATCCATTGTTTTTGACCACATTTGTAGGCCTACCGGGTTACATAGTGATGCATTCATGTGGGAATGGGGCCTCCTTGACTATCAGGAAGCTCTGCTTAACATGAATTTGTGGTCCGATCCCTTGAGATTCGATTCTTTGGAATTTTACTGTAGATCACTGTCTTACTGTAAGGAAATTATATCAGTTGCTATGAGTAGAATTGCATAAATTCCATTTTAATGCTATTCCTATAGACTAGGAACATTTAACACTTGGGACAGAATTTTACGGCCCCGTCATGGTGGGGACAGAGCTGTAACATGCAGTGAGCCATTCAAAAGCCCATTGACTTCGGCGGGACCGTAAAATCCCACTGGTGTAAAATTCCGCCCTGGGTTTATGATTGAACATAAAATGAAAGAGATAGCAAGATTGGTTTTTTTTTTGAATGCGTATAATGGTGGGAAGCCTCATGCTGCAGATCAGGAAATCACAAGCGCACCACCTACGATGTGTCATTGTCTCCTATACTTTCCTGACCTTTGTGCTAATGGTGGTCAAGCTTCCCCAGTGGTAAAGTGCATTCATAAAATTGGCATAGGAAGCGATGATTAGCAAACCCTTTTTACCCAACAACAAGGTTATACTTCCTTTTGTTTCCATCCACACTGTAGTCTATTTTAATGTTGTTAATTATTCTTTTTTCCCCTTTTTGGAATGGATGCAGTTGCCATTGTGTCCGCCAATGAGTTAGAGGTGCTTTGGGACTTATCTTTTTAATTTGGAGGTGTTTCCAAACTCATCAAGAAAACCACAGAGTCCCTCGAATACAACAGGATTATTTCCCCAGCAAAATATGGTGAGTGGTGGATAGGTACATAATACAAATTGATCATTTGTCTTTTCCAATCCCAGTTACTTACAGCAGTGGGAATTACTGAATGGTCTCCATTCTGACCAGGATATGTGGTATCACTATATGCAACTTTCTCCTTTTGTTGTCTCAGTTAGTCCCATGCCCTAAAACTGTTCCTTTTGTTTCAGATATAAAGAACTCTGAACCAATTGAGCAGATGCTGCACTGAGCAACAGGTGAGTCTTAATGTAGATACTAATGCATAATGGATCAGATCATATACATCAGACAAACTGATGCTTTATCTGATAACAATGGATTTTAGTGTGAGTATTGTTACAAGTTTACATTTAATGTAGATAAAAAAGAGCAATTAAATACAAGGATGCACCTCATCTTGTTATAAGTCATTCTAATTTTGTGTAGGTAAGCGGTTGAAGTATTAGGTAAATTTATGATATTTCCCCAGACCAGAGCTTCGCATGCTAGGGGTTCCCATTGAAAATTTGGGTGTATTTCCCTGTGCCAGGATTTTTCCTTCATCATGTATGGAAAATGATAACAGTATACTTGCAGCTTCCTGATGGGCACTCCAGCCAAGCACATTAAGCCTTTCTTTGTGTTCATTATTTGTGCTTTTGTTAAGGTCAGCAAACTTTTTCCACACTTTCTGTCAAATGTGTGGGGTATACGGAGTTGTATTTCCATTCTTGCTATTTTTCACCTTTTCATTATTCTTTCACGTGATGTCAGCATCACCGGCAAGGCCACATTTTCCGCCCATCCCTAATTGCCCTTGAGAAGGTGGTGGTGAGTTGCCTTCTTGAGCCACTGCAGTCCATCCGGTGCACATGTACCACAGTCCTGTTAGGAAGGGAGTTCTAGGATTTTGACCCAGCGACAGTAGTTTCCAATCAGGATGGTGTATGTCTTGGAGGGGAACTTTCAGGTAGTGGTGTTCCTATGCAACCACCGCCCTTGTCCTTCAAGGTGGCTTGGGAGGCTTGGTGCAGCACATCATTTGTATAGGACATACTGCTGCCACTGTGCGCCGATGGAGAATGGGAATGGAGCTGGGAATCCTGGGATTGGGCCTCCCTGCCTCTTCTCCTCCTGCTGATGCAGGTTTCCCCATGTCAGGATGGCAAAATCCAGCTCATGGTGTTTTGTGTATCCATTCAATGCAATCTATGTTGCGAGTGTGCATTAATAAAATCATGATCAATTGCCACTGACAAGGACCCAGAATATCTACCTTCATGAGTTAAACAGAGCATCAGAATAGGATTTACTTCCATATGTCATGATCAACCTATACAGTGCTTTCCCCTATATACTGATGTAAACATGGGAAAACTGACTGAGGAATAATTCTTAAAGTGAACCTTTTTTTGTGATCTTGTAGATATTTGATCTTCACATCAAGCTGTTATTCTCAAAGTGTAAATTGGTGGGATTTTTCACACATTGTACTAAGTGCTGGAGCGGGCATGAAAACTGGCGTTTTCTGCGCCAGCTGCAATGGCGGGTTTTTGCGCCATATCGTCCGCTACCCACCTCATTAATTACGCACGGGAAACACGCCAGATCACTGGTGGGTTGTTAAATGTCAAAGATGTTTAGGTTTTCTCTTGTTGGAGATGTTCATTGCCTGGTTTTTGGGTGGCATGAATGTTACTTGCCCAAGTAGGTCCAAATCTGAATGTTGTACAGGTCTTGCTGCTTGCTGTCTTCATTATCTGAAAGGTTGCAAATGGAACTGAATTGGCTACCAATAAAATTCAAATTTAGATAATGTTCCAAAATTTGTCAACAATCTGTTGGAAATAATTAGTTGGTAAAATAGGGCATGGCTCACTCTGTTCCCTTCACCTCTGGTAGTTTGTGAACAATCCAGACTAATGGAAATACAAATCTTGTCTCCTTGCACATTGTTTGAGTGCAAGCGAAATGATTTTGGATGTCTTAACTTGGTTTCCAACAGACCAGAGCTGAGACTGACAACCGCTGCAATATCTTGCCTCCAAAGTGCAGATGAAATTCAAATCAAGTGTTCTATCAATAGGAAGATAAATGTTGATTTAAAATCACCTCTGTCCTATCCATAGTAAAATTTTGAGAGGCCTACCATTAACTTATATCATACAGAGATGTAAAATCACCAGCTTGGTAAAGTGAATGTGTAATTACATAAATGACATGTAATGGTTTAATAGGCTATTCAAAGGGATATGACAAAGCTGACGGCCGACCATGTCTTGCATTTCAACAGAAATATACTGTATACTAACTCTTGCCTGTTACCTGTATTTGTATCTTACTGTCTTTTTTTTGGTATGTTATCCTTTTGTGCTCATCACTGTGAAGAACATCAATGTTGAAGAGTGGATTACTGTTCTATTTCTCACACCAAGTGGCATTCGCACGTCAAGGTGTGTTAAAACTACCGAGGCATTCTCATTCCCTTCTGTTCCTACAAATATTCACAAATCCAACTTCACCAAGAAGCCCTTTGCCCTCACAGACCTAACCATCCATCCCCTGTATTCTTTGATCCCATTGTGCTTCTGGTGTATGTCTGTTTGTTAGCCCCTGAACACTTTGAAGTGGATGTGCCTATGGCCCATGTGGACCTCACCCATCCCCATCTTGAGGCCACACACTGTTCAACATCAATAACCCCCCACCACCGCCCCCCCCACCCCACCCCACACCCTCCCCCAGTCATGTGTCTGAGTGCAACTTTCCCTGCTCATAACCCCCAGTACAGGCCTAGCCCTGCAGCTCCTTCTCTTGCCTCAGGCCTCCCCCAGTGGAGCCATAGCCCGGCAACCCCTTTAAAGGCACACCTACCTTAACGCTGGTCTGGTAGGTAGCGACTTGCCTGTGACAATGCCCTGAAAGCAACGTGGTGCCGCCTGCAAAGCTTGGCACTGATTCCTGCCAGTGCTGTGCGATACCATTCTAATTACGCGCTGGCGTATCATAATGATCCAGCGTGGTGCGGGGGGAGGGAGGTGATTCCAGCAAGCAGGGCTTATAAATTGATCCAAATATATTAAAATGATGTTCCTGAAATGCTGCAGTGGGAAACACAGCCTGCCATCAACAGGCGGAGCGGACGATCGCAAAACTGGTTTCATGGCGACGTAAAACCGATGTTTGGCCTTCTCACGATATCTTCCGCGCCTGCCCACCATGACGCCCGCTGCGAACAGGGGCAGAAAATCTCAGCCTTAGACAATTATTAAGTGTTACATGAACACAGAATGTGGCATCACAGCTAACCCTCGAGGTTACAAGAAATGCACGTTACAGCCAGATGAGCTCAACCTTATATCCGCTCTCCTAATTCAGATTGCAAAAGCCTCCATTCGTATAAATCCTGAAGTACATTCTTTCACATGATCTTGGTGCGCTTTATCAGTTCTTCAGTCATTATGAAGATGTTCCAGGCTCTTTAAATATCTTACCACACAAGGCTTGTTTCAAATGTCTGTGATTCCATTGCGGTCTGGCATTCAGGTTCTAGTTGAGTGTAGAGTGTGTTTTTTTTTGGCTTTACCACAAATAACTTAGTCTCCAGGCATGCAGAAAAAGTGACAAAGCTAGACTTAAATGTAAACAGCTGTAACCTAGCCTAGAAAGCAGGCTGTTTCTGACCTCTGTGCTGGGACTGCAAAGCTCTGCAGGATTTTAATTTTTAGTTCTAAATATAATACAGATTCTTATTAAAAATTGGTCTTTTTACTAACTCCTGATTTTGCTTTTTCACAAGAACACGAGTTTGGAAGCTCAGCTCAGCTTTGTGTAGCGCACCAAAATTTCAGAGATGGAATCATTGGTGAGGATTGAAGATAATGGTTTCAGGCATCTAGTACTTAACTGGAAAAAAAATTACAGCTTGTCCAAAACTGGACTTTGGATAGGAATTTTGGCCTGAATTTTGCGCTCGTCGGGCGCGCGCGCGATCAGCGAGCCCAGGAGTGGTCAGAAAATGGTCCCCTGGCCACAGTTTCACGCTGGCTGGCCAATTAACGGCCAGGCAGTGTGAAACGCGCCCTGGGCAAAGCTCAGCACTGCCGGTGAGGACGGGAAGAGGACAGGTGCCGACCTCATCATGGGTGCTGGCGAGTACTTCTACTGAGCTCCCTGAAGGCAGACAGATGCAGCTGCAGGCCTCCAACAAATAAAAGAAAGCACCAAAATGCTGCAGCACAATCAAGCACCCGAAAGCAGGCTTCATAAAAAATGCTGCCTCCAGATATTTATTTTTATTTTATATCCTAACGGAGATTTCATCCCGCCCTTGGATGAGGTTTCATCAGATATGTAAAGCTCACCTGGCCGATTAGCCTGCCCGCCAACCATAAGTTGGACGGGCCACGAAAAATCGCTTACAATTGGGCAGTTAATACCCACTTAATTGTCGGTGGATGCTCTTTCAACTTTTGTGGCACCCCCCCAAATGAAATATCACATGAGTCATCCTCATCCAACGTCATCTCGTACAATTTTACGCCTGTTTGGGTCGGGTGTACGTGCACCCGCGGGACGTTAATTCTGGCCCATGTCTTTGCATAATGTTACAAATTAGATGGGGAAGAAGAGGGGGCCAAGGAGAGATTCTTGGGGGCTTGAGAGACAATGTTGCAGGGGTGGGAAGAGAAGCCAAGTTGGCGATGCTGTGGCTGTGATTGGATAGACAAGAGTTAAGCCAAACAGGTAGTCCCAAATAAAAACAGAAAATGTTGGAAATACTCGGCAGGTCTGGCAGCATCTTTGGTAATAAGAACAGAGTTAATGTTACAGGTCATTGACCTGTCACCAGAACTGGCAAAGGCAAAAGGTTGGACAGAGGTAGGGGAAGAGGGAACAAAAAGAAAAAGAACAAACTGTGATAGGGTGGATTGCATGAGAGAATAAATGAGAAAAGAGGTGTTGGGACAAGGCAAAAGGAGATGGTAGTGGAACAAGTAAAGAAACAAGACCTGGGTCAAGAGGAGGTGTAAATGGCAACAGCAGAAACATTACTAGCACCTGCTATCCAAAAAGTTGGGAACACGGGTTACGATCTGAAATTATTGAACTCAATGTTGTGTCTGAAGACCATAAAATGTAATCATTCTCAAATATTCTCTGACTTGTAGGAGAGTAAATTGTGAAGAGGACATGAGGAGGCTACAAAAGGGCATAGATAGGTTAAGTGAATGGGCAAAGATCTGGCAAATGGAGTATAATGTGGGAAAATGTGAAATTGTCCATTTTGGCAGGGAGAATACAAAAGAAGTTTATTATCTAAATGGTGAGAGATTGCAGAACTCTGCGATTCAGAGGGACCTGGGTGTCCTAGGTCATGAATCACAAAGGCTAATATGCAGGTACAGCAAGTAATTAGAAAAGCTAATAGAATGTTATCATTTATTGGGAGGGAAATTGATTACAAAAGTTGGGAGGTTATGCTTCAGTTGTACAGGGCACTGGTGTGACCACATCTGGGATATTGTGTAAAGTATTGGTCTCCTTATTTAAGAAAAGATGCAATGCATTAGAAACAGTTCAGAGAAAGTTTTCTAGACTAATACCAGGAATGGGTGGGTTGTCTTATGAGGAAAGGTTGGACAGGTTAGGTTTGTATCCACTGGAATTTGGAAGAGTAAGAGGCGACTTGATTGAAACTTTTAAGATCCTGACGGAACTTGACAGGGTGGATGTGCAGATGCTGTTTCCTCTTGTGGGAGAATCTTGAACCAGGGTCACTTTTTAAAAATAAGGGGCTGCTCATTTAAGTCAGAGATGAGGAGAATTTCTTTTTCTCGGAGGGCCATGACGTTTTAGAACTTTCTTCCTCAAAAGGTGGTGGAAGTAGAGTCTTTGAATGTTTTTATGTTAGAGCTGGATAGATTCCTGATTAACAAGGAGGTGAAAGACTACCAGGGGTAGGCAGGAATGTGGGGCTGAGGTTACAATCAGATCAGCCATGATCTTATTGAATGGCAGAACAGACTTGAGGAGCTGCTCCTAATTCATATGTTTATATGCATGTAAGTTCGTTTCTAAAGCTGTTTTCTAATTCCGGCTAAATGAGCCTTTCTCTACCATGCTTTAAAGCATGTTGAGATATATCCCTTTGTCACGGGCAGTGTATGGGTTCTCGTTAGTTGAGCATTTATATTGGTTAAAATGTACATTCCAGTCAGAATGGGGAAATCTTAGATAGAAAGATCAAAGCAAGTAAACAAGCCAAAAGAAAGTGCATTTGATGATTAAGAAATAAGGTTAATAAGAGAAAGCCTTTTATGAAATTTTCCTATGTAACATTTCTGCCTTTTAAATCTATAGATTTTGCAGTAATTGATAGATTTCATTCTTTTATTCATTCATGGGATCTGAACGTCGTTGGCTAGGCCAGCATTTGTTGCCCAGCTCTAATTGCCCTTAAGAAGGTGAACTACCTTCTGGAATTGCTGCTCTCTATGTGGTGTAGCCTAAAATGCTGTTAGGGAGGGAGCTCCAGGATTTTGACCTAGCGACAGTGAAGGAAGTATCAAGTCAGGATGGTATGTGGCTTGGAGAGGAACTTGCAGGTGATGGTGTTCCCATCCATCTGCTGCCCTTGTCCTTCTAGGTGCTGGAGATCGCGCGCTTGAAAGGTACTGTTGAAGGAGGCTCGGCAAGTTGCTGCACCGAATCTTGTAGATGGCATACACTGCTGTCACTGTGCGCTGGTGGTCGTGGTGGTTGAAGGAGTGAATGCTTAAGGGGGTGGATGGGGTGCCGATCAAGGGGGTTACTTTGTCCTGGACCGTGTTGAGCTTCTTCAGTGTTGTTGGAGCTGCGTTCATTCAGGCAAGTGGGGATTATTCCATCACATTCATGATTTGTGCCTTGTAGATGGTGGACAGGCTTTGGGGAGTCAGGAGGTTGAGTTACTTGCCACAGAATTCCCAGCCTCTGACTTGCTCTTGTAACCACAATATTTATGAGGTTGGCCCAGTTCAGTTTCTGGTCAATGGTAACTGCTAGAGTGTTGATGGTGAGGCATTCAGCAATGGTAATGCCATTGAACATCAAGTGGAGATAGTTAAATTCACTCTTGTTGGAAACAGTCATTGCCTGGTACTTGTGTGTTGCGAATGTTACTTGCCGCTTATTAGCACAGGCCTGAATGTTGTCCATGTCTACTTCAGTATCAGAGGAGTCACAAATGGTACTGAAAATTGTTCAGTCATTAGCAAACATCCCTACTTCTGACCTTATGATGGAAGGAAGGTCATTGACGAAGCAGTTGAAGATTGTTGGACCCAAGGCACTACCCTGAGGAACTCCTGCAACAGTGTACTGGGGGCTGAGATGATTGGCTACTAAGAATGCAACCATTTTCCTCCTTGTTAGGTATGTTTCCAAACAGTGGAGCGTTTTCTCCGTGATTCCTACTGACTTTAATTTTACTAGAAGCTTCTTGATGCAACATTCGGTCAAATGCTGCCTTGATGTCAATGTCAGTCACTCTCACCTCGCCTCTTGAATTCAGTTCTTTTGTCCATGTTTGGACCATGGCAGAACTCGAACTGAGTATTGGCAAGCAGTGCTGCTTGATAACACTGTCAATGACGCCTTCCATCACTTTGCTAATGATTGAGAGTAGACTGATGGGGTGGTAATGGCCAGATTAGGTTTGTCCTGCTTTTTGTGGACAGGACATACCAGGACAACATTCCACATTGTCAGATAGATGCCAGTGTTGTAGCTGTACTGGTGCAGCTTGGCTAGAGGCACAGCTAGTTCTGAAGCACAAGTCTTAAGTACTACAGACAAGATATTGTCAGGGCCCAGAGCCCTTGCATTATTCTTCGGCTATTTCTTGATATCACGTGGCGTGAATTGGCTGAAGACTGGCACCTGTGATGCTGGAAACCTCAGGAGGAGACAAGATACCTAATCCACTCAGCATTTCAGGCTGAAGGTGGTTACAAATGCTTCAGCCTTGTCTTTTACTGAGTTCCCCATCATCGAGGATGGGGATGTTTGTGGAGCCTCCTCCTCCAGTTGGTTGTTTAATTGTCCACCAGCATTCACGGATGGATGTGGCAGGATTGCAGAGCTTAGATCTGATCTGTTGATCGTGGGATCACTTTACTTGCTGCAATTCCATGCTGCTTCCACTGTCCAGCTTGGATGTTGTCCTGTGTTGTAGCTCCACCAGATTTTGGGAAACTGCACCCTGCTGTCTCATTGCTTCACGTAGGTGGCTGAAGTGAGGGGAGATGGAATTGACCATCATCACAGAGGTGAAACTTACAGAATACTGAAAGGCCTGGATAGAGTGGACGTGGGGAAGATGTTTCCATTAGTAGGAGAGACTAGGACCTGAGGGCACAGCCTCAGAGTAAAGGGAAGACCTTTTAGAACAGAGATGAGGAGAAACTTCTTTAGCCAGAGAGTGGTGAATCTATGGAATTCATTGCCACAGAAGGCTGTGGAGGCCAGGTCATGGAGTGTATTTAAGACCGAGATAGATGGGTTCTTGATTGGTAAGGGGATCAAAGGTTACGGGGAGAAGGCGGCAGAATGGGGTTGAGAAACTTATCAGCCATGATTGAATGGCGGAGCAGATTCAATGGGCCGAATGGCCTAATTTCTGCTCCTATGTCTTATGGTCTTATGGTGATGACTGAACAGGGTTTAGTGCAGGGCAGAATGCAGAGTATTGAGATTTTATGGAAGTTGGAAGTCTTTTGATGTACAGCGACCTTTTCCATTAAATATGCAAACTAATAAAATGTGACTGCAAACAAATACATGGTAATGTGTTTATTATACAGTAATGAGTGCACATTTTTACTTTGTAAAACTTTATTATATTTCTGTTCCCAGCTTGCCTTAGCATCTTCCGGATGAGAGGAATCAAAATATTTATAAATTGATAGCCTGGGGTACAATAAGTAATAATTTAGCAGGATGAGAAACTGACAGTAGTTTTATTAAAAAATCTGTTAATCACTGTGCTGTATGAAACATTACATATTCCCTGCTACAAGCAATAGTTTATTTTTTTCTAAATGATGAGACTAGGTGCCACTTAACTCCGGAATGCTGAAAGCTCAGGAACAAAGACTCTTGGATTTATTGTGCTTAGGATGGTTCATGCAAGGACAGAAAGGAAGAACCTGCATTTATAAGGTACCTTTCACAACCTGAGGGCATTGACTTTACAGCCAAGTAAAGTGTAGTTGCCATTGTAATGTGGGAAACACATTATTTGTACACAGCACAATGTGATAATGATCAGATAATAGGCTTCAGTGATGTTGGTCGAAAAATAAGTATTGACCAGGGCACCAGGAGAACTCTTTCCTCTTGTTCCTTGGGATCAACTAAATCCACCTGGGGGCGCAGAGAGGTGCTTGGTTCAAGGTCTGATCTAATAGGCAGCGCCTCTGATGGTGCAGCACTCCCTCAATACTGCAGTGAATTGTCAGCCTGGGTTACGTGGCCCAAGTGGGAACTGAGTCCGTAACACTCTGACTCAAAGGGCAGAATTTAATGTTGGAGGTGTGATGGGGTGGATGTGAGGTGGGCAGGGTAGGGTACGGGTGAGGTGGGCGAAGTGGGGTACGGGCTGTCATCCACAGCGAGATACGTTGGCACCCCCAGCGACCCGATCTCCACAAGCCCTGATGGCATGAAGTCCCGAATTGGCAGTGGGAACCCTGCCATGGGGCTCCTGGCTCCCCATGGGGCCATTAAATCGATGCATTTGCTCCTGTGGGATGGATATTCCACCCCAGGAGCTGCTGGCTAATCAGAACCTGAGCCGGGAAAGGTTTGAATGCTGGCTCTTCACCTGACGCGTGATGAACCTTCTGCAGCTTTAACTTCAAAGGGGTTTCATCTGTGAAAAACATGGACTCAAATTTTTAAACTTTTCTCGCTTCCATGATCGGCCCTGGCATGGTCTTGTCCTACCTTCAGCTGGAGTGATACAGACAGCAGCTGAACGCCCGCAGCCCCTGGGTTTTAGGCTTTTAACAAGCCCTGGACTACTTTACTTAGCCTGTTTGGAAGCGCGGGTAAGCAGGAGGTCCCCTCCCACCCCTCCCCCCCTCCCCCCCCACTCGGGAAAACCAGCGAC
This sequence comes from Cetorhinus maximus, assembly GCF_964194155.1. Taxonomy (NCBI): domain Eukaryota; kingdom Metazoa; phylum Chordata; class Chondrichthyes; order Lamniformes; family Cetorhinidae; genus Cetorhinus; species Cetorhinus maximus. The sequence continues at coordinate 108,093,375 of NC_135891.1, forward strand.
ACCAGGAACGAAGGTGGGATGACTGGCCGTCTGGCGTCACCGCCATTTTTGTCAGGCTGCCCATCTCCGTTCCCGCCTGAATCGGCCTGCGAAACGCCAGGCCCCGGAGCCTCGAATCAGGGCAAGGACGACCCACCCAGTGCCAGCGAGGGTCACCGTAGCCCTTTTGCTCCCCGCAGCCGTTTCCTTCCAGCCGAGGTACCGCAATTCACCCTCCGCAGAAGCTTCTGCGAGGTCTCAGAGCTGCTGTACAGGAGGAGAGGGAATTTCATCCTCTTCTCCCTGAGGAAGGAAGACAGGGTTGAGAAAGCACTTGGGGTTCGCCATAGTACCGAGCATACTATCGGCTACACTCAAGTGGCTCTGCAAGGCAACTGGGGATACCGCAGCTGTAAATTCAGTCAATGTGCAGTTGGTGTGCAGGCACACCAAGAAATTCACCTTGGTAAATGCCCACTATTGTGGCAGCACCCATAATGTTTTCACCCAACAACGGTCAGCAATACCAACCATCTACTGGCCACCAAGACAGACAACAGGAAGGCTGCTTGGAGCCAAGGGATAAAAACAGGAGGACACAAGAATTAGGAGCAGGAATAGACCAGATGACCACTCAAGGCCGCTCCACCATTCGGTGCAATCATGGCCAATGTTCTGCCTCAGCTCCACTTTGCCACCCCCTCTCCATATCTCTTTATTGCCTGGGAGATCAAAAATCTGTCTATACCAGCCTTGAATATACTCAACGATGGAACATCCACAACCCTCTGGGGTAGAGAGTTCCAAAGATTCACAACCTTCCAAGTGAAGAAATTTCTCTTCATCTCAGTCCTAAATAATCAGCCTCTTATCCGGAGATCATGCCTCTGTGTTCAAGATTCCCCAGACAGAGGAAACAACCTGTTGACCTTGGCAAGCCCCTTCAGAATCTTACATTTCAATGAGATCACCTCACATCCTATTATACTCCAGTGAGGAGACCCCTTCCACACATGGCTCAAGACCCCTGCCACCATCTCATCGTGGAAGGTCAGAGGGCCATCACTGAACACTTTGGGGCCTCTGGTAGCAACATGGAGCAAGCTATTGGTCTCCTCCAATTTTGTTGCCTAGATCACTCAGGCCGTGGGTGGGTGGGGGTGGGAGGGGAGAGTGGGGTGGCGGGGCGGAGGGAGGTGCTTGGGAATTTTTCCCAGTACTCACTTGAGAGGGTCTTCACATTTTTGGTAGTGTGATGTGTCCTGCGTAGCCTCGCAATTATGAGGGCCCAACCACCACCTCCTGAGATTTGGAGCCACCTCAGTTCAGAGGGGGAGAGGGAAGGGAGGCACCACATGCAGCAGATGCAGCTGGATGGAGCAAAAGAGACCAATTGGTGAGGTTTTCTCTTCAGTTGAATAGTTCCCCACTCCAACATGGACACACCATCCCCTTACTATACATCCATTTCTGGCTCTCCATGGCAAAGTCCCCTTAGGCTATATCACTGAATAAAAATCAACAGCACTAATCTTTACAGAACAACTTTATCCATCAAAACATCAATTATACAAAAAATCCAGGACTAATTACCCTCATGCATTCCCTTAGTGCATGCCTTGAAGGCGCCCTTGCCTGTCTTAGTGTACCTACACCGTGTTACTCAAATGGCGACAGCATGGCTGCTGACTTGCACTGGGGGAGACTTCAGTTGGCCTTGCAGGACAATCTCAAATAGCTCTGGGCCTTGAGGGCCTGGCTTGGGACTGCATCACCATGGTATGGGTGGCAACAGCCTGGGCTGATTGACCGAGAGGCACCAGCAAGGGCACTGACAGAGTGGCAGTGGTGGGTGTACAAATGCAGTCATCCTGAGGGAGGACAGGGGGTTGTGCTCCACACTGCCACAGCAACTCACATGGAATGGTATCTCAGCAGAATGTCAGTGACCGTGTTCAGTGTGATTGTGTGATACCTGACATTGCCAAACAGCTGGCAACACACGGAGGCAGTGAGAAGTGTTTATGGCTGGTGTGCTTAAGTTGTGTGTGGGTAAGGATGTCGGGGGGGGCTCCTGAGGAGTGCTGTTGGGTGAGTGATGGACGTGTGGAGCACTGAGCAGTGTAAGATGCGTTTGGGTGCGAGATGTAATGAGCAGGTACATTTACTCACCTTGACTGTCTGAATCATTAAACTTTATTGCGGGACTGCTACCAGGTCCATGATGCTGTATACTGGGCTTTCACCACCCTTGCCATGTGCTCCAACTCACTTTGGAGGTTCAGTCTGGAGGCTTCTTGCCCCTGCCACCCACCCACAGAAACCTCCTCCTTCCTGGCTTTGGCCTCTCAGCAGAGTGAGTCCAGGGCAGCATTGCTAAATCTTGGAGCCCTTTCCTTCCCTTAATTGGTGTGAGATTACCTCTATCAGAGCCCAAAAGCAATGTATTGCTGCAACTTCTCCTTTTGTCGGGACTGCATCTTTAAGTTGGAAATAAAAACAAAATGCTACGGATGCTGGAGATCTGAAATAAAAACAGAAAGTGCTGGAAAAACTTAGCAGGCCTGGTAGCATCTAAGGAGTGCGAAACAGAGTTAATGTTTCTAGTCCAATATGACTCTTTGGAACTGATGAAAGGTAGATATTTCAATCTTCTTCACTTCTGAGGAAGAGTCATATTGGGCTCAAAACATTAACTCTGTTTCTCTCTCCCACAAATGCTGCCAGACCCGCTGAGTTTTTCCAGCCCTTCCTGTTTTTAAGAAGGAAAGGCTGCTGAGAGCATGTGGTTTCTGAAGACCATTCCTCAGCCCCCTGGAGTGTGCAAAGGACGTATGCATTGAAATGAAGTGTGGAAGCCACTCCATGCCATGTTACAGTCATGGAAGTGAGATGTGTAGACGCACTTCATGGGCTGAATTTTCCCCCCCATCGGGTGGGAGTTGATGGGTGGGCGCGTACAGGCACGCTTCTGATTGGCGTCCCCAATCAGAGGTGCAGCGCCATTTTACGCGGGCGGGCCAATTAAGGCCCACCTAGTGTGACGTCCGCATGGAAGCGCTATGCGCTCCCTGTGCGGGCGGGGGGATTCCTAAAATCGAGAGTGTACTCTTTCGCGCATGCGCACGAAAGAGCGCACTCATCTCCCTGAAGCTAAGTGCAGCCTCAGGGAGATTGGCTCTAAATGTGAAAAAGCTCAAAATAGAAAAATAAAATTTCCCTAACATGTCCCCTCATGTGACAATGTCACATGAGTTGGGACATGTTCATAATTTCCAAAAAGATTTTACTAAAATTTTTAAAACCCTACATGAAACCCACCCGTGGATGAGGTTTCATGTTTTTTCTACTTCCCAACGGGGCTCCTGGTCTGCCTGCCAACCTTAAGGTTGGACGGGCAGGTCCACTAATTACTTCAATTGCTCTGTCAATGGCCTCAATTGGCCATTGACAGGTCGGCAGGCGTGCTGCTGATTTTGCTGCGCCCCCGCCTTGCTGAAAATTTAAATAGGGCGCGGTGATGTTGGGAGTTCCGCCTGACATCACCGCGTGTCATTTTACGCATCGGCGAGCGGGCCCCACCCCCGCTCACTGACAGTAAACTCCTGCCCCATGTCTTACCATGCAGTTCCCAACAGGCACAGGCACACCATGGCTCCTGTGCCCAAAATTCAGGGTGATTAAATTTCATGTCGCTATTTTCCAACATGGTATTGGAAATCATTTAAAATAGCCTAATGCTCAGTTAAAGTAGCAAAGAATTTGTGGTTCAGTTTTTTACATTCTGACTGGTTAAGTAAAATATTTAGATATTTATTAAAATACATTAATTTTTCAACATTATCCACTTTAAGGCTGATTTCAGCAAAAATAGTACTGGGATTCCTCTGCTGTTGTAGCACATTGCACTTCAAGAGTAGTGAGCTGACCTCACTCATAACTTGGCATGTGTGTTAATTAGATTAATAATAATCTTTGTGGTTTCAAAAGGTTCTTTTGATCAAGCATCTTTTACGTCCAATTGCGATTCCTCGCTGATGTTCCCAGTACCGTAATCACTTCTCATGATTATTTACTCCCTTCCTATTGAACCATACTGGACCATGGCATGGTGATAATGCACTGTCCCTGGACAACAGTCTCTTGGGCTTTGACCTTAAAACATGCTTTCTGCCGCTAACACGACTTTATTTCTCTTCTCCATCTTCTCCAGGAACAGTTGGATTTAAAGTTCATGTGTTAAATAAAGCAGATCACTAGTTACTTGACTTGATAGAAAAATGTACTAACTGCATTATGCCCATTCAATAAGATTAGTTGTTGAGTTGTGCATCCATTATGAAAATTAACTCTTAACTTATACAAGTCTCAAGATCTCATCATTGAGGCATCTAAAGAACGCATATTACAACATGTTTGGCAGCGGTGGTAGCTCCTAAAAGATATCTCATCAGTGGTGATCTGAAAGGTGGCAGCATTTTAAACAATGAACCCAGAACAGTATCACAAAGTGTGAAAAACTAAAAACAGCTGAAAAAAAACTAGACAGATGTGTACATAAGAAGAATAATTGAAGAAACAATTGCAGAAGCTTTGCTATAGCCTTAGAAGTTGAGGAATCCACCAGAATGAGTGGAAATTTATTGTAAGACCCCTAAGTGATGCGGAGTAAAAAAGGAAAAAAAAAAACTGGTCAGGTCACAAAGACAGGTGATCAAAAATACAAAATTTTCAAGATCCTAAGTGACACAGTTAAAGAACCTGGTCAGATACGGGTGAGCAGATTACAAAAAAAAAAGATGTACTTACATTAGAGATTAGGTGGCAGTCCCTTGGCTCAGCATTTCCAAAGAGTAGCTGGAAGACAGCTGCGAGTTAAAAAAAAAACCTGTAAAATTAAAATCAGATGGCAGAGTCAAGAAAGAAACGTGCAGGGCACAGTAAAAAAAAAGGAAAAAGCCTGCAGAGTTTGAGACTGGGAACCCCTTTCAATCGGGTAGAGTTTTTCAAGAAAGGGAAAAAAAAGAATTGTTGCTGTTCTCAAGAGTTTAATAGAAACAGCACTGAGAGTAAAAAAAAAATCAAAACCTGCAGAGCTGACAGCTCATGGCTTTCAGAAACAACACGCCTGCCAAAACTCTCAAAGCACAAAAGCTCAATGAGACCTGCAGAGTTTGAAAAAGCAAGAATCGCCCAGCAAAGAAATGTTGCAGCATTTTCATTAACAAAAAGTTTGAAAGAAGGCCCGCGATCATGGGGATTCCAAAAAACCGCAGGAAAATTATTAGAAGAAAACCAGCTGGCTGCTGACAGCCCCCAAAGTTCAAAATAAACTAGATCTGCAGAGTTCAAAAAGAAGAAAAAGGGAGAAGAAAATATTACAGTTAATTATTATTTTTTTTTAAAAAGCAGCCACGATTGCCAGGGAGCCCACCGAAATCAGAAAAGCATCAGAAAATCACAGTGACAGAACCAACAGCTCTAGAAATCTTAAAGTGAAAGCGAATGGTTACTGCACTGACAGTCATAAAGGGGTAACAAAATTTAAAGCTGTAACTACAAACAAAAAACAAACAGCCATGGACAGTAAATTAGAGCCAGGTGCATTTTTGCAATGGAAAGGGCTAAACCAGACCCAAGAGTGGGAGTCTTGGAGAAGACAATTTTTAGCTTACAGAAGACTTACAGGATTAAGTAAAAAATCAGAAGTACAAATTGATCATTTTTACTTGTGTTTGGTCCATTTGCTGGTGCTGTACTCCACAGCCAACATACAGATCTATAGTTGACAATATTTGGTAAGATATTAAAAGGCTTTGACAATTTTTAAAGTCCAAGTTGTGGAGAGTGCAGACTCCAGAAGAAAGTCCAGCACACACCCAATAAAGTTCCAAGGCCAACAAGAGACCCAAGAGAGAGGGCAACAAAAGACCCTAGAGGGAGGGTGACAAAATACCCCAGAGAGGGGGAGCCAAAAGGTCCCAGAGCAAGGGAGACAGATAGCAGTACAGAGTGCGCAGATGGCTGCGAATGAAGAAAAGCTATCTGAGGTAACTCAAAAGAAGCAAAACGTGCAAAAAGTGAATGAAGCTGTTCTACAGGAAAATGTTTGCATCAGAGCTGGACTGGAAGATTTGACGCACAAGATTCAAGCTGAATATATACCTCTAAAAACACATGATAAACTGAAGTCTTCAATAAACAAAGGTATTCAAGATCTGAACAAACAAATCTCAGAGATGACACAAAGGTATCAGGAGGAGATAACAACTCTCAATTCCACAGTTGGCAACTTAAAGCAAGAGTTGGGAAAACTCAACCAGATGAACAGCCAGGCAAAACAGCAGACAGAAAAGATACACAAAGAACTGAAGGACTCCTTGAAGAATCAATATATAGCCATGGAAAAACATGAGGAGCTAAAAATGATGTTGAATTTTGCTTCAGAAAAAGCTGCGTTAGAACTATCAGTAGCAAGGAAATGGTGCACTGCAGAATCTGCGACACATCAGGGAGAGGGAATGTTGCTAGATGCTTTGTACCAGGAGGTAGTCGCATTCCTTAATGATAGGGCCTCCTGTGACTGCGAGAGAGGCAGGCAAGAGGACCCAATGCAGGAGTGAGAGCTCTGCAATTGTCCAGTAGGGTTGAGGTTCTCTCAACTTGTTCGGGTGAGAGCGAGGGTTGCAGAGTGGATGAGCAAACTGACCATGGCACCATGGAATAGGAAGCCATTCAAGTGGTGGGGGAATGGGGAGGGGAGGGGAGGGAAAGGAATGTAGTGATAGTAAGGGACAGTATAATGAGGGGGATTGACACTGTTCTCTGTAGCAAAGAGTCCAAACAGCTATGTTGCCTGTCCAGTGCCAGGGTTTGGGACATCTGCTCAGGACTGGAGAGGAACTTGCAGTGGGAGGGGGCTGATCCAGCTGTTGTGGTCCATGTAGGTACCAATGACATAGGTGGAACTAGGAAAGAGGTTCGATGCAGAGAGTATGAGGAGCTAGGCACTAAATTGAAAAGCAGAACCCCAAAGATTATAATCTCTGCATTATTACCTGAGCCACGTACAAATTGGCATAGGGTACATAAAATTAGAGGGATGAACATGTGGCTCAAAGACTGGTGTGGGAGAAGTGGGTTCTGGTTTGTGGGGCACTGGCACCAGTACTGGGGAAAGTGGGGGCTGTACTGTTGGGACGGTCTACACCTGAACTGGGCTGGGACCAGTGTTCTTGCAAACCACATGACTAGGGAAACATAGAGGGTTTTAAACTAAATAGTGGGTGCAAGGGATCAAATGTGGAAAGATGTGACATATCAAAGAGTAGAGACAAGGTAAGAGAGGAAAATAGTAATATGGGGATTGAGGGTTGCAAAATGGCAGGAAGGGACAGAGTAAAAAACCTAAGATTGCACAAAGAATCAAGACTAGCTGTCACAAAGATAACAAAAAGACTGAACTATAGGCTCTGTATCTGAATGCGCATAGCATTCATAACAAAGTAAACAAATTGATAGAGCATATTGAAGGAAATAAACATCATCTGATAGCCATTACAGACACCTGGCTGCAGGATGACAAGGATTGGGCCCTGAATATTTAGGAGTATTTGACCTTCAAGAAGAATAGGAAGCCAGGTAAAGGTGGAGGGGTAGCACTGTTAATCAAGGATGGCATTTGTGCAATAGTTAGAGATGACCTTGCTTCAGGAGACCAGGATGTAGAGTTGGTTTAGGTGGAGATGAGAAATAGTAGGGGAAATAAGTCACTAGTGAGAGTGGTCTGCAGGCCCCCTTACAGTAACCACAGTGTAGGACAAAGTATACAAGAAGAAATATTGGGTGCTTGTGATAAAGGGACGACAATAATCATGGGTGGAAAAATCAGATTGACAGTAGTAGCCTGGATGAGGAGTTCACAAAAGGCTTTAGAGATTTTTTTTAGAGCAGCATGTTCTGGAACCAACCAGAGAGGAGGTTATATTAGACTTGGGCCAGGATTTTACCGCCCCTCCTGCCCGGCTGGATATTACGGTCTCACCGAACTGGATGGAGATTTAAAAGGCTCGCCGCATCCACCAGGGGAAGACATGCCATGAAGGGGCCATAAAACCCTGGCCATGGTATTGTCTAATGTGACAGCATTAATTAATGACCTCAGAGTAAAGGCACCGCTAGGTAGCAGCAACCACAATATGATTGAATTCTACATCCAGTTTGAAAGGGAGAAGAGTGGTCTAAGACTAGCACTTTAAACTTAAATGAGGGCAACTATTTGGGCGTGAAAGCTGAGCTAGCTGAAGTGAACTGGGATATTAGGCTAGGGGATAGAGCAATGAAGAAGCAGTGGCAGACATTTAAGGGGATATTTCAGAATGCTCAGAATAAGTATATTCCTACCATAAAGAAAAATTCTAAAGGGAGAACGCACTTGGGAGAACTAACAGATGGTTAACTAAATAAGTTAGGTAAAGCATCAAACCTAAGGAAAAGGCATTTAACTACGCAAAGATGAGTGGCAGATGATTGGTTATGATATAAAGAACCGCAGAGAGTGACTAAAAGGTTATTCAGGAGTAAGGAATTAGAGTGAGAGGAAGCTAACTAGAAATGTAAAAATGGATAGCAAGAATTTCTACAGGCATTTAAACAGGAAAGGAGTGGGTAAAGTGAGTGTCGGTCCTCTAGAGAGTGAGAATGAGAGTGAAATTAATACTTGGTAATAAGAGAATGATGGATGAAATGAACAAATATTTTGCTTCTGTCTTCACTATAGAGAATACAAAAAACATTCCAGTAATAGCTGTAAATCAGGAGGTGGAGGAGGGGAGAGAGAAATTCGGGGAAATTATAATCTCTAGGGAAGAAGTATTGAACAAACTGATGGAGCTGCGGGCTGACATATCTCCAGGTTCAGGTGGGCTTCATCCTAGGGTCTTAAAAGAGGTGGCTAATGAGGTAGTAGATGAGTTGGTGTTAATTTTCCAAAATCCCCGAGATTCTGGAAGGGTTCCATCAGACTGGAAAGTAGCAAATATAACCCCTCTATTCAAGAAGTGAGGGAAGCAGAAAACAGGAAACAATAGGCCAGTTAGCTTGACATCTGTCGTGGGGAAGGTGTTAGAGCCGATCATTAAAGAGCTGGGCACTTAGAAAGGTTCAAGGTAATTGGGATGAGAGAGCATGGTTTTGGTGAAAGGGAAATCATGCTTAACCAATTTATTAGATTTCTTTGAAGGAGTAGCATATGCTAAGGCTAAAAGGGAGCCTGTAGATGTACTTGGATTTCTAGAAGACATTTGATAAGGTGCCACATCAAAGGTTATTGTGGAAAATAAAAGCTCATGGCGTAGAGGTAACATTAGCATGGATAGAAGATTGGCTAGCTGGCTGGCTGACAGAAAACTGAGAGTGTGTATAAATGCGTCCTTACCGCTTGGCAGGATGTGACGAGTGGAGTCCTGTAGGGGTCTGTGCTGGGGCCTCAACTTTTTACAATTTACATCAATGACTTTGATGAGGGGAGCAAAGGCATGATAGCTAAATTTGCAGATGACATTAAGAAAGGTAGGAAAGTGTGTTGTGAAGAGGACATGAGGAGTTTGCAGACGGATATAGATAGGTTGAGTGAGTGGGCAAAAATCTGGCAGATGGCGTATAATGTGGGAAAATGTGAAGTTGTTCATTTTGGCAGGAAGAATAAAAAGCAGAGTGTAACTTAAATGGAGAACGACTGCAGAATGCCGAGGTACAGAGGGATCTAGATGTTCTCATGCATAGGTCACAAAATGTTAATATGCAGATACAGCATGTGATCAAGAACACTAATGGAATGCTATCCTTTAGTATTAGAGGAATCGAACATAAAAGTAAGGATGTTATGCTTCAGTTATATAGGGCATTGATTAGACCGCATTTCAAATGGGCAGGTCCTTTAACTACTTCAATTAATTTTTAAATGGCCTCAATTGGCCGTTGACGGGTCGGTGGGCGCACAACTGATTCGGCTGTACCTCCACTGATCTGAAAATTGAAATGACGCGGGGTGACATTGGGAGTTCCGCCCGACGTCATCCTGCGTTATTTTACGTGTCGGCGAGCGGGCCCCGCCCCCTGCTCCCCAAACTCAATATCCTGCCCCTGGGATCTGTAAATAGTTTAAAGATGAACAATAAAGGGTTCATTTTGAATTTACAAGTCTCAAGATCTCATTATTGAGACATCTAAAGAATCCATGTTACAACACTTCTGTTCTATTTCATAGTTGGTTTTCCATTGTACTTTCTTTAATTCCGTTTGCATCCCCTTAAAATCAACTTTTTTTCTGATGTATTACTTTGTCTTATTTATGTCCTTCTCAATCATTATTTTAACATGATGTCATGCTCAGTAAAGGCATGTCATTATGTTAACTTTACACGTGGATTGAGGTCATATGGAAGCTTCTGGAGCTGTCTTTTATTTATTTAAAATGGATATTGATGAACTGTTAAGATGGTTGCCAAGGGGTCAGATGATATTTGCTTATTCAACACAGACTATCAAGCTTCTGGAAAGTTCTGAATTGAATAACAATGCCCCGGGCCTCCCTGGAATGGACATGCCAAAACAAATGCTTACTGTGGAATTCACCCTTGCCATTATTTGAAACTTACTCAAAACACAAAATCAATGGACTCCTAGACACTATGTCTCTAGGTTTTCAATTCAACAAAGGAAAGCTGGTGAGACTAGCTATGCACAAGTTAAGCATGAAACACCACCATCTATCTCCCATCATATATCAATGGCCTTTTAGCTTTGAGCCATTCAGGTGGACAATGGCTGTGAACCATGTGAGTGAAACTGGCTTCTGATACTGAGATCCTTTATTATCCCAAGACCCTGAAAAGAAGGCAGACTGCAGAAGAATAGCCTTAAGACAACAGCTGCAGAGAAAGGCTATGCTTTCTTTGCCTTTTGAGAACCGTCAGTCGGCAGCCACTCTGAGAACCAGACTCTGAAACGAACTGTAAATCATCAAGCAGCCAAAATACTTAACCTATTCCAGTTTCAAATTTCACCTGAGAACCAAAGTCCTAGATATTCAACTACAAGAAATTTCAGAACCTGCAACGAACCCTTCACTTTACAAGACCCTCAGCTCAACTTTAAATCATTGAATCCATTCAAGAAACCATTGGCCTGCCACATGGGAGACCGGGAATCATAAATCAGAGACTGAATTAACTGTAATCTGTAAAAGTGTACTATCTTTATCTGTGTCCAATCTTTGTGTGTGTGTCATTGTGTCACATCGGGAGAAATGTGTGAAAATAAATAAATTTCTTTATTTTAAACTCATGGAAGTTTGCTGCTGAATTATTTAATTGGAATACACACTCCAAGGGTAAGAGAAGGCACACCTTTTTCCATATAAAACACACTGATTATGGTCAGTAAGAGAGCAAATACACACTGTCTGTAACACTTATAATGTTGTGATCGCTATTGCCTAGATGCTCTCCTGCGCTTATTTCTATTAAACAATTCTGTTTCATTTTCCATGACTGAAGAGAAGGGATATGCCAATGAAGATGCGGGGTGGGAGGGGACTAACATGGAGCATATACCAGTTGCGCCCATTACTGTGCTGTAATTTTATGTCATTTGTTGTCTATGCCAGATTGGTGCAGTGCTTTGTGGACATAGCAACAAATGGGAAATCTGGGCTGATTAAAAAAGCACCTTTGTGCAAACACAGAGGGGGAAATGATTCCAAAGTGGGTGGGATCAAGGGTTTGCATACCAATCAACTTTGGTGTCCAGATTTTTTTTAAAAAAGCATTACATAGAGACTCTAAGAGAAAGATTTTCGACCTGCTTAAGGTTTAGTTTACAGTAGATTCTGGGTGCACATTGGATGATAAAAGAACAGAGTACCTGCTAGTTCAAAACCTGTCCTTGTTCTTCATTCAATATTAATGTCCTGCAGTGCCTTCCACAGTCTAAGGTGGCATACAAATGAGATTCATTTAACCCTCTGAAATACAAGGTTGGACTTTCCATTTTTACTGCGTATGGATTGCCTCCAATAAAGAACAGCTGTGTAAAAGTGTTGTTACTGGTTGCTAAGATTGGCATCATCCAGTTGGAAGTGCCGTTAAAGCTATCTTGTAGGATAATGTCCTTTGCCGAGAATTATTGCTAAAGAATTGATGACTTTTTTCAGGAGGTTTTTCTTTTTGCATCTACCTGATTCTGCACCACTTCTGGTACTATGGAGATTGTTTGGATGGTCAGCCCTGAAGCACAGGGCACTAAGATGCCCCTGTAAAGGAATCCCTTGCATCTGCATTATGAAGTGGAGGATGAGTAAAATAAAAGAAGAGGTCTACTGTAGAGGTAGCCCAGAGCAACCAGTTGCCAGCTGCTGGACTTTGTAATGCAACTGAGAAGTGACCTAAATTAAACCTATGACAAATGAAAATTCAGTCTTGCCATCAAGAACCTCTTGACAACGACATCAGCTTATTCATTTGTTGCAACTTGGGTCTGTTTCACAGCTACCAAGAATGTCGTCTGGCATTCTGGTACTCTTTTTCAGTGGCATTCCTCCACCCTGCCCTGAATCTGTACATATTCTGTCAATGCTAAAAAAAAAATTGAAATAAAGGAAATCTTTGTGCCCTCCTAATGTTTCAATGAACGGTACAGTCCCAAAACATAACAATTTTATAAACCTTATAATTGTAACATGGGTTTGAGAGGTTTTGCCAAAGAAGACTTGGTGACTTGCTGCAGTATATCCTGTGGATAGTAAGTGCACCAGCTGCAATATGCTGGTATGGAAGGGATGGATGCTTAAGAAGGATACTTATCA